>NW_025421321.1:34082500-34682500 GCF_011764305.1 Mustela putorius furo
ACCATATATTCGCTTGAGGCAAAGATTATGATCTCTGTTGCTTTGTACAAGGCAGGCATGCAGTAGGCAGTCAGTAATTGTTTACTAAGTGCCACTGCTTGCTAGGAGATGGAGGAGAAGAATGCCCTATAGCCTGTGGATTGGTAGCCCCAGAAGGCATGCTCACATGTGGCCCAAAGGGACACAGGCTCAGGCTCCTGACTTCTCTTTTGCATCAAAGATACCTGAGTGGTAGTCCCAGGAGGGGGAGCTGGGTAAAGTCTGGAGAACACTTGGCAGCCAAAAGGTTTTTATTTTTGGAAATATCAATAGCAGAAACCATCTTATTACTATTAAATAATTAATGAATATGTAATTTAGTAAAGACTAACAAGGAGAAAAGATTTAATTAAAAAATACAGATTTTTTTTCAACAGAAACAGCTGTAGATACAGAGCTACAAAAATAAGAGAAGTAAACTATGAATAACTTTACCCTACTAAATTTGTAAACCCTATATGAAACAAGAACATTTAGAAAACACTATTAAATGTCTATGTTGGTGAAAGAATACATAGAAAACTAATAAACAAAGAAGCACCAAAAATTGAAATATCTCTCAAAGAGCTCCTCTCTAAAAAGGCATCTGGCCCAGACAGTTTCATAGTTCAATTCTAGCAACCTCAAAATAGAAAAGAGAAAAACAGTCAAGCTGCTTCCCTTATTTTTGAGCTGAATATAATCTTTATCCTAAAAGTAGATAAGGACATAGAGAAACAAGAAAATTCCTGACCTCTTTTCCTTATGATCACAGATGTAAAAATTTTAAATAAAATATTATAGTAGCTTATTAAATGTTTGTGGTTAAAAATATGACTATATTATCATTTGGGAGATTTATTTAGAAATAAAAGGATAATTCAACATTGTAATACAATTTATAGACTAAAGGATGGAAAAAATCACATAATTATCTCAGTAGATTCAGAAAAGCTATTTTTTTTTTTAAACATTTTATTTATTTATTTGACAGAGACACAGCAAGAGAGGGTACACAAGCAGGGGGAGTGGGAGGAGGAGAAGCAGGCTTCCCACAGAGCCAGGAGCCTGACATGGGGCTTGATCTCAGGACCCTGGGATCAGGACTTGAGCCGAAGGCAGATGCCCAACAACTAAGCTACCCAGGTGCCCCCCGAAAAGCTTTTAATAGAGCTCAATACCTATTAGAAATGAAAACTTAAAACACAAATTATACTTAGTGGAGAAATAAATAGTCTATTTAAGATCAGAAATAAGAAGAGGGATCCCAGGGTCCTGGTATGGAGCCCCGCTTCAGGCTCCCTGCTCTGCAGGGAGCCTGCTTCCTCCTCTCTCTCTGCTTACTTATGATCTCTCTCTCTGTCAAATAAATAAATAAAATCTAAAAAAAAAAAAAAAAAAGAAAGAAATAAGAAAAGGATCTCCATTATCACTCAGTAGCATTAGCACATAACGGGACTTCCTACCCAAGGCAACAAACAAAGAAAAAAAAAACAAAAGGTGTAAATTATAGGGGAAGAAATGAAACTGCAATTATTTGCAGATAATGTGATTGTGTGGAAAGCAAAAGCAACAGATTTAACTATTAGAATTAAGCAAAGTGTTGCCAGATTTAAGATTAGCTTATGAGTATCAACAGAATTTCTCAACAGAAACAAAAATAGATTAGAAAACAAATTTTAAAAAGACTAATATTCATGGCAGCAACCAAAACGATGAAACATTTGGGGATTAACAAAAAGCCAAATAAGACATTCCTCTATCGAAGAAATATTAAAAAATTTAAAAGCTATAAAAGGAAGCCTGAATAAATAGTCACAGTGATTTTTATGTATTTAAGTGGGATGACAATATAAAATTGTGTTTATTATTCCCAAATTAATTTATACAGTCAAGGCACACCCAACAAAATTCCAGTAAGATTATTTTTAAGTGTTTGATAGTTGTACTTAAACAGTTATATGGAAAAAGAAAGGTTCATGAATAACTCACAAGTTTGAAAAAGGAGAATGAAGGGAGGGAACTCACCTTATCAGACAGGGACACATTACTTACTAACCTTATTGTGGCAAAAAAAAACTCAGAAAAATTGAACAGTGTAGCAGAGTGCAGAACTCAGCAGCAGACGGTATGTATGAAAGAATTTAAGAAATGATAAAAATGACCTTCTCATAAAGGATTCTATTCCCAAAGACGATTGCAACATTTGTTACCTTCCCACATGTGCTTTTTTACAATGTGACTTTGACACTTCCCCACTGAGAGTCCTGGTGTATGATGTTCCTTCCCCTTCATTCTGGGCAGGTTTAGGAGGTAATGTTATGTTAATGTTAATGTAATGGAGGTAATGTTAAGGGATTTATTTATTTATTTATTTTTTAAGTGGTTTCTGAAGCTAGGTTATATAAAGTAGTACAATCATGGCCTTCCCCCCCCCCCTTTTCTTTTCTTGGAACTCAGCCATCAGAATGTGAGGAAGCTCAGACAGAGAACAACAAGCAAGGTGCAAGCAGAAAGCCTTAGCCCTCAGCCTTAGCCCAACTTCCAACTGACAGCCATCACTGACTCACCAGCCCTAAGGGAGCCGTGCTGGGCATACTGCCCGCAGCCTCAGGCAGGCCATCTCAGCTGACACTCCATGGAGCGAAGATGAACCGTCCTTGCTGATCCCTCCCTACAGTGCAGGTATGTGAGCAAAACAGAGGTTTGTTTTTGTTTAAAGCCACTACATTTTGGAGTGCCACTCACTGGTTTTTTAAACAGCCCTCTAGTTCATACCATAGGCAGATTATGGACTCTGCATGTTAAAGGTGATACAGTGCAGTTTGTAGAACATTATGTAGGAGAATGTCTCGGTAACATAGGAGGAGGGAAGAATTTATTAAGTGAAACCCCAGTGGCATAAATCATAATTGAAAAATTGGTCAATTTGATTCGATAGAAATTAAGTAATTCTGCCCTGTTAGGAATTAGTCAGCAGTTATCCAGTGAGAATAAAGTTAACAAACAGATGATAGTTGGAGAGAAGGTTTGTAAACTATCAAACTCCAATGGACCAATATTGGGAATTTACAAGGAGCTATTATAAATCAACAAGAAAAAAGATAGGAATCTCTATGAAAAAGTGGGCAAAAGGATAGGCACGGGCAGTTTACAAGGAAATCTGGATGACTAAAAAACATATGAAGAAAATGTTCAAAGTCACAAGTGATTAGAGAAAAAAAAAATAGAAATAACAAAATACTATGTTGTTTCCACTGTACTGGCAGAACTTGAAAAGCTGAGTGCGTTAGTGTCCTAGGACTGCTGTAGCAAAATACCAAAAACTAGGTAGCTTAACTGACAGGAGTATATTGTCTTACAGTCCTGGAAGCGGGAAGGTCAAAATCAAGGTATTGGTAGGGTTGGTTCCTTTTGAAAGTGTGGAAGTATCTTTTGGATCCCCTTTTCCTGGCTTCTGGTAATTTGCTGGCCATCATTGGTTTGTAGATGCCTTTCTCCAATACCTGCTTTCTTCTTGGCACATGGTGTTCTCCCCTTTGTCTTCACACTGTCTTCCCTCTGTGAGTGTCTGCCCCTTTGTCTGGATTTTCTCTTTATGTAAGGGCACCAGTTGTATTGGATTAAGGCCCATCATAATGATCACATCTTAACTAATTGCAGCTGCAAAGATCTTGTTTCCACACATGGTCACATTCTGAGCTGCTAGAGGTTAGGACTGCCATGTATCATTTTTGGGGGACACATTTCTATCCATAACACTGAATCTTGCTCAGTGTTGGTAGGGAGTGGAGCTGCAGAAACCTCTGGCCTGGCTGGTGTGAGAGGGGACTGGTACAGCTTCATTGCTGGGCAGTCCCCATGCAGTACTTATACTCACCCAGAGGACTTACTTGCTGGCTCCTGGGCATATAAGGAGATTTGTAAGGAACATGTATGTGGATGTCATCGCAGCACTGTTTGTGGGAGGGGGAGTCAGAAGCATTTTAGTTGTCCATCCTGGGGGGCCAGAGATGTAACATATAGTGGGTACAGATTTTGCAACAGTATGCATCCTTCAGGAGGAATGGACAGATGCATGCTTGACCATATGGATAGATCTTAAAAATATGCTGGGTGAAAAAGAAAGGGATGGGATGATACCTAAACCATGAGAACATACCATTTCTATATATTAAAATATATGCACACCAGACAACAAAGAACACATACATATAAACACAGTAACATGGTTATCTATTGCAGGGAGGGAAATTGGGCTGCGGAATGCAGATGAAAGGGAATTACAAAAATGTGAGGGGAGAGTGGTTGTGTAAGGACCCAAAGCAATGCTGTTTTGGAAACTGAGGTATCTGACCAAACCAACTTTAGTCCAGAGTCACACAAATACCTCCCCATGAGATATTCCACTTGCACTAACTTAATGACTGCCTTGGAAGATGTTTCCTCATGTTACTGCTCTTATTCTCTTTGCAAACACTGTCCGCCTGTGCAGAGTAGTCTTAGAATCTTAGGGTTGCAAGAGACCTTCCCTTCAGCAGTACCTCCTTGCCTCATGCGGCTTGCTGAGGGGGAGACAAGACAAGCAAGTTGCACTTCTTACCCTCAGGCCAGTTCATCTAGATGCTCAAAAAGCAATTGGATAACCACACAAGATGCCATGTGATGAAGTGTTAAACTGCATGGGGCCAGCCTGTGACTAGCAAAGGCAGAGGTGCTGGGGCAGAACAGGATGTCTGTTTGGGATAAAAATAGATACATGGAATTTTATTGCCTTCAAAAGAATTTGCATAGAGTTGCTACAGGAGGACTTCCTTGGCCCCTGGCCCTGCTGCCTGTTGCCGGGAGCTGTGGATTTCCAACTGTGTGGTCAGGAGGCTCTGAGGTTGCCCTGAGCCAGCCCCCTGTAGTAAAGGAGGCCGGCAAGGGGGAGGTCCTCAGGACTTACCACCCAGCTTTAACCAGGATCCTTTGGCACACAGGACTCTAGATTAGATTTTGCCTGAAGACAAACTTCTGTTTTAAAGAGTTTGAAAACCAGAGGCCTACAGGATGGCCTCTCATAGACCTCATGGACCTTCTCTGATCCCAGAAACTGCAATTTTCTGAATAACTCCTTGCTCTCTTATGCCTCTGTCTGCCAAGTGAATTCCTTGCATCTTCAGGGTATAGCTCAAGCGTCCTTTTCTTTTACCTTGTCCTAACAAGACCAGATCCCTTCCTCCTTTATTAAAGAATTCAGCACATGCTATGCTATGCCATTGACCTATGAACATCCGAAAGGTCAAGGGTGCTCTTCTCCATCTTTGGGGCTTCAGGATCCAGAAAGGCACCTTGCACATAGTGATAAGCGAACATTTACTGAAGGAATGTGTGATTGTTATACGTGGGTCTCTGTTCAGAGTTCACGTGTTTGCTTTCATACAAAAATATGGTATTTAAAACAGGGCTCTCTGTCTCTCGGTCTATCCCAGGGATCAGCAAACTATGTACATAGGCCAACATCCAGCCTGTGGTCTCTTTTAGTCCATAAACTACAAATGATTTTTACATTTGGAAGACTTAAGACTCCCAAGAAGATTATGTGGCAGAGACTGTAGGTAGCTTGCAAAGCCCAAAGTATTTACTATCTGACAATTTAGAGAAAAAATTTGCCAACCTTTAACAGAAGACATGTAAGAGTCCTGGGATTCTATATGTTGTGGGGAGCCGATTAGTCCTGGTTAACACTGAGTAGTTGACACTTAGCGAACATAATAGCTCTTACTATGTGTCAGGCACCTTTCTAAGTACAGTACATATGTTAACTCATGGAATTCTCCTCCAAACCCTGTGAGGTAGGTACTATTATTAGCCCCATTTTATAGATGAGTAAACTGAGGCACAGCAAATGTGACTTGGTCAAGATACCACAGTGACTTTTCTTCAGATGGATCTATGAACTAGTAGAATGTATGATGGTTAAGAACAGTGGGTTCTTGTGCCATCTTGCCTGGTTTGAGTCCTGCCTCCATGACTTAAATGAGTCTCTATGTGCAAGGTGTTCAGCTTACTGCCTGCTATAGTGTGGGAACTAGTCAATGTTCTGTATTATTATTATTATTATCGTGATGCCACAAGAACCATTGACAAATACCTTCATGTTACTGTAATGAAATAGAGAATATTAATCCACTGGAATTAGAGGCAAGCAGGATGACCAAGAGAAGAGCTATGCTTCCCAGGGCACTGTGACTGTTGAGGCAGTCATAGGTAATGAATATGGTGAATTGAATGGGGAGGGCTCTATATTAAGGTAAGTGGGATATGTGCCTGTGTGTGCTCACACACGTCTGTGCCTGTGTATGAGGGGGAGAAAGGAAGATGGTGGAAGAGAAGAACATGTGTATGTTTTCATCTTTTAGCGTAACTAGGTCTTTAGAGGCAGAATGAGATATCTGAACAGGGTTGATTGGGAAGATCTGGGTAAAGCACCTGCACCAAACTTTCTAAGAAAACCCAATGATGATGTTGTTTTCCAAAGCTTCTGGAATCATCTTTGTGTTTTCTTTGAATGTATCTTTATGTTGAGAGTGGGTCCCATGGGGCCCAGGCTTTATGTGAGTTATGTCGTATGATCCTGTATGGGTATAAAGGGCTTCTTAGCCCAGGACATTGGCAGTGAGGTCTGAAAACCATCCTAGAAACAGACTGATTGAGAGCAGACAATAAGAATTACCTTCAGAGGGGCA
Organism: Mustela putorius furo; assembly: GCF_011764305.1. NCBI lineage: Eukaryota > Metazoa > Chordata > Mammalia > Carnivora > Mustelidae > Mustela > Mustela putorius. Next base: position 34,089,250 of record NW_025421321.1, read on the forward strand.
CCTGGGGGGCTCAGTCAGTTAAGCGTCTGCCTTTGGCTCAGGTTGTGATCCCAGGGTCCTGGGATGGAGCCCTATTGTTGGGGCTCCTTGCTCAGTGGGGAGCCTGCTTCTCCCTCTCTTCTCTGCTTGTGCATGCTCTCTTTCTCTCTCAAATAAATGAAATCTTAAAGGAATTACCTCTAGAACTACTGCTCGGTGTCAAAGGTGCTACGGACATTTTTAAATCTCCAAGAGGAGGTATAGGCATGAAATGGTGGAATCAGCTTGCACCACCTTGCGAGAGCCCATTGTGCAGCTACTCCCTTCTCAGCCCTTTAGCATCATCACATGGGTAGCTGGAAACTGGCCACCGTGGAGGCATTTATATCACAGAAATTAGCGAATGCTACAAGTCAGAGGTTTTTTCCTTCACTGCAAGCTGGTTGTTAAATATCTACCAGCACACCACTGTAGGCATCAGGCTTATCCTTCTTCTCAGTTCCAAAACGTATTTTATTACCTAAGCATATAAGAATCATGGGTAAAAAGGGCAGAAACCTAAGGGGAGGAGACATTTCAATGGTGACATTTTATTTTTAAGAGGTAGGCTGAAAAGAAGGGCTTGGTTTTGAGCATTTTTTTTGAGTGTTTCAATGCAAATTTATCTAATTTTGACATCAGACAGTCTAGTAAAACACAGTAGATGTAAAATGATTGGGTTTTATGTTTAGATGGTGTGTGTGTGTGTGTGTGTGTGTGTATAAGTGAGAGAATGTGTGACATGAACGATTTAGGCAAGAAGGAGCTGGTGTGCAGTGGGATAATTATATAAAAATGGAATATATTTTGGTCCGTTATTTCTGTGTGTTTCATTCAGGTTTGTTTGTTTATTTTAGTGGGTAGGAGGAGGGGTCTTTGTTGTTGTGCACTGACTGATTGTCTTTCCACTAGGATATTACAGGGAGAGAAGTGAATTTTTTAAAGAATATTTAATGAAAGTCATACACTGGGAGTATGAAAGATTACGGAGTTGTTTTCCATGCAAGGTTGAGTATATCTCAAGACTTCAGTTTTTCAACAGTAGGTAATTTTCAATAATGAGATTATCCTATAAAACTGAAATAACTTTGGAAAGGAGTCAGGCTTTCACAGTTGTAGAAATTTACCATGATCAATGGCTAGTTCTAATTAACACAAGAATGTGATTCAGATGACATCGAAAGGAGTATGTAAGTGCCTTTGTTGTGTGACTTACTATTTGTGGAAGGACCAACTCTTGTGGAAAACGTGGACTTTGCAGTCATTGGAATATAATTATGTGTGTTTTGTTTGTTTTTACAGAACAGATGCAAGACAAAGAACATAGTATGAGATATTGGAATGTAATTTCAAAACATATGTTTCCAAAATTATGGAAACGTTCTGGATGATAAATAAATCCTTTCAGCCTCAGAGGGTACAGGCTTGTAAGGCTGAGGGAGAGACGGGTGTTGGATGGGGAGGAACGTGGTTTAAGTAACAGGCTGAATAGTAAGCACATCAAAGCCATTAAAGCATAAACCCCCAGATTTAAAAATGTGAGAGGCAAAAGATTATGTACCGTGGTCTGGCGGCTTTATAGAGCCCATTTCAAATGAGGGATAGAACAAAAGAATGTGTGATTGAAGCTCTTGAAGAGATTTATTTGAGGAGAGAGGCAAACATTTTGCTCTGATACCAATTAACCAGGAAGAAACACCACGTCATAAATGCCAATATTAAAAATGTAAATCCCACACCCGAGGGTGTATTGAAGACAGGTCACAATGCTTTGAAGATGGAATGCATAAAGAGATAACAGGAAGAGTGCTTTCCAACCACCCAGTCTACCTGCTTAGTTCTGTGTCCAGCTTGCTGGTGAGATTTTCAGTGGGAACGTAGGCTCTTCTGGGGTTACTGGGCCACTTGACCTATTATCACGTGAGATTTCGATCCCACCCAAAAGAATTTACTGTGAAACTCCAGAAGACCCTCTTTATCACCCTGTTTCATCTGTAAGAGCCTGGAGATGCTCTGGAGTTTTCTGTATTATTTTGGATAGCATAGTTCACATAATGGATATGTAAAGGTATTTACAAAAGACAGAGTGAAAACCATCAGGTACTATGTATGGCGCTTTTATACCTTCTAAAGTATATTCATGTCCATTAACTTGGTTGTTCCTCACCATAATTCTGTGCAAGAGGAAAGGCATATGTAGTCTTAGTCTTTAGAGGTTGGGATGAATGTAGGCTGATTCAGACCATCCCTTTCGTGGTAAAAAAGAGGGCAGGGAGGTTGAGAGATGCTTAAGTGCATTAGCCTACTAGGGAAACTGAGCAAGGAGAGATCTGGGTTTCTCAGCCACCAATAGCGTTGTGTGTTGAATCTTCCATTTTTCTCATTGATAATTGCGCACCCAGTCTTCTGGGAAAGGCGGTACAGTAAAAAGTCAAATAAAAAGTGTTGTCTGGAATAGAGATGTCTGTTGCTACAAAAATATTCAACTCATCGTTGCTGAACTAAGATAATAAATCTCTTTACCTTTTGTATTTTGGTGCATTGAAACATTATCTTTTATGATCATAGGTGTTGCTTCATTATTTAAAGCATACTTGTTATTGCAGGAAAGACAAGCTCGCATTTGATTTATAATGGAACGATTGTGCTTTGAGTTAAATGAAAGTTCAAAGGAAAATGAATTCTAAATAAGAATAATTGAAGAGACTCAAGGTTCATTTGAGTTTATATTCATCAAGGCAATTGTCTCCAGAAATCCTCTTATTTAAAGCAACAGGACAGATCGTAACTTACAAACTTCGCCTTTATGACATCACTTTATTCTATATATCATAATCAGAAATGTTAAGCCTCAGCAGTAATTTATACAAAACGTATTGTTAGAGAGTTATAAATGTCATTAAGTGGTAGACTTATGCCTCAGTGTCATGCAAGTTGAACCCTGGATTTAAAAAAATTACCCACAATGCAAGTGTTCTATAAAAATATTCTTAGTCCTTTCTCCTCCAGAGCAGTTTCATATTAAAAGTTCAGTTTCATTTTACACCTGTACTCTGCTCTGGAAAGTGCAACCTTTATTTCTCCTTCATGTTTTTAAAGTCACCTTCTTAATTCTGGTAGAACATAACTCAAACAACTGAAAATGTTAGGAATGGATTTACAGTCCCTCTGGCTACTCTCTATCTGGGATGGAAAGGAAAGTGAAGCTGGAGATAACTTTTCCTGCCATCAAGGGACATCTAGAGAGAAGAGGCGATGAATTGTAATGTGCCAACTAGTTTTGATTATTCAGGCACTTGTGATAGAATATGTGGATCATTCAGGTCTCTGGTTTCCTGTTTTGGCTCATTTCACTGCTCATGGCACCTCTGGTGGACAGGAACAAACATCCTCCTAGGTGGGTCCCCAAAGGATAAGTGGCAGAGGAATGGCCCCTTCTTGAGCACCTAGTCTGTGTGAGACGCGGAAGAATTTTCACAAAAACGTTGGTTCATTCAATCTTCACAATAAACCTATAAGGAAGTACTATCATCCCATTTGATAGATGATAAAGGCTGAGTGTAATTCATTCATTTCTAAAATCTCTGTTGAGTATGTTCTACATTCTAGTTCCTGGAAAAAGATGGTGAATGAAGGAGACGTGGTCATTGTCTTCTGAATACAGTAGAGGAAAAAGAAATTAGATAAATCATCCTACATATAAATGATAAAATTACAAGTGGTGATATGTGTTATAAATAAAAATTATAAGGGATTGTGAGGTTCACAAATAGGGATCTGATCTAATTCGTGGTCACAGAGGGATCTTTAGTTGAGGACTAAAAAAAGGAGTAGGTTGTCAAAGGTTGTGCAGCTAGCCAGCTGTAGAGCTGGGATTCTAACTCAGGTTTGCATGAGGCCAGATTCTATTCATATCCCACTACCACACGCAGCTGGAACTATGTGCTGAAATCAGCCCCTTGACTCCAGCCACCAGCCACACTTGCCCAGCTTCTGCCTCCATGGACTCCAAGTCTGTGGGAGTTGGTGATGGTGGGCTGGAGACTGGGGGCCCCTATGGCTTCTCAGCAAGTTACACCAGCAACACAAAACAGCCCTCACTCTGCATTCTTTCTGTTTTCTTCATGGTTCTGTCTGGATTCGACATGGGCACTCAGGTAGGGGCCACCATCTGCCGTTACTCCTGATGGGGAAGAGGCCAATTTTGGACACCTGGGAGGGGCTTGATTAATGACCTGCCTAAGCCAGAGTTCAGAAACACTGCCTGGGGCCTCCCAAACTTCCCAGATCCTGTCTCATAGTCTGACTCCCCTTGCTCAACTCTGCCTCCCCTGATTTAAAGCCATCTTGGGGATTGGCTACCTGCCTGAAAAACTCCCTGACCTGCTGAAGAACTGCATCGGGGAGTCCTGTTAGCAGCTGTGGGAGGATAATTGGAGCCTGACCAGAACATTCCTTGATCATGTTTCCACCCACTTCATGTCTGCAGGGTGAGCTGCCCAGTTGGACACGGTAGCTGCCCTAGAGCCACACCTTCCAGTCGGGCACAGGGGTTGGAGCAGCTGAGGATGGAGGCAAGAAGTCTGGGAAATGGAGCATTTTCCTGGGTCCTCTAGTGATTTTTCCTCCCACCAGATTATAGCAGGGGCAGTGATTTGTGTGGCTCAGTCAGTTAAGCATCGGACACTTGGTTTCCCCTCAGGTTGAGTCTGCCTTAGAGTCTGTACCTCTGCCCCTCCCCCCAGGTGCACTGGCGCTCTCTCTTTTAAATAAGTAAATCAATCTTTTAAAAAAATGAAAACAAAACAAAACCACAAACAGATTGAGGCATTGAGTGACTCTTCAAAGGCACGCCTCCAAAAAACAAAAAAGCAAAGCCAAAAAACCCTAGATAAAAACTCTTTCTTTGGGGCACCTGGATGGCTCAGTGGGTTAAACCTCTGCCTTCAGCTCAGGTCATGATCTCAGGGTCCTGGGATGGAGCCCTGCATCGGGCTCTCTGCTCAGTGGGGAGCCTGCTTCCTCTTCTCTCTCTCTGCCTGCCTCTCCACCTATTTGAGATTGAAATAAATAATATCTTTAAAACAAAACAAAACAACAACAACAACAGCAAAACCCCTTTCCTTAAGCTTAAATTTCCATCCAGGGTTTTTTCTTTTGGGTTAAGCAGCATTTGCCTTCTCACTTCAGTGCTTTTGTTAAAATGCAGTCTGGTCTGAAGGGGAGATTTTAGTTCCAGCCGCCTTAATATGAATGTGTTTATCATTTTCCTTTTCAGTACCTGGTGAAAGGGTGGCTGGAGGCTGATGGGTATCTTGGGGAACAGGTTGCTAAAGTAGGGGGACAGAAAGGGCAGCCACTTTCTCTGCTCCCAGCTCTCCAGGCTCCCTTTTGCAAAAAGCAACAATATGTTATGATCACTAGGGGGCAGAAGTAGGCCAACAATGGGTCTCTGTACTTGTTACCAGTTCTGAAAACTAAAGTTGGCAAATATGCATTATTACTACTCTCTTTTTCTTAGGAATCTGAGTCTCTCTGAGATGATATGAGTGTGTGGATTAGGCCACTGTAGTGCAATGGAGCAACTGGAAAAAAAAAAAAAAAAGCCCTGTGCAGGTAAGGCAGATACCCAATGGATTCTATGGATAGACCTTGATACCATTGCCCTACTGTTTTTGTTATGGAAACATACTGACAATTTCTCAGATCTAAAGTTCACATGAGAACATTTGCAACTAAACTGCTTTGTCAAATGCATATTGGTCCCCTCAATTTCACAAAAGGATGAAAACTTACATACAGATACATTTTTCTGATTATAAAGAACAGACTCTCTTGAGAAAGGGTGAAAAAAAAGTCTTCCTTACAGTCAAACATATATTGTACTGTTACGGATGGCTCTGTTCTTACTGAATAAATCTTGCTTAGCAACTTACCTCCAGAGTAAATAATAAATCACCACCGAAAGCTCCAGGCATTTAGCTCTGTCTGGGCAGTAAAACTTTGCGATAGTCTTGACAGCATTTTCTAAAATCATAATTGCTTAGGGAAAGTGATTCTAGATGTTCTAAAATGTTCAGAATTAAAGAGTAGCTGTTCCTTTGAGGAAAATTATCCTAATGCTGTGTGTGTGTTATCCTTTATATGAATCTAGGTTATAATCTATAGACCTTCATCACTTCTATTAAGAAGGTACAAGAGGCTGCCTGGGTGGCTCAGTGTTTAAAGCCTCTGCCTTCGGTTCAGGTCATGATCCCAGAGTCCTGGGATCGAGCCCCACATTGGGCTCTCTGCTTAGCAGGGAGCCTGCTTCCACCTCTCTCTCTGCCTGCCTCTCTGCCTGCTTGTGATCTCTGTCTGTCAAATAAATAAATAAAATCTTAAAAAAAAAAAAGAATGTACAAGAATTTGACTAGAAACACAGCCACATCATCATTCTCTGGTTTTATAGGAAACTTTGTGACAATTAAGGCAAAAATGCTTAGTTATTTGGACACAGTACATTATGTACCTGCCTATCTTATATATATATATATATATACACACACATAAAACTAATATATATTAATTAATACAATTAATACAATATGACTTACATATATTGCTGATATATAGATGCTGAATTGTATCTTTCTAAAATTTATATGTTGAGATCTGAACCCTAGTACCTCAGAATGTGACCGTATGTGGAGTGAGAGTGTTTAAAGGGGTCAATGAGATCATATGGGAAGGCCCTAATCCAATATGACTGGTCTCTTTTTAAGAAGAGAAAATGTGCCCACAGATATACACAGAGGGAAGGCCATGTGAAGACATAAGGAGGAGATGGCCAGCTACAAGTCAAGGAGAGATGCCGTGGAAGAAACCAGTCCTGCTGACACCTTAATCTCAGACTTCTAACCTCCAGAACTGTGAGGAAACAAATTTGTTTGTTTATTTGTTTGTTTTTAAAGATTTTATTTATTCATTTGAGAGAGAGAGAGAGGAAGAGAGACAGAGAGAATGAGCAGGGGGTGGGGCAGAGGGAAGAACAAAGGGAGAGGGGAAGCGGATTCCCCGTTCAGCAGGGAGCCAGACGCAGGGCTCCATCCCAGGACCCCAAGATCATGACCTGAGCTGAAGGCAGCCACTTAACTGACTGAGCCACCTGGGTCCCAGACTTCTGTTTTTTAAGCCACCCAGTCTGTGGCAGTTTGTGATGGCCGTCCTAACAAACTGGCATTTTATATATGCAGGCATACCTCATTGTATTGTTCTTGGCTTTATTGCACTTTGCAGGTGCGATAATTTTTACAAATTGAAGGTCTGTGGCAGCTCTGTGTCCAGCAAGTCCATTGGTGCCATTCTCCCAACTGTGTGTCTCTGTGTCGCATGTTGGTAATGCTCTGAATATCTCAAACTTTTTCATCATCATTATATTTGATTCAGTGATCTATGATGTTAAATATTATAATTGTTTTGGGGCAGCACCCATATAAGATAGCAATCTTAATAAGTGTGTGTGTTCCCATGGCTTCATAAACCAGCCATTCTGTTTCCGCTCTGCCCCTGCCACCTTGCCATCTCCTTGGGCCTCCCTATTCCCGAAGACACAACAGCATTGAAATTAGGACAATTAGTAATGGTCTCTTAAGTATTTGAGTGAAAGGAAGAGTTGCATGTTTCTCACTATAAATCAAAAGCTGAAAATGATTAAGTTTCGTGGGGAAGGCATGTCAAAAGCAGAAACAGGCCTCTTATGCCAGTTAGCTAAGTTGTGGGTACGAAGGAAAAGTTCTTGAAGGAAATTAAAAGTGCTGTTCCAGCGAACACACAAATGATAGGAAAGTGAAACAGCCTTATTGCTGATACGGAGAAAGTCTGGACAGAAGATTAAACCATCCACAACATTCCCTTAAGTCAAAACCTAATCCAGAGCAAGACCCTAACTCTCTTGGATTCTATGAAGGCCCTGAGAGGTGAGGAAGCTGCAGAAGAAAAGTGTGAAGCTAGCAGAGCGTGGTTCGTGACGTATAAGAAACAATGTCCGTAAAATAAAAGTGCAGGATGAAGCAGCAAACACTGATGTAGAAGCTGCAGCAAGTTCTCTAGAAGATCTAAGATCATTCGTGCAGGTGGCTACAGTAAATAAGAGATTTTCAATGTAGATGAAACAGACTTTTATCAGAGGAAAACGCCATCTAGGACCTTCATAGTTGGAGAGGAGAAGTCAATACTGGGCTTCAAAGCTTCAAAGGACAGGCTGACTGCCTTGTTAGGGGCTAGTGCAGCTGGTGACTTTAAGCTGCAGTAATGTTCATTTGCCATCCTGAAAATCCTAAAGCCCTTAAGAATTATGCTCAGTCTCTGCCTGTGCTCTAGAAATGACAACAAAGCCTGAATGAAAGCACATCTTTGCAACGGGGTTTAGTGAATAAACTTAAGCTTACTGTTAAGACCTACAGCTCAGAAGAAAAGATTCCTCTCAAAAATGACAATGAAAGGTTTAGAACATTATATAAATTAAGTTGATAAAACAGCGGCAGTGTTTGAGAGGATGCACTCTAATTTTGAAAGTTCTGTTGCAGAAAAGATGCTATCAAAGGGCATCATCTGCTACAGAGAAATCATTTGTAAAAGGAAAAGTCCATGGATATAGCAAACTTTATTGTTGTCTTATTTTAAGAAATTGCCGCAACCACACCAGCTTTCAGCAGCCGTCACCCTGAGCAGTCAGCAGCCGTCAATATCAAGGCAAGACCCTCCACCAGCAAAAAGATTATGACTTGCTGAAAGCTCAGATGATAGCATTTTTAGCAATATAGTATTTTATTTAGAAAAAAAAATTTTTTTTGAGAAAGAGAGGGAGGGGCAGAGGAGACAAAGAGAGAGTCTCAAGCTGGCTGTGCTAAGCGCAGAGATCAATTTCATGATCCTGAGATCTAGACCTGAGCTGAAACCAAGAGTAGATTGTTTAACTGACTGTACCACCCAGTTGACCCAGTAATATGGTATTTTAAAATTAAAGTTATATACATTGTTTTATTTTTAGACATAGTGTTATTGTACATTTAATAGATTACAGTATAGTGTAAACATACTTTTATATGTATTGGGAAGCCAAAAAATTCATTTGACTTGCTTTATTGTGATATTCACCTTATTGGGGTGGTCTGGAACCAAACCTGAAATATCTCTAAGGTATGCCTGTATATTATATACATACAATTATTTTCAAAGTCAGTGTGTTAAAATGATATCTCTACATATTTAAAAGAGAGCTCATGATTTGGATTAACAGTTTTAATATCAGTAATTTTGAAGTAGAATTGTTTAAAATGAAATCACATCTTTACAGAAACTCACACGATTGAGCTGATGACCTTTCTGTGAGTTGCAGATGAATACTGTCTACTGTTTTTCTTGTGTCTGGATTCAATATAACTACTTGGCTATTTCAATTTCTTATTCTTAGGAAGTAGAAAGGTACATTTAGGTATTGTTCTGTCTTTCCCCCAAGTTGGCATAGGACATTAAACTGCAAGTCTTGCAGAGTAAGTAAAATCTCTTTCTTATTTTATCCAGCAAAACAACAGTGCATTGTTCCCAGGTTCATCTCTGGGATGGATTATAGACAAGAATCATCACTATTGCCTCCTCACCTCTGGCAATACTCTGAGAAGTGCCAAGAATCTTACATCAAAAACCCCGAGGGGGAAAGATAAAGAGGATCAAAACCCCAAAACCAAACGCAAACCAAACCCGGAGGGAATAGTTGGAGTGGAGTGATTCAAAACACTCAGAATGTAGAATTGAGCTAGTGCTTCAAAATGCGCAATATGGCTGAGAGTTTTTAACCTCATTTTGCATGTTTGCCTCTGTCACCAGGTTTGCTGACAGCTCATTGGATGAGCTTTCCTATCTATCTATCCCAGGCACTTGTCTCTGCTTCCTTTCAGCACTAACATTCTCTATGGTAACTAAGGTTTTGGGGCCCGTGGGCAAGTATTGGGCCTAACTTAGCTCTTGGCAAACCTGGCAAGGTAAACTTGTCTGTTCTGGTGCAGTGTGGCCTGATGTCTCCTTTCTCAGTCTGTGCTTGCATCTGTAAGGTCCTCTCGCTTCACCTGTAGGTGCCATAGGCTCGTTCTCTGGTGTTAATTTCTTTTCCATCTCTCCTTCCAGCAAAACTGGTTTTCTAGAGAGCATTGGATACAAGCCATTTACAATGTAGTGCAAACTTAGTAGGTTACCTTACTCCATGGCAAGGGCATTTAAAATCACATTCCTTGGGTGCCTCGGTGGCACAGTTGGTTAAGCATCCAACTCTTGGTTTTGACCCAGGTCATGATCTCAGGGTCTTGAGATTAAACCCCATGTTGGGTTCTATGCTCAGCTTGGCGTCTGCTTGACACTCTGTTTCCCTCTTCCTCTGCCCCTCCCCTCTGCATTCCTGCTTTCCTTCTCTAGTAAGGAAGTCTTTAAAAAATAAAATAAAATTGCATTCCTTATCAACTGTAGGACTTTCTTCTGAGAGTAGTTTCAAAAGGGTGTGACTAAAAGAGCCATATTAAGTGGGTGCTATAAATTCTTAATGAACAAAAAAATTTGTGATCAGGATTAGGATCCTGGGCCTGGTTCATTTCTTTCATCTTCATCCTCTTATTGGGGGGAGGTGCACATTCAGTTGTGTATGTGCTCACTCTGGGCAATTCAGTTTATACACTAGTTATTTGAGCCATGAAGCAGCCGATGTCCCATGGGCAGCAGGACAGGCAGGGTGTGACCTGCTTTGTCATCTCTGTCTGATGCAGTTTGGGCAATAGAGCATGGCACACATAAGGAGATCAATAAAGTATGTTTTTGGATGGATAAATGAATGAATGAATGAATGAGTCTTGGAAGCTCATGGGGAGACCTGACTTTGGGTTTTTCAGTTTATTTTCCTGTTGTCTATTCCAATTAGGTGTGAGTATGGTGCTGTAGCAGCATGCCCTAATGTGCTGCTATGCTGCATACTATGCCCAGTATACTATGCCGTATGTTATACTATGTAGTACATGCTGCATATACACTTACATGCTACATGTTATAGCCATTATAAGATATAAACCCCAAATCAAAACATTTAAAAGTTTGGGAAAAACCCAAGTATAAATAAAAGTTCTAATGTTTCTTCCTATACCCCAATGGTATAGGTTAAATACATACCTTGTGGGGGAGGGGATTGAGACCTACTTTGGAGACCATTTGCTTAGTGCAGTAGTTTTATGTCTGATGTTGATCAGAATCTATGCGATATTCACTAGATGAAGTAAAACCAGAATTCAATTAAATAAATATTCACTGAGGGTCTGTCTTCTTAGTGGATGGATAGTCTGCTAAATGCTAAGGGGTTGATGACTCTGTGCTTTGGACTTTTCCGGGCAGGATTGATTTAAACTACTTGCTCTCATTTTCCCACAAATAATACTCATACTGGCTGGTGGTTTGCCCAGATTTTTTAGCACAGAAAATATCATGACAATTGCTGTGGAAAAAGCAAAATAGATAGGATATCTCATATTCCTTAGGTCTTATTTTGAGTTATGTTGTGTTGTTAGGATTGGCCACAGTAAAACAACAACAACAAACCAAACAAAAACCAAAACACAAGACCACTAAGAAGAAGCACACAAGAGCTGAAGATATCTTGGTAGTGTCTATTTCTGAACCCAAAAGGAGGGTGTGCAGGTTTCCTTTTATTATTCTTATTTAATCTATATATATACAATACAGGCACATGTGAAAGATGAATTATTTTATAAAAGCAAAAGGAAATAAAAGAAGGTATTAAAAATCACAGGGCCCTCTGAGATTGAGTGCAAACAGTTATAGAAGCTTTGAGGCCGATCAGGCCCCTGGTACCTTCCAGAGCCCAGAACCAGCACCTGTGATGCTATCATTTAAACCTAAGAGACTTTCCCATTAGTAAGATTCTTTAAAATGGCCACTCCTTGGGGATACACCAACTGTTCTTGAAAGGTAGCCTTTTAATCGCTTCTCAGCCTTTTGGCTAAGATCAACTGAAAGGCAGACTTTTATTTATTTATTTATTATAATTTTTAAAGATTTTATTTATTTATTTGACAGAGATCACAAGTAGGCAGAGAGGCAGGCAGAGAGAGAAGGGGAGGCAGGCTCCCTGCTGAGCAGAGAACCCAATGTGGGGCTCCATCCAAGGACCCTGAGATCATGACCTGAGCTGAAGGCAGAGGCTTTAACCCACTAAACCACCCAGGTGCCCCAAAAGACAACCTTTTAAATTAAACATTTTCTTTTTCTTTCTTTTTTTTTTTTTTTTTAAGATTTTATTTATTTGTCAGAGAGATAGAGAGAGTACAAGAAAGTAGAGTGATAGGTAGAGGCAGAGGGAGAAGCAGGCCCCCTGCAGAGCAAGGAGCCCCATGTGGGACTCCATCCCAGGATGCTGGGATCATGACCTGAGCGGAAGGCAGCTAGCTGCTTAGCCAACTGAGCCACCAGGCATCCCCAACATTTTCCTTCTGATCAAAGATCCACTTTGAAGACTTTTAAAATGCGCTTAAAGTGGAGATTAAGGGCTAAGTGGCATGGGGCATCGCCTTTGACTTCTTACCCTTACTGGGGAGCTCTCATCAGGACCCCTGGTTCTCTGCAAAGAATGGAGAGGCCACCCTAGCCTCAGACTTGATTTTTTTCTCTTTTACTTGGGAGAGAGAGATGGGTGACCCTCGTGCCAGAACTTTACTGGTGAGAGACCCTCCATTCAATGTTGGATTCCAAGGAACACATTTAGATCTGCCAGGGGACACATTTAGATCTGCCTCAGTTCTTTCACGGCCCAATAAAAGAGCATCATGCCAAAGAGGGTGAGGGTTTTGAAGGCCAAGGCTTAGCCTTAGAAGGATTCCTCATTTTCTGCTGCAGAACAGGTTGATTCCTCTCTTTCTACCTGACCCCCTGAATTTTCTTTTCTGATGTTTGGACTCAGGAAAGTATCTTCTATTTGTGATGAAAATAGTGTCATGTATTTATTTGCAAAGTGCTCAACTCTTCAATATCCAGTCTTTGATCTCACTTGGTCCTCATGGGAGGCAACAGAACGGTTTCACCACGTGGGATTCAGGTGCAGAGAGAAGAGACTAACCCAGGGTCATGCAGTCAGCTGGGGCAGAGCTGAGGTTGGGATTCAAGGCTTCTGAATCTTAGTGTAGATCTCTTTGCAGCCTGCTTCTTGATTTTATAAGATGGATTCCTGCATGTGAATACGATGTTCAGGATTTAAATACAAAGTCCCTCTTAATTCTCACTTCTCATTGCTTCTTGGCCTTTTGGCTAATATCAAGTGTAGTATCTGTTCTTATCAGTTTAATTCTCACTTCTCTGAGAGGCAGTCTGTCTTCCTCATTTGACAGATTAGGGAGTCAAGGTGGACATCTGCTTCTCACGCAGGCAAATTTATGCAAAACTCTATGATGCCTAGGATTCTGTTCCCTGATTTTCCCAGGAGCCATTGGCTCCTTCTTCATCCTTCTCTTGAACTTGTTTGTTTCTCCCCTATAGCATCCATCCAATGGGATGGTTATCATTTGACCTATGAGTGGTTTGAGGATATTGTATTTTTTTGGCAGGATTCAATACTGGATAATAATATTCTTTTTTCTCCCTTTGCAATTTCATCTAAAGTTTTATTTCTTTGGGATCCTCTGGAATAAAAGAAAGCATATTATACATCAGGGCACATTTGACAGATGTAAGTGATTATACTAACAGTGGGATTATTTCCCTATGTGTCTAATGTATTCAGGCTTCTTTCAAATGAAACGATTTTAAAACTCATCCCTGAAAATGATACGAAGACTTTTAAGTATCCCACACTTACCTCCTTCTTTTATTTGGATTTTAAAGCCTTTTTGTTTTTAATATGAAGGCACTATTTTGTTGCCTATAATTTACTTCAAAATACTTTGACACAGATAGCCTGACTTTATATATTTATATCTAGAGCTACCTAATTATCTGTATACTTCTATGTATATGCATACACACAAACACACCCTTATGTTGGTATACATGATATGTGTGTGTTTGTAAGTAAATTTATTTTTGCCTGTATCCTAGGGACAGTCTTTTACCCTAAGATGGAGCATACATGTCTGGGGTGGGTAGTTAGTGTTTTGAAAGCTTCTAATCAGAAGACCACACAACAGAGGTAGACTTCAGCTCTCCTTTTTTTTCTTTTAAGGGTTTATTTATTTTACAGAGAGAGAGTAAGTGCATGAGAGTCGGGGGGGAGGGGCAATGGGAGAGGGATAGGAAAGGAATTTCAAGAAGACTCCCCACTGAGTGTGGAACCTGATGCGGGGCTTTATCTCACAATCCTGAGATCATGCCTGAGCTGAAATCAAGAGGTGGACGCTCAACCAACTGAGCCACTCAGGCACCCTACTTCAGATATCTTTATACCTAATCAACACTGGGGGCTTTGTCAGTTTTCACAGGAGAAGGAAGTGGTGTTCAAGATAAATGGATTAGCCAGAAATATTGCAGAAATGGGGCATAGGAATTTAGTTCATACTCTATACCTTTCAAAATGGTGCCAGAGGTTTCATTCTGAAGTGGTGCTGTGCTCAGTCATTGATCTGAGCATTCTCATGAATTATAAAGTCTCATGAATGTAGTTATAAAGGACCTGAGACCTGTTGCTAGATGATTGTCATGTTTGCCTTTGGTGAACCTAAAATTTTCGAAGAAGACAGAAAGCTGGACCTTCTTCAAGTTTATAGACTAGGTTGTGTGAGTGTTTGGGGGCCTGCTTGCTAAATGAATGAGTGTGTATACAGCAGACTTTGGTCTGAGACTTAATTTCATTTTAATCAAATGACAAGGGAAGGGATCTATAGATTCTGTCCACCTCTAACTATTGGATGTTACCCATGTTTACTAAAAAGAACCTAATACTTGTGAACAACCAAATTTGCTCATGACAGAAGGTAATGGAGTAACCGAGTACATCTCTTAGAGTGGCTTTTGCCCATTAGAGGACTTTATTTCCATTTTTATGATATTCATGTATCAGCCCTCTCAATTTTGCAGGGGAGACTAATAAAGTATTCCCTAAGTAAACAATAAGAACACACACTTTTAATGATGTCTTAGCATATATAAGAAATTTGTTGTTTTTTTTTAAAGATTTTTATTTATTTATTTGTCAGAGAGAGAGAGAGCGCACACACAAGCACAGGCAGACAGAGTGGCAGGCAGAGAGAGAGAGAGAGAGAGAGAAGCAGGATCCCTGCCGAGCAAGGAGCCCGAAGTGGGACTCAATCCAGGGACACTGGGATCATGACCTGAGCCGAAGGCAGCCGCTTAACCAACTAAGCCACCCAGGCGTCCCTGTTTATTTGACAGACAGAGATCACAAGTAGGCAGAGAGGCAGGCAGAGAGAGGAGGAAGCAGGCCTCCCCACTGAGCAGGGAGCCCAATGCGGGGCTCGAACCCAGAACCCTGGGATCATGATCTGAGCCGAAGACAGAGGCTTTAACTCACTGAGCCACCCAGGTGCCCCTTTAATTTCAATAATGAAAGAGATGTGATTTTTAAATTTTTATATCTGAAGTTTCTGAAACAGGTCATTTTGGTTGTAGGGGTATTCTTCCATGTTATTGCATACTTCTCATAAATATATATATTTTAGAGTTCTACAAGCCAAACACAATCACTAAATTAAAGGTGCTATGTCCTTGAATGGCTATGCTATTGTTCTTTTAACTCTACCCCTACAGCTGGCAATTCAGATTCTTTTCTTTCTCATCATATATTTAGAGTATGATTGTACATAAAGTTTTTTTGTCCACTTCTGATGATACTGGTTAGTATTTGTGAAGCCCTTTCTATGTGCTTGGCTTTGCTAAACATTTTCCAAACATTCTTTCATTCAGTTCCTACAGCCACTCTATGATTAGACACTGTCATTTTATCCATTTTACAGATGAGAAGATTAAATCTTGCAGAGGCTAACATATTGCCCAGTCACCCAACTAAGAAATGGTAGATCCAGGATTTGAATCCAGTTGCACTATTCCCAGGCACTAGCTGTCCTCTTTTCTGGGTACCAGCTATATTCTCTCCTCTGTATTTGGGATCATTTCTTTAGCATTGGCTAATAAGGGTAGAATTACTGAGCCTAAGGCCACATGTTAATTTATAAAGCTTTTAACTCCTATTGCTACCAGCATGTTTTATCTAATCTTCATGAACATTGGATATTACTATTAAAATAATAATTAAAATTTGGCAAATTAGACATGCAAAAACAGCATCTTTTAGCTTTTATTTGCAATTATTTGATTACTGGAAGGGGTATGCAATTCCCTACATTGACACATTAGTTTTAATCCCTCTTTTCTGAATTTTGGCTATGCCCTTTGGTTTATTTATCTACTGGGAATTTAACATGTTTCTTAATGATTTGTGTGAGCTATTTACATAATAAAGATTTTAACCCTTCATTACATTTCAGCATTTTTTCTTGTTTTCTGTTTGTCTTCCAGTTTCTCTACAATCTTTAGATTTAAAATGTTCCCCCCCATCTTATTACTGCACAAGATGAATTTATTTATTCAGTGATGAATAGGACTTGGTCTGGTCCTAATAAAGATTTGCATTTATTTATTCTATAAACACCTATTTAGTATCTACTTTGTGTAAAGCATTGTGTTGGGTACTGGGGTAGCAGAGTGTGTGTGTCTGCATGGGTGGGAAAGGGTCAGGAAAGGCTACTTACCTTTAAGGGATGTTAAATCTAGTTAAGGAGTAGGGTCCAGAACACATATAAAATAGTAAAACGACAGGAAAAGATCCTATAGTAATGAGTGACAAAGCAGTTGTGTAGTTAGCACCATAAATTTAGGTGAAGTAGGAGCCCAAATATTATTCAGAAAAACTTCTAAACTCACCTGATCCATGGTTTCAGATACAGCTGTATTCAAATAGGTACGGATATTTGCTATGTGTTTTTGGATAAGTTACTTAACTTCTGACTCTTTTTTCTGAAAGATCATTTTTGGGGGGCAAAGAAATGACTCATCATAAGATGAGTCCAATAAATGTGTGCCAGGATATGAGACGCTTTCAAATAGCTGTGAATTTTGGAGAAAGATAAAATTTCATTGTGCCATTCTGGGTACCCTAAATCTTACCAAGTGTAAGTTTATGCCCTCCCCTGAATTTGGTAGAAGTCAGGTTTTTAAATTTTATTTTATTATTTCTTTTCAGTGTTCCAGAATTCATTGCTTATGTACCACACCTAGTGCTCCATGCAATATGTGCCCTCCATAATACCCACCCCCAGGCTCACCCAAGCCCCCACTCCGCTCCCCTCCAAAACTCTCAGTTTGTTTCTCAGAATTCAGAGTTTCTCATGGTTTGTCTCCCCCTCCAATTTCCCCCAGCTCACTTCTCCTCTCCATCTCCCTGTGTCCTCCGTGTTATTCCTTATGCTCCACAACTAAGTGAAACCATAGTCAGTCAGGCTAAGAATGTGGCATGGACTGCCCTAGATACCTCACCTCAGTCATTCATGTAACTAATGCTTGCTGCCACTAACCATGTTAGTATGTCAGGCACTGGTGGCTCTGGGGACTTTTTAGCTCTCTTTTAGGGCTCAAAAATTGCCCAAAATCCAGGGCAAAAAGATTTTCTCTCTAAGCAATAGAGGACATATGTGCCAACACAGTTTTTTTTTAAAAAATATTAATTGACATATACAGTCTGATTGCTTATAAACCCTCAGTAGAAACGTCAATGCCAGCAAAATGAGGGGCTGTAAGTAGCTCTTCGATGACCTTGTGTTTAGGGTATTGTACTGGGAGGCTGCTCATGCAGTGTGGCTCTAAAAGCTGTTGGTGAACTCTGCACCCAGGTGACTGTGCCAGCCCTGTGAGTACCAGTGATTATTGTTCCAGAAGTTTATGATTATACTGACACACTGCTTTCCACTTCCAACTTTTAGGCTAGCCGACTCATCCTCAATACCTGGGCCCAGCAACAGTGGGACCCCAGAGGGCAGCCAGCTTTCTCACACTGTGGCCAGCATATGGCCACTTCCCCAGTCTCCTACTAACACTGAAAGTTATTAATGTTTTTATTTCTGCCTCGTGTCAAATATTTTCCCATCTCAACAAATAGAGTTCTATAAAAACAGTCTTAATGGAAACATGGTGTTCTGTTACGCACAGTTGTTATAATCTTTTATTGGATGTTTAGATCATTTAAATAATTTGTCATTTAATTTTTCACGAAACTCCTTTTTTTCCCCTCAATTGCTTTCTAGTGAAGGAGTGTCAATATAGACTCCCACTGCAGTGTAGGAGAATGCAGTTATCTCTGTACGTTAACAAGACAATGCGATAAGAATTTAAAAAATTGTTTGCCAGTATGATAGTTGGAGAATGGATTTCATTATTTAGTTTGCATGTCTTTGATCATTGGGAAAAGTAGCACATTTTTACATTTATTGGCCATTTGCCCTTCCTCTTTGTGAAATGCTTGTTTACCATTTTTGCCATTGGTGTGATCTTTTTTTCTTATTGATACATGAGAGCTTTTTACATACAAAGTACACACATTTAATATTAAATGTTAAGATTGTAGTTAAAAGGAAAAGGGATCAACATGCAAAGAAAGTAGAACCATAGCAGTGTCTTGGCTGGTCTCCATTCCTGTTCTTCTCTAGTGCATTGTCTGTGGAGGTTTAGAGTGAGGGCTCTAAAATGTAGTCTGATCTTCTCATTCTCCCTTTATTAGCCCCACTTACATTAAGATATGGTCCAACTCCCAAAACATAGAGTAGGAGGTCTTTTATGACCATCTTGCTTGCCCTCCGGATTCCCCTTTCTTAATCCCCTGTATCTAATTCTATGAGCCATTCATGTGGAATTACTTTTAGCTCCCAAGAGAGCCAGGCTCTCTCTTCTGGGCCCTTGTGTTATATCCTCTGCCTGGGCCTCTCTTTCAGTTCTTTTTTCTTTCAGATAACTACCACTAATCATCCAAGTCTGCCTTGGACACTATTTCCTTTAGATCAGTAATTCTCAGCCAGGAATAGTTTTGTTCTCAGGAGATAATTGGCAATGTCTGGGGACATTTTTGGTCATCACATTGGGGAGGGGTATGATAGTGACAGCTAGTGGGGGAAGGCCAGGGATGCTGCTAAATATTCTGCAATGTGTAGAACAGCCTTCCACAACAAAGATATCTGGCCCAAAATGTCAACAGTGCTGAGGTTGAGAAACCCTGCTCCAGATCTGCGAGTCTTTACCAATCTTCCCACCTACTCCCTATCCACTTTAAGATAGACTGGGTTTTCCTCCCTTGACCTTCTGGGACACCACCCCGTGCTTATCACTTTCACAGACCGACTACACTATATTGTAATTGTCTTCTGTGCTAGAAGATTCTTGAGGGCAAGAAACATGTTCTATTACTCTAGGGCCCAGGATTGGCAATATGGTGGGCAGCAGCAGTTTAGCACAGTGTAGACTGGGGAGACACAGTGTGTCTGGATTTGAATCCCAAACACTGCTATTTACTCGCTGTGTGCCCTTGGGCAAATCACTAACCTCTCTGTGCCTCAGTTTTCTCTTCCCTAAAATGAGGATATTAATAGTACCTGCCACATAGAGCTATTAGGAGGAATATGTGGGTGAATATTTGTAGATTGTTTCAAAAAGCCAGATCTATATAAAAAGGAACAGGAATGAAATAAGCAGTCAATAAATACTTGGTGACTGAATGATTGGCACAGGCCTTACCAGGGGTTTGGCCGTTTCTCCCTTTATTATCTTCCACCTATTTCATTCAGCACAAAGCAATTTCCCTCAACAATTTAAAAAGTTTCTTTTCTGTGTTCTTAGTTTGGCAAGGCTCCCATTGTATCTCTCAGTGTCTCTGTAGTCATGGGCTGCTAATTGTCCAAAAAAGTATTCCTCTGATTGGTCAAGGGGCAAATGAGAGCGAGCCAGAAACACGGGATCACAAACACACACACTCCATTTTGGAAACAGTTTTCTTTTAAATAAAATGCATATGTGGTTCGTCTTTTGTATGTGGGATATACTAGGGAGAGCCTTTTACAAACGAATCTACTTAAAGAAGAGAGATTTACACAAGGTACATGGAACACAGTCTGCAGCAGCATCGGGTCCCGTCTCAAATCAGCGTCGGCTGTTACATATTTGAAGTTAATTTGACGTTGAAGTAAACAAATCAAAGTGTGTTTATGAAATAATTAGGCCCTATTCTCAATGCTGTGGCTAAGAAGTTTTGTCACAATTACTGATCAGTGGTTTTCTTTGTTTTGTTTTCAAAATTCCATAGCAACACACAAAAATAAAGCTGTTGTTATCACACTGGTACTTATGTCATTCCAGTGTCTTGCAGGCGGAGTATCCAAGGGGGAAGTCAGTCCATCTTTAGCTGAATCTTCTCAGCATGGTTCCTAGAGTATAAACTGGTGGGATCTTTGGAAGTTGATAGGAGAAGGGAGAATCTGTTAGAAGTGTTTTAAAATTGCTGTTAGAAGATTTTAAAATTGCTTTAAAATGCACGCTTTTGCTCATTCCTCCCTTGTCCGTGCAATTGTCCTGTGTGTTTGTGGCTTTATTCTCTTGCCACTGGGGAGAACTGGTTCAAGACCTCATGGAATGAATGCTTCCATTCAGATAAGCAACAGCAAGCTTGACATGAGAATACAAACTGTGGAGCATGTACTTTGTCATTTTTCTTAAGGAATTTTTTTTTTTTTTTTGCCCCACAGAAGCTCATTAAGCTCTGTAAAGGAGCATATGCACTCACACAGGCCATAGAAGGTCTTGCCTGCAGGTACCAGTTAAGCATGGAATGTATGTCTAGAAGAAGGGATCTGCAGTGGGCTGAAGACATGCTCAAAGGGTAGAGATGGAGACCCCCAGGCAGTAAATTTTCCCGATGTGGTTCCAGCTGGAACAGAGATCTGAAGACTGATCTAATCCTTCTTCTTCTTCTTCTTCTTCTTCTTCTTCTTCTTCTTCTCTCTCTCTCTCTCTCTTTTTTTTAAAGCTTTTTATTTATTTATTTGACAGAGAGAGATCACAAGTAGGCAGAGAGGCAAGCAGAGAGAGAGAGAGAGAGGAGGAAGCGGGCTCCCTGCTGAGCAGAGAGCTCGATGTTGGGCTTGATCCCAGGACTCTGAGATCATGACCTGAGCCGAAGGCAGAGGCTTAACCAACTGAGCCACCCAGGCGCCCCCTGATCTAACCCTTCCTGTCACACGTTATCTCCCCAGTTACTGTCTCAGGGTCCTTCTGCAAAGACCTGCTTCTCATCCCCACCTATACCCCCCACACCCTGATAACTTTAAAGGGAGGTGTGGATTAGTCCCCAGTGTTTGGCATTGATGTCCATTCAGTCTTCCTTCCGCCCAGTACTCCTTGCCCCTTGCACACAGCACACCGTTTCTCGCTGGTGTCCCTGTTCATGGAACCTCTCACGGCTCATTTGAAGGACTTGATGATAGTGGGCGCTGTGCAGCTGTCAAATTCTGGGGCCTGCTGCTAAGTGTTATTTTAATTTCTCTTCATCTAAATTCCTCATAGAGCAGCTTTTGAAACATGAGATTGTCTTATTAAGAGGTACTTATTGTAAAGTAGAGTGAGCTCCACCTTTGATGAAGACAGAAGAGGCCAAGTTTGATGGGTTGGATAGCGTTAGACAAAGAGAGTAATTAATGACTTAATTGCCTCTTCACCCTTCCCTTTTTGAGAAAAGAAAGTTTTTCTTCTTTTCTTTTAAAACTCACCAGGCTGAACATTGGAATTCCCAGTGCTATTTTACAGTTTAGCAAAGAAAGAAAAAAAGGAAAAAATAAATTGGAACCCAATTTTTCTATTATGTTTTCCTGTAACATCTTCCTCACTTTCTAGAATCATCGTCTATTGATTTTACCTTTAGTGGCCTTGGAAGCTGCAGTGATCTGTTTGTGGAGAGTTCAGTACCTTGTATGGATTTCCTTGTGTTGGTTTAAACGCTGATAAGATACGTGGCAAATTAATGAAATAAAAATAGCTTTGTCAATAAACAGAAGAGAAGCCACTTTCAACATTTGTTCGGTACCCATCGCTTTTCAGGGCCCCGACAAAATTAGTGGATGGGATTAAAGAATATATTCGTCTTTTATCCCATGTTTGAGTACTTGATCACAGAGGCATGGTTTAATCCAAACATCAATAGCACCTCGTCAATTCCATCAGAGACAGCTGTCAAAGTGGACTTTGGGTTTGTTAGAGCTTTGTGTTTTATCCTTTTTTAAGGTCATGGAGTATTTTCTTTGATTTTTGATGCTGAAATCTTTCTTGATCTTCTAAACTTGAGAAACATCTGTTAAGATTTAATGGGATGGCTTTTGTCTTAAAATTAGAGCCCATCTTGCAAAACTTTCTACCTTCTTTCCTTTCCTGCCCCCCCAATTTGGAAAATGGGGAGCTGGGACAGAGGCGGTAAAGCACATGCCCCCCTGAGACAGAAGCTCTTCTGGTCAGTGTGTGAGAGAGCATGCTAGAATGACAACACGCTGAATGCTGAATTCTGTGAACCCAGTGTTCAATTTTATTTTGTTTCCTATTGGCATTAGCAGTTTCCTTGTAGCACATCACTTAGCCCAGGATCTGAGTGGCAGATTTATGGATCCTAGCGAATAATGAGACAAAAATGATGTAAGGAAGAGAAACAGCTGGAAATAGGAATTTTAACCTTTTCCCGTCAGCCTCCTTGTTGCTGGATGGCATCGTGTCAACAAAATTTAGTAGTTAAAATAGCTGGAGGTACAGTAACGGCATCTAAAAATATATGCCTCCAAATGTGTACAGACAGCTGTCATGTCTGTTGACAGAATATATTAGTCATTATCCTCATCAGTAGACACAAAATCATCGCAGTTTTCATAATGGAGGCGTTTCATACCACATAATTGCTAGTGATTTTGGAGGTCCTCTGATAGAGTCACCACCATTGTAATCACAGTATTTTCATTTACTTGCTTTTTATATTCTTAACCTGGATGCTAACCCCGCAGCCAAAGCTCTTTTCAGGAAAGCATTTAAAGGCTCCTATTTATTGCTTCAGTCACATTCCCGCCTACCTTTGGCAAGGAAGTATGGGCTGGAAACTGCTGTTCTGAACAAAGAAGGTGGTCTAAGACCATCGTCCAAGGATTTCTTTCTTCTCAAAGGCAGGAAGGAACCCCCAGTATGAGTGGTGTGGCAGGGGTGGGGGTTTGGAGAGTCAAAAAAAAAAAAAAAAAAAAAACAACTCTCAATGCCACAATTAGGAGCCATGTCAATTTGGGGAGCTTATTCAACTGTTTTGAGCCTTAGATTCTTAGTGTAAAATGGGGATGATCCTAACTACCTTAGAGCTTTGTTTAAACACTCATGACAGCACCCAGAATGTGTCTGCTATATAATAGATGACTAAAGAATAACAGCTTTGTGTTCCTTCCCTGTCCTCCCCTGAAATCTTACTGCTTTCCTTGCCCCACCTCAACACACACCCACAGTCTTGTTCCCTCTCCTGTGGGAAGGCTTCCCCAGAACTGGTACCGCATTTACTTAAGAAATGGGAGGAGAACAGCAGTCTCAGATCTCTCTCCCCTCACTGGTTATTCTGCGGTCTGGTAAGGGAAGCATTCTCATTGTTATAAAAAAAGATCCAAATATTAAACAGGTAATCCCGTACTGCATCAGGCAGGCATCGTGTGAAATGCTTACGTATATCATCACATTTGATCCTCACAGTGACCCTGTGAAGTACATGCAGTTCTTATCTCCATTTTATAGAGCAGGAGACGAAGGCCAAGAGAGGGTGAGTCGCTTGCCTGGGATCGCGCAGCTGAGATTGGAAGGGCTGGGCCTTGGCTCGGGCAACCTGTCTCCAAAGCTGTAGGCGCCGATGCTCATAAAGCCTCAGAGTTGGGCAGGGGTCTGGAGGCCCATTAGCTGCATCCTTGTAGTTCACTCTGATTTGGCAGACACAGTCTCCCAGAGCCCTCATCCTCCAGTCCTGTGGCTGGAAGGAAAGACTGTGTGGCAGAGATGGAGCAAGACCTGCCTTCTAGAAGGGCACACTGGTGTTCACAATATGAGGGGTTCTGTCAAGGGTTGTTTTTTTCCTCTCTGCCTCTTCCTCCCACTTCTGACACAGTTTTCAATTAGCAGCTTGTAGAGGCCGGGCCTGTGGTCCTCATTTCATGCAATATGCATAACTGAATTCCCCCCGGAGGGGATTAAGGGGCAGAGGGAGTGGTGAAATAAAGGCCCCTTGAATAAAGGGCAGAAATGTGCTGTGGGTACAGGCTGAAAGCAACACCTCGCCTCTTTTTTTTTTTTTTATTTTTTTATTTTTATTTTTTTTTATTTTTTTATTTGTTTTTTAAAGATTTTTATTTATTTGTCAGAGATGGAGAGAGAGTGAGCGAGGACAGGCAGACAGAGAGGCAGACAGAGGCAGAGGGAGAAGCAGGCTCCTGCCAAGCAAGGAGCCCGATGTGGGACTCGATCCCAGGACCCTGGGATCATGACCTGAGCCGAAGGCAGCTGCTTAACCAACTGAGCCACCCAGGCGTCCCTCGCCTCTTTTAAACTTATGTGAGGCCAGGGGTCATTTGGGAAGTGACTGTCACCGAGATGAAAGGGGGCCGTTGCTGCTGAGGGACACAGGGCTGCTGGGCTGGCTGTTGGGCCTTTCTACCTCATTTCTGATTTCTGGTGGAACGTACACAGAGGCGGGAGCAGGTCCCTGCTCAGGCATGTTAGTGCTTAAAGAAGAAGTAATTTCCTTTCTCTTCTGGGAGGAAAACGAATCTCCCATATCCCTGACGGCTTTTCCCGGTGGAAGGCCTTGTTCATCTTGAGGCCTAGACCGTTTATTTTGCCTGAGCTGAACTGAACTGGCGCCCTCCCCTCTTGTAGGGCAGGAAGGGTACCACTCTCTCTGTGGAGATTCTGCTGGCTGCTTCATCTTGATCGCTAGGTTATGCCTGCACTTCACATGGAAGTCACCTTATGTTTCTTTGTATCCGTCAAAAACAGGATAGTTGTTTTAATGAAGGAAAAAAAAAATCAAGATGCACCTGCTTCAAAATGCAAATGCTACGTATTGTCCTCTTCCCTCCAAAACAAAGCTCATGAACTACCCAAAGATAAGCGTCCCTTGAATCATACAACAGGAATGTGCTGTAGTAAGGGCTGAAAGGTACATCTTGTTTGAACTTACATGGGGCCAGGGATCATCTCAGAAAGATGGCAAATCAATCCTAAATTTTAGTTTTTTAATAGAGGTAAAGAGGGTATGGTGAAGAGGTTGTGAACAGCTTCGAAATCCCTAGTATGGTGTTTATGTCTTTTTCTTAGGTGCCCAGATATGGTTTGTTCTTAAAGAGGACCATGGGCCTGGATACATTATTGGTGGTCCTGAGAGAGCCTGATGTTCTCAGGGCCCGAGAGGAGAGGTTCTGGAAGTCTGGAAGCAGAGACACACGGATCGCTTCCTCCAGGTCTGAGAGGCCTCACAGTAGCAGCCATAGGCATATAATGAGTCAGGCCCTGGTCTCTTTTGTGAGAGAAAAAAGTAAGGGAAGTAAAAGGTTCCAGAGGCATCATGGTGATTTCCAAATTTGAAGTCATCCCTGTAGGTTATGTTCTCATGAGAGCATATAGTCCTCGCTTCCGTACTCCGTATTTCCCTGGCCCCTCTTCCTTCCCTCCTTTCTGCCACCCCCCCGGCAAACACATCCTCTTTCCCAGCTAAATGCTTCTTGAGGACTGTTTCGGGTAACTAATTCCCCACAAGATAGACCTGAATCATCCCGTGTGGGGTGTAGAGTCATGGAATGGGAACAAGTGAGAACAGGCCCTTAAAGAAGCCGGACTCAGGGCCGCCGGCTGCCGGCGTTTTCTAGGTGAGCACGATTATGTGACAAGCGCAGGCCAGGCTGGGTGCGCGGTGCACCCGGAGAACTGCATGTGTTGAGGACAGAGAGGGTGTGAGCAGAAACCTGCTTTCCAGTGAGGAGTGACTCCGAATGCTGATGGTGTTTTCCTAGACACAATTTCAGCTTATAAAATCTCCTGCAAATGAGGCCTTTGCCGTTCTGGGTGAGTGGGTTCTCCCCTCCTCTTGCATCTGACATCCCAGCCACCGCCAAGTGATTAGGCAGGAGTCCGGAAACTGCCATTACCTGGGGCAGGCTGACTTGATGGGGCTTTTATCAGGAGGTTTGGGTGTCCCCGACTAGTAAATACACTTGCTGTTGTGAACCCCATGCAGAAAAGGCAAAGTATCACATTTTCCTTGGAATTCTTGAGGAAATTGCTCTCATATACAACACCAACCTTTGGCTGCGTGACAGAGACAGAGTGTCGTTTGCATGCCATTACCAGGCTGTAAAGTCTGGTCAGGGCTGTCTTTTCCGAGTTCCCAATCTTTTGGGATCCTTGGAGGGTCACCCCGTGGGTCAGGTTTGTTTAGTCTGGTCCGTAATGGTGTAAAGTGGCCTTGACTGTCGCGTCTACCTAAATAATGCCCTATCTGTTTGATACTTCAACAGTCCCTCTACGTTGTGTATATGTTTCACTTTCTAATACTCGAAGTCGAATTGGATTTGTTGTTAATAGAAGGCAAATTGTTTCTAAAAACAACCTCATCTCACTTTGAAAAGTAGCCAGGGTTCAGAGGGCCCCTGCATTTTAAGGGGTGATCTCCATTTACCCTGGGAAAATGGCACCACACTTCTCTGTTTTTGTATGCACATTACCCACTGCTTTGCATCTTTTCTGAGGGAGTTATTTGAACTGCTATTTTTTTTAAGACGTTTTATTGAAGTATAATCTACATAGAGAAAACAACACACATCGTGAGAGCACAGTGAATTTTCGTAAGTGGAACTATCCTGGCAACCAGTCCCCGGATCAAGAAACAGGGCATCATTGGTGCGCAGAGAGCGCCCCTACCCATGGTCTCCACTTGAGTGTATACAATTTTAGTTTTCTCTTGCTTATAATTCACCCAAGGTTTTCTGTCTTGCAACTTGTTCCTTTTTTCTTGCTGAACTCTCACATCCAAATCGAGAACGGAAAAGAGCTTGTCTGATCCTCTGGGTAATAATAAGCAGTGCTTTTCTAGAATTCTTGAATCTGGAGTTGTAGTGCCTATGGAGGAGCATTGCAAGCTCTTTTTTAAAACGGGGTTCATTTTTATTCGTATCCCTCCAGAAGCTCAAATCATGCTCTTTTACATATTTCACACAATAAAAACCCAGTTTCACAAAAGTCATCTAAATGACATGGGTTTATTTAATTCATATCCTAGTCTAATTCATACCCTAGTTTGTGAAAAGGCGATGGAACCAACTTTATAAATGTTAAGTGATTGCAGCCTTGAGGTGCAGAGGAGAGTGGTAGAAGAATGATGCTCGTTGTAAACAGTTTTTGCTCGGAGCCTTCTAGGAGTGAATAGCCTCCCCAACCTCTCTCTGTTTCCAAATGAATCTTGTTTCAAGGCTCATAGCTGGACTTCCCCTCCCCCCTTTAAAAATAGTTCAGTTCCTTTCTTCCTAAGCTCCGCAGCAACCAGTACAGCTTTCATTACAGCAACATAAATAAAAAGTGACATAAAATTATACAGCCCTGTGTAAAATAGTTTAAGGAAAATGTCTTTTATGGCAGCTTTTATGGTTTCACCAATTAGTTATTAGACTTTCTCCATTTTTAATTTGACGTCCTGTGTGCGCTTTCTGAAAGGTTTCTCCCCCCAAAACCCCCACTTTCCTGACAGTAACAGGGATGGGGTGCAGTGAGCCCCTGGGTAGCTGACTTTCTCATTTTCTGAAGGTATTTGAGTACAGCCTGTTGCTAGATTTGGGCAGAGCAAGTGTCTCGGGAGAGAAGCCAGAATTGAGCCATTTTCAAGTGAGCAGAATTTCACCCCCTTATTAACACCCAGTGTCCCCTGTAGCCGGCGGGCCTGTCTCCTGTGAAGAGTAGCTGTGGACACACCTCAGGATGGGACATACCACAGTGGTTGAACCTTAAGCTGATAAATCCTGAGATTTTAGTAACTTTCCAAACATTCCTGGGGAGTGAGAATCACAGAGATTTACTCCTGCCAAAATTTAATCATGCAGAAAAAAGCAAAATTTAGATCAGCGTATAGATTATTTTTTAATGTGATCTCTCGACAGAGTAGGGTAAGGAAGCCAGAAGTCGAACACTTAGCGCAGACGAGTCTAGACCATTGCAATTTGATTCATTTGGGGGAATTGTATTAGGTTTTAGGCTTTGGCTTGGGCTGGGCTGTTCTGTTTGGAAGTGTATGATGTCATCGTGTCAAGCGTGTCAGGCATTCTGGTATTTATGTTGGCTTCAGATGTAGCCCAGAGTACATGGCAGGCTCAATTTATTGCTACTTTAACTTTGTTTAGTCATGGAGAGGCTTTATTTATGTTGGTAAATTTCAAACAGTGGCCAACAGTGACCGCACAATGAAAAGGCCTGAAAGATTCATCATCGATAAATCACCTTGTTGCTGAGTTTCTTTAATTAAGGAAAAACTCCGTCTGTTGATCCCTGTGGTTGCTGGAAGGAAAGCAGGGTGGGGAGGGCTTTGATGAATCCATCTATCAGCCTGGCTTTGGAAAGCAAGTCTCCAGTTTCTGATTGTCGCTGGGCAAAGACCTAAATAAAAATTTATCTTGTCAAAACCTATGGGCTAACTGAAAGCAAATAAAGAAGTTTTATGGCATCCACATACAGTTAAATAAAGAGGGAGAAAGTACACTACGTCCTATGGACATTTTTCAATACAGTACGGGGCCGTTCTTTGGGGAGAGCTCATTAACTTAAAAAAAATTACCTTTAATGGGTCACTCATTATCGTCATCATCAACTGCGTCACTTGTCTAACTAACACTTGAGTGTTTAATACCTGATTAAAATCAAACACTGGGGTTTATGGCTTGGTGCTATTGGAACTACCTAGGATGGTAGGCACAGTGAGTACTTTGAAGGGTAAAATATGGACACTAAGCAACATGGCCAGCATCAGGGAATTTTTTTTTTTTTTTTTTTTTTTTAAATTGGTCCCTCTAGAAGCTGGTCAACTTTACTGGTGATGACATAGTCTGAGAGCAATGGGGTAAGGCTTTTCATGTCTGGCTGAACAAGGGACCTCATCTTTGGCTGAACTTAACTTTTATGTGGGGGGATTCCCTCTGTTGGGAAAAGTCTAGAAAAATACATTGAGATTGGAAAGCTCTTTTTACCACACACAGTTTAAGCAGATTTCTCTCTGAGCTAGGGCTCATGGTAGAGTATGTTTTATTTCTACTTAAAAAATGTCTTTGAATCAGACAAAAGACAGCAGCTGGTGATGGAAAAGGCCAATTTTGATACTAGAATGCGCTTAAAATCATTTGCTTTTCCTCTTTAGGTTATGGAAAGGGTGCTCTCTTGATATCAAGCTTCAGGATCCA
This sequence comes from Mustela putorius furo, assembly GCF_011764305.1. Lineage (NCBI taxonomy): Eukaryota > Metazoa > Chordata > Mammalia > Carnivora > Mustelidae > Mustela > Mustela putorius. The sequence goes on from NW_025421321.1 coordinate 34,118,832, forward strand.
TTCACAGGAAAGTGTGATTTCTCAAGTGTCAAATATGGAGGCATGATGCATCTGGCAATCAGCCTCTGTCCATTTGATGGAGCCGTGCAATACATGTGGACTTGGGGGAATAAGGAACATTTTGAGAACCATTCCTGGGGGGATCCTGATGCTATAGGCTACTTTGGGACATGATATCTTGTGCTGACAGACTAAAGCTGCTCTTGGATATAGTTGAGAGTTTTGCAAGTTCTTGGCTCTTTTCCTGCCTTTTGTCAGTGTGCTCTGTCTATATTAATGAGTCAGTTCCCCGTGATAAGGGTGGTGGTCATGGTGATGGTGTGCAGGAAGCAAGGCTGCTCTGCCAGGGTCTAGCTGGAGAGGTGGGGAAGGGAGACGTTTCTTTGCATTGGTAAGACAAAAACTTATTCATGTGGAACAATTTTAGCATCAGTCACAACCTGGACCATAGAAATTGGTCATAGGTTGATCAAAACATCCCACCACTTCATAATGACCATATCTCATATACTTTCTATCTTCCTCACTGACTCTAAGATACAGTTCACGGCAATTTTGGAGTCACTTTAGTTTGCCCTGTGCATAACTGATAATTTGCTTTTTCCCAACATGGAGGTCAGAGTTTAACAATAGGGCAACAAATATATGTTAAGCTCTCTTAATAAGTCTAGCAAGCACAGGGCAGTATGGAGACCCCAAAGAAGCCTGTGATGGCCCTTGCCCTGAAGAAACTTCCAGTCTCCTTAAAAGAGGTAGGATTTATGTTGTGTTCAATTGAAAGTGAGTACTCCTATAGGGTGATATCATAAAATGTCATTGTTTATTTTTTTAAAAATTTTATTTAATTTTATTTTTTTTCAGTGTTCCAAAATTCATTATTTATGCACCACACCCAGTGCTCCATGAGATCTGTGCCCTCCTTAATACCCAACACCAGGCTCACCCAACCCCCCATCCCCCTCCCCTCCAAAACCCTCAGTTTGTTTCTCAGAGTCCACAGTCTTTCATGGTTTGTCTCCCCCTCCTATTTCCCCCAAATCACTTCTCTTCTCCACCTCCCAATGTCCTCTGTGTTATTCCTTATGCTCCACAAGTGAAACTATATGATACTTGACTCTGTTTGACTTATCTCACTCAGCATAATCTCTTCCAGTCCCCTCCATGTTGATACAAAAGTTGGGTATTCATCCTTTATGATGGAGGCATAATACTCCATTGTATCTATGGATCATATCTTCTTTATCCATTCATCTGTTGAAGGGCATCTTGGTTCTTTCCATAGTTTCCATAGCGACTGTGGCCATTGCTCATTCATTCTGTGCCTGGGCTGTGCAGCTAGTTCTCTATTCCCAGAGTGAGATCTAGGGCAAGTTTTCTGACTTTTCTGGTCACTCTACAATCTTTTGTTTGCAAAATGTTCTTAATTTAGTATCACCTCTGTGGTTTTCAACCCCAGTCTGCTGATCAGAATCTCCTGGGCACCTTTTTAAAAATGTTGTTGTTCAGTTGCTCCGCTGACCAATGAAATTAGCATCTCTGGGATGGGGCCCGGATCTCAGGAATTTAGAAAACTCTCCAGGTGATCCCAATGGGCAGCCAGGATTGAGAACCACTGAAATGAAGTTTGCTGTTCCAGAGAAATAATGAAAACTTCAAATTTTATTTAAAACGAAAGCTGCTCCTCTTCTGCTCCCCTGGCCTGCAATCCTGAGTTGCAGAGGAAGGTGTGGGAAGCTTCTACTTCTCATCTTACAAATCTTTTCTTCCCTGCCAACTCTCTCGCCAAAGTTGCTGACTGCTCGGCGGTTGAGGTAGTGGGAGAGGGAGGAGAAGAGGGGGCGCTGGGAGGGGTCTGATGTGACTGGCATTGATGCTATTTGACATGGCTCTCTCTGGCCGTGGCAGAAGTTTAAAGCTGATTCATTTTGGGGGTGGGCATGAGCATTTGTGTATTCTTCAGAGATTGCCTTCCAAGTCTGGGAATCTCTCTCTGCAGTTCCTTTGGTTTTCCAGCAATCTGATTCACAATGAGAGATACTGCTGTTGTCCCAGTGCCTTCCCAGGAGCCCATCTTAGGATGGCCCAGGTCCTGGCTCTCTCTCAGTCATGTGAGCCATCCCCTCCCCTCTCTGCTTTCAGATCAGGCAGCCACCTTTCCCCTTACGCTTGTCCATGTAGTGTTCTGGCATCAGCCTCTGGTGCCCCACAGACTTCATCAGACATTGGGCAAGCTCTAACAGGTCTTCCTGATGCTCTTCCACTGGGCTGGAGGTGAAGGAAAGCGCTCCTTTAGCGGAAAATACTGGTTGTCCCCCAATATTTGTTCCATTTCTTTCGCTAGTGCAAACATGGATCCCAAAATAAAGACTACGTTTCTCAGTTTCTCTTGCAGCCAGATGTGGCCATGGGCCTCCATTCTCATCAATGGTGTATTGAGTAGAAGTGGTATGGCCAATTTCCAGGAAATGCCTTATAGAGAGAGGGCATGCCTTTCTTTTCACCCTCCTTTCCTGCTGGATGGCATACAGCTGGCTGAGCTGGAAGAGCCGTCTTGGTTTCAGAGCTGGAAGCAGCATGTTGAGGAAGCAGAGGAACAAGGTCAGAGGAGCCTAAGCCCTGATGAACATGGAGCTAGCATATATAGATGACCTACTGAAACCTACTGAAATTAATCCTTCCTTGTTTACAATTCTGTCCTGAAACAGAGTGCTGGACATGAGCTCAGGCAGGCAGTAGGCTGCAAGGACACAGATATTGCAAGCCAGAAAGATGGTGCCCCACACTTCAGGTATGGTCAAGAGGAAGCCAAATAAGGAAGAACTTTCCAGAGGGTAAATCCAGGGCTAACGGACAAGGGAACTGGCAGAAAGGAGAAAGAAAATCTGCCAGGTGGTCTAGTCATTACCATCCCGGCCCAGTGTGTTATGACAATAGTTATGGACCAGTAATTTCTGGGCATTTCCCATTCTCCCCATTTCCAGGTGAGACTCTTATTGCTCTTCTCTTTTTCTTTTCTTCCATTTTATTTGGGTGTGTGATGGGAAAATAATTTACTCTTAGACTGTAGATCACCTGATTATTAAGAGCTACATTCTGGGCCTGATGGAAAAGACTGAGCATTACTCATACAATCTGGACTTAAGCTGAATGCAGTGACTGCATTGGTTGTTGGCTTCTTTTACGGAGGGTAGAGGTGTATTCTGGTGTATCTAGAGGGAGATGCCCATGGTTGCTGTAGAAACTTGGCATGTAGTAAAATTCTGGCTAGTGAGTTTCAAAGAGAAATCTGCTAGGGGTTGGGAGTGCTTCTAGAAAAGTTTTCTTTGCTATTAAAAAGGGGGTACAAGGTAGGAATATTCTCTCTTACGTGTTGTGTGAGTTTGTGGTGCTTAAAACATCCAGTCATCTGCCACTATGAAGGGACAGGTCCAAGGACAAAAGCCAACATACCTGGAAGAGCAGAGTAGGAAAATGGAGAGAACCTGGGTCCTTACTGGTGTTACTGGAGTGGAAATCAACCAACTCTGAAACTGCTGGACTTCCAGACTTCTTCTTCTTCTTTTTTTTTTTTTTTTTTAATTCATTTGACAGAGAGAGAGAGAACAAGCAGGGGGAGTGGCAAGGAGAGGAAAAGGCAGGTTTTCCATTGGACAAGGAGCCTGATGGAGGGCTCGATCTGAGGATCATGAAACGAACCGAAGGCAGACACTTAACCAACTGAGCCACCCAGGTACCGCCCAGACTTCTTATATGAGAAAATAAACCCCTTTATTGTTTAAGCTATTTTTTAAAAAATATTTTATTTATATGACAGAGAGAGATCACAAGTAGGCAGAGAGGCAGGCAGAGAGAGAGAGGAGGAAGCAGGCTCCTCGCTGAGCAGAGAGCCTGATGCTGGGCTCTATCCCAGGACCCTGAGATCATGACCTGATCTGAAGGCAGAGGCTTAACCCACTGAGCCACCCAGGTGCCCCTGTTTAAGCTATTTTAAATTGGATCTTTGGTTGTTTGACTGATAAAGTACTGCTCCTTGTGCCAAAGAGACAAGGCTACAATTCTTCTTCCCCTATCCCAAGCTATCTCAGCTACTTCCGCTCTTCATGGACTCACCTGACCAGGGCTGCTTCCTGTGGATGGCCCCTCTCCTGCCACCATAGTGACCTCAGGGGGCACAGACCCTGCCTTTGACTACTTCATCTCAAGAATGGAATCATTCCCTTTAAGAATTACCCTCATAATTTCCGTAATTCAGTACAGCAAACACCAAATGTAACTTTTCATGAGATTTCCTGAGAGGTTGGTGGACTACAGAAGGGAAGGACACGTGCACAGTAGCTTACAGTTGTGGCATTGGCTCAGACCTCATCTTTGGGGTGTCTCAGCAGACCAGCTCCAGTCTCAATCCTGTTTTGCCACCATGCTACCAGACTCAGAGAGAGTGGAAAGAGTCCCCTCATGCCAGTTCCTATGCTATGCAAAGTGTGGTTCAAGGACTAACAGCAGTGGCAGCACTCAGGAAATTAGAAATGCAGAAATCTCAGGCCCTCCATAGACCCATTGAACCATAATTTTATTTTAACAAGAGATCTAGGTGATACGTATACAGTTAGAATTTAAAGAACCACTCTAGTCAAGGCTTATCTCTTCAATTCTCATTTCTTATTCCAGGTTTGAACTTTATTTGGGATGACTGGCAATGGGGACATCAATTTTTTTTTTTTTCAGGAAGTCTTTACCCTCATAGTGTTGTGGCCCTTTGGGCTCAGTAAGACAGTCAAAGAACCCCAACACCAGTACATATCCCCAAATTCAGGTTGTTCAGCTTTAAAAGTGTCAGCCATGGGGCATGGACAGCGCAAGCCAGGTAAGCCCTAGGCCAGTTCCTTTTATTTTTCAATATACTTTTATCGTAAAGGTAGTATTAAAATATTAACATTTTAGATAAGAAATGAATTTTATGTTGAGTCAACATTACCTTCTCATCCTTGTCTACATACATATTCAGGTTTTACATATCTGATTCAATATTTTATGATTCAATTTTATATTCTGCATTTCCATTCAGTTTCACACAGGTATGCGTCCATTCTGCTTCAGTCTTTTTATTCTTTCCCATAACCTGTATTCTCTAATCCTTAACCCTCTGAGGTAGCTAATGTTAGAAACCTGATTTGTATCTTTGCACACTTAACTTCCATCCTTATCCAAATACATACAGACGTGTATATGTTTCTTTCCCTTGAAGAAAGCAGGGTTGTATCAAGCATTTGTATCAGCTTAAGTTTTTACTTAACTATACATCATGGTAGTCTCTTCAGGTCAATGGGCACAGAGATAAGTAATTTAAAAAATTAAATGCAGAATATTCCTTTGTGTGGATGCATTATAATTTCCCTTATTGATAGATATTCAGTTTGTTTCTCATTTTTCCAGTTACAGGTTTCCTTATTTGGAGAGTGTTATGTACTATTGTTACTTTTACCTGTAAAGACAGATGCCTAGAAGTGATATTGATAGGTCACAGGATATATAGTTTAGAGTACACTAACTGCTGTAATGAACAGGTCCCTGAATTTATGACATTTCAGATGTAATAAGTGTAAAAGTCCAAGTTAGTTCCAGGAGCTCAGGGGGTCTCTGGTCCACAGAATTGTTCAGGGATCCAGGCTGTGGGGGCTCTGCTACCATCAATAAGTAACTCTAGTGTCATACCTGAGGACTAGGTCACCTGTTGCAGAGCAGTCTGGCAAATGTAGTTTAGGTGTGCCAAGGAGGAAAAGGAGACAGGTTTTTGCCATCAGCTAACCAGTTTCTCCTACAAAGGATGAGTTTTTTTTTAATTGAAATATATATTACCAAGTTATTTTTACCAATGATGGTAAAAGTTCACATCCCTACTAACAGTACCTGAGAGGTCCCACAGCCCTGAATCTTTGCTGGTACTAGGCAGTATCATTCTTTACATTGGTCCAAATCTGATGAATTCATAATGGTATTGCCTTCATTTGCATTTCCCTGAATAGTAATGGTTGAGTATCTTTTCATAAGTCTCATGATCATCTGGCCAATTTGTTTCTGTCTTTTAAAATTTTACTATTCATTTTCTATTTGTCCTATTTTTGTGTTCTCTTTTGTCTCTTTTCTTGCCTTATTTTAGGTAAATTTTTATCATTCTATTTCTTCCCTCTATTAGTGTTTTAATTTTACATTTTGTTCTACTTTTTTAGAGGCTCCCCTAGAATTTAAACATCCTTCTTGATTTACGGAAGTCTCATATGATATTCAGGTGGGGTTCCCCAGGAGTTGGCTCTGAGGTGGACATTAGTATTCAGGAGGTCTATTGGGGAGATGCTCTTGGGCTTATTGTTGTGGAAGGGAAGGAAAAGAAACAGATCTGGCAGAGGGTGATGCAGTTACAACAAAGGCCTAAGGCCATCCCCAGGGGACCTCTCAAGCTAGATGGGCTTTCAGAGTAATATTGAGTTTAGGTGAGGAGACTAGGCTTCTATGTCCATATAGTGACTAGTCATTGAATGCAGGCTGCCCTGGGAAGGACGTGTGTGTCCTTGGGCACAGTGACCCTCTTAATCTTGTGACAATTCCCAAAGAGAGGTAACAACTGAAGGAATAGGTCCTGAAGTCTTGAAGGGGTCAGGGAAGTTTGGAGTGGTACAGATCTGATTATACTACACATAAATTAGTACTGTGAACCCTTCCCAGGCAATTGAAGGACCTTGGAATGCTTGAATTTCACTTGACTCTTCTGATTTTGTGTTACTATTGTCATTTATGTGTATTCTGTATTTTAAATCCCATGATATTATCATTATTGTTCTTATATTATATATTCATTTAGGTTTACCCACCCATCCTTTAGGCATCCTTACCCCTTCTGTGGATCTTCATTCCTTTCTGCATCTCTGAGCATCAGTTTGGGATCCTTTTCCTCTGAAGACCTTTCTTTAGTACAGATCTGCTTGTAATAAATTATCTTAAATTTTCTTTATCTTAAAACATTCTTATTTCACTCTCATTTTGAGGAATATTACTTTTTTTTAAAAGATTTTATTTATTTATTTGACAGACAGAGATCACAAGTAGGCAGAGATGCAGGCAGAGAGAGAGAGGAGGAAGCAGGCTCCCTGCTGAGCAGAGAGCACGATGTGGGACCCTGAGATCATGACCTGAGCCGAAGGCAGCAGCTGAACCCAGTGAGCCACCCAGGTGCCCCAAGGAATATTACTTTTTAAAAAATTTAAAATCAATTAATTAACATACAGCCTATTATTAGTTTGAAATGTAGAGTTTAGGCGTTCATCAGTTCATCAGTTATATGTAACAGTGCTCATTCCATCAAGTTACCTCCTTAATATCCATACCCAGTTACCCCATCCTTGTACCCACCTCCCCTCCAGCAGCCCTCAGTTTGTTTCTAGAGTTAAGAGTCTCTTATGGTTTGTCTCCCTCTCTGATTTATGGTTTATCTTTCCCCTCCCTTTCCCTATGTTTATCTGTTTTGTTTCTTAAATTCCACATGAGTGAAGTCATGTGATATCTCACTGGTATAGACTTCCAAGTTGGCAATTATTTTCTTTCATCTAAAAATGTTTTATTTTGCCTTAATTATTTTGCCTTAATTCTTTAGGTATATTTTCATTAGATGTAGAATTTTTGGTTTATGGCATTTTATATAGCACTTTATTTTTGTTTTTTATTTTCTTTTTTAAAATTTTTATTATTTTTTATAGCTTTTTTTATCAGCACTTTAAATGTTTTACCATTGTCTCTTATTTCTGATGGGAAGTCAGCAGTATTTCTAATTATTATTCTACTTACATTATATGTATTTTTTCTAATTACTTTCAAGATTTTCTCTTTAACTTTGGTTTTCAGCAGATTCAGTCTGATGTAATTGGTATGGATTTTTTGTTTTTTTTTTTTTGGTATATGTTTTGCTCATGGATCGCTAAGTTTCTTGAGTCTATAAATATAGGCCTTTCACTAAATTTGGGGGGAATTTTAGCACGTATTTCCTTAAAAATAATTTAAGCCCCAGTATTTTGCTCTTCTTCTGGAATTTCCATGACATATATGTTTAGGCCTTATGATAGTGACCCACATGTATTTGAGGCTCATGTTCTTAGCTGGAATCTGTGCCATATATATGGCTCAGGGGTCAGTCAAGGATTTGGTTGCCCTTTCTGGATCTCTGCTTTCTGAAAATTTCCTCTCACTTTCAGTGGCTCTGGTTACCCCAAGCTCTGACTTCTGGTTTCTCTTCAAGCCAATAATGTTGTGAGTTTTCTGTTGGAGTTCTATTGGATCTACTCTGTGTGGCACTGACTTTGGCCTACACAGTCCAAATGGTACAAACCCTAAGCTGTTCCTTTTCCCCAAGTAGCTACTCCCCTCTACAGTCTATTGGCTTGTGTTCACTCTTTTGAGTTGTTATTTTTTTGAATTTTGTCCAGAGTTTATAGTTGTGATATGTGGGAGATCTGAGTATGTAGGAGTTACTGCACAACGTTGGAAGTGGAAGCCCAGTTGCTTTCTCTCAGCACTTTGAAAATATCATTCCATTCTCTCCTAGCTTCTGTTATTTCTGTGGGAAGTTTCTGTCAGTCTAATTTTTTTACTGAAGATAATGCATCTTCCACTCACCCTCTTACCCCAAACATTTAGGATTTTCTCTTTGTCTTTGATTTTCAAAAGTTTTACTATGTTTGTTAAGATGTGGGATTCCCCATTCCCTCCTTTTTAGTAGTAATTCTGTTTGGGATTTGCACTGCTTCTTAAATTTGTGGATTGTTTCCTTTTATCAATTTTGGAAACTTCTTAGCCATTAATTCTTCCAGTAATGCGGGGCCCTCTAGTCTTGTCGTCTTGGTAGCCCTCTGAAGCCCACAGATGGATTAAAACAGTTTTTATCCAGGTATTCCAGTCGTTCTCAGTGGGAGGTCAGTCTTCAAGAAGCACTGCTCCATTGCCAGATGTGGAAATCCTCAGTTTCTGCTCACCAAAAGCTCAGAATACCTCAGGATTTAGTATCAGCTTGGAACATTCTGTTCACATGAGAAAAAATTCATTAAATTTCAAAGAGATGGTCAAAGAGAATCAAAAGAAAACACAATATATCTTAAATATCCACAAATAGGCTCAAATTTTATTTGATCAGGATAGGCTCAAATTTTATTTGATTCCTGTGTCAACAGGCTAGTATTGTTTACATGTGATCCTTTATAATATGGGGGAGTGTTTACAGTTGCTTCTAAAAGGGGACCCGTCATCACTGCAGGGTTTTGTGTGTGGGAATAAAGTAGCCCGACAGGGCTAACAGTTTGTCTGGTACTGATTGCCATAACTCAGTAGACATATCTGAGTTATCATGATGACTCAGTTCAGAATGACTCTTGTATAATTGTGGAGTTGTTTAAATGTTATTGGCTTGTGGGAGCAGAGTTTGTGTTAAGGTCAGTGCAAGTGGCCTCATCCCAAGCAGAGGGCACGAGACCCAATGATCATGGCACAGGCCACATCCTCTTCTCTCCATCTTCACTGTAACCCATCTGCTTGTTATCTGCTGCCTGCCCAACCTGTTTGTCTGTAATCCCCAATTCACCTGCTTTTGGCTGCATCCAACTAATATGTCCTTACCCTTTCATCCTCCCACCATTGCTTTTGTTTTACCTTCAAACCCACATCTTCATCCCTGAGTTCCTCTTGTGCAGACCCATGCTTGTCAGGGCAGACAGAAGGGAGCAGGTTCTCAGGAATCACATTGTGAGTGATAATGAGGTACACAGAAGGATGGGGCCTGGAATGATTTCATTACCAGAAGCATGAAGATCTGGGAGTGTAGCAGTCTTGGGCTCCCTCACTCCAGCCTGCAAGTGGCATGCCAGTGATTTTGTGGATTGTATCAGCAGCCTTTATGAAAAATATAAAAATGTTCTCAGCAGCAGATCAATACTTTCTTCAGCTTTTCTGCCCCTGCTCTCACTTAGAGAGTAATTGTTTGAAGATTTAAATATACTATTGCAAGCTTTTGGGAAAAATCCAGACTTTGGGGAAACTTACAAAACAAATTGATTCCTTTAACAAATAAATTTCAGGGACGCCTGGGTGGCTCAGTTGGTTAAGCTGCCTTCGGCTCAGGTCATGATCCCAGCGTCCTGGGATCGAGTCCCACATCGGGCTCCTTGCTCCGCAGGGAGCCTGCTTCTCCTTCTGACTCTGCCTTCCACTCTGTCTGCCTGTGCTTGCTCTCACTCTCTCTCTCTCTTACAAATAAATAAATAAAATCTTTAAAAAAAAAATAAATTTCAAGGGAAAAGATTGAGAGAGAACCTATAGTTTGAAAAAAGAGTTAAGAGACAAACCAGGGGCACCTGGGTGGCTTAGTCAGTTAAGCTTCTCTTTGTCTTGGCTCAGGTCTTGATCTCAGGGCCAGGAATTCAAGCCCTGCATTGGAATACATGTTGGGGGTGAAGTCTACTTAGAGAAAAAAAAGAGATGAATCAATCAATTGAAGTATACAGACATTATTTGGATTTTTATGAAAACAAATATACTGTTAAATACACTGTTAAAACAAATGTCATAATATATGACATTTATAAGATAATTAGAAATTTGAACACTGGTTGGATATTTGAAATTAAAGAATTATATTAAGATTTTAGATGTGGTGGGGGTGCCTGGCTGGCTTAGTCAGTAGAGCGAATGACTCTTGATCTGAGGATCATGAGTTCAAGCCCTACACTGGGCATAGTGAGTACTTAAAAAAAAAAAAAAAAAGATTTTAGGTGTGATAGTGATATTGTAGCTGTGTTTAAAAAAGAATCCTTTTAGAAATTCATAATGAGGGGTGCCTGTGTGGCTCCGTCGTTAAGCATCTGCCTTTGGCTCAGTTCCTGATCCAAGGGTTCTGGGATCGAGCCCCCCACTGGGCTGTCTGCTCAGCGGGAAGCCTGCTTCTCCCTCTCCCACTCCCTTTGTTTGTGTTCCCTCTCATGCTGTCTCTCTCTCTGTCAATAAATAAAATCTTTAAAAAGAACTATATAAAAAAAGAAATTCATACTGAAATATTTGTGGGTGAAATGAAATAATGTTTGGGATGAGCTTTGAAATAATATGATGAGAGAGGCAGGTAGAAGTCTAGATCATATCAGATTGTGCATGGATAGTTGTAAAAACTGAGTGAAGAGAACATGGGGGGTTGTTATACTTTTTTTGTCTGCTTTTGCATGTGTTTGAAGTTTTCCGTAACAAAAAGAAAAAAGATTCTGTATCTTTGGGCAACTTTGGAAAGAGTTCCAAACAGTTCACAATTAATACAACTCACCCTGTTTATTCCATTTTGTATAATATCTCCAAACTGAAAGCTTCTGGGTCTGAATAACATAGCACATATTGTGGGGTGGATTTTCAGTTTCACATAAAATGCCTATTGGCCTGAAGCCTGTTCTCTTTTACACTGAATCCTTTGCAGGAGATCATCCAGGTTATTATTCTGTTTTGTGTGTGTGTGTGTGTGTGTGTGTGTGTGTGTGTGTGTCTGATACTCATTGTCCTAACTTTTTAGAGACCACTCTTTTTTTTTTAAGTTTTGATTTATTTTTTTTAAATTTGTGCTTTGATTTTATTTTTAAATTTCTTTTCAGTGTTCCAGAATTCATTGTTTATGCACCACACCCAGTGCTCCATGCAATACCTGTCCTCCACAATACCCACCACCAGTCTCACCCAACCTCCCACACCTTACCCCTCCAAAACCCTCAGATTGTTTTTCAGAGTCCATAGTCTTTCATGGTTCGTCTCCCCCTCCAATTTCCCCCAACTCCCTTCTCGTAGAGACCACTCTTGATCCTGAATATTCCAAAGAGTAAATGGATAAAATGAAATTTTGTGGGATTTCTCTCCACATAGCTAAATATTAGTTGAATCTGCACTGGGTGTCAAGTGCTGAGTATTTCACATGCAGTGTTTCATGAAATCCTCATAATTACTCTGTGGAAAGGTGCAATCATTATAACTTTTTTTTTTTTTAAGATGAGAAAACAGAAACTTGGAGAGTTTATCTAACTTCTCCAAGGTCACAAAACTGGTAACTAAGCTATGAAACCAGCTGGGGTTTGAAACCTAGGTTTCTTGACCCCAAGTCTGCCCTCTGCTTTGAACTCCAAGTTCTATGGTAATTCAGTTTATTGCAGATTAAGTTGAATTTAGACTCTTTGAAATATGTATATTTTGGCAAAGAAAAAAAGATTAGAACAAAATAAAAGAAAAACCAATGTGAAAGCTCCGAAGACATCTTTAAGTTTGCTAGAATTTAAAGGCTTATGGGGCTGGGCAGGGTGAGCTAGTTGCCATTGTAGGAATGACCTTCCATGAAGCCAGCCTTCTGGAGGCTTCCTCAGAGCACCTCACAACTGCACATGATACATTTTCTTCTCTTTCTTGGCCACTGGAGACAAGGACGAGATGGACTTTCTTGATCTACAGGATTTGGCAATACTGGTAATCTTGTTTTCCACAGGTCCTATTACACTGTCACTGGCAATACACCAGGTGTTTCTCAGCCTTTTAGCAGACTGTCAGCGTAAGGCTCTCTTTCCCGGGCATGAAATGGTGGCCAGATTGAGTTCAAGAGAGAAATAGGTCAGTCCTCCATAGAGGCCTCCAGCATCTCTCCTAGGTTAGTTTTGTTTTTCAATTGGTTTGGGTAACTTAAGGCCAGGAAAGGAAAAATTGCCCACTGTGGTGGGAGTTGGGGGAAACCTGTAAGGAAGATAAAGACCCAAGATGGAGAATAAATTCATCCCAACCTGGAATATTTTTTAAGGCTCATTTTATAGTGCTCTGAAGTATGTTCATTTGAAATCTCTCCAAGGGACATGGTAGCCAAGAGAAGCCTGTGACTGTGTGGCTTTTGCTATAGGATGTGGCTTTCAGCCTATGAACTTGTAGTCTTTGACAGTGATGACATAGGGAGGAGGTTGGAAATTGGAAGTAGCCAAGCTTGAAATCCCTTGGGAAGGTGAGCCATGTTAGAATAGGCTTGAGAAGGAGACATCCATTCAAAAGAAAGTATTAAGGTAGTGCTCTGAGGACAACAGGTAAGGAAGTGGAGGGACCAGAACAGGGAACAGGAAGATACTATTCAAGTTACTATGGCTGCATAACAAATTACGACAAAACCTTGAAGTAAAATTATGGCATCATTTAGTTTGCTCACAAATCTACAATTTGAGCAGGGCTCAGTGTGGACAGCTCATCTCTGCTCTATTTGGCTCTGGCTGAAGTAGCTCAGAGACTAGGGGTGGGATCATGTGGAGGCTTGTAACTGAAGGAAGCCCCTTGTATACCGCATGCACTGAAAAACCCAACACCAAGCAAGGCCAGTTCCCAGCAAAGAAAGAAGTTTAGTTTGTGAGGCAGCCAAATGACCAGACTGGAAAAAGAGCTCAAATCTGCCTGCTCGGACAACAAAACAAAACAAAACAATGGGGGGCGGGGGTGTTTTTATCAGATTTTTAGGGAGAGCATGGACAAATGTGATTGGAAGCCTGAAAGGGTGAGGTAAAGGTGAGCTATTTATCGGTTTACACAGGCGGAGTCTCCCATCAAGCGCCATCCTGTGTCACAGGTTCAAAGATGGCAGCGTTGCTATGCCGGGGTGGAGATCTTATGCCCCTTGAGGTCAAACACCCATCGAGGGGCACTTGCGCAGGGCCAGTGGGAAGGCTGGTGTCTCTCCTGGTTTGAATCAGTCTGAGGTAGGGCTCTTGCTTCCTGAAAAACTAGTGCCTTGTGACTTGTTGATCAGAGAATTCATCTGTACAAACCTTATGGTCTGTTACCTGGGCTCTGAGCCATTGAAAAGCAGGTGGTTAGAAGGTCCGTTGTGAGAATCAGTGCACTTTAGGCTGTAGTTTACTTCCCTCTCTCTGTCCTAAACAAACGTAAGGCAACAATAATTTAGCCTTGTTTTAAGTAGATTAAAAGTATAGTTTATCTGGAAAGTGACGGTTTCAGGTTCATGCTCTCCTATGTGTGGTGACGGATTCTTGCTGTCAGCTGGAACACCTCCACATGGCCTCTCCATAGAACCCAGTATGTGGGGGGAAAACATTGTGAAAGGGTGCTGCTTTTAGAAATAAGGCAAGCGGAGAAAGCCAATTATCATATGGTTTCACCTACTTGTGGAGCATAGGGAATAACATGGAGGACATTAGGAGAAGGAAAGGAAAAGTGAATTAGGGGAAACTGGAGAGGGTGAGGAACCATGAGAGACTGTGGACTCTGAGAAACAAACTGAGGGCTTTGGAGGTGAAGAGGCTGGGGAGTTGGGAGAATCTGGTGGTGAATATTAAGGAGGGCACGGATGGCATGGAGGACTGGGTGTGGTGCATAAACAATGAACCTTGGAACACTGAAAAAATAAAATTACATTAAAAAAAGGGTGCCACTTTTAGTATGATACAGTATATAGAAATTTAATAATCTCAGTCTACTGTAAATTACTTATGGCTACATATAAGAGGAGTAAAAGTATGAAAGTGTGGATTGATACAGAATCAGTTAAAAATAATGATTACATATGGGGGCTGTAGCTGTTTGAACTTCATCTGTGATGAAGTTTTATTTGTGGAAAAAAGATCTGAAGCAAAAATGATAAACCCTTAGCATTTGTTACATGTTGAAAAATCATGGATATTTGCTATTATTTGTATCTTTCTACATAGAAATCTTTTTTAATAAAGGAAAAGTTTTGGAGAGTAGGAGTATCTTTTAAGTTGAAGATACTAAGTTTACCTTAGTATCACCTAAAAGAGGTGATAGGGTTAAGGTGAAAATACAGCAGCATAGAATGAAAAAAAAAAAAAAAGAATAAAATAGTAGATAGTAAGAGAGTTAGACATGAGTTGGAGGTTAAAATCTATAATGGAGTTTTGCAGTGTAGAATATGTATTGTGGAGAAAAGGAAGCTTTTCTCTGAATACAGAGAAAAAGGGAGAAAAATTAAAATGACAAGGGAATGGATAGAAATAGGAGAACACTGAGAAGAACACTCTCCAAACTGGACAAAAGTGATGATCAAGGAATAATAGCAAGTTTCTAAGGCAGAGGAAGACGTGAATGAAGTTTGAAAGGACTCACAGTGGTCCTGATAAGATTCACAAAAGAAGCCCAAGCCTAGACTCTTCCTGTATCTTTTGAATTACAAGGCTAAAGAAAATATTCTTAAGCATTCGGGTTCAAACACAATCTACCCCAAAATAGAAATCTGGCTGATCTTAGATTTCTCCCTACAAACTACAGGCCAGAAGACAAAGGCAATGCACAATTTTGAAGGTTAGGAGGAGTGAATGTTGCAACCCAAGAATTGTCTTAGTTTGTGAAGACAGTTGTGAATATTAAAAATTTTGCAATATGCCAAACTGTAAACAGCTTGAAAAATTACTTAACATTTTACTCCAGCCAACTGAAGACAATTGAGTTTAGAAGCCAGTTGGGAATGAGGAAGCCATGATATAAAAGGATTTACAAATACCTTCTTCTTCTGTTTAGATTCCACAATCAGGGGCACCTGGATGGCTCAGTGGGTTAAAGCCTCTGCTTTCAGCTCAGGTCATGATCCCAGGGTCTTGGGATCGAGCCCAGTGGTGGACTCTCTGCTTGGCGGGGAGCCTGCTCCCCGCACCCACCCCGCCTGCCTCTCTGCCTACTCTCTGTCAAATAAATAAATAAAAATCTTAAAAAAAAAAAAAAAAGATTCCACAATTAGGAATCTAATTTTATTAGATATTTTCAAATAACTTTATTAACCAGGGGAGAAGCGAGGGTCTGCAAAGTTTCTATTAGTTGTTATTGTTGGTTTTTGTTATTTTTCTTTTCAGTATTAGGAAATACGTTTTCTGGGTAATATTTTTTTCCTTCATGGTTCGGGTAGAACTCTCCAGCTTAAAACACAACAAAAACCGGGGAGTCTCGGTGGCTCCATTAGTTAAGCATCTGACTTTTGATTTTGGTTCAGGTCATGATCTCAGGGTCCTGAGACTGAGCCTGGAGTTGGGCTCTGTATTGGGCTGCTTAAGAGTCTTTCTCTCCTTGTCCCTCTTCTGCTGCCCCACTTCTCTCTTTCCCTCTCTAAAACAACAACAACAAAAATTACATCTTTTCTAGTCCAAAACATGGACTGCAATATTTAAATGACAATGACATTATGTTTGCAGAATTCTAAACCCAGAAAGTTTATTTTTCGTCCCTTCACTGAAACTGATTTTTATTCAGCAATATAATAGCATTGCATTGACAAGGAGCTTGAGTAACAATTTCTGCTCTTAGAACTCATTTTGAATGACCTGAGTGTATAGGTTTTTTTTTTTTTTTAATAATTATGAAAAGTGAATAAACTACCAGTGGCAGATATAATCTGTGATTAAGAACCTCTTTGTAACATCTTCCAACTAGGACTTATAAGTGACTCTTCTTGGGTTAATTGTACTTAAAATCAGAATATGTAATACATTCTTAACTGTGTTAAATTATGCATAGAAAAAGAACTTTAAAGAAATAAAATAGTAAATGAGGATAGCTCATTGGTGAAATTTGGGGTGATTTTAATTTTTTAATGTATTTCTATATTTAAACAATTTTCTATGATAAATTATATTTTTGTAGTCAGAAAAATAGGGACTCCAGTGAAAATCAACCTATGTATGTTTTATATATATCACATAATACAAATTAGGTAAATACTATACATGAGAAAAAGACTGAGAGGAGTATACCACAGTGTTGAATGGATAGTTTGCTGTTTTTGGCAGTTGGGACTACAGATGATTTTTTCCCTCTCTTTTCTTTCTTTCTTTTTAAAACAGTTTTTACATGTGAAATGGCTATGTATTTTTTTCCTACTGAAAAAATATACTTTATTTTATAAATATACTAAAATAAAAAATTATGTTTAGCCTATGAATGCTGATAAGTGTATATAGAAAAAAATATACTTTCCATTTTTAATTCTTTAAAAATAATATTTATTTAAACTGTAGTCCTTGTAGAGGCTGCTTTTAGGTAATAAGCATGAACAGTGGAAACTTGGTCAATGCAAAAGGGCCCACAGTGACCACCACGCTGGATGCAACAAGGCCCATTGAGTGACCCACCTTGAAATGGCCAGAGGCCCTGACTGACCAATAGGGTGCTTACAGTCAGGCACAGTTCCTAAAATTACCACAAAGGGAAAATTCCATATATCCCCATACTCCCTTACTTTGCCCTATAACTATAGCCCTCACCACTGCCTCCTGGCAGACAGTCTCTCCTGTCTGGTGAGCTGCTCCCTTGCTGTGTATTCAATAAACCTCTACCTCCTTTGTTCTGTGTTAGGTGAATTCTTTCACCTTCTAGGGCCTACACCTCAGTCCTCTCCTCTTACAAATAAATTACTTAAAAAGAAAACCTCAAGTATAGTTAACGCACAACAAATAAGTTACTTTTAAAAATTGATGGTGGGCCAAACACTGAAAGTCACTGCAAGACTCATACTAATGACATAACTCATACTAATGACATAATGTTAATAAAAATAATTATTTTATGTAAAATAGGTATGATGAAACTAATACTTTTAAATAAAATTATTACAATGAATCAGAAGACCTGAGTCTTAGACTTGAAATTCCAAACATAGGTTTTAGAGCCAAAAGGGCTTTTGAGTTGACTTCAAGTCCAACTTCCTGAAGTGGGCTTCCTGAACTAAGGAAACTGAGTGGGGGCAAGTGAGATGAGTAGCTCTGAGTTTCACAGTAATTTGCATGAGAATTCAGGGTTCCAGTGATTTCTCTTCTAATCTAGCTCCTGGAGAGGACTGTCTTTGAGAGGTGATACAGAAGAAAGTGAGATATGCAGACTATTTATCTATTCATCTTTGAATACAAATAAAATATGGCCTCTTTTTGTTTTTGCAATTATGTGATGCACCTTTGAATTCTTGAGTCATGGCCCCATGGCTAAGGCTGATCTGTGACCATCTTGAAAGGAGGCACAAAGTCCCCAAGGCTATTCTTCTTGCTCAGAATCTTACTGTAGAATTCCACTGGAGAAAAATCTAGGAAGAGTTCACTGAAAAATCAAACAGCTTCTAAGATTAAACTAGCAAAATATATTTAGTTCCTCATGTCCTGGGGTTTTTTTGGTTGTTTGTTTTTTGTTTTTTTTTTAGATTAAAATCAGTGAAACAGTCACTTCGAAAGGTGTTTCAGGTTTTACTGAGCCCACTATGCTTGCAGAATAATGAAAAACATCTATCAAATCATCCATCTTTAGATTCTAGAGTTTAGAAGATAAGAGAACAGAGATGAGGAAAATGACTATAGGCATTGGTGTGGGGTGGTGCTAATAATTATTTCACTTGCAGTGGGCAGGCATCCAAGGATATTCCGGGCAAGTCTCATTTTCTGAGGCACATTCTAGTCTTATGAAGGCACCGTAGCTAATTTTTTTGAGATATATATGAGATTGGACTCTGGCGTTGAGTTTTTCTGAATATGTAGCAGCATAATGACATATTATCTGGGATTTTAGGCTCCCCTTTGATGTGCAAGTGATCAAATTTACCATTTCCACTAGATGGCATTAGAAACTTCCGAAGCTATGAACTAATTAACTAGTCACCTTTGTTATGCAGTAAATTATACCTGCGTGTTTTAAGAGGTAGTTGTCCTTCAACTTTCTGGTGTGTTTTCTCTCTGATGCCTGGTACGCAGTTAAGATATTGGTATCAGGTCTCTCCCTTAACATAAATAGCTGCGGGGATTATCAGAATGTCATTCCTCCTCTCATATTCCAAGCAAGAGTTTTGAAAGCAACGTATATTCTCACCTCACTGTAAATCAAAACCAAGTAATACTACCGCCTCCTATCCCGGCTAGGTAATCGGTTTAGAGCAAACATATTAGGTGGAAAGGGTAAACCAAAACTTTTATTTTCCCAGCATTCTGGGGAATTTTTATTTGTTTTGAATAGGATGCCATGTTTCAAACATGAGGGGGCTAAAAGAAAATCTGAAGATTTGCCAGCTTCTTCTAGTGGTTGCTGTAGAGGAACTGTGTAGGTTTTTAAATTTAAATGAAAATTTACAGGGACTAGAATGGGTACATGTCCTGCGTTTCTGAAAAGTCTTTGCTTCTTTAGATGCTCTGTCTAGCTCAACCAAGAAATAGTAGGTTTGGTGTGTGTATGTGCATGTATGTATCTTTTTCTTTTCTCACAGTGGTGTGTCTCTGTGGCTGCTGCTCTAGTCACCACTCCTGCCTGCTTCCTAGCCTGGCTTTCATCATTTCTTCCTGTTGATTGGTGTCACCTCGCAAGCTTAGAATGTCTGCCTGTCTGTTCAGAGTGTGAACACATTCCTCAGAATGCTGATCTGCTCGTTTCACACCAGTGTCAAAATGACTTATTAAATTCAGCACCTCCTGATACTCAGTGCCTGATGTGTTGCTGTCCAAACAGTAAATGACAATAAGCATATGCAGCTGGTGGGCCTAGCAAACTCATTTAATTTGATAAAAATGTCACTGCAACATGCTTTAAATCGCTGTCCTTTTCATCATTGCTAATTGCTAGCTATAGACCTTTTTCCTATGCTTAATACAAGTGTTAGAATACTGCTCCTTCCAGCCTGATTAAGAATTAAAAAAAAAAAAAATGTAGAATTCTTTTTTAGTAGCAGCATTATTTCATCAAGAGATGGATTTTGCTCTTAATTAGCCAACATGCCACTAGGGAAGCTTCAGAGTCATGGGTGTGAAACAGCCTCAAGCAGGAGATCAATCTAAAGGAAAAAAATGGTGGCTGGGGAATAATTGGCAGCTCTGGTGAACGTGGGCTGGTTATAACAGTGACAATATGTTCCAGTGGAATATCACAAACCTCTCTCTCCTATTTCCAACTTGGCACATTTCAAGCTCAACAAAAGCTGAACAGTATATCCCATGGTTATTTGTCTATTGTTTTGTATTTTTTTCTTGCTGCTTCATTGAGGTTTTCTCATATGTTGGGTTGACAATCTGGACACTTTACCCAAACGGATTAGGGGATTAAGAAGGAATATGAATTCTAACAATAATAATCCTTCAGTAGCTTGGTGCTTAAAAACAGATCTGGAGCTGATCCATACAACAGAAAATAGGCAAACTTGGACTAATTTGCTAAACCCAAATGTTGATTTAAAATATGCATACACACGTATGCACACACACAAATTGAACTCAAACTTTTTTGAGTGATGCTTACCAGATTAAATAGGAACTGACTCTTTTTTTTTTTTTATTATACAGTCGGAAATGGCAACATAAAATTTTTTTTCCTAAGTGAGTTGATATTTAATTTGGTTCAAATTCCTACTTTGTTTTTCTTTTAAAATAAGCCTTATACGTGGAGCCCAACTCTTGGAACAAATGAACTGACAGCCATGTAGGACACCAGGCCCTCTCCCCAAGCCATTAGTACTTTGTTCCAGGAGGCTTTATCTGGGATTTCACTTGTGTAAAATAGGCTGAACAAAGAAAGGAAATCTGCTTTTCTTCCAGATCTACATTTTAGTTTTTTAAAAATCTTTTTAAAGGATTATTTATTTATTTATTTGACACACATTGAGAGAGAGAGAGAGATCACAAGTAGGCACGCAAAGGGAGAGGGAGAAGCAGGCACCACACTGGGCAGAAAGCCTGATGTAGGGCTCGATCCCAGGACCCTGAGATTATAACCCAAGCCAAAGGCAGAGCTTAACCCTCTGAGCCACCCAGGTGCCCCTGTTCTTACATTTTAGGTATTGGTAGCCTTTCTCCTTCCCTTCACTAAACATGGAACATTGATCCTGTATTATTTCCTATGTTATTTGTATGGCTGAATGTATTTCTTAAAGATGTTCATGAAAGGAAACACATAGTCATTTTGATGCTCACTCCAAGTGATCTCCTCAGTCATCTAGTTATAGTCTTCCTGCTTTGATTGGCCAGTCTAAATAAGTCCGTTGAAGACATGGGTAACCTTCTTTGAATTAAAAATTTGATTTGATTTCTACTCTACATCGAAAGCTATAAAGTACATTTTGGTCACCAGACAATCTCAGGCTAGGAGAGGTTGTTTCATTTTCTCTTCTTTTTGGGTGGTAGTGATACCTTTACCTTTCTGGTGTGTACAAGAAGAACATGTCTTTCCAGGAAGGCCCATTGAGGCTCTTTATGCTTAAATTGAGCAATGTGGGAGACCAAGATTCCCCCAGAACAACATGGGTCCACCTGGTCAATTCCAAGCGAGAACGGACCAAAGGCTCTTTGTTTTGATTAATGTGAGGGGATGTCATTGGCATGTTTGAGTCCCTAGGAACTGGTTTTGGGTGCTGTATGGGTACATGTTCCATTTAACAGGTACATGGTGGAAGACAAAGCTGGTTTCCCTTGGTTGACGTGGTGGAGTGTGGAGAACCCATCCGGGTTTTCAACCTGTCACAAAATGCTCCAGTCCCAGCTTTAGTTCCGCTTTACATATCAGTACCACAGGTCTATTTCTAAATTAATTTTGAGCCAGTTTCTGAAATTAATTTTAAAAAAGATTTCATTTATTTATTTCACAGAAAGAGACCTAGTGAGAGAGGGAACACAAGCAGGGGAAGTGGGAAAGGGAAAAGCAGGCTCCCTGTTGAGCAGGGAGCCTGATGTAGGGCCTGATCCCAGGACCCTGGGATCATGACCTGAACTGAAGGCAGACACCTAATGACTGAGCCACCCAAGCATCCCCTGATGCCCTTGAAATTTGAAAATTGAGCCAATTTCCCTTGAAAATTGAGCCAATTTCCCTTGAAAATTGAGCCAATTTTCAAAATTTTCAATCCAGTAAGGGAAATCATGCTTCTATCATCCTGAATGAGAACTCTAGGTTCTCTAAGATTTGACCTTATCTTAACACCACCTCTTGTTTGTTGACTGGCAGAGACTCTTCTGGCATCACTACAATCCTTGACACAAGCTAGAAGCTAGTTTTTAATATGTCACATACAAGTTTTTTTTCCCTTATGCATAAGTAATATATAAATATAGTGTCTTCTGAAATATGAAGAAAATAAAGTCATTATTATAAAGTCACAGTCCAGTAATCTCTGGTAACCATCAGTTTATTTTCTATAATTAAGAGTCTGCTTCTTGGTTCCTTTCTCTCTCTTTTCCCCTTTCCTTGTTTGTTTCTTAAATCCTATACATGAGTGAAATCATATGGTATTTGTCTTTCTCTGACAGATTTATTTTGCTTAGCATTATACTCTCTCACTCCATCCATGCCATTGCAAATGGAAAGATTTCATTCTTTTCTATGGCTGAATAATATTCCATTATATATATACACCACATCCTCTTTTATCTATTCGTCAACTGATGGACAGTTAGGCTGCTTCCATGTCTTGGTTATTGTAAATAATTCTGCTATAAACATAGGGGGTACATGTCTACCTTTGAATTAAAGTTTTTGCGTTCTTTGGGTAAATACCCTGATGTGTGCTTGCTGGATCATAGGGTAGTTCTATTTTTAACTTTTTGAGGAAACTCCATACTGTTTTCCAGAGTGGCTGCATCAGTTTGCATTCCCATGAACTATACACAAGTATTCCCTTTTCTCCATATCTTTAACAACATATGGTTTGGGTACAAAAATAGACACATAGCTCAATAGAACAGAATAGGAAACCCAGAGATAAACCCACAACTATATGGTCAGTTGATCTTTGACAAAGCAGAAAAGACTAATGGGAAAAGGAAAGTCTTTTCAATAAATGGCATTGGGAAAACTGGACAGCAACATGCAAAAGAGTGAAACTGGACCACCCACTTTATTATCCCATACGCAAAAATACATTTAAAGTGGATTAAAGACCTAAATGTGAGATCTGATACCATAAAAATCCTAGAAGAGAACACAAGTGATCATCTCTTTGACATTGGTCATAGCAGCGGCTTTCTAGATACGTCTCTGAGGCAAGGGAAACAAAAGCAAAAACAAACTATTAGAAATACATCAAAATAAAAAGCTGCTGCACAGTGAAGGAAACAATAAAAATAAAAAAAAAACTAAAAGGCAACCTGCAGAATGGGAGAAAATATTTGCAAATGCCATCCAGTAAAGGGTTAATATCCAAAATATATAAAGAACTTCAAAAAACATCACCTGTTTTACTCTTGAAGCTGCACTGGGCTCCTGGTCCATGTTTCTGATAGGAGTGTCCTAATTTGGAGGCTGGGTCTATGCCAACATAGGAAGTACTTCAGGATGAGCAAATGTCTTGAAAAATATTTTGCATGGGCATGAAGTACCTTTTGACATTTTAGTATTTTATTTCAGTTTGCCAACTATTTTGGTTGGGCTATTCTAACAACCCTTATGCTATCCTAATCCTACAAATCTTATAAGACTTTTCCCCAGAGGGTTTATTTCTCATATTTAATAGGAAAGTGTGTAGTAGAAATGTGGGAAGCAATTGTTGGGGGGAAATACTGCCCTCAAAAACACAAATACGGAGATAACAGTGATTCCCGAACAAATGTTTATGACGGTATCATGGATTAATAGGAGTTTCTGTTTTTGAAAGGACTGCAACATCAGAATGGGAGGCTAGGGTGAGTAACTCAGTTTCTTCTTAAATGACTGGGTCTTTATCCTCCCCCCAAAACTTCCATAGTTTTTGGGACTCAGTGGTTAATTCTAAAGAGGATCCATTTCTGAAAATGGTCTATTTAATGCAACAGTTTGAGAAGCCACCAATGGGTGCTAATGGAAAGATTATCTCAGAAAAAGAAATTGTTAAAACAGTTCTGTTTGTAAATTCTGCTTACCCATGGAATGAAGTAATTTTTATACTTCAGTACCAAGATTTGAAACTTCACATAGATGTATTTGAACATAAAATTTTAGAGCCATTGTTGCCCTGGCTACGTGCTACAGACACCCACCACCCCCACCCCCATCGACCACCTGGTTAGTTTTCTGAGAGTTTCTGCGGGAAAGGTTTACAATGGCTGATTCCTGGTTTGATGTCATATCGATAAATTATGGTGCTTTAAACAGATGTGATCTCACAGCATGGAATCCTTCAGGGTAAAGCTCATGAAAAGGTTTCTTTCCCCTCTTGGTTTCATTGTAGTTTTGTTGTTTGGAGGTTTTATGTTGTTCATTTAGTTTCCTGGCTATTGGGGTTTTATAGTCGTATTTCCTTTGTTTAATATAATTTCCTTTTTTCTTTTAGCTATTTTTGTTAGGGTGCCCAGAGGCTTCAGTTATGAGTGGCTGTAAAGTAAAATATATTATGATTATTACAATGATAAAGTATAAGCTTTTAAGAGTCTGCTTATATTGACCCATATATTCTCTTTCTCCCTCTTTCCAATGTGCACACAGAGGCACATTGGAAACGCGATAGAAAACAGCTGCCAATTCAAAAGCAGGAAAAGAGCACACCCACATATACAACAAGAGAGCTGCGAGCTGGACTGGATTCTGGCAGCAGTGAGATGGGGAATCGTGGATTCAGTTGCCTCTTCTCTGTGATGTGGCAGAAGATGTCAGCACCTAGGCTTGAACTTCATCATTACTGCTTATTTCCCAAACTTTTCTGAGCTACCTGACCCCCTGGAGTATTAGTTTCCTCATCTGTGAGTTGGGAGATGATGTGTTCTTCGTACTGAGGCTGTTGTGAGGGCTTAGTGGAAACACGAAGCATGGATCCTGGGATACAGTAGGTGCCTCATAAATGCGAACCAACATGAATATGAATTCCACACCTGCTTGTCCCCTCATGATGCCTGGTCTCTGGTGGCTGGTCTCTGGGATCATAGAGACCTGGCAGTTCTCCCAGAGTGGCACTAAGTCCTTGTCTGTCCTAAGTGTCTCAGTACTTTTGTGTCCTGTGCTGCAGGCTCCCTTCCAGCCACAGATCCCGGCTCACTCTGACACAATCTTGCTTCCTTGCCATGCTTCATAAGGGGCTGATGACCACTCAGGTGTGAGATGATGATTTATGAATGCCATTCCTTCAGTGTTTGCAATATTACAGGTTTTGCTTTTATTTTATTTGGCACTAGAGAATAGAAGGAAGCTCTGTGATGGTGGAATATAGGCAACTGTAATTTTTTTTTTGTAGAAGGGAAGGAGATTTTCAATCCTGAAACTTTTCATGTCATGCCCCAATTTTAGCTGCTGAGCTTCTCTACTCATACTGATCTCTACCCATGCTGGGTTGGATAGCATCCCCCCCCCCCCCCCCCGCGCCATTCAGGTCCTCTTGGAACCTGTGAATGTGACCTTATCTGGAAATAGACATTGCAGATGTATTCATGTTAAGATGAGCTCCAAGTCCAATATGACTGGAGTCTTTACATGAGAGGTCAATTTGGACATAGCTGTGCAAAGACAGAGACAGAGATTGGAGTGAGGTGTCTGTTAGTCAAGCAGCAAAAAGGATTGCTGACAACCATCAGAAGACAGGGAAGGATTCTTCCCTAGAACCTTCAGTAGGAACATGGGCCCACCAACACTTTGACTTCTAGCCTCCAGAATTCTGAGAGGAAAAAACTTGTGTTTTTTTTTTTTTTTTTTTTTAAAGATTTTTATTTATTTATTTGACAGAGAGCGATCACAAGTAGACAGAGAGGCAGGCAGAGAGAGAGAGGAAGGGAAGCAGGCTCCCTGCCGAGCAGAGAGCCGGATGTGGGACTCGATCCCAGGACCCTGAGATCATGACCTGAGCCGAAGGCAGCGGCTTAACCCACTGAGCCACCCAGGCGCCCCAAAACTTGTGTTGTTTTAAGCCACTCAGTTTGTGGTACTTTGTTACAGCAGCGCCAGGAAGCTAATGCACTGACTAAACAGGATGTTTGCTGAATGTTCAGGATTAGCCCAATGGGCCCAGCAATAGGGAAGGGTGTTGGGGATGTTGGGGGGCAGGCAACTGACGTTGACTAAAGCAGTGGTAGAGCGGAGAGCAGGAGGTGTACCTCTTCAGCTTGGGGGCGGGCATATGCAGGCTGTGTGGAAGGATGGTACGGAGGGTGTTTCTGAGGGATGAAAGTATTTGTGTTCAATGAGAGTATGCTTTGCTTTACAAAATGAACGCACTCCTAAGATATTCCAGATAAGCTAAATTTTTCTCAGAGCTCTCCAAGAGAAAGTCGAGTTTAAAGGGATCACCGACATTTCAAGAAACTATACATCTTTTTACAAAGTGAAAAACCCATTTCCTCTTCCCAGCCTGGGCATTATTTATTATTATATAGTTTCTGTCATTATACTTGAAAGTGAGGAACTTGCTGAAATGCAGCTGAGAGCCCAAGCAGGTTTGGGAGAGCCAAGGGAGGTCAACTTTCTCTCCTTTTCTATAGGGAAGAGAAATCATATGACTCTGCTAATTTAAGAATTTGAGAGTCATCTTTTCCGGCACTTGATAATTTATTTCTGAATGGAATAGAATTTAGCAAGAAGAGGGTTTTGTATGTCAAAATAGAGGTCCTTACTTGATCATTTGAAATAGCAGACAAAAATAAACCATCAACAAACATTTTTTAAGTGCTTGCTACATGACAGACACTCTATTGGGTACTTGGGGAGAAAGACATCAATAATCTTGATATTCGCCATCAATGACATTGGGGGAGGGGATACCAAGACTTGTAAATATGCAACAGCTTACATTTCTCAACACCTTCCCAAATTCCAGGCCTCATATCAAATGCTATACATGCTTGACAGCATCATTTATTCCCCCACAATTCTAACGAAGTAGGTTCTCTTACTGGTCCCATTTTGCAGATGAGAAAACTGGAGCTTGGAGTGGGTCTGTAGCTTGCCTATTGTCATTCAACTTAATAACTGGTGAACCTGGGTCTGGGGCCCTGAAGGCTCTACTCTTCATCACTACAAGTGCTTGGGATACGACTGTTGCATGGGTTCAAGAGTCGGACTCCCCGGGTTCAACTCATATGGCCGGTAATGGGGAGTTTTGCACACTTTCAGATCAGTTATATCTCCTGGGGAGAGTTCTACTGTCTATACTTTAGATGTTGAAAACGATTCTTCTAAATACCTTATCAGGCAACTTTGGATGATTTCAGACTTGGGAAAAGAGGATGAGGGTAGAAAATGACCTTTTTTTCTTTTTCTTTGAAATCTCTTCCTTCCTCCCTCGCCTCTTTCCTTCCGTCCATCTTTCCTTCTTTCCTTCCTTTCCCTCTCCCTCCCTTCCTTTTTCTTTCTTTCTTTCTTTTTCCTTTCCTTCCTTCCTCCTGCCCTCCCTCCCTTCCTTTCTTCCTTGACATATCATTCCAAATTAATGAGGACAAGCTGTAAAATTCTAGATTTTGTTTAAAATTTCTATTCACTGTAGAACAGCATCCTTGCTCTGGATTGGCAGAAGCAGCCCTTTCCTTAATATAAGCCAAGGCATGGCCATAAACCAGGCCGACAGGTGTAATGAGTTTGAGATGTATTGTTATTTGTTACTAGGAGGGCTTGTAGCATGCAACTCACCCTAAACAAATGAGCTCTAAATACTTGGATTACAAAGGGCTATAAATTTAAACTTACTCAATTTATCTTTATTAGGGCTTACCTTTCTTTGCAGATGGCTTCCCACTCTGACTTGTTGCTGCCACCCGATTCTTTGATGGAGATTATAAAAACTCTAAATGAATTGATGCTTGGAACCTCCAGATGCAGACCCAAGAGTGGGAGCAGGGCCCTATGCAGGTCAGTCCTGGGGACTTGCTAACAGCTGATGAATTGCTTGAGTTTGGGGGAAGGCAGAGCGCTATAGTGTCAAAATATGAATTTGGGGACATACAGACTTGGATACAAATTCTAGCTCTACCACTCAGTAGTGGAAGGACTTCAGCCCTTGCACAGTTTTCTTTTTCAGTATTTTCTCTTTTTGAATGGGTAATACTTCTCACAAGTTTGACCAAATTTTTACTGTAAAAATATATGGGCTTATAATCTTATTCTCCCCTTTCTCCCTATCCATTTTTTTGACCCCCTTCCCTGATTCCTGTAGGCAACCACTGTTATTAGATTCTTCTTATTATTTGTGGTGTTTTTAAGAGGAAATATAAGAAGATAGGAATATATGTTACTGATTTTCTTCCTTTCATATCCAAAAAAATCATATTACAGTTGACCCTTGAATAATGTGGGGGTTAGGGGTGCTGACCTCCTGTGCAGTCAAAAATCTGCGTGTAACTTTTGATTCCTCAAAAACTTAACTAGTAATAGCCTACTGTTTACTAGAAAACAATAAAATAAACAGTTGGTTAATACACATTTTATATTCTATGTGTATTATCTGCTGTATTGTTTGAGTAAAGTAAGCTAAAGAAGAGAAAATGTTATTAAGAAATCACAAGAAAGAGAAAATACATTCAAGTGTGTATTTTAAGATAGAGTCCTATGAAAGTTATTGTGTTTACTCCCTGCTGGTGGTTGAGAGTATGGAATCTGCAGTTAGACAGTCCTGTGTTGGAATCCTAGCTTTGCCACTTGCTAGGCATGCCATGTTAGGCAGTCAGTTACTCTCCCTGAACTTCGGTTTCCAGTAAGTATAAAATGCCTATGTCCTCAGGTGGTTGTGAGGATTAAATGAGGCAGTGGATATAAAGTGCTCAGCACAGAACAGCACTCAATAAGAGTAGCTGTTAATTGACATTAGAAAGTTTCAAGTCTCTCAATCTTTTTTGTCACTTAGTAGGTTGTCAGTAAATATTGATATTTATTTGACTGAACACTGTAGGGACACCACTGATATTATCACTTGATTCACCCCATGTCTGCTTCATGGGGATAAATTTCTTTCTCTAATCTCAAGATTGAATTAGCAAGTTGATTTTCTTCTACACATTGGATTGTGCAATAGATTGTATTCCCCCTTTTACCTTGGCTGATAGGAAGCTCAGAATCAAGTTTGCTACTCTATAGCAACTATCCAGGCCACTGGACGGTTGTATTGTAAACCAGTGTTTCTTAAACTTGACTGAACAATAGAATCAGCTGGGGCATTTAAAAAAAAATCCCCATAGTCAGGTCACATCCTGTACTGATTAAGTCAGGATCTCAAGGAATGGGCCTCAGGTATTACTGCTTTTTTAAAGCTCCTCAGGGGATTCTAACACACGCATACAAGGTTGAGAATGGGTATTATAAACTAACCTTATACCTAGCTATATCTCATTTTTTTTCTATCCTGATTTTTCTTTCATGGTAATAAATATTATTTATCTTATGCTTTTCATTTATCCCTTCATTTTCCACATGGAAAGTAATACATGATTTTTTAGGAGTCATCAACATGGTGGTTGGCAATAAGAAGGTAGAAGGAATGGAGTTTTACTCTCTCTGGAGAAAAATTCATTTATTCATTTATGCACACACTTGTGTGCGTAGTCAGCAAATACTTATGAAGCGCTTTGAGCTCAGCTCCATGTTTGGGGAATGTTTGGTGAACATAATGTCTAAAAGAGATTCTTCCTAGTGAATATATTTCTTTTAGGCATATGCTAATTTCAGGTTCTCTAAGAGGAACAGGATTTCTGACATTTCTTTTACCCTCCAGGGAGGATCTTGGCATTTACTTAGAGAAACATCCTAGCATCCGTAGCAGGGTGTGGTCAAGAACCTAGAAAGGTTGTCAGTCACTCGAAGGTGTCTTGGCTCCAGGAAAGCCAAGTATTTGTATGATGAGGCATAGAGTGGATTTTGGCTTATGTCTTTCATCGCTGGGCCAAGTTCTTTGTCAGATGAAAAGGTAGCAGCTGAGAGCGTTAGCAGAAACAGTCATTGGCCTAAGCTCCCCGTAAGAGCAGCAGGCTCAGTTGAGGAGGGCGGCAGTCTGGGTGTGGGCTGATGACAGCAACAGTGATCCTCATCAACACAGGCTCACCATGCCCTGGGCCCTCCTTTCCTGTGACAGCGGCCACGCTGCAACCTGGCTGTGTGCCGACCCGGGGGAAGGATTGTCCAACGGCAGCTGTCCCTGCTTGGTGGTCAGCAGAGGAGGAACAAGCAAAGCGAAGAGGTGTCAGCAGGACCCCGGTGACAGGGTTGTCCAGAGGCTCACATCCAAAGCCCTTTATAGAACAAAGTCAAGTGAGGAGGAAGAAGTTGTGCTTGATAGTATTCAAAGACAAACTGAAGTCTAGCTTCCTGGTATCACTTACGTCAGCAGAAGAGTGCAGATCCTGGGCTGGAAGGCTGTGTCTGTTCAATAGGCAGAAGCAAGATTTCATGAAACATCTTGAAATTATTGCTGAATTCCAGGCTGAGGACAGTTTGGCTTTCTTCTCCAGAGGTGGACTCCTCTGCCAGTTCTGCAGGCTTGGCAGCCCCAGTGCAGGCGGTGTGGGGGTAGAGGCAAGCCAGCCGCAGTGGCCACACCTGAGCTGAGGCGGCCCTCGCAGCAAGGTGGGAAAATCTGAGATGCTCCTGGCGGGTGCAAATACGTGGGAGAAAATTGAAAAGAAATCCCCCTGGGTCCCTCCAGGAAGCATGCTTCCTCCCTCTCCCTCCATTTTGTTTTCATTTTCAGTTCTTCTGTGTCCAGCTAAAGCCTTTATGTTGTTAAAAATGAAATTAGAACCTACAGGGAAAGGGGAAGCTGCTGTAGCCAAAGATGACACTGAAAAAGGCAGCAGTTGATGGCAGCATCAGTTTTCCCCGACCAGAGTCAGAATTCTTCCAAGAAATAAGCAGAAAGTCGTCAACACCTCTGGTGCCTGCAGGTCTGTTGGAGTAAAGTGGAGCCGCAGGGCTACTTTGTGTCCTTGAGTTTCTAGCCCAGGGGTGCCACTCGGACCCCAGAGACATCCCAGCCTCCCTCCCTTGAACTCCTCCTTCTCTTTCTGTCCCTCACAAGGGGGAGGACTCCGCAGCTCCTTCAGCACCCACCTCTGTAATGTAAACACACTTCCTCAGTTCTGGAAGGATTCCTGTCCTTTGGAGGAGCAGGTTTTAAAGCCAAAAGGATTTTCATCGTGTGTGAGAGCATGGATAATGACACCAGAGCCTGGCTACTTGGGGGAGGCTGGTGCAGTCCAGACGTGTTGGCCAGTGGGGTAGGGGCTCTCTCTGGGTCCTAAGTGAATCAAGAGGAATGAGGACCAGAGTGTATGTTCAGATTCTCCTCACCAAAAAGCAAGCTCTGCAGGTGGAGGCCCTGGCTAAAATCTCTGAAACCCATGGTGAGGCTTTGGATCAGGCCAGTGTTTTCTTAGAAGGTTGTCTGGTCGCCTCAACCAGGCTCTGCCAAAAACTCATGTGAGCATTCACTTGAATGCTGATGTAAGGAAGTGAGGACGACTAGAAACTTGAACTTGGAACATGGTCTCTTTGGGCCCGGGGTACTTCTAGTGTGCCTTGCTAGGTAGAATGGGCTTTCCCACAGCCGCATGAGTGGCCTCACCATAGAATGGGAAGAGCATGTCGCTGGGAGGTATGAGTTATAGACTCAGCTCAGTCAGTCACCACTGTGCACCTTGGGGCAACTCAGCTCACAACCTCCCATGAATGTCTTAGCTCCTCCATCTCAAGAAACTGTATGTCATCAAGTGTGTTATTAATTTGGTGTCTTTTTTTTTTTTTTTGTAGTTTATGTAGACAGGAAGTGGAGTTGTGCTAAAAAGAAACTCGGCGAAACCAAAACATGTACACACGCAAGACCCCTTGGCATCTCTCTGTTGAGTTTCACTTGTCAGAAAGTGCTGCTAAAGGACAGCTTGATTTTCCTTTATGCAGCTTGTCTGCAAATGGCACTTGAACTAAAATATTCCCTTTCATCTTTGTGACAGAAATATGATTCAGTAATTCTTTGTGAAAATGTAGATGATACGCTGCCGTAGTTACAGTGAGTTAGGTTTAAGTGGCAAATGCCTACTGATAAAGACTTAATTAAAGACACAATAGCAGTGGGAGGTCATTATAGTAATTACAGTCCCGGCTTTATTGTTGGGGCCCAGTACGGAATTGTAGCAGCACATCCTCACTACATAGTGTCTTGCTTTGATGAGGCAGTGATCCCACTCAGTGTACTTAGACTTTCATTTACCACAGGAGTGGTGCTTTCTGCAAATGCCCTGGTTCCACTTTATTTTAGTGTAGACTTTGTGCCTCATTTAAAATATGTGACAAAATAAATCAGTAATCTTATACAGGCGCATTCTGTTTCATCTTTTTCTGGACACACATTAGAGTGGCACTGGAGGTGTGTGAAGGATTGCAAAGGTGCCCTGGAATGTCTTTAAGGCAGCACCTCCCCAAGCCTTATCATGGGGAATTCTGAGACCTCAGAGGGCAAAGACTTGAGGACTGGGAGGGGCAACTCAGCGTGGTGCAGCATGAAGGCCTCAATAGCCTGACTTCGGGGTAGTTGTAGATGGGTAAAGCTGTTGTCTCCCATTTCTGAGCTAGGAATCAGAGCTCTCTTCTCCCCCTGTGGCTTTCTGCCTCCAGTTCTCTTCAGGGTGCACGTTGAGGGCATGGCTCCAGGCCAGATCACAGGCAGAGTGCTTTTGTGCGTTTAAGGACAAACCTTTCCCTAGACTTGCAGGAAAGGAGCAGGGTCTTGAACTGGGTTTCTTGGAACATAGGTTGGGATGTCGGTATCAAAGGACAAGAGTCACCAGCTATTTGCCAGTGGGGTTAAGAATATTGTCAGCATTATTTCTGAGTTATCTCTGATTGAATAACATAATTGGTAGGTTAAGCATGAAAGTCCATCAAAATGGCTATCTTCTCAGAAAGTGTAATGAGGGTTGCCAGTGGCTGGGGGGAGGGAGAAATGGGGAATTATTGTTTAATGTACACAGGGTTTCCGTTGGGAAGATGAAAACATTCTGGGGATGGGTGAGGATGATGGTTGCATAGCAGTGTGATTATACTTAATGCCACTGAACTGTGTAGTTTAAAATGATGAAGGTGGTAAGTTTTATGTGTATTTGAGCACAATTTTAGAAAATGCCAGTCTTCTGCCCATCAGAAGTCTTGAACAAGTGCATAGGTTTGTAGATCATTAGACATTCTGTTCACCAGTTCAAGTACTGGTGATACATATTACTTGAGTATGATTTTAGGATATCCAGGAGATAAACTTCAGAATATCTTCCCCACCATCCTGTTGCTGATGCTGGAAATTGTTCCAGTAGCAGTTAATTCCTTTGGGTTACTTCAAAAGTTATGGATACCTTTAAGATGAACAGCAGTATGGCTAAGAACAAACTCTTTTATCCTCTCGTAAAGACCTAGGCCCTTAGGGCTTAGTTGAAATTAAATGCAACCACCATATGCCCTTTTTAGGTACCGGATCTTGACATTTCTTGGGCTTCTTGGCTGGTTCCTGACTTTGGTTGTTGGTTAAGACCTTGACTATTAGCTGTTCTATTTATCTTTTCATCACTCCCAGTCTATTGGTTGGAGCTGTTTGGCTTTGCCTGATTATCTCATCAGTTGCTTCAAGGACCAAGTTTGATATGTGACTACATCTTTTCTGGCATCTGTCTCCAGCAAGTTCTAGGCTTGGGTTTTTAATCACATTTTACCAGTCTTCAGGGTCTCGGTTTAAAACACCAATAATCCTTGGGACACCTGGTTATACGGGGCTCCCTGCTCAGTGGGGATGCTGCTTCTCCCTTTCCCTCTGTTGCTCCCCCTACTGTGCACTCTTTCTCTCTCTTTCAAATAAATAAGTAAATAAAATATTTTAAAAAATGCCAATAATCCTCAAAGGAGTGGCCCCTGTGCCTTGAACCCTATAAGAGATAAAATTCTAGAGGGAAAATATTGGGCCCTTTGGTGAAAATGGGAGTAGGCATG
This sequence comes from Mustela putorius furo, assembly GCF_011764305.1. Lineage (NCBI taxonomy): Eukaryota > Metazoa > Chordata > Mammalia > Carnivora > Mustelidae > Mustela > Mustela putorius. Next base: position 34,152,732 of record NW_025421321.1, read on the forward strand.
GTTGGTAGGGGAGAGAAATATTCAATAATTGGGGACATCAACACCCCACTCTCAGTAGTTGACATAATCAGTATATAGAAGACAGATGGTTTGAGCAAATCATCAAACAATAGGATCTAATTGACATTTATAAAACATTTAACCCAAAAATAGCAGAATATATGTCCTTTTCAAGCACCCACTGAACACTCACCAAATTAGACTATATCCTGGATCATAAAACAAATTTTATCAAATTTAAAAGAATTGAAATTGTATAGAGTATGTTCTTAGATCATAATGGAATAAAACCAGAAAACAGTAACAGAAAGATAATGGGAAAATCTCTAAACCCTTGGGAATTAAACAATATAATCCCAAATAATCCATGAGTCAAAGAGGAAACCTCACAGGGAATTTTTTAATTTTTAATTTTTTTTGGGAAAGATTTTATTTATTTATTTGTCAGAGAGAGAGAGGGTGAGCGAGCGCACAAGCAGGGAAGAGGGACACAGGGAGAAACAGACTTCCTGCTGGCAAGGAGCCCAATGCGAGACTCAATCCCAGGACCCTAGGATCATGAACTGAGCTGAAGGCAGATGCTTAACTGACTAAGCTACCCAGGAGTACCTCAAAGGGAGTTTTTTAGAAGGTTTTTTTATTTACTTATTTATTTGAGAGAGAGATGGAGCAAGTGTGGCGGGGGAGAGGCAGAGGGATAAGGAGAGAGAATCTCAAGCAGACTCCACACTGAGCATGGAGTCTGGTGCTGGGCTTGATTCCATGATCCCAAAATCACAGCCTGAGCCAAAACCAGGAGTCAGATGCACAATGACTGTGACACCCAGGCACCCCTCAAAGGGAATTTTTAGGCTCAGTGGGTTAGGCTGCTGCCTTCGGCTCGGGTCATGATCCCAGGGTCCTGGGATCGAGCCCCGCATCGGGCTCTCTGCTCAGCCGGGAGCCTGCTTCCTCCTCTCTCTCTGCCTGCTTGCGATCTCTCTCTGTAAAAAAAAAAAAAAAGTATATGGAAGTAAAAAAAAAGAATGAACAGTACATTTCAATATTTTGGGGAGGCAATGCTGAGAGGGAAATTTATAATACTAAATGCTTACATTAGAAAAGAGGAAAGATCTAAAAGCAATGATCAAAATTTCTATCTCAGGAAACTAGAAAAAGAAGAGCAAAAAAACTCAAATCAAAGGAAAGGAAAGAAATAGTAAAGAGCAGAGATCAATGAAATTAAAGATAGGAAAACAATGGAGAAAATTTGAGACTCTGGACTCCAGGAAACAAACTGAGAGTTTCAGAAGGAAGAGGGTTAGGGGATGGGGTAGCCAGGTGATGGGTATTAAGGAGGGCATGTGTTGTGATGAGCACTGGGTGTTATAGGCAGCTAATGAATTGTTGAACACTAAATCAAAAACTAGTGACATACTATGTGTTGGCTAACTGAACATAATACAAATAAATAAATAAATAAACAAATAATGACAGAAAAAAAACCCTAAGGGTTATTCAAAAGAAATAAATGAAATTGGTAACTCTTTAGCAAAGTGGACAAAGACGAAAATAGAAAAAATGCATAAATCACAAATATCAGGAATGAAGCAGGGATGTCAGAATAGATCCTATAGCTGTTAAAAGGATAAAGGGGAATATTACAAACAACATCATGCTCAGAAATTGCAAACTTGGAAGAAATGGACCAGTTCCTCAAAATCAGAAGCTGCCAAAACTTAGTCAAGATTAAATAAATGGCTCACCTAAATGATCCTATAACTATTTAAAAATTGAGTTTGTAATTAAGTAGTTACTGAACAGAAATCTCCAGGCTGAGATGGTTTCATTGGGAGAATTTTATCAAACATTCAAAGAAGAATTAACACCAATTTACATAATATCTTTCAGAAAATATAAAAGGGGGGAATATTTTCCAACACTTTATAAGGTGATTATTACTCTGATTCTAAAACCAGGCAAAGACAGACAGACACACAAACAAACTACAGACCAATATCTCTCACAAAATTATATGCAAAATTCTTCAAAAAATTTTAGCAGATCAAATTCAGCACTGTCTAAAAAGGATAATAGACCATAAGCAAGTGGTATTTATTCCAGGTATCCAAGGTTGATTGAGTATTTGAAAATGAATCAATGTAATCCACCAGTCTAACATCATATGATAATATGAATTGAGGCAGAGGAAGCATTTGACAAAATTTAATATCTATTTATAATAAAAACTTTCAGTATATTAGGATCAGTCATGAACTTTCTCCAACTATTAAAAAAACTATAGCTAACATCATTCTTAATGGTGAAGGACTGAATGCTTTTATGGTAAGATTGGGAATAAGACAAAGATATCTGCTCTCATTACTTTTATTCAGTATAGTACTGGGAGTTCTGGCTGGTGTCTTAAAGCAAGAACAAGAAATAAAAAGGATACAGACTGGAAAAGAAGAGGTGCAACTGTTTTTATTTGCAGGGGACATGATTGTCTATACAGAAAATCTAAAAGAATCTATTAAAAAAACCCTTCTAGATCTAAGCGAGCTCAATAAAGTTGAAGGATACAAAATCAATACACAAAAATCAACTGCATTTTTTATACTGACAATGAACTAAAATAAAAATATACTACTATTTACAATTGTTGCAAAAAAGGAGTACTTATGTATGTATAAATTTAACAAAATGTGCAGAATCTGTATGCTGAAAATTACAAAAAGCTGATGAAAGAAATGAAAGAAGCTCTAAATATTTGCAGAGATTTAATGTGGATTGGAGAACTCAACACAATAAAGATGTCAATTCTCTCTAAATTGATCTATAGGTTTAATGTAGTTCTTACCAAAATCTCAGCAGTTTTTTGTAGACACAGAAAAGCTTGTGCTAAAATTCATAGGGAAAGGGAAAGGCTCTATAATGGCCAGAACAAATTAGAAAAAAAAAAAAAGAATAAAGTAGGAGAAATTATTCTTCCTGATGTTAAGGCTCATTATACAGCTACAATAATCAGGACAGTTTGGTATTTACAGAGGTACAGACAAATCAATAGAACAGAATAGAGAACCCAGAAATAAATTCACATAAATATGCTCAATGAATTATTGACAAAGGAGCCAAAGCATTTCGGTGAAGGAAGGATAGCCTTTTCAATAAATGGTGCTGGGGCAATTGGATAGGCAAAACACTGGCCATTGACCTAAATCTCACACCTAATAAATTAATCAACTCAAAATGGATCATGGACTTAAATGTGAAACATAAAACCATAAAACTTATAGAAAAATAAGAGGGAGTCTTAGTGACCTTGAACTAAGCAAAGAGCTCCTAGATTTGATATCATCAAAGCAAAGTCCATATAAGGGAAAATTGGACCTTATTAAAATTAAAATTTTTTCTTTGTGAAGTACTCTGTTAAGAGGGGTGAAAAAGGCAAACCATGAGAGACTCTGGACTCCAGGAAACAAACTTAAGGTTACAAAAGGGAAGGGGGAGAGGGTTTGGGGTAACCGGGAGATGGGTATTAAGGTAGGCATGGGTTGTGATGAGCACTAGGTGTTATACGCAACTAATGAATTGTTGAACACTACATCAAAAACTAATGATGTACTATATGTTGACTAACTGAATATAACACAATAATAAAAAAGAAAAAGACAAATTACAGAAAATTACAGGCTGAGAGAAAACAGTTGCAAGTCACATATCTGAACATACAAAGTACTCTCAAAACTCAGTATTAAAAAAACCAAACAATCCGGTTAAAAAATGATAAAATGACATGAACTGACATTTCTGAAGAGAATACACAGATGACAAGCATATGAAAAAGTGTTCAAGTTCAACATCATTAGGCATTAGAGGTGCAAATCAAAGCCATGAGATATCACTATATACCTTTCAAAATGGTTAAAATAAAGAATAGTGATGACACCAAATGCTGGCAAGATTGTGAAGAAACTGAATCACTCATATATTGGTAGTGGTAATACAAGATTATACAACCACTCTAGAAATTAGTTTGACAGATTCTTAAGAAACTGAACATGCAGGGGTGCCTGGTTGGCTTAGTTGGTTAAGTGTCCAACTCTTGATTTAGACTCAGGTCATGATCTCAGGGTTGTGAGATCAAGCCCTGTGTCAAGCTCCACACTGGGCATGGAGCCAACTTAAGATTCTCTCTCTTCTTCTCCCTCTTCCCATCCCCATATCTCTTTAAAAACAAAAATAAAAAAATTGCCCCCCAAAACCTCTAAAGGTGCAATTACCACGCCACTTACTAATTATGCTCTTGGGTTTTTGTTCCAGAGAAATGAAAACTATGTTCACTCAGAAACTTGTGAAGGAATGTTCATAGCAGCTTTATTAGTAGCCCCAAGCTGGAAACTCCACAAATGCCTTTTAGTGAGTGAATGGTTAAACACACTGTGGTACATCCATACCATGGAATACTACTCAGTGATAAAAAGGAATGAGCTCTTGAGACACACACACCTTGCATAAACCTAAAGGAAATTATGTTAAGTTAAAAAAAAAAGCCAATTCCAAAAGGACACATATTACATGATTCAACTATAAAACATTAAAACTATAAAATAATCACAGTGATGGAATGGTTGCCATGGCTTAGGGATGTTCAGGTAGAAGGAAGAAGGGGATAAATGTAGCTATAAAAGGGTAATGCAAGGGAGTCTTGTGGTGGTGGAATAGTTCTGGCTTTTTATTGTGATGGTGGTTACATGAAGTTGGGCATGTAATAAAATTGTATAGGGCAGCACACACAAGTACACACACATACATGTATAACTGGTGAAATCTGAATAAGCACAATGGTTTGTATCATGTCAGTTTCCCAGTTTTGATATTGCACTATAGGGCACTAGTTGTGTTTAGATGCTAACGAATGGGGAGGGTAGGTGAAGGGCGCACAGGACTTGCTTGTATATTTCTTTGTAGTTTCCTATGAATATATAGTTATCCCAAAATAAAAAGTTAAAAAAAAAAGGCAATAATCCTCAAAGGGATGACTTCTAAGGCCCCAATGGGAAAGTATAGATTTTTGGGTGAGGGACAGAGCTGTGATGGTAGGTGGGGGAGAGAATATTGAAAAGGGGCAAGGGGAGCAAAAAAGAGTTCCAAAGAAAAATTACAATAATTCTCATTTATTTCTGGGGCTAGGACCTTCCAGGACATTGTACTGAAATAGTTTCTGACTTGAGGGGCACCTGGGCGGCACAGTCAGTTGAACATCTAACTCTTGATTTCAACTCAGATTGTGATCTCACTGTGGTAAGATCAAGCCCTGTGTTGGGACTTAAGGCTGCTTATGACTTAGGACTCTCTCTCTCTGCCTCTGCCTTTAAAATACATAGATAAATCTTAAAAAAAAAAAAAAGGTTTCTGAGTTGTGGTTGTGGGAACAGAGCTTTGAAAGCCGTGGGACATGCTTTTAAATTTTATTTATCTAAAAATTATTTTTGAACAATTAAAAAATATAGAAACGTAAAAAGAAGAAAATTAAAGTCTATTTATATTCTCAGTATCCAGAATTATCCATTGTCAACAGATGGCCTATTTCCTTCCTGTCTTCTTTTTTTTTTCCCTCTTCATTTAAAAACAAATCACCTTATTGTTTTCCATGAAATTATATTTTTGGGGAGAAGGAAGGAGATGTGCAGGAGAGATGGAAGAAAGGAAGCAATAACAAAAGCTAAGATTCCTATTCTATCATCTTACTTTTTAAAAAAATTTACTTGATCTCTTCTTTTCTGACTGAGAAAGGTAGGCTGACTTACTTGAGCTCTCAAAGAGCTCTTTAACTGCACTTATTCAGGGGGATACTTTATGGCCCCACAACAGTCTGGTTTATTGTTAAGGAGCAGATGCCCATGGCACAAAACTCAGACAATAACTGAGTGTGGAAGCTCAATAAAGACAGGTAATTTTGAATGCATATAGTATGTAGAAATGGTTAATCACTAGAGAGTATGGAAATTGTTCATTATAAGCATAGGCTGGGACGTTAATTTGCTGTTTTCTTACTGGTTATCCAGGTAGCTTCCACTCTGGTAATTTAGTTTTTAATTCTAATAAAGTCAATTTAGAAATCCCAAACCTTACTGGATATCTGAACTGTTAGTATCTGAAAATAAAGAAGAATATATATGTTCTTCGTGTGACATACATTCTGCTTACAGCTGGGACATCTGTCTGTTGGAGCAAAAGATTTGAGGGCAGAAGTTTGATCTTCTCAACCTTTCCATTTGGCTTTATTGAAGATCAACTTGTTATCTGTGATTAAGATACCAAATAGTTACCTTGGAAAAAATGATGGAATTCTGGGAAATAAAATGATCCTTAGGAAGGATAGGTGCGGAGGGGAGGTGGGTGGGGGGAATGGGGTAACTGGGTGATGGACATTAAAGAGGGCACATGATGCGAGGAGCACTGGGTGTTACAGGCAACTGATAAATTATTGCACGCTACATCTGAAACTAGCGATGTTGGATAATTGAATTTAAATAAAAAATGGAAGAAAAGAAAAGGAGGAATAGGGAGAGCTGTGGATATACACGGAATTTGAAAGGCCATGAGCACGGGATTGCAAATGCGAACTTGACCCGCATGGTAGTGGAGGGGCATGCTTGGGAATTGCAAATGGGCCTTTTGGCGGAGTGAGTACAAAATGTGGAATGTTTAAGACTGAGAAAAATGGTCTGAACACAGAGGGGACTAGTGCATTTTCTGGAAACAGCTTCACTAAGATTCACATACCATACAGTTCACCTATTTACAGTGTACAATCTACTTCATTCACAGAGTTGTGCAAACATGATCACGGTTAATTATGGAACAATTTTACTACCCCAGAAAGAACCTCCATACTTTACCTCCAGCTCCCCAGATCTAGGAAACCACTAACCAATTCTTTGTCCTTAAAGATTTGCCTTTTCTGAATTATTTCTTTTTCTTTTTTTTTTTTTAAAGATTTTATTTATTTATTTGACACAGAGAGATCACAAGTAGGCAGAGAGGCAGGCAGAGAGAGGAGGAAGCAGGCTTGATCCCAGGACCCTGAGATCATGACCTGAGCCGAAGGCAGCGGCTTAACCCACTGAGCCACCCAGGCGCCCTTCTGAATTATTTCATACAAACGTTTCATGTAATACTTGCTCTGTTGTCATTGGCTTCTTTTATTTTGCATAATGTTTTCAAGATTCATGCATCTTTTAGCATGTATCAGTACTTCTTTTTCTTAAATATTGCATTTGATATTCCACTCTATGTGTATACTATATTGTGTTTATCCATTCATTAATTGTTGAAACATTTGGGTTGTTTCCACTTTTGGGCTATTATGAATAATACTGCTGTAAACATTTGTGTACAAGTTTTTGTGTGAATATGTATTTTCATCTCTCCTGGGAAGAAACTGGGACTAGAATTGCTGGGTCATACGGCAACTATATGTTTAACTGGCAGACTGTTTTAGGAAGTGCACCATTTTGTATTCCCTCCAGCAGTGGGTGAGGGTTCTGAATTTTCCATATCCTTGCCAATACTTGTTATTGTTTATATATTTTTTTATTGTAATCATCTTAAATGTGAAGTGGTATCTCATTGTGATATTGATTTTCCTTTTCTCAGTGATTAATGATGTTGAGCATCTTTTCATGTACTTATTGGTCATTCACATAGCTTCTTTGGCAATATGTCAATTCGGATCTTTTGCCAATTTTTAAATTGGGTTATTTGTCCTTTTGTTATTGAGTCGTGAAAGTTCTTTATATATCCTAGATTTTTTTTTTTTAAAGATTTTATTTATTTATTTGACAGAGAGAAATCACAAGTAGATGGAGAGGCAGGCAGAGAGAGAGAGAGGGAAGCAGGCTCCCTGCTGAGCAGAGAGCCCGATGCGGGACTCGATCCCAGGACCCCGAGATCATGACCTGAGCCGAAGGCAGCGGCTTAACCCACTGAGCCACCCAGGCACCCTATATATCCTAGATTGAATCCTCTATCAGATCTATGATTTGCAAATATTTTCTCTCATTCTGTGAATTATCTTTTCATTTTCTTGATAGTGTCCTTTGATGTACAAAGCTTTTAATTTCTATGAGGCCCAATTTATCTTTTTTTCTTTTATTGCTCACACATCTAAGAAGCCACTGGCAAATCTGAGGTTGTGAAGATTTACTCCTGTTTTCTTCTAAGACTTCATAGCTTTAGTACTTACATTTTGGTCTTTGATTCATTTAGAGTCATTTTTTCGTACATGATGTGAGAGAAGGGTCCAACTTCATTTTTTTTTTTAAGATTTTATTTATTTATTTGACAGAGAGAGATCACAAGTAGACAGAGAGGCAGGCAGAGAGTGAGAGAGGGAAGCAGGCTTCCTGCTGAGCAGAGAGCCCGATGCGGGCCTCAATCCCAGGACCCTGAGATCATGACCTGAGCCGAAGGCAGCGGCTTAACCCACTGAGCCACCCAGGCGCCCCCAACTTCATTCTTTTGCATGTGGCTAACTAGTTGTATCAGTGGCATTTGTTGATCTCTGATGGATTTTTAACAAATTGTACATCCTGAATTTCAAATCATGCTTTAGACACCTTGATGACTGAGTGCATCTACTTTTTAGGGAGGCAGAATTGCTTGTGGGACAAATGTGCCCTGTCTGCATAAAGAGTCTTCTAACCTATGTGGAACTTCAGGTGAGACAGAAAGGAAGACTACCGTGGCAGCCACTAAGGTAACTTGAAGTCTGGTTAAGGATCAAAAGATTCAGGCCAACTCCTTGGAATGCTCCTGCTCTGGTGAGGAGATGCCCCCTGTGTACTGGGTCTAGCCTGTGACCTGGAGGCCTAGCCTGGAGCTGAGGCTCCAGGCTTCCTCATGCAGCTACTTTAGACCTGTTTGAGCTTATTGAATGTCTGTAAGGGAGGGTACACATTTTAGAACTAGCAGCTTTGAGACAGACGCTTGACTTCCTCCCAGATTTACATGTTTCTTACACTTTCTATTGTCTTGAGTAAGGTCCACAATCAAGGTGTCAGCAGTGTTGTTTCTCTTGAGGCCTCTGTCCTGGGCTTTCAGATGGCCACCTTGTTGCTGTGTCCTCACATGGTCATTTCGTTATGTGCATGCATTCCTGGTGTTCTCCCCTCTTCTGATAAGGACACCAGTCATTTTGGATGAGGGTCCACCCATGTGACCTCATTTAATTTAAAAGCATGTTTGTAATGTTTTGTTTTCTAAGCATCGTGATGTGAACAATGAACTGAATATAAAAATATAAATTTTTATTAAAGATTTGTTTGATTTTTTAAAATAATCTGCAAAAGCAGAGAGAATAGAAAACCCCTCTCCTATGTATCTATCAACTTGCCTCAAAAAGTATCAGCTCATAAACAGTCTGACTCCCATGGAATTAATCTGCAGCAGATTCCAGAGATCACATAATTTTAGCTCTGGGTATTTTATTTTATTTTATTTATTTTTTTTAAATATTTTATTTATTTATTTGAGAGAGAGACAGCGAGAGAGAGAACATGAGCGAGGAGAAGGTCAGAGAGAGAAGCAGACTCCCCGTGGAGCTGGGAGACCGATGCGGGACTTGATCCCGGGACTCCGGGATCATGACCTGAGCCGAAGGCAGTCGTCCAACCAACTGAGCCACCCAGGCGTCCCAGCTCTGGGTATTTTAAAAAAATATTTTCCCAGTTTTATTGAGATATTATTGACATAGAACATTAAGTTTAAGGTGTACAGTATAATGACCTGCATGTATATATAATATGAAAAAGTTACCACAAAAAAATTGATAAACATCTCCATTTCCTTACTTAATAATCATTTGTGTGTGTCGATAACTTCTAAGGCCTACTCTCTTAGCGATTTTCAAGTATATAATTCATCATCATTAATTATGGTCACCATGCTGTACCTAAGATCCCCAGAACTTGTTTGTCTTAGAGCAGGGAGTTTGTACATTTGACCAGCCTTATTACCTTATTCTCTCCCCCCACACCACCCCAGTCCCTGGCAACCACCATGCTACTCTATTTGTTTGTGCCTGGCTTTTTTAGAGTTTGCATATGAATGAGAACATGCAGTATTTGTCTTTTCCTATCTAACTTATTTCACTTAGTGTAATGCCTTCAGGGTCCATTCATGTTCTTACCAAAAGGCAGGATTTCCTTCTTTTTTTATGGCTGGATAATACTCCACTGTGTATAATACCACATTTCCCTTATCCATTCATCCATTGATGGATACTTAGGTTCCACGTTTTAGCTATTACAATAAACATGAGAGTGCAGATATCCATTCAAGGTAATTTTCCTTCAGGTATGTACCCAGAAGAGGGATTACTGTGTCATACAGTAGCTCTGTGTTTAATTTTTTGAGGAACCTCCATACTGTTGTCCTCCTCTAATCTTAATTACCTATTTAACAGCCCTGTTTCCAAATGCAGTCACATTGGGGGTTAGGGCTTCAACATGAAAATTTTGGGGGTGACACAATTCAGTTCATAACAGTGGTGATGATGATGATAAGGATGATGCTATACAAGGCAACATTTTTAAAGTCATCACACATCCCAGACACTATTATAATTGTTATCTATGGATTATCTCATTTAATTTTCACAATAACCCTATGAAACAGGTACTATAATTATTATTATCTCCTTTTATAGAGGCACAACAACTAGCCAGAGAAACACACCCACTGAGTTATAGAGTTAAGATTTTGACTATATGAAGTCCAAGCTCTTATCTTCTAAATTATTTTGTCTTTAGACAAATGGAGGACTCATGTTATCCATGCATACAATGGAATAGTATTGTTTATGATCTCTTTTAGTCCTGATAGTCAAGGTTTTATTTGATTACACTTTACTATTTCTGGAATAAACTACTTTTTTTTTTTTAAAGATTTTATTTATTTATCAGAGAGAGAGGGGGAGAGAGCGAGCACAGGCAGACAGAATGGCAGGCAGAGGCAGAGGGAGAAGCAGGCTTCCCGCCGAGCAAGGAGCCTGACGTGGGACTCGATCCCAGGACGCTGGGATCATGACCCGAGCCGAAGGCAGCTGCTTAACCAACTGAGCCACCCAGTCGTCCCTGGAATAAACTACTTTTAAGGAAGGCCCAGTGTTAAGTGCTTTGGAAGATGACATGCAGCTGGTTTTACTCTAAAATTTCATCCCTGTGCTGTTCCCTGGTCTCTTACATTGTTGCTTATGGTCAGATCTCTTGTTTGGATCCTTGTCTGCTTTTGGATGCTTGTGGCATACTCTCTTGCCTGAGTTTTCTTTTGGTTCCTTGACTTATCACACAGAACAGTTCCCCCATGGATTTGAGTTCGCCTTTGTTTTCAATAGGGTTTCTCTGAACAGAGGATCTACTTTTGAATCCAAGTCCTTGCTCCCAGTGACTGTGTCTTTCGCCACCTGTCTGCCCGTACTTCTCCCATTCACCTGCCATAAGCCTCAGATGGTCTGCTTCTTCTCAGATGGGTGCTAGTTGCTGACCTACTTTGCTCCAGGAAGCCTGTGCCATGATTGGCCCTCAGTTCTCCTGATTAGCCCATCCTGGGAGCAGTATGGCATTTAAGAGATGAGGAAGATAGGGCCAAACACTTGGCTTTAAACCCACGATACCCGGGGTCATTAAAATAATGGCATTACATTTTAACTTCCAGCTTGTTGCAAGATTACATTTCAGGAGGTGTCCCAGTTGCCTGCCAGTTACTGCTTTTATGTCTTGGGATTTCTAGCAGCCTTCTAGCACATGCTGGCATTTCAAATTCACTCGGTGCAATTAAAGAAATTGCATGACTGCTAGTTTTTCCTCTTTTCCCCCCCTCAGATAAATTGTAGAATTCAATTTGATTAAAACATTTATTAAGTGAGATTTAATAGATTCCAGTAATGCTTGTGTGTGTGTATGTGTGTGCACTCATTATCTATTTCTTTGGTGTGTGCCAAGAATGGCCATGTGCATAGAGAATTGTTCATGGAACTTGCTTTATTCTGCAATTTACCAGCAATGTCAAATTAAGGGGTTTAATGGATTCCTACACAGAAATTCCTAGTGTGGTTGTATTAGCAGCAAGTTTCATTAAAAAGGGCTATTTTTCTCTACTGGGATTTTAGTAAAGAGACAATGTTTATTTTTTCAGTGGAAAATTGATTGTAACTAAGAGGATACTTGGCTTGAAAGTGGGGAATTATCATATCATATGATTAAATGAAAGCTTACCTTGTTATAAGGTAACTAGACATATCCCAGTAGAATTGAGACAATGTTTGATTAAGCCAGATTTTCCTACTTTATATTCAAGGAACAAATTAAAGAATAATTGAGATCCTTTTCAGATCTTTTATAAGCTGCATATATAAAGCTTCAGCTCCAGGTGGCAAAGCAATTAGCTGATGAATAAAATCAACCCCACTGTCATTCGTCAGATGTTTAAATTCTATAAACCAGATAAATTAATGTGTTCCTTAAGCCAAATAAACGGTCATGCTCTCCATGTTACCACTCAGTTCCCTAGGGGAAAGGTTGGACGCATGTTCATAGAATGGCTAGGATCTGCTTAATCAGAAAGGTTGAAATTAAGTTGCCCATTTGATTTTCTGAAATAAATGTCCATCTGGCACCAAACCTATTTTCCAAGCAAAGTTGTTAGACCTGATGGTTTGGCTTGTTTAGTAAACTAAGGATAGGCTGGACCTGGTGTTGTAGTCTTTGGCTGAATGGTTGAAGATCTGTTTCTCTGTACTTGGCATTGAAATTATTTATAAGAAATTGAAAGTGCTCTGGTTTCATTTATTCTTTGCTCCCAAGTATTAATGCAGAGAATTAGAACCTCTTCTGCCTTTGTGCTTCCTGATTTATTTCTTGGAATTGAATTTCCTGAATAAATAGAACTTACTGCCATTGAAAGATGACACGGTGGGTTTTTCTAACATTGATGTCTAGATAAGGTAGACCTAAGGCCCAGAGGACATTATTTTATTAGCTGGTAACTAACTTTGGTCGGCCAGTGTTGCCATTTTCTTTATAAGGATTGCTTTCAGGCCCTGCTCACTGATGTCTTACTCTTTGCCACTTTGTTTTGTGTGGTGTCAATACCTTGATCACCGTGGATGCTACCCAAAGTACGGTCCTGTGATCAGCAGCATCAGAATCACCTGGGAGCTTGTTGGAAATGCAGACTTTCAAGTCCCCCCAACCTATTGCATCATAATTTTCATGTTTTTAGGTTCATGAGACATTAAAATTTGAGAAGCACTGGATTAGAGAGTATCACCTCTTCAAGTATGGCTAAGGTTGGACTTATGAAGCGAAAACATGTAGCCAATGGTCGATTTTTCTGAACCTTAAAGTCCCTGTTCTTTTAAATATTTTATTCCCATTAGCTGCTAGCACTTAAAAAAGAGGTTAACAAAAAAGAAGAGCTAGAATTCATTTATTATAATATTGATTATTGCAGTCTAGTATTCTTCAGGAACTGTAACAGAAATTGGCAATTATTTATAGAAATTGAATTTAGACCTTGCAGTCATTACCAAGAGAGCTCTAGATGAATTTTCTTGTTGAACTGCCAGCTAGCTATCTATTAAGTGCAAAATATTGGTCCAATATGGCATAGTAGAAAGACAACTGGATTGGATGCTCAGGCACCAACTTATCATCTGGTTATGGGCAAGCAGTTTCACTTTGAGCTTGATTTCCGTGTCTGCAAATGAAGGATGTGGAAGCAATTCGAGGGTTTCTTTGAGGTCTGGATGTTTATGGTTTGCTGTGACTGTGTGGGAAACTGAGCAAGATGTTTTGAAAACATTAAGTCAGGATTATTCCAGTGGCTGGAAACCAACCCCCCCATATAGGTTCTCCTGATGCTGTTTGAGTAGTATCATCCCTTGGATTCATTTTACGGCAGTTTAGAAATTATTTAAGTACATGAGCTCCCAAGGATTAAGAGGCTGATCTCTGAGTGTGATGTAGCAGTGTGTGTGTGTGTGTGTACATTTGCAGCTTATAGTGGTTATGTGAATATTCATGTTGCTCAGAGACTGGAGGGAATGAAGCAGCATAAATATGTTTTAATGCAAGGGAGAATGTGAAACTCATGAATAGCAGAATGAAGCAAAACTGAATATAATCTTTGCTGTAAAAATGAAAATTTGATATTTTCCCAACCCCTGGTGTGTTGTGTACTGTTATTGTTTTTTTTTTTTTTTTTATAAACTGCAGTCAGTCTTCTCTCTCTCCCTTCCTCAACATGTTTTATTTTGGTTTTCATTTTTCATTTGGGGACTTACTTTGGGTTGTATGTGAATGCTGCAGAAGTTGGGGTGATTATCTTTTGTTGAAAGGAGGCATGGCTTCAAGATTTGAGAAAGTGTGAAGTTGTTTGGTTTCCTGTGTTCTCTTAGATTTGGACAGCAGTCTTGTCCAAAGGCTGTGTGGGGGAAGAGATGACCCATGAGCCTCCTTCTCATCAGGGTATTGGTTTCCTTACTGATATATTTGAAGTCTCCTTTCTTTGTTTCTTCTTTCTTAACACAAAACTGGATTAATTGCCTACTATGTGCTTAAAATTGGAGATGTAAAGAGGAATAAGATGCCATCCCAACCCTTAAGGGCTCATATCTATTAGAAGAACATGTGGTCTGTAATTTCCATCTCCACTGATAGCTGTCACTCTGAATTTTATCGTAATGTGAGCATGTAAGAAAAGTCATAATGGTTATTTGAGAGCAATTTCATTTTCTGGTTACATAGTGTTTACTCAAACTCGTGCATGTAAGTGTATGTGTGTGTGTGTGTGCATGTGCACGCTGAAGGCTTTGAGTAACAGCCTAAGTGATATTCATAAAGCAGATTTCTGGTCTCCAGAGAAAGACAGTTCTCAGTGCAAAGTGTGATGTGTTTAGGTAAGTGGGTTTATGTCTTAAATGGAATATGTTAAAATACATCCAGGGATCTTTAAGGAGGCTGCTTTACTGGGAATCTTCTGGCTCTTAAAATTGATCTTTAAATTTTCTCTGTGTTTTGATTCTGGAGAGAAAATTTTTCTTTCTAAAGTTTTACAGGCATGAGGGTGTGCTTTGTGCATGCGAAAGTGTGCCAATTCTAGGGGAATTGTTCTCAGACTTCAAAGGGCAAAAATACCACTGGGAGGGTTTCACTAAGCTGATTCCTGTCTTGACTTCTTTGCACCTCAAGTTCTGATATGGTAGGTATGGGATGGGACCTAGTACTCTGCATTTTTTTTTAAAGATTTTATTTATTTATTTGACAGAGAGAGATCACAAGTAGGCAGAGAGGCAGGCAGAGAGAGAGGAGGAGGAGGAAGCAGACTCCCTGCTGAGCAGAGAGCCCGATGCAGGACTCGATCCCAGGACCCTGAGATCAAGACCTGAGCCGAAGGCAGCGGCTTAATCCACTGAGCCACCCAGGCACCCCTATACTATATGTTTTAAAGGTGTTTTGAAATCTGTGATTGAAAGACTGCTATGCGAAGTTACTAGTTTTGTGATCTAACAAATGAATAGAAGACTCATGATGCCAATTACATGATGTTCAAAAATTTAGGCTCTGTAGTCAGATGGGCCTGAGTTTTAATTTCCATTCCTGTGGTTGCTGGCAGCAGGTGCTTGGGCAACTCAACCTCTCCATACCTCAGTTTCCTCCAGTTTCCTCAAGATAATAGAGGGATAATAATAATAATAATAATACCAACTAGTTAGCTTATTGTGAGGCCTGGGCAGAGTAAATATTCAATAAATTTTGGATGCCAGTGATATTTGTTTGTGCAAATAACATAACAGCAAACAAAAATTACAGTAAATAGAATTGCATTTTTTTATGTCACAACTTTCTTCCTAGGTTACAGTGAGCACTTTGCAAGGAATACCAAGGTAATGAGCACGGATTCCTCAGGAGAGAGTCAGGGGTTCTTTAGCCACTTTACAGTAGTCCCTTTGAATTGCTTATGTCATATTTGTGTTAAATCATGTTGGTAGTAGCTTTGTCCCATTGGTTGGGTTTCTAGGTCTCCTCTAACTCTGGCCACATAGACTGATTTCACTCAGAGATGAGTAGGGTGTATCTTCCTCCTCCAGGGAGTGTACACATATTTTTTTTTATGAGATTGTTATTTACTTGATAAAGTGGAACAGATAATCTCTGTTGGTCAGGATTAATGTAATAGACAGTCATGGTTTGGAGAAAATGGCTGCCATGGTCTTAGATCAATAAGGACAGGAAAGAATTTGAGGGATGAATGGTGGCACTTCCTTCAGAGATACTGGGCTTTTTTACTTTGTTTAGGTTTCTTTATGCCCGTGCACCTCTCCTCTAAATGGGTGTAAGTGAAAGTTTGAGATTGGCTTGGTTTAAGATAACCTGTTTCCCAGTGTTATGCAAAATGCCAGCATAGACTGGATTTTTGGTTTTCTTGCTAATTGCAATGAAGTATTATCAGAATGAGAAATGATGAACAGATTTATTGTTATTTCTCTCTCATACTAAGCTCTTTTCCAGTGGTCCTCAAACTGCTGCCCAATGAAATCCCAAACCTTTTTCAACCCCCAGAGTTCTGATTTAATTTGTCAGGGGTTTGACCTTGAGACTGGAAATTTGAAATGCTCCTCAGGTGATTCTAATATTCAGCCAAGATTGAGAACCTTTGTTTCACAAGATAATTTCACACATTCTCATCTTTGGCTTTTTATTCCCTGACATGTCAAATTTATCTTCCCAGAGTTTTCACATTGTGAACTTTTAAAAATAGAGACATTAGGGGCGCCTGGGTGGCCCAGTGGGTTAAGCCTCTGCCTTTGGCTCAGAGCATGATCTCAGGGTCCTGGACTCGAGTCCTCACTTCCTGCTCTCTGCTCAGCAGGGAGCATGCTTCTCCCCACACCCCCCCCCCCTCCACCGCCTGCCTCTCTGCCTACCTGTGATCTTTCTCTCACTCTCAAATAAATAAATAAAATCTTAAAAAAAATAGAGACATTAAAAATTACTTTAAACCAGTGGTTTAAGTGGTCCAGTAGTTGAGAACCAAGGGCTGGTTTTGCTCAACCTTTGCTCAGCCCTCTCAACCAGGGCTGGTTTTGCTCCTCAGGGGACATTTGGCAATGTTTTGAGACATTTTTGATTGTTACAACTGGGCCAGGGGGACGTGTATTTTACTGGAATCTAGTGGGTAGATTTAGGGATGCTGCTTAGCATCCACTGTACACAGAGTAGCTCCCATAACAAAGAGGTATCTTGCCCAAGAGGTCAGTAGTGCCAAGGCCGAGAAACCCTGTTTTAGGCTTAATCCTCTCATTTACAAATAGGAAAATATGGTTCAGAGATAATAGCTTGATTTGGCCAAGGATTTACGAATAGCTTATTGGCAGAATAAAATTCTTAACAATTGTAGCATTATTGTGGAATCCTGGGCTTATCAGCACCCCCCCCCCTTTGAACCTACAGCTGTAGGGAGTTTTGTTATCCATCTTACTTCCTTTTCCCCTCTCAAGTATCCCCAGGCTCTCAATAGCAGTGATTTGTTTCCTGTATTTTAGTATTTCATATTTCTTAAAACAAATAAAAAAACCAAGGTAAATTGCACAGCCTCAAAAGGCATCACTTCCCCCTCCTCCCCACCCAACTAGCATGGCATTATAACGACTTGGTCCTGGGCTCGCGTTATTATATTCTTATCGGTAGCTTTGGTTGGGGGTTACATTACCCTATGATTAATTTCAAAAATGGCCAAATGAGGTAATTGTTATTTCATAAATCTAGTTTGGTGAGCAAAATGTTGGTAATTTAGGCACCGACGAAATGAAATCATAAAGCACCTCCTTATTGGTAAAAAAGGGCAAGACTCTCCCCAGACCAACTTCAGAGGAGGGTATGTGCGTAAATGCGTGCGTGCGTGTGCGTGCGTGTGCGTGCGTGTGCGTGCATATGCGTGCGCGTGCGTGCGCTCACGTGCGCATAGGTGCAAGCGTGCGTATATATGGGCTTGTGCGACTGGCGCACGTCGCTTCTCAGCCCCAGAGCGGCTTGAGGAAAGTTTGGGAAGGTGGTGGAGACTTTGAATTCAAAAGAGCTGTGAGTCCACATATTTTTATTTATAGATTTTTTCATTACCGCCTTCTTTACCTCAGCTGAAGTGGGGGTAACTTGTGGTTATTTCTGAAAGTTAGGATTTGGTATTATGCCTGCTTAAAATATATGTTTTTACTTCTCACTTTTTAATTTTTCTGAAAACGTTTTTGTAACCAACCCATTTAATCAGTCACCATAACTCCAGAATAACCTGGGAGCTTAAAACACTCAGGCGCCATTACCAGAGATTGTGTTTTGCTTGGTTTGGGGTGGGGTTGTCGAATGGGTATTGTTTATAGTTTGCCCAGTTGATTCTTACATGCAGCTAGAAACAGGAATCCCAGTCCAGGGGAGTGGTTCTTAACACGTGTCTGCGGTTTGTAAGCCTCTGTGGAACTTCAGACAGCACTGATGACCAGAGCCACCTGCAGAGGTTCTGATTTAATTGATTTGGAGTGCCGCTGGGGCTTTTGGAACATTAAGAATTCCTCAGGTGATTCAGGCATTGGAAGGGCTTGGTGGTAACTCAGAAATTTTGGGGGAGGTATCTTATCTTAGCAAGCTTCTCCTGTCAATTGAGAATTAATGAGGTGATACTGCTCTAAACTTTGAGCACAACTGATCGTAGTACTAGAAACAAAGGTCATTCCCCTTCATGGTGCAGTAACAATCAAAAATGAAAAAAATCACAAAAACAAAATAATAAAATTACAAGAACTACTAATTATAAGGATAGCTTGCATTTTTAATTGTTGAGAAAAGAAGAACTTGAAGGAGATTTTGCTTATTAAGACAGCTTTACCTTCAGAAACTGTAAGTAGATTCATAAGAAGTAAGGAGCTGCCTCTGGGGTGCAAACAGTCCTATGCAATAGGTACAAATACTGCATTTTTAGTCTCCAATTACTTTGGCCTTCTCTTTCCTTCTGCCTTTTTGGCGTGGGGGTGGGTGGGTGGGTAGGGCCTCCTTACACTTGTATCTTAACAGACTCCCACTACTCTGATGCCTAGGTTGAATGCTAGACCTTCTTCTGTTAGACCAGCCAGAAGCTTTCGTCAGTGTATTAAAAATAAGGAACGACTGCCTTCTTTGACATGACAAACTTCTGGAGTTGTGAGAGGCTAAGGTCTCAAGTGTGATGACCACTTGGAAGGTTCTAGGGCTGGGTTTATAGAGATGGGCTCTTTAGCAGTGAGGCAGGCCCTGCTGAGTCTGAAGAGGCCCTGGTGAGTCTGAAGAGCATCCTAGTCCTAGCCGTTTCTGGCTTCCTGCTTTTCTACAGAAGCCACTTGGGAGCAGTGTGGTCTTGCCTATGAAGGAAGCTTAGGGAGCCTTCCTGGAACTGACCAGCACATCCAGGGAGCCTGGAATCCCTGGCTGATGACAAGTGAAATATTTCACAGGGTATAAATCTTTCAACATACAAATGCTCCTTTGGTGAGAAATCAGACAGTGGGTAAGGAGTGGGCAGAATTCTTGCATCAGTGAATAAATGTAAAGGATGGAGCCTCCTGCCTTTGTTCTGTGATGTGATAGTATGAGGTTTGTGGGAAGGAAGATTCTCTGGTTGTGGTGGTTTCATTGGCCATAATAGGCTCCTGAATGGGAGGTACTGATACCTCTCTTTATCTCAATGACAAAGGAAAAGAAACAAAACACATACACAGGGGGGAGTGAGAGAGAGAGAGAGAGAGAAAAGCTATGCCTGATGTACTATGACTCAGTGCCTTTCAATTCCGCTTTCATAAGAAATAGCGTGAACATTTCAATCTTATTTATTTGTGCTGGGTCTTTGAACTAGATCCTTTACCATGAATGTGCCTCACTTCCAAGGAGAGCACATCTAAATTATTATTTTCCAAAATTAATATAAAGTGTGTTACTAGCATTGTATTTGCATTTTTTTTTTTTTTAGCCCTATGTTGTTATGCTTTCAGTTTCTATTTGAAAGGGAGAGAAGGAACTATATACAAGGAACTGGAGGTGGAAATCTAGGGAGAAAATGGGCAGAGATACAGACGAGAGGGCAGTGACATGACTAGAATGTTCCCCTACAAATTACCAAGGTCATAGGAAGGCAGGTATTAAAGTGTGAACCTCTTAGCTTGGTTTGTTGGTTGGTTGTGATTCCTATTTTGAGTAATAACTATTTCCAGGTATTATTTAACCACAGCATTTGCTCAGTCCCATTGCAGATCTGAGCCTCCAGTCCCCTTTGCTACTGCCAGCTTTGGGAAAAGTGTAGGAGGAGGAGTTGTAGGGAGAAGAAATAGGTCCTGCTGGCAGCTTCAGCCTCTCCCTTAAAGCACAAGGAGTTAAGGACCACTTAACTGCTAGCTCTACTATTGTGCACCTGGGGTGAATTCCATATTTTTTGAGATATACTCAGACCCCGGAGATTCAGGGCTCACAGCCAGCCATGACCAAGTACATGAGTCTGCCTGTCTCCCTTGTGGTTCCTTTCTCCAAAGGTCAGAATTAGCCAGTTCCCGTTGGGCCTAGTGATACTGGCAGTCTTGGGATCTTCCACATCTTAGGCTAGAAGAGGCTCCCCCGGTCTTGGGAGCTTCCACATCCTAGGCTAGAAGAGGCTCCCCTATGTGTGTGTGTGATCTGGTGTTTCTGGAATTCTGAGAAATCCTAGGCTTTTCTTGAGCAAAATGGAGATTCTAGGCAAAATCCTCTAGCTGAGTTTAGCCTAAAATTCACCAAGCCTTCACCATGGCTGTTTCTTTAGTTGCATTACCAGTGAAACATGGAAGCAAAGTTTTATTTCATGATTTTGACTAATAAAGATCAAAAGTTTGCTGGACATTAGGGGCACCTGGGTGACTCAGTGGGTTAAAGTCTCTGCCTTCTGCTTGGGTCATGATCTCGGGGTCCTGGGATCGAGCCCTGCATCAGGCTCTCTGCTCAGTGGAGTGCCTGCTTCCTCCTCTCTCTCTCTCTCTCTGCCTGCCTCTCTGATCTCTGTCAAACAAATAAATAAAATATTAAAAAAAAAGTCAACTGGACATTAGACTTGTGAGGAAATGCTTCATCTTAGGGGCAAGATGAACTGCCACAAAGTTTTAGGGGCTCTACAAAAACAGTGAAACAAGAGCTGGTCCCGGGAATATACAAATAGTCTGTTGTATATCATGACACAGAAGGTTCTTCAGATAAACAGATCTAAGTCATCAGGACTTGCACAGTGACTTCGTACACTGTTTGATATGGCAATTATACTTGAGCTCAGATGGTTTTTATTCTTGCCTGGCTATGAAAATGGAGCCCATAATAAACATGTAGGGCACTGCAGAAAGTACAATAAGTGTATTTTCTCATTTAATCCTTACAACAAACTTATGAAGTAGGTATCATTACATGTCTACTGTGCAGATGCAAATACTCTCCTTGGAGAGGTTAAGTCTAGTGTGTAGGCTCACCTGGATGGTAGGTGGAGGAACCTTTGGAGCTTGTGTCTTAGAGATCTCTCCCCATTTTGGAGGTTCTTTAGAGGATACTCCAGGGTGTTGAGCCTCATGGATTTTCCTGCTATGGATTAGTATATGTGAGAGTAAAACCCACTTAATTAATTAATTAGTTAAAAAACCCTTTTAATTTAGACTGTCCCAACACTTTAATCGTAAGACCAAAGGACTGGGAGACTCTAGCTCTCTGACAAGATGCTAGGTGAAATGAAAACCTATTTCTTCAGTCTTACTGCTTTAAATAGCAATGTTGAATTTCCATGTGGAGTTCTAGTTGTGAGTTTGGACCAACTTCCCCTTGAAAGAAAGGAAGTTGAGAAATTTGTAATTCCTAGGAAGAAGAACAAACAGAGCATCTCCTGTGCCCTAACTATATATCATAAAAACAAAACATAACTGAAGTAGGATTCCTTCATTTTGTAGAGGAATATATTAAGGAGTTTTACCTCTATTTACCTTACAGATTTTGGGCAGCTTCACTTGATGTTTGGGAAACAAGATCTGCAGAGGTGCTGTCTCTGAACAACCAGGCTCTATGGCAGGGTGTCTTGGTAGGTTTTTATAAGAAACAGCCCAGTGGCCCTGAATAGCTGGCTCTAGTTCTGGCACAAAGAAGTCTCCTGATTTGAAGAACCAGTACCCATCATCTTCCTTCAGCTTGCCTAACTGGTTTGTGATGGCGGTATGACTGCTTTCCTACTCACCTTGAAGGTATTAGGTGTCCCTGGGGGACATGCCAATAATATAAGTTCAGCCTATAACTCGTATGTTGTGCCACTCATTTGTTCATTGTGAACACTTTGTTCATACTTCCTATATGCCAGGTATTGTACTTTATTTTATTTAATTCATTCAACAATCCTATAAGGGCGATTTTATTCTTATCCTGATTTTGCAAATAAGAAAATGGTAGTACTTAGGAGTTGATATGCTCAGGATTACTCACAAGTAGTACGTTTCACAATCAGACTTGAAATCAGGTCATCTGAACCTGGATAGTATGTTTTTAACACTGTGCTATATTCCTTCTTTGACCTCCTCCAAGGTCTAATCAGTTTTCATATATTTCTTTTTTGGGGGTTGGCTTCTTGTTTTTCTGAATAAAGAAGTGATTAAATTTGTGCAGCCTGGGGGAAGTTAGAACTAGAGCTTGATTATTGCAAGACCTTGTGGCCTTCATATATCAGAATTTTGACTTGTGGGTATCTGGAGAGGTTTGAGAGCTTCTGATGTTTTCATCTTATGTGTCACAAATGCACTACTATTTTCTTGTAAATAATACGATATTAAATCCAAACATTGATTTTTGTTAATCATAAAATTACTATGTTAGTAATATCACTCATGTCATCAGTGGTTTATATGTGGCCTACAGCTAAGTTCCTTCTGCACCAGTTCTGGGCATACTTTTCAACATTCAGCAGAATGTGGGAATGAAATAATCAGTACTCATCACAGATCTACTGGTTTTATTAATTTTTTTTCTCATCATAACAACATGTTTTTAGTGAGGAACAAATAGATAATTCCAGAGTGCCAAAAGAAGAAAGGTAAAGTCATCCAGAATTGTACCATTTTGTACCATAGCTGTTGCTAAAAGTAAGATCTTTAGAGTTTTGTTCTTAAGAAGTTGTGATTCAAGAATTTTATACCTAGCCAGCTTGTCTTTTATGTGTGAAAGCAACAGATCTATTCTCTGATAGGCTAAGTTTTAAAAAAGTTCTATTATAGGCAGTTCTGGGTAAGGTTTTATTTATTTGTCTCTGTTGAAAAGTGTTTGAAGATAAATTCCAAGTGACCAAGGGATGTTTGGGGGTACAGTCATTGATCAAAATAGGAGAGCCAGAGTATAAAAAGGACAGGACAAACATTTAAACCAACTAATGTACATCTATTTATATGCCTGGATAATTATAACTAATAATTAGGGATTGCATATAAAAATCTGTAGTTGTATTTGTTTACAAACTAAAAGCAAATGTTAAAAATCATTCTTAGAAGATACATAATTAAAAAATTTTGTGGTAATCTGTATCTATATTTCCAGATTGTATCATCAAAGTATGAAAAGGAAGTTTTGAGAATGGTGGGGGGGGGGTTGTGGGAGGGGAAGGAGCCTGTTCTCTCTGAACTTGTTTTGCTTCTAAGCCTAGTTTACTGTGTGTTTCTCACAGTAACTCTAATGAGGAGAAGTATATTGTCCTCTCTACTTATGTTTGGTGTCTGAGTGCCCAATTGGTACTAGAGATTAAAAGGAAATTTTTAAAAAAAGATTTTATTTATCTGAGAGAGTGAGAATGAGTGCAAGAATGTGCATGAGTGGAGTGGAGGGAGGGGTGGAGGGAGAGGGACAAGAGACTCTGCTGAGCACGGAGCTCAATGTGGGGCTCAATTCTTTGCCTTGAAATTGTGACCTGAGCTGAAATCACGAGTCAGATGATCAACTGACTGAGTCACCCAGGCACCCAGAAGACAATTTTTGTTTGGTTTTTCCTCCGTTTTGTCTGAGAGTCATGGTCATTAAATTGACACTAGAATTATAGATGTCAGTTTATTTTCCTTCGGGGAACAAGTTAAATAGATTAGAATTTACCAAAAGATGATGCTAATTCTGATTGAATTTATACCTAATACTTCTTGAATGTAGCTTTCTCATAACATGGAAGGTATTAGCATTGGACACAGCTTCTTTTGGAAATATTGGTGTTATGATTTGCTATTATCGTGTGTGTGTGTGTGTGTGTGTGTGTGTGTGTGTGTGTGGTGGGTGGAGGGGAGCCAGGAGACATTCATGAAGTGTTCGAGATGAGGACTGGTAAGAATCCCTCTACTAGTAGGTCAGTTGCAAGAAGCCTAATCAACACTTCAGTGAGAAAATTAGCAGCCTTTCTCCTGGCCTGACTGCTGCTTCTTCTGGTGGTGGCAAAGTTGTCAAGCCTCATTACTGGAAAGTTCATCCTGTTAGATTTCCACTTAGAGCAGGAGGATGTGTTAGGAAATAGCTCAGACTCTGTGGCCATTTTGACATCAGATTTAGACAATGACATTCCAAGTGGTGGTCAAGGCGTTTTTATAGCTTCATTTAAAAATGTGAAAATTAATAACTGACTTAAGAAGTCACCACATGTGTGTACTACTGGATTAGATAGAGCAGATTTAATCCTGACTGAATAATGAAGCAAGGGTAGCTTGTGTTTCAGGGTCAACATAGAATTAGAAACAAAGCCAGCAATGGGCAAAGGCTTGAAATATAATTTATTATATACAGTAGTGGATTATGTTGCATTAATAAATGAAGCCAGAAATCTCAGGTGTTAAGGCAAAAAGGCTTATTTCTTGCTTTCAGAAAGTCCAGTATGGACTCTGTTTATCTATTATCTATTATGCTGCCATCTCAGCAGGTTGCTTCTGGCATTGCCAAGGCAAAGGACTAGAGATCAGGTTTTTATGCCATGGTACAGAAAAAACACGTATCACTTCACATATTTCATTGGCTATGACTAGTCACATGGCTGTCTCTGAGGGAGCTAGGGAGTGTAGACTTTTTGTCCAGAAAGGGGAGAAAAATGGTGTGGGTGAGCACTGCATCCTTCTTCCACACATAGGACATTGCAACATATTTTTGGAGTGGAATCTGGGAAATAAAGTCTGATATTATGAGTATCCTGGAGGGGATTCAAAATTCCCAGGGACTCAAGTCTGCTTCCCCTTTTTCTGCATCCTCGCCAATATCTTTTGTTTCCTGTGTTGTTAATTTTAACCATTCTGACAGATGTATGGTGGTATCTCATTGTTTTGATTTGTATTTCCTTGATAATGAGTGATGTGGAGCATTTTTCATGTGTCTCTTAGCCATTTATATGTCCTCTTTGGAAAAATGTCTATTTATGTCTTCTGTCCATTTCCCAACTGGATTATTTGTTTTTTAGGTGAGGAGTTTGATAAGTTTTCTTTACTTTCTTTCTTTCTTTTTTTTAAGATTTTATTTATTTGACACAGAGAGAGCAATCGAGCATGCATGGGACTGTAAACAAGTAGGGAGACCACCAGAGGGAGAGGGAAAAACAAGCTCCCCGCTGAGCAGGGAGATTGATATGGTGTTTCATTCCAGGACCCCGAGATCATAACGTGAGCCAAAGGCAGACACTTAACTGACTGAACTACCCAGGTGCCCTGAGTTTGATAAGTTCTTTATAGATTTTGGATACTCTTTATCAGATACTATGTTTGCAAATATCTTTTCCCATTCAATTGTCTGCCTTTTAGTTTTGTTGATTGTTTCCTTCACTGAGCAGAAACTTTTTATCTTGATGAAGTCCCAATAGTTCATTTTTGCTTTTGTTTTCCTTGGCTCTGGAGACATTTACTTATTTATTTATTTAAAAAATTTAAAAAATTAAAAAAATATTTTTTAATTTTAAAAAATTGCTGTGGTTGATGTCAAAGAGATTGCTATTTAAAGAGGTTGCTATTTAAAAAATTGCTGTGGTTGATGTCAAAAAGGTTGCTGCTGTGTTCTCTAGGATTTTAATGGTTTCCTGTCTCACATTTAGGTCTCTCATCCATTTTGCATTGATTTTTGTGTATGGTGTAAGAAAGTGATTTTCATTCTTCAGCTTGTTGTTTTCCAGTTTTCCCAACACTACTTGTTGAAGAGACTGTATTTCTTCCATTGGATTGTCTTTCCTGCTTTTTGAAGATCAGTTGACCATATAGTTATGGGTCCATATCTGGGTTTTCTGTTCTGTTCCGTTGATCTGTATGTTTGTTTTTGTGCCAGTCCCATGCAGTCTTAATGACTACAGCTTTGTAATATAGCTTGAAGTCTGGAATTATGATGCTTCCAGCTTTGCTTTTCTTTTTCAAGATGGCTTTGGCTATTCAGGGTCCCTTATGGTTTCATATAAATTTGGGGATTGTTTGTTCTAGATCTGTTAAAAATACTGGAGGTATTTTGATAGGGATTCCATTAAAAGTATAGATTGCTTTGGGTAGTATAGACCTTTTAACAATATTTGTTCTTCCAGTCCATGAGCTTGTAATGCTCTTCCATTTCTTTGTGTTCTCTTCAACTTCTTTTGTAAGTGTTCTATAGTTCAGAGTACATATCTTTCACCTCTTTGGTTAGGTTTATTCCGTATCTTATGGTTTTTTTGTGCAATTGTATATATATAAATTGTAAATGGTAAGTGGTGCAACTATAAGATGTAAATTGATTTTTCCATCTGCTTTATTATGGATGAATAGAAATACAAAGTATTTCTGTGCATTGAGTTTTGTATCCTGCAACTTTACTGAATTCACTTATCAGTTCTAGAAATTTTTTGGTGGAATCTTTTGGGTTTTCTACATATAGTATCATGTCATCTGCAAAGAGTGAATGTTCTACTTCTTCCATGCCAGTCTGGATGCCTTTTATTTCTTTTTGTTGAATGAGTGCTGAAGCTAGGACTTGAAATACTGTGTGAAATAACAATGGTGAGAGTGGACATTCTTTTCTTGTTCCTGATCATTTCTCCCCATTGAGGATATTAACTGTGGGTCTTTTATATCTGGCCTTTATGATATTGAGGTATGTTCCCTCTATCCCTACTTTGTTGAGGGTTTTTATCATGAAGTACTTTGTCAAATGCTTTTTCTGCATCTCTCAAGAGGATCAAAGGTTTTTATCCTTTCTTTTGTTAATGTGTATATCACATTGATTTGTGAATGTTAAACGCCCTACCCTTGCAGTTCAGGAATAAATTCCACGTGATTGTGGTGGATAATTCTTTTAATGTACTTTTGAATTTGATTTGCTAGTAACTTGTTGAGAGTTTTCGCATCCACGTTCATAGGGATATTGCCGTGCAATTCTCCTTTTCAGTGGGGTGTTTGTCTGGTTTTGGAATCAAAAGGTAATTCTGGCCTTGTAGAATGAATTTGGAAGTTTTCCTTCCATTTCTGTTTTTTGGAGCAGTTTAGAAGAATTGGTATTAAATCTTCTTTAAATATTTGCTGGAAGAATTGGTATTAAATCTTCTTTAAATATTTGCTAGAGAAATAAGTCAAGCAGAGAAAGACAACTATCATATGATCTCCCTGATATGAGGAAGTGGTGATGCAACATGGGGGCTTAAGTGGGTAGGAGAAGAATCAATGAAACAAGATGGGATTGGGAGGGAGACAAACCATAAGTGACTCTTAATCTTAAAAAACAAACTGAGGGTTGCTGGGGGGAGGGGGGTTGAGAGAAGGGGGGGTGGGGTTATGGACATTGGGGAGGGTTTGTGCTTTGGTGAGTGCTGATTCACAGACCTGTACCCCTGGGGATAAAAATACATGTTTATAAAAAAATAAAAAATAATAAAAAAAAATTTGCTAGAATTCCCCTGGGAAGCCATGTAGCTCTGGACTTTGTTGGGAGATTTTTGATTACTGGTTCAATTTCTTCACCTGTTATGGGTCTATTAAAATTTTTTATTTCTTCCTGTTTCAGTTTTGGTAGTTTATATGTTTCTAGGAATTTCTTCCAGGTTGTCCAATTTGTTGGCATGTAAATTTTCAGAATATTCTCTTATAATTTTATTTCTGTGGTGTTGATTGTGATCTTTCCTCTTTCATTGATGATTTTATTTGGATATTTCTCTTTTTGTTAAGTCTGGCTCAGGGTTTATCAGTTTTGTTAATTCTTTCAAAGAACCTCCTACTTTCATTGCACTGTTTTTTAATTTATAATTTCATATCATTTATTTCTGCTCTAATCTTTGTTATTTTCCTTCTTCTGCTGGCTTTAGGCTTCATTTGCTATTCCTTTTATAGCTCCTTCAGGTGTAAGTTTAGGTTTTGTGTTTGAGATTTTTCCTTGCTTCTTGAGGTAGGCCTGTATTGCTACATATTTCTCTCTTATGACCATTTTTGCTGTATCCCAAAGGTTTTGGACTGTCTTGTTTTTGTTTTCATTTGCTTCCACGTATTTTTAAAAATTTCCTCTTTAATTTCATGGTTAACCAGTTCATTCTTTAGTAAGATGTTCTTTAACCTCCATGTATTTATGGTTTTTCAAAATTTTTTCTTGTGGTTGACCAAGTTTCATTGTTGTGATTAGAAAATATTCATGGTATGATCTCAGTCTTTTTATATTTCTTGAGGCCTGATTTGTGACCCAGTATATGATCTACTTTGGAGAATGTTTCATGTGCACTCAAAAAGAATGTTTATTCTGCTGTTTTAGGATGAAATGTTCTGAATATATCTCTTAAATCCATCTGGTTCAGTTGTTTCCTTATTGATTTTTCTGCTTAGATGATCTGTCTTTTGCTGTATGGGGTGTTAAGGTCCCCTATTATTGTATTATTATCGATGAGTTCCTTCATGTTATTAATTGGTTTATATATTTGGATATTCCCAAGTTGGGCACATAAATGTTACTATTGTTAGAACTTCTTGTTGGATAGACCCCTTTATTATATGATGTAATGCTCTTTTTCATTTCTTGTTATGGTCTTCAGTTTAAAATCTAGTTTGTCTAATATAAGTATGGTTATTCTGGCTTTTTTTGGGGGGGGGATATCCATTAGCATGATAAATGGTTCTCCATACCCTCAGTTTCAATCTGCAGGTTTCATTAGTTCTAAAATGAGTCTCTTATAGGCAGCATATAGATGGGTCTTATTTTTTTTTTAATCCATTCTGATACCTGTGTCTTTTGATTGAAGTATTTAGTCTACATTCAGAGTGATTATTGATACATATGAATTTAGTGCCATTGTATTACCTGTAAAATCATTTTTTTCTGGAGATTTTCTTTATTCCTTCTTAGTCTTTGTTGATTTTGGTTTTTCTTTCCCACTTAAAGAGTCCCTTTTAGAATTTCTTATGGGGCTGGTTTAGTGGTCATGAACTCCTTTAGTTTTTATTAGTCTGGAAACTCTATGTTCTCTTTCTGTTCTGGAATGACAGCCTTGCTGGATAAAGTATTCTTGGTTGCGTATTTTTCCCATTCAGCACATTGAATATATCATGCTACTACCTTCTGGCTTGTCAGGTTTCTGTGGTGAGATCTGCTGTTAACCTTGTTTGTCTTCCCTTTTAAGTTAGGAATTTCTTTTCTTTTGCTGCTTTCACTCTTTTTTCCTTTTCTCTGTATTTTGCAAAGTTAACTGTAATATGTCTTGGTGTTGGCCTGCCCCTCCCCCCTTTTATGTTGATAGGGTTTTCTTGTGCCTTCTGGAGTTGGATATCTGTTTCCTTTCCCAGGCTAGGGAAGTTTTCAGCTATAATTCTCTCAAATAAACCTTCTGTCACCTGTTCTCTCTCTTTTTCTGGGCTCCTATGATACAAATGTTATTACAGTTTATGGAGCTGCTGAGTTCCCTAAGTCTACTTTTGTGATCCAGTATTTTTCTTTCCTTCTTTTTAAAGGCTTCATTATTTTCCATAATTTTGTCTTCTGTATTCTTTCCTCTGATTCTTCCATCCTTGTCATCATTACATCTAGTCAGTTTTTCATCTTGGTTGTGGCTTTTTTTTTTTTTTTTGCCTGACTAGTTTTCAGGTCTTTTGTCATGTGGTAAGGTACTGTCTGGTGTCTTCTAGGCTTTTCTCAAGCCCAGCTAGTATCCTTATAATTGTTGTTTAAAATTCTGATTCAAACATATTACTTATATGTGTTTCAGTTAGATCCCTGGCTGGGAACTTTTTTTGTTTTTTCTTTTGGGATGAATTTCTCCATCTTGACATTTTGTCTAGGTCTCTGTCTTCTGTGGCAGACACTTTTACCTAGCCTCTTTTCTTTCTCTAGTTTTCGGTTTGTTCTGTCAGTCCTCAGATCGATTTCTTGGATGCTCAGAATGACTTGATATTTATCTAGCTATGTTCAAGGGGTGAGACAAGCATAGGGTCCCCCTACTACTCTGTCTGGACAAATGGGCAGAACCAACTGCTAAATTCACCAATATCCGGTTCTTCTCTCCTTCCTGAGGATAAAGCAAAGCTACATTTCCTGACTCCCTATGCATCTAGATGAATTATAGAACTGAATTGCAGCCAGTGGGTAGAAATGATTTGTGCCACTTTTAGGCTGAACCATAAACTTACTGCATGATATTCCATGGGCACTCTCTTCCATATAATTGACTGGAATAGAAAGAGCCTAGGTCCCTGAGTTACTACTTGGAAAGAGGAATTTGGACCTTTAACATTGTGCCAGGCTTCTGAAATCTAAATATTTCATTATAACAGCTGGTGTAATAAAACAAGTGTCTAGACACAACAAAAATTTTTCTGTAGATGTTATGATATGATCTGACTTGGTCCTCTTACAAAAGCTGCTGAGCCCTGAACAGTGTATTGGACCAGCGCATATATGAAGCAGAAATGTATAGAGACAACTTAAATCCAAGGGAAGATTGATGATACCGGCAGAGGGATGAAGGGGGGAGGGAGGAGCCAACCTGTCCACCATCTCCTGGGCAGAAAGCCAGCAACCTGCTTTTGGGTGAACTGTTCATTTCTCTGAAATTCTGTTATTTATCCCAAATTTTGAGCAGCCACTTAGTATGATTCTCTTTCTCCTGATACATTACTTAGAGAAAAAGCTGACTTTTCTCTCACTATACAAAGCATCACCCTCAGAAACAATTATAGTTCTTTTTAGAGTTTTGGTTCCTTCATAGGTACCTATTGTCCTACCTAGTAAATGGAAGTGCTTGGAACACAAAAGCATTTATTTCCTCTTTTAGCTAATTTAATTTTTATTGCCCCAGTGAAGAAATATTTTATGTTTTTACTCGTCTAATGTGATTTTAAGATAGTTTATCCTTGGATTCAATTTTGTTTTCATTTTCTGGAAAATCAATTTAATTCACAGAAGGTTCATTCATTTAATGGCTTTCCTTGCACGTGGTTAATGCTTAAGCATTTGATCAAATATTCCTTTTAACAATACCTTCACAAGGTTTAACTGGAGAAAAGTGTTAGATGGGGAAATCCTCTACATTTGGCAAAGCCTCTTTCATTCAGACCAATTGACGTGGAAAATCAGTCTGAATTGGTGAAGCTGAATTGCAGACTATTTTCCAAAGGGATTCCTATATAATTTCAAGATGCTCAAACTAAATTTAGGAAAGTGTAGGCTAACAAATAGTTTTAGGTTATCTCTTTCATCTTTCTAACAGATGGTATGTACAGCTCTGTCGATCTTAGGAAATTCTCTTGAGTTCTTAAACTCTTTTCCTTTAAATCTTTAAGCATTCTCCTTAAACCTTTGTTTATTGCATTATGAGTGAGAACTATAAGCAAAAGTAATTCTCAGGCTGGTCCTGGTCTGTATAATTGTAACTTCTGTATAAGAGACTTTTACTTTTAAGTTAGGTAGCAATTCTTCATTGGGAAGAAATGTTTTGACTTCTTATTTATTTTTTTTAAAGATTTAACTTATTTATATATTTATTTATTTAAGGATTTAATTTATTTATTTGACAGACAGAGATCACAAGTAGGTAAAGAGGCAGGTAGAGAGAGAGGAAGGGAAGCAGGCTCCCCACTAAGCAGGGGACCCCGGGATCATGACCTGAGCCAAAGGCAGAGGCTTTAAACCACTGAGCTACCCAGGTGCCCCTATTTATTTATTTGATAGAGAGAAAACAAGCAAGGGAGGAGCAGAGGGAGAGGGAGAAGCAGGCTCTCTGCTGAGCAGGGAGCCTGATGTGGGGCCGGAGCCTGATGTGGGGCTTGATCCCAGGATACTGGGATCATGACCTGAGCTGAAGGCAGCCATGTACCTGACTGAACCACCCATGCACTCCATGTCTTGACTTTTGAATTTTTCCTGTGTTCAGTGCTATAACTAATGGGTTTTCGATTGGATCATAGGCATTTTTTTCATTTATTCTTTTCTTTTATTTACTTATTTTTCGTTTAATAAAATGCCTTCTGAAGATGTCAGTCATTTCCAGGAAAGCAGAGGTTCAGTGATGGCTGGAATACAACACTTGTGTTTTTCAGTGTCTGACATTGCCCTTCATGTTGAGGGTACTGCTTTGATACAACACAAAGGAGGGATATTCTGGAAGGCTATGGTTTCTCTGTAGTGAACTTCAAGGCTCAAAGAATGTATTTGACTGACTGTTTGGGAAATAGATGATGGTCAGGTAAAATGGAATATACCACTCTTGACCTTTTCTTTATGTTACAGTGTTTACCCTAAGCTAGGTTTTCAGTTACCCATGATGAAAAATGTGAGCCTCTGAAACTTTATGGTAGACTCATAGATTATTTGAGATGGTTTATGAGCAGAGTAACATAATTTATCCTCTAAATTTGGACACTTTTGAGAGTGAGAAGTGGTATAATTAATAGCTATGCTAAGGAAATGGGCAAAAAAAAAAATGGAACCTTTTCAAGCAATGTCAGTCTCTCTCACATACACTCCATCTAATGACTGAATGCAGAAGACTCCTAAGACTTTAAAAGAGGTCAGAGCTACAACATAGAATTCTCCTGGATCCCAAATGAGCATGCTGAAGGCTGCCCCATAGCCAGGAACCTCCATATTGGTCTTTAGTACACATAAAATAATATATTAAATTCCTGAGATTTTGGCATTTGTTATAGCAGTTAGCATTTTCCTAACTAATGCTAAATACTTTATTTCAATGTAACCAACCACTATTCAGAATCTATTATCTTTCCGTTGAGGATACAAAGACACAGAAGAGCGGGTCATTGTCTTCCAGAGTTTTGAGTCTGGGAGAATTGCAGATACGTATATTTAATGGTAATTAAACTTTCTGAATAAAGTGAGATGAGTTAATTTTGAATGTTGATTTGAAGATGTCTGTATTCAGATAGTATTATCCTACATGTAGATAAAGGGGGACTAAAGCTAACAAGTGAGATCTGGTACCAGAGGTAGATTGGCTGAGTTCATAATTTGCAGAGGGTCAAGTCAGCCCTTTACAAATAGTTTGAGGACTTAAGTAAGAGAAACTTCATGCATAGTCCTAAAGATACCTTTAGATGCAGCCACATTGGGTACTCTAAGGGTTCAATCTGCCATTGGAATCTGAGCTTTCAGGATCTCTTGGCTGTTGGCTTTGTACTGTGAAAGCAAAGGAAGCAGGAGCTTCTTTATATCTCTAGAACTTTTTTTGTAGTTTAGAAGTTACTGTCGGGGCACCTGGGTGGCTCAGTGGTTTAGCATATGCCTTTGGCTCGGGTCATGATCCCAGGGTCCTGGGATTGAGCCCTGCATTGGGCTCCCTGCTCAGTGGGAAGCCTGCTTCTCCCTCTCCCACTCCCCCTGCTTGTGTTCCCTCTCTTACTGCATCTCTCTCTGTCAAATAAATAAATAAAATCTTTTTTTTTTAAAAAGTTACTTTCATGTATATTCAGTTTTGAGCCCAATAGTGACCTTGTGCGTGTGGGCAGGAGAGTTCTTATTCCCCATTGCATGTCCCCAGGTCTTGCCTACCAATGAGTAGGAGGGAAATCTCATTAAGTGGAATGACCCTGTTCTGAAGGTGTTCAGTCCTTCCTTGGCATGGAACCTCAGAGCTCTCTTAGTGATTCCTCTTCTATTTCTGGAGTCCCCTGAGAATGTCTCACTTGGACTTAAGAGCCACTTCTCATGTACTCCACCACTGGGGCTTCACTGTGCTGACAAATCACTCCCCATCAATTGATGTTGCTTCTAATTGAAAGTGGAGGGACCGGTGTGGAAACACCACCCCTGAATGTCTTCATTCCTTCCCTCAGACCCATGTTTCTGAATCCTCCTCTTCTGGCAAAGAAACACCTATCAATGCCTGCAAATAGATAACTGGAGGGATGGCATCACCCTATACTAGATGTGTTCAGATGTAAATTTTGAAGCTGTTAGTTACCTGTCTCACACACACACACTCCCACCCACCCACCCGCACAAGCATATAAACTTGTATATACTTTGGAACTTAGAGAAATGAATTAACTTGTTCCAGGGCATCCCATTTTTGATTACCTGGAATATAGATCCCAAAACTTTTGACTCTGAGTCTAATGTTCTTTCCTCGGTCTTATAGTGATATAAAGGAAAAGAAATCTATAGAAAAAGTTGATCAAATAGGCAAAACCATCAGCTAGAAGCCTGAACTAGTTCCATAATGGAAATTCTGCTTTCTGCCTCATGCAGGGCTTAGGGATGCTGCCATACCCAGCACAGGGAACCATCAGGAGAACTGGGTGAATAACAGAGGCTTTGTCATAGGAGCTCCCTGAAGTCTTCCTATAGTATGAGTGGTGTCAGTGTTTTCATTATTTTTGCCTGTGGTTTGTAACTTGTCATAAGAATTAGTTCCGGCTTAATCAAGGGCCTCATGTTGGGTAAGAGGAGGAAGTGTTGTGGCCTCTCAAAATGCCTTTTGTAAGATCCCAACACTCTAGGTCTTGGCAGATACAGCTGGGAACAGTAGCATGTGGGAAGGGACAATGTACCAAATGTTCCAAGTCCAGCTCCCTCTTGGCCCATAATGTGGAGCTTGCTTAAAAGTCTTTTGAGGGAGTGAAAACAGCCAGTTTTTTTCTTTCTTTAAAAAAAAACAACAGCTCTTTATTTTGGGATAATACCACCTGAAAGCAAGAGGTCTCTGAAGAGAATATGATGTGCTTTTTCCCTAACTCCTTTGGAAAACAGTATCCAGGCCCCATGCTGATTCTTAGTGTTTCTTTGGACATTGAAAAAGTTTGTTTTTTTCCCCCCAGTTTTATTAAAAAATAATTGACTTACAGCACTGCATAAGTTTAAGGCATATAGCATGATGGTTTGATTTGTGTATGTTGTGAAATGTAGAAAGTTTCTTTCATCCAATCATATCAATCTTGTGTCCATTCTCTCTTCTCAGTGCAAATTAAGGTAGTCATTCATACTCAGATGTTAATGGTTAATGGGTTTAACTATGATAAAAGTTCCTTGAAAACATTCTTACATTTTTCAGAGATTTTCATTGTCTCAGTGCAAAGTCTTCCCTGACCAAATCATAGAATCCTCTTTCTTTTGATTCCCTGGGCAGATTCCCAACTTTGATGAGCAAGGAACTAGTAAATGTGGAGATTTACTACTGGAAAACTAGTAAATATGAAGATTCCTAGGCCCTCCCTATGCCCATCCCTAGATATTCTGGCCCACACTTGGGTGAAGCAGTTTACAATATCATGGTACTACATAAGAAGTAGCAGATGCCACACATCTTTCTCAGTACCCTCTCACCTTGCCTGAAAAGTCTCACTACTAATTTTTTTTTAACAAACACACATCGACTTGGGGCCAGGAGCAGTAGATCTCCCTGAACCTGTGTTGTACTGGAAGAAACACACACACACACACACACACATTAATAATTACAAATAGGAGGCAGTGTAGGTGGGAGTGATAAATGAAGACTGGGGTCAAGGAAAACCCTGGAGCAGGGCTATGTGAAGTGTGGTACCTGGGAGTTAGAAATGCACATTCTCAGATCCCATTTCAAAGCCTTCTGCCTCTGGGAGTCAGCATGTAAGCACCCTCTATCCGTTGCTCACACCATAGGCTCTGCCTTTTTCCACCCTGAGCACTGATAGGTCATAGCTTAGTGGTGGTGGAATAGGTAAGAGCTAGAAAATAAAATTTATCTATAATTCTACAATTTAAAATAGCCACTCTTACTATTTAGTGTGTATATTTTCAGACTTATTTCCATGTAAACAGAAAATGAGAAAAAGTATGAATAAAAATCTGGTATACTATCATACTTTAAAAATTTTTTTCCAACTTAATAAAAATTGTGGATTGTTTTCCCACATAAGTAAAAATATTTTTACCACATTAGTTTTAATAATAGAATAACATTTCTTTATAAGGGTATACAATAAATCATTTATTCTCTATAGTGCAAGTCTTTCCAGATTTTTGGAATTGCTCAACAACTCTAGGAAGAATATCTTTTTTTTTTATACATACATCTTTGTGCATATGTGAGATAATTTCATGAAAATTAAGTAGGTTTGTTTTTGTGATGTGTTCTTCAAATGTAATTTGCAGAACATTTATATTAGACTGTGTAGGAGATGAAGACTTCCCATTTAATACTAATGATCATGCCATCAGTCCATTTTATAATCAGAAGTATATGAAGATAGAACAAGTTGCACTAAAATATTTGTATTTTGCATGATTAATGGACTTAGGGCCATTGGTAAAGTACCCTGTCAGTTATCATGGGACAACTAACACTGTAACAAACGTTAAGTAGTGAAATAGGGCTCTGCATGTATATTTCTCAGATTATTGTTTGCTCAAATACATCTTGAATCTTTGGAAACAAAAGTGAGTTTCTATAATAAGTGGAAGGTCAGCTTATATAATGCTGATTTTAATGTAAGTCTATCCATAGTATTAACAGATTAATTAAGAAGTCTGCTGTTAGGGATGTTAAGAAGGCTGGCAGATTTTCAATTCAGATTGACACTATTTAAGACAGAGGCATAACTGATGTTTATTCAAGAATTCTAAGACATGTCACAGATTCTGTGGAGAACATCTGATATCTATAGAGAGCTTGAAGTAAAGTCCTGGGAAAAATATGTTCCAGACGGATACAGATGTTCTCATATCAAATCATATTTCTATGAGAAGTTATGTAGCATGTTCAGCTGATGGCTCAGCCAATGTGAAGGTACAATTTAAGGTTTTCTTCCTGTTAAAAAATAATTGATACTACCAGCTTTATGGATCGTGTTAGTCACATATTTTGAGTCTTGCAATGGTGGATTTAGAAGGTGTCGGAACCTCCAGTTAATCTAGCAAACAGTTCAGTCACTTGAGTCCACTTAGAACAATTTGCATGCTGCAAATAGAAACTTCCAGAATGTTAACTGAATGTTTTTTTCAAATGGAGTATGTTTTATAGGTCCTCAGGTATCACAACAGTGCATGATCATTTCAGATGTTGGCTCTATGGCATTAGACATTGTAGAGGGCTAAAAGGAAAGCTTTAAGAAGTATTGAAAGGCTTTTCATTCCTTTGCGGGAATGAATGGACATGCTGGAGAACGTATTCACATGCTGAAGATTCTGTTGTAAACACCAGACTGGTTACAGGGACAACCAAAAACTCATCATGGAGGCTTGAAGCTCTACATACAGGTTAGTTGTTTCTGGACATTTTTAGATTAATGTGTCTGCATACAAATTAGATTGGAAATACCACAGTTCAGAGTAAGGTTGCTGAAACCATCAAATAGACTCAAGAAGATAGAAGGAATTCAAACTTTTTTTTATGAACAAATGGGGATTTCAAAGTCAAATATTACCTATTAATATTATTTAGAAGGTAATTCATCTGAACTGTATTTGGATCTGATTTGAGGGTGAATTGAGAAAGCAGGTTGTCATTCAATGATATTTTTGGAGTATTGACATAATCTCAGTGTATTTCCCACCTGTCTTATGGTTTGCTGAAGCACTCACTTCAAATATCAAAGTATTTCTAATCTATGAAAATAATTTCTACTGAGATTAAAGCACCCAGTTTGTAAAAGCAGGGGTTAATTTGACATTGAGAAGTTTAAAGAATTATCAATGTGGTGTTGCCTAGGCTGTGATAAATTGGTGTGTTTGTCCCATGCTTGTGCTAGTGAATGAATAGTGGCTTGAGTCAGGAAAAGGGAGACAAGGAGGTGGCTTTGGGTGCTAAAATTGGGCTTGGGGATATCGTGATCAACCATGTAGATTGGCCTGGGACTTGGGAATTTCCTAGACTATAGAACTTTCAATGCTAAAACCAGATCAGACTGTCATTAATCTTTCTGGGGGAATCACTGAGACCTTATTTGACCCACCTCTTTGCCTTATCTTTATAAACTTTTACCCTCTTTAACACTCCCCTGAGAGATATTTAAGCATGATTTTACCTGGATTTCAAAATGGGGGACAGGTAGGCACATATGCCTGCACACAAAAATATGCCAGTATTTCTTCTTCTTCTCCCTACACTAACATACACATGCTATAATTGTGTTCATTTCAGGCTCTGCCTTCAGCATCCATGTTGGGAACCACAGGGAAACAGATGCTCAAAGAATCTTACAATAAGGACTCAGTCTGTACAGAGCATTCCTGTGGGTGCTGAGGACATCTGGGATGATGTGAAACAGAGATGAGGAGAATAGATCCTGCCCTCAAGGTGTTTGTCCTACATTAAGAGAAAGAAAACACAGCAGCAAACAGTTTCATCCATAGAAACAATGTGATAAATGCCTAAAGAAAGATACCAGCAAAATTCTATAGAAGTTCAAAGGCTTTGGGTTTTTAGTTTCTTTTGTTCATAAGCAGGTGGTATTTGTATTGAATATTTAAGGAAGATTAGGGTGGTGGTAGGCAAAGGAGGGGAGGCAGACTTATGGGGGCATGCAAGTCACTTGCGTTCTAAGTGGAGGCCAGAAAAGTAATGGTAGTACCATGGGAGTTCAAGGAAGGGGGAGATTAATCTGAACTGTGGCAGGGAGGGAGGAAAGGAGTAATGGGTAAGCTTGAAGGAAGACTACGTTTTTAATGAGCAGAGAGATGAGCAGAAGGACATCCAGGTAGGATCTTGGAACCTAAGCAGAAGGCTGGAGGCGGGTGTGAGCACTGACATATTCTTTAGTACTGCAAGACACCTGGGCTGGGGTGTGGGGTGTGTGTGTGTGTGTGTGTGTGTGTGTAATGTGGGGAAAAGACTAAGAGAGGTTGGGTTAAGAGGATGACCTAGATAACTGAATTTTGGGAGGACAGGCCTGGTAGGGGTGAGGGTGGGGTGGAGTGGGAGCTTGGTTTAAAAGAGAGACCACTAGGAAGTTGTAGAGACTTCTTGAGGTGGTCAGAGTGACATATTAAAAGTACTAGTTTAGAAACTTTCTTCTGTCAGTTGTATGCAGTGTGGCTTTGATGGCGGGGGGAGAGAAAGGGAGACCCTCTTTGAGGGCCTTTTCAACAATCCCAGCATGAGAAAATGAGCATGGACTGGGTGTGGGTCAGTGGGGAAGGAGAGGCAGGAGGAAATCTGGTAGACATTTTGAAAGAGGATATGACAAATGGATTTGGTGACAAATTGCATAAAGGGGATGAAAGAAGAGTCAATATATTTATCTTTAAAGTTTTTTTTTTTTTTAAACAATGATCTGTAACATTCCTTTCTGTTCTGGGAATTCATGACTTCCAGGTTTCTAGACTTAGTAGCTGGAAAAATGCCAGTACCTTCCTTCCTTCCTTTTTCCATCATTCAGAACCTTTTATATAGTAACAGATATTATAGGGAGTATGGATATAGCTAGATCTCTGGAGTACTTTTTAGATTAGTAGGACAGTTGCTACCTTTAAGCAAATAATTATAGTTAAATGTGTCGGATGCTATTGTGGAGGTATGGTCAAAGGACTATGAGAAAACCAAGGTAACACGACCAACTTTGCTTGGAAAAGTGAAGACCAGTTGACATCTAAGCTTGGTCCTGAAGAATGATCAGGAGTTTGTTAGGTTTGATGAGTGGAGAGAAAAAACACAGTGTAAGAAGCATGCATGAGATTATTTGCAGGATCTTGTATGGTTGGAATTTAGGGTTGATTAGAGAGGGCAGAGGGAAGAATTGAGAGATTTAGCAGCAAAGTTAGATTGCGGCCAAATGAATAAGGACCTTATTCCATGAAAGGGATTTGGATTTTATCCTTTTGCTAATTATGAGGTATTAGAGATCTTCAAGGAAGGTAGTGAATGATGTGTATTTTAGGAGATAACTCTGGTGACTCTGGAGAGGGTAGACTTCAATGAGGGGGAGGCTGGAGACAGGGAGGGAAATAAAAAGATATTATAGTTCAGGCAAGAGATGATACCTACATGGGATTAATTGTGGAATATTGGGGAAAGTTGAGTGTAACTTTGAAACTGTTTAAGAGGTTGGCAGGGCACTCATTTATGAATTCATTTTTTTCCTTACTTGCATTCAAATCTTTATTAACTTTGCCAGGCATTGTGCTAGGCAGTCATAGAAGATAAATAGAACACTTCTGTGAAATCCTTTAACTCCTTTGCAACGGTACTCACATTTTTTCTGTCCCTCTAAGCATGGGAGATGTGACCTACTCCTAGGAGAATTGGGATGGCATAGAATGAGCAGAGTATGAGAAAGGGGTAAGGGTATAGAGGAGGGAGTATGCCCTCAATAGAGAAATAGGATGTGAAGGGTGTTCTGGGGGAGAGATGTATAGATATTTCTCCTTCCCCAGATGACTCCAGTGAGCCTCTTTTATTTAAGAGACTTTCAGAATACCCTAGTCAAAATAGCTTAAACAATAATCACTGCTTATTATAATGTGTAACAAGAAATCTAGGACTGACAAACTCAGCAGCACAGTATTATCACAGAGAACCCAGAGTCTATAGTGTTTTCTTTTCTTTTTTTTAAAATTTTATTTATTTATTTTTTAAATGATTTTATTTATTTATTTGACAGAGATCACAAGTAGGCAGAGAGGCAGGCAGAGAGAGAGAGAGAGAGAGAGAGAGAGAGAGAGAAGCAGGCTTCCTGCGGAGCAGAGAGCCCGATGCGGGACTCGATCCCAGGACCCTGAGATCAAGACCCGAGCCGAAGGCAACAGCCCAAACCACTGAGCCACCCAGGCGCCCCCTATAGTGTTTTCTACTCTGCCATTCTTAGCATGTTCCTCTTAGCCTAGTTCCTTTCATGGTCACAAGACGGCTGCTGCCATTCCAGGCATCATATTCAGAAATGACTGTGACTAGCAGAAGAGGACCTTTATCCCTTGTGCAATTTTTTTGTTTGTTTGTTTTCAAAGAGCAAGGAATCCTACCCTAGAAACCCTTCAGCAGACTTCTCATGTCTCAGTGGCCAGAACTGGATTGGAGACCTATTCCTGAGCCAATCACTGGCAAAGGAAATGGGAGGCAGGAAACACCTGAAAGAAAATTATGGCTGTTACCAGAGAAGAAAGTGAAAATGGCTTTTTAATAGGCAAGCATCTCTTCTGCTTAAAATTGCTGGCTTTGGGAAAGAATCCCTTAGCTTTTGGAAATAGAACATTGTGTTGCGATAAACAATTAGGATTGGAGATACAGATTTGAAAGATACTAGAAGAAAGATGATAGAGATATATATGCCTGTTCTTATTCTTCTATTATGGAGAATTCTGAACATATGTAAAAGTAGAAAAGCATAATGAATATCCTATGTAACTTCACGTCAACCAACAACAGCCTCTTGCTAATCTTCAATTCACCCCAATTTACTTTCTCCATCCATTATTATTTTGAATTTCCCCACTGTTATATCACTTCATCTGTATTTAAGTGTGATTCTCTACAAGATAAGGTCTGTTTTCTTCTGAAAATAATTACAATACAGTAATACCTAAAGTATTTAACAGCCCTTAACAATTCTAATATCATTGAATATTCAAGTAGTGTTTAATTTTCTAATTACCTCATAAACCTCATAAAAAATAAATAGTTTTTTTTACAGTTTGCTTGAATGAAGATCCAGATAAGCTCCACACATTGCATTTAGTTGA
Source organism: Mustela putorius furo (assembly GCF_011764305.1). Classification (NCBI taxonomy): domain Eukaryota; kingdom Metazoa; phylum Chordata; class Mammalia; order Carnivora; family Mustelidae; genus Mustela; species Mustela putorius. The sequence goes on from NW_025421321.1 coordinate 34,194,884, forward strand.
TATGTTCTATTCTTGTTTAAATCTATATGTTTTTTCTCCCATCTCTTTTTTTTTCTTAATCTTTATAAAAAGTGAAGTTATTTGACCTATAGAATTTCCCATAGTCAGGATCTTGCTATCTGCATCCCTGTGAGTATTTTGACATGTTACTTTGTCCTCTGTATTTCTCATAAATTGGACTTGGACTTAGAGGTTTGGTCTGATTCAGATAGGTTTTTTTGGGTGGGGGACATGACTTCATTATGAAGTTCTCTTTTTGTGATGTAGCAGTCATTGATGTTAAGTGCCTGGATATTTTAATTCAGGGTTACATAGGGGTAATTTTATAGTACTGTAATGGATTGAATGTGTCCTCCAGGTTCATCTGTTGAAATCTTAATCCCAGTGTCTGTGGTGGTATTGGGAGGAAAGGCCTTTAGGAAGTGATTAGGTCATGAGAGTGGAGCCCTGATGATGGGATTAGTGCCCTTAAGAAGGGGACCCAGAGACCTCTTCTTGGCATGTGAGAACTCAGTAGGAAGAAAGCTGTTTGGGAACCAACAAGCAGGCTCTCATGAGAGCCTGACCACGTTGGCACTCTTGATCTCAGACATCCAGCCTCTAGGACTGTGAGAAATTTCTATTTGTAAACCACCCAGTCTATGGTCTTCTATTAAAGCATCTCAACGGACTAAAATACAATCATTTCTTCATGTATTTGCTGGAAGAGCTGAGATTTAAAAGTCTTACTTTAGCAAATGTTACTGTTAGTAGAGGGGTGAAGTGGCATGCCAGAGGAGGAACACAGGGGAAGAAGGGACAAATTCAAAGTGTTTGGAAAGATACAGACACCCTGAAGAAGACCACCTGGGTTGTTTATATCCACAAGTTAGTTGCAGACACATGACTTGATTGGCAATTGTTGAGTATTCTTACATCAATCCCAGTGATCACTTCATAGCTTAACCCTGAAACATGAGGATTTTTGATGTTTTGTGTGTTGTGCTTGAATAAAGTCTTTTCCTTTAAATCTGCAAGTCAGATTGAGGGACAGAAGGAGTATGAACAATGTTTTAGCTTGTCTGGAGTATGATGAAGTAATAGAAGGCATCCACGCAAGGAACAGGAAAGTTTTGAGTCAGTGAGCATTTCTGTGTAATTGACACAATTTATTTTGCAGCCACAAGAATACAAAGTACCCCAGCAGACATTGTGAGCCTTTTGAAGTGAAATAGGAAACTCACAAACCAAGGAGGAGATGGTGCCAATGAAATATATATTAAGATAAAAGTTGCAGAAATATAAATGGATATAAACAAAAGCCACTTCTGTAGATCATGGCTGGGGTGGGGACTTCATAAGGGTAATAGCTAGCGGATTGAAGAAGGATAGCAGACTTCTTGCAGGAATTGGGAAGGCTCCCCAGAAGGGAGAACCTGGTGCCATATGATGGAGGAGAGGGAACACTCTGGAGCTAGAATAGTCTGGAGTTGGGATACTCCTGAAGCTAATGTCAGAAAGTGAAGAAGCATCTGTCCCATCAATAGATAGAAGATAGATAGAAGCAGGTTCCCAACTGAGCGGGGAGCCCAGTGTGGGGCTTGATCCCACAACCCCGGGATCATGACCTGAGCTGAAGCCAGACACTTAACAACTGAGCCACCCAGGCATCCCTGTGCTAGTTATATTTTATAAAGTCACTGTGAACACTGAATTAGCAAATACCAAGGCATTGCTCTTGAGGAATATACAGAGTAAGGTTTCTGATGAATACATAGCTTAATCACAACTGATTAATACATAGCCTTGTAATTTTATGTGTTTCTGTTTAAAGATACCATGTTTAATATATATTGTTGATTCCTTAACTTAAAACTCATGGCCAGTAGCACTATAACTCATGCCTGAATGAAGCTTATCTAATACATGTATATTCTCTGCATGGTGCATCATAGTTTTTTGTGCTCAGGAACATCAACACTTCAGCATTATGTTTGGGGGCAATTTTAAACAGTGAAATTACCAAAGAATGCAAAAAAAACCCAAACAAACTGGCATTTACATAGGCTACAAAAAAAGACAATAGTTAACAGTTGGAGAGCTGAAACAAGAAGGCAGAATGTCATCTTGTTCAGCCTTAGCTGGAAATGTATGCTTCAGACAACTCAAATTTTTTACTGCTCTGCATATGTGTCATGTGTATGAATGAAGGTGCTTATGAGTATTGATTTGAGGGTTATAAAAAATTTTAGGGAGTAGGTGAATTTGCAAATATGGAATACCACTTGACTATAATTTGAAGGCCAATGTTAAAAGATAAACTTGGGGGGCGCCTGGGTCGGTCAGTGGGTTAAGCCTCTGCCTTCGGCTCAGCTCATGATCTCAGGGTCCTGGGATCGAGCCCCACATTGGGCTCTCTGCTCAGCAGGGAGCCTGCTTCCCCCTCTCTCTGCCTGCCTCTCTGCCTGCTTGTGATCTCTGTCTGTCAAATAAATAAACAAAATCTTAAAAAAAGAAAAGATAAACTTGGGGTGGAGGGTGGGGTGGAGAGTTGTAACAGGTTTTCTGGAATTTTTTAGCACATTCAGGATGTATCTCTCAGGTACATGTTCAAGTTCAGTTGGTAAAGGCTTTTATATTTGAGGGGAATAAGAAGAGGAAGAAATCAAATATGACCCTCTGAGAAATAAGGAGAAAATGAAGGCATTGTGTAAGGCCTCAAGAATCCAGGAAATGGGGGCATGAGAGTAGTGGGAGAATTTTCTGGAATTGGGTAGCTGAATATGAAGAGCAAGGACAGGGAAGAGAAAAAAGAGCAGGAAGAAGAATGAGACCTTTGTGAATTCTAGAATGGTTTGGGTCTGTGTGTAAAAGCTCAGCAGACTGATTCTTTAGAAGAGGGCTGCTATATTTCTCTCCTGCTTAGAGCTCTGTGCCTCGCTTTCTTACTTTTCTATTCATTGTGGTACCCCCATGGGCTGCTAGAGAGACAGGGACATCAATGGGTTGTTGTTCTACCTTTTTAGGCCACATTAGAAATGTTGTGGGTTGAGGCCTCATGCTACAGACTTCCTTGCAGATGATTTAAGGAAGGATGCTGGAATATTTTTCACTTGCAAAGAGAAAATTAAAGCTAGAGATTTGATCCTTTAAGAGGTCTTTGAACTCATAAATACAGACACATATGTGTCAAGAATGGAAACTGGCAAAGACTGTATTCCATAGTTTGAACTTAATTGCTTTTGGTATGTACTTGAAAAGATAAAATGTCCCGAGATATTTAACTTTAGAAAATGGTTCTGTTGTGCTGCACAGTAAGTAATTTTCACAGGGTTTTGGCTGAGATATTCAGTATCAATATGCAAGAATGGTTTCAATATGTGGTAGGCCAATAAAAACAAAGTCACTGTGACCCATGCTTTGCAGATCTAAGAGGACAAAGGAGCAAGTAGTGATAATTAATTCCAGTTTTGGGGAAATACTGCAACTCTGCAGCCACACGCCTCCATCTTGCACCTTGCTCTGTGTGTTGCTTGGGGAAGGAGTCATAAGGTTGCAATCATTGGCTTCTCAAGGGAGCAGTGACGTGACATGGTTATATGGCAAGGCTTGGAAATGGGCCTATGGAAATGGGGAATACTGGTTTCATCTGAAATCATGGAACTCATAGAATTGGCCACTGGGCTTGGAAAACTTGTGTTAGCAGTGAGCCTCAGTGAGAGGAAAAAGACCACCTTCCCCACTCCCATTGCTTTACTGCTGGCTGTGTGGGCAGGAATATTGCTTGAGCCTTTGACCCACTTCTAGCTTCTAGGATAGTCAGATCGAAGCACCAGAGTGAGGAAGGCATGCTCTTCACCCTTGCATTGATCTGTTAGCATTCCCTTCCTCTTTTCTGCCTAGGGGAAATGATTTTTCCCTTCTTGGTGTTAAACAGTGAATTGTAGCATATGTGTGGAGCAGGGGAGGGGGTTAGAAGTGAGGATGGGGTATTTGGAAACCTACTCACCATACTCAAATAGTACTCAAATATGGAGGCTACTTATTTTTAATTTTTAGATATAATTGCCATGTAACATTGTATTAGTTTTAGGTGTAAAACATGACATTTGTTTGTTATGAAATGATCATCACAATAATTCTAGTTAACATCTGTCACCATGGAGGGTTTTGTGTGTGTGTGTGTGTGTGTGTGTGTGTGTGTGTTTTCTGGTAATTGACATTATCTTGTTCTGGAGCCTGTATTTATACAGAATAACCCCAAAAGAAGTTAATTTGCTGCCCTTAAGTAAAAACAGTTTCTTCTTGTTTAAAGCTAAGCTCACATTCTGTGAACTTAAGCTTTTTCTTTCAGGCTGTTTTGTTTTTAGCCTCTCTTCTCCTTCTACCTTGGTGACATCTGGGCATTCTCATAGTAGGGGCAGGCAGTTTCCTACACATATTTTCCTTCTCTGTTGACCTCTCTTTGAGATGCAGCTTATCTCTTCTTTGCAAGTTAGTGTTTGGTTAGTAGTAGCTTGTCAGTGGTAGGCGTCTTTGGTTATTGTATGTCATGATGGTTTGGCTGGGCGCATGGTAGTACCTTTAGGTTTAGCATCCTTCATTTTTTCTCTTGCTGCTGTTGACCCTCAGGCTTCGCCAAGAATTCTCATCAGAATCTGGCTTTAGGTGACTTACTTTTTCATCTTCTGCTATAGGATTCTTTTGCCACATGCCAGGTAGCCCTTTAGCAAACACTCTTAATTCTCAACTATCTTCTCTTGTGTCTACCGCAGAGCTACTGGGAAACTTTTAGATGTCCCTATGTCAGGTATAGCCTGTGGGGAAACAAGAAGACATTAACTATAGCCTATCTACTTAGGAATTCCCTTCGGCTAATGCCACTGAACTACATGGCCTTTGTGTGTGTGTGTGCGTGTGTGCGTGTGTGTGCACGTGCAGATGCACACGTGTTGAAGCAGTAAAAGGTGGGAGAAATGAAAACATTAGCCTAAATCGTTGTTTTAAAAAATTTACCAGTTTGTTTTAACAGATATGGTAAAGGATACAGATGAACAGTCAGATGGAAGAGGTGCCTAGGGCAAGATATATGGGAAGGAGTGCAGAGCTTCCATGCTCTCTAGATGTGCCACCCTTCCAGCACCTCCACATATTTGCCAACTTAGAAACTCTCTAATGCCCATTATTTAGGACTTTTATGGAAGATTTATTATGTGGATGCAGTTGATGAAGTCATTGACCTAAATATTTTTGAATTCTCCTTGCTGGGATCTGGAATTTTTGCCACTCCACTCTCACCGCTCTTCCAGGACCAAGTCCCTAGATGAGAAGATGGGTGTAAAGTCTCCCTCCATTTCCTTCTGTATGACCACAATTGCCCTTACATCATACCCTCTGTATTCTCTATACTGTGTGTTATGCTAAAACTCTGTTTAGTCCCCTGAGCTTTGTTCTTTGTGTGTACAAAGATGATTTTTGAATAGAAGTAATTTTTTTTGGTCGTTCAGCAAAACTGACTTCTGAGACAAGAGTTCCTCTCCAAGTGAGAAATCTAATATAAAACACAAGCAAAGAAAAAAAAGGGGATTTCTTTGTTCAAGGTTGTGCTGCTGCTTTTCCTGAAACAACAAAGGCCATTGATTTGGTGGGTGGAGAGCTGCAGGGCAACATGATTTATGAGTAATGAAAAATACATTAGTGTAATAGTTTAAAAAATATGGTAGAACGGGTTGGGGACTCTTGGATTAGAAGAAACAGATCAAATAAGGCTGCTTACATGCTGGGGCGGCTGATTCAAAGGAAAATGTGGCTGGATTGCCACAGCTGGATTTCCTTGGGTTATGTGGTTGCCTTTCTCAGCCTCACTGAATAGGGTCAGCAGACGTGAGTCACAAAACCAACTGCAGAAGGAAAGACAAACATAGCCCCTCATATCATGCCTGTACAGGGAGGGAATGGAGGTGCTTGTGAATTCTTACTCAGAGATCCTTTTTCTCTAGTTTACATGGGGGTGCCATAGCCAGTCTGCAGGAACCAGCAAGTTTTTCTGTAAAGAACCTGATAAAACTTTTTTTTTTTTTTGGCCTTACAGTATGCATCAAAACTACTCATCTTTGCTATTGTAATGGGAAGGCAGCCATAAGCAATACATAAATGAATGGGCCCATGTTCTAATAAAGCTTTGTTTACAAAATCAGGAGGCAAGCTGGGTTTGGGCTGACCACTGATCTAGAATAAAGTGCCAAACCAATGTAGTGCAAGAATCAACTGAGCTGATTCATCTATCCTATATCTGCCCACCCTCCCTGTCCTTCTCAAGCACAGTTAGAAAAATTTTTGTTTTTAAGGATTTTTACATGATCAGTTTGGGCCTACCAATATAATGCAGGATACTTTCCCTATGTTATGATCTTCAACTGTAATAACAGCTGGAAAATCTCTTTTGTCAAGCAATGTAGTGGAATTCTGGGAAGAAGGACTAGGAGATCTTTGTGGGGGCTATTCTGTCTACCACAGACCAAGATCTTCCCATGTACTTTTTTCATAGATACTTTCTGGGCGCAAAGAAATGCTGAATAAATTGCTTGAATTTATCAGGATCTAAGTCATCAGTCTAAAAGCATCTGTTGAGTGAAAGTTGGAGTCTATAGTGTTTGTGGGGAGTGGCCTTCCAAGGTGGGAGGCCAGGTGGTACACTGGATAAGCACTGAGCTCACAGCCTAAGGACTTAGGTTCTGGTCCCAACTTTATCATACATTTCATTTGCCATCTCTGGTCCCTCATTTTCTCTTCTATAGCATAAGGAAGGTAGATTAGGCAGTAGTTTTCCAAACCTTTTCATGTAGTAGAGACCTTTTCTTAAGTCAGGCCTATAGACCTTCAGGTAAGAGAGGATCTGCTTTGTTGAAGTAAGTGTGGGGAGCCTAGAGCCTCCTGCTAAAGAATTTTTACAAGAGCCACTGGAGACTTGATACAGCTCCTTTCCAGGACTTCTTCAAACACTATTCAGGGATCACTGGACTAGAACTGGGGTCAGCTAATTGTAGTCTATAAGCTAACATGGTGAGGACTATTTTTCTTTGGTCACTGAGCTAAGAATTTGTGTGTGTGTGTGTGTGTGTGTGTGTGTGTGTGTACATATAAGCACATACATTTGGGTTGTTTCTACCTAATGAATATATATTTTTTTAATTTTCAGCATAACAGTATTCATTATTTTTTCACCACACCCAGTGCTCCATGCAATTCGTGCCCTCTATAATACTCACCACCTGGCACCCCAACCTCCCACCCCCCCGCCAATTCAAACCCCTCAGATTGTTTTTTAGAGTCCATAGTCTCTCATGAAACTCGACCATTCTCTTACACCGTACACAAAGATAAACTCAAAATGGATAAAAGACCTCAACGTGAGACAGGAATCCATCAGAATCCTAGAGGAGAACATAGGCAGTAATCTCTCCGATATCAGCCACAGCAACTTCTTTCAAGATATGTCTCCAAAGGCAAAGGAAACAAAAGCGAAAATAAACTTTTGGGACTTCATCAAAATCAAAAGCTTCTGCACAGCAAAGGAAACAGTCAACAAAACAAAGAGACAACCCACGGAATGGGAGAAGATATTTGCAAATGACAGTACAGACAAAAGGTTGATATCCAGGATCTATAATGAACTCCTCAAACTCAGCACACACAAAACAGACAGTCTTATCAAAAAATGGGCAGAAGATATGAACAGACACTTCTCCAATGAAGACATACAAATGGCTATCAGACACATGAAAAAATGTTCATCATCACTAGCCCTCAGGGAGATTCAAATTAAAACCACATTGAGATATCACCTTACACCAGTTAGAATGGCCAAATTAACAAGACAGGAAACAACATGTGCTGGAGGGGATGTGGAGAAAGGGGAACCCTCTTACACTGTTGGTGGGAATGCAAGTTGGTACAGCCTCTTTGGAGAACAGTGTGGAGATTCCTCAAGAAATTAAAAATAGAACTTCCCTATGGCCCTTGTGACTATTGTTAATAAGGCTTCTATGGACATAGCTCTACAGATAACCTCTTTGAGAACTTAATTTTTCTTAAATTATTGAGATACAATTGGTATATAATGTGTAAGTTTAAGATATGCAGTGTGTTGGTTTAATATATATTGTGAGATGATTGTCATTCTACCTTAGATAACACCTTTATCACATCACATAATTATCATTTCTTTTTTTGTGGTGAGAACTATAAGATGTACTCTTTAAGGAACTTCCAACTATCTACAGTATTAGTAACTGTAATCACCATGCTATACATTAGATTACTAGAACTTCTTAATCTTTTACCAGGAAGTTTGTACTCATTGACCAACATTTCCCCATTTCCTTCAATTCCTAATCCCTGGTAACTGCCATTCTAGTTTCCATTTCTGTGAGTTTGGTTTTCCTTAGATTCTGCATATAAGTGATAACATATAGTATTCACCTTTCTTTTCACTTAGCATAATGCTCTCAAAGTTCATCCAAGTCACAAATGGCAGGATTTCCTTTTTCATGGCTGGATAATATTCCATATAGATGTACATGTTTCCATGTGTTGGTTAGTGTGAATAATGTTGCAGTGAATATAGGGTGAAGATATTTCTTCAAGATCCTGATTTCATTTCCTTTGGAGATAGACCCAGAAGTGGCATATGGTAGTCCTTTTTTTTTAGGAACCTCCATACTTTTTTCAATAGTGGCTAGACCAGTTTACATCCCCACTAACAGTACACAAGGATTCCCTTTCACTACAACCCAATAGTACTTGTTATCTTGTTTTTTTTGATGACTGCCATACTAATAAGTATGAAGTAATATCTCATTCTGATTTTCTTTTCTTATAGTGTCTTTATTTGCCTTTGTATCAGGGTAATTCTCACCTCATAAAATGAATTTGGGAGTGGTTGCTTTAGTTTTTTTAAAGAAGAGTTTGAAAAGGATTGACATTAGATTTTCTATAAATCTTTGGTAGAATTCACCAGTGAAACCATTTGGTCCTGTGGTATCCTGTATTGGAATATTTGTGATTGTTAATCTCCTTAGTTGTTATTTGTTCAGATTTTCTTCATAATTCAGTCTTGGTAGGTTGTATGGGTCTAGGAATTTATCCATTTCTTTAATCCAGTTACCTATTTCTCCTGGGTTATCCAATTTGTTGGTGTATAATTGTTCATATTATTCTGATGAATTCTGTGGTATCAGATGTGATGTCTCCTCTTTCACTTCAAATTTTTTTTTTCCTTAGCCTAAATGTCTTATTCAAGTTCCTTTCCCAAGATTTAATAGAGGGGTGTGTGTATGTGTGTGTGCACACGTGTGTGTGTTAGGATTCTTTATATGGTCTGGTTATTAGTCTTTACCAGATATTTGATTTGCAAATACCTTCTCCCATTCTGTGGGTTACCTTTCCACACTGTTGACCATGTCCTTTGATGTACACAAATTTAAATTTTGATGGTAGCCCAATTTTATCTTTCTTTTCTGTGCTTTTGGTATCACATCCAAAATATCATTGTCAAATTCAGTGTCATAAAACTTGTCTCCTAAGAATTTTAGTTTTAGCTCTTGACTTTAGATCTATGAATCATTTTGAGTTAATTTTTGTATAAGGTATAAGTAAGGGTCTAACATCATGCTTTTGCATATGGATATTCAGTTTTCCAACACCATTTCTTGAAAAGACTGCCTTTTCCCTGTTTGTCTTAGCATGCCTGTCCAAAATCATTTGAAGATGTAGAGGAGGGATTATTTCTGGGCTCTCTAGTTCATTGGTTTGGTCTATATGTCTGTCTTTATGCCTTACCACACTGTTTTGATTACTCCAGTTCTGTAATAGGTTTTGAAATCAGAAAGTTTGAGACTTCCAGGGACTTTTATATTTTTAAAGAATTGTTTTTTGGGGCATCTGGGTGGCTGAGTGGGTTAAGCTGCTGCCTTCGGCTCAGGTCATGATCTCAGGGTCCTGGGATTGAGTCCCCGCATCAGGCTCTTTGCTCAGTGGGGAGCCTGCTTCCCTCTCTCTCTCTCTGCCTGCCTCTCTGCCTACTTGTGATCTTTCTCTCTCAAATAAATAAATAAAATCTTAAAAAAAAAAAGAATTGTTTTTTTAAAAAAAGGAAGAAAAATGCATGACAGAGATTGTGTCCCACAAAGACCAAATTATCTACTACCTGGCCCTTAAACTGCTGATGGTGGACTAGATGTTCACCAAAGTTCCATCAGTGTATACTGTGAAGGTCAGTCTACATGAGGAGCATCAGAAATTTACTTGATTTGGGGTGCCTAGGTGGCTCAGTGGGTTAAGCCTTTGCCTTCAGCTCAGGACATGATCTCAGGGTCCTGGGATTGATCCCCATATCAGGCTCTCTGCTCAGCAGGGAGTCTGCTTCCCCACTCTCCCTCTGCCTGCCTCTCTACCTACTTGTGATCTCTCTCTCTCTGTCAAATAAATAAATAAAATCTTAATTAAAAAAAGGAATTTGCTTGATTTCTATCAAGACCAAACTCAAAGAGAGGAAACAACTCTTCTCTCTTTAGTAAATGTGCTGATAAGTATACTAAGAGAAAATACAGTTTGATTAACCACATTGCTATTAGGTTAAATTCTCACATTGATTGTCTCTCACCAATCATACAAAATATCAGGATGTTGGGAAGCATGAATATGAGCTTTAATAAATGTGCCACCTCACCCTGGGGCCTTCATGTTGCACTGTTATGGCACTCATCGTCTGTGTATTATTTTAGGCATTACTGTTTCAGGCTTCTGAATTGCCAACATCAAAGATTCCTAATTGTTCCTCTTGCAACAAGGAATTCATTAGAAGAATGTTTGTAGCTAGTAGAGTTGCCATGAGGCTCAGGAAATGATTAGGAGAACAGGGAAGTTCTGTGGTCAGAATCACAGTATGAGTCATGCTACAGAATCATGTGTCAAGAACACCATTGACACCACTGCTGGCTGCCACTAAGGAAATTCTTTGCCGGCAGCAGGTGTAGATCTAGGGAGGTGCATCTTCCTGGCCATGCCTAGGTGCTGCCACACCACAGTTTGGATAGCTGCAGAACTGAGTGAGTGCCTGGAGAGGTAAGAGGAAGGATTCATGAAGCATAGGAAAAGAGCTGAGCTGAGGTCCTGTGCAGCAAAGAAAATGGCAGCTGTCCTCCTAAATTATGTGTGTACAGGCCCATCCTCATTCCATGAAATGCTATTAGCATGCCATAGGAAGGAACTCAAGAAATGTTAAGATATCAGAGTAAAGATAGTGTGTACTGAGTTTGCCAGATTGTATTAAAAAAATAATAGATGCATACCTAAGAAATCTGTTTCAAGGACTCACAGTACTTGGAAAATAGGGCTTATGTTCCATTTTGTAGATAAGTAGAGAATAAATAAGGATATGCCTCTGCCTTTAGCACAGCACTGATACAGAGTTTGCTGCCTTCTTCCCCATTATCCATCTTGCAGCCTCAGTGGCCCTTTTAGGAACCAGAAAGAGCAGAACTAGGGGCTTCTATCTGGTGTATCAAATTACAACAATCAGAATATATCCTAAAGAAATAGTGGAGACTGTACATAATGGTGGCATCATTGGTTATGACAGATAAAAATGAGAACTAACTTAAAAGTCCAACAAAAGGGGATTTACTGAATTATGATGTGTTTATACAATGGAATGTTATAAGGCTATTAAAAAGGTTATAGATAGGGGCGGCTGGGTGGCTCAGTGGGTTAAAACCTTAGCCTTCAGCTCAGGTCATGATCCCAGGGTCCTGGGATCAAGCCTCACATCGGGCTCTCTGCTTGGCGGGGAGTCTGCTTCCCCCTCTCTTTCTGCCTGCCTCTGCCTACTTGTGATCTCTGTCAAATAAATAAATAAAATCTTTTTAAAAAAAAGGTTACAGATATACTGTCATCAGAAGATGGTCATGATTTATTAATGAAGAAAAATACATTGTAAAGTAGCATTTTTAGCAATAAAAATCAGTATATATGTATGTAAAATATATAGTGTGGATGCATGTATGTGTATATATACACATATGTAAATGTACTCTTAAGTAGATGTACTTATTAATTATAATACCTATATAATATGTACAGGAAAATGTTAACAGTGATTGACTCTGGGTAATGAGAGCATGGTCAGTTTTTATATTTTCTTGCATACTGAGGTTTTTGTTGTTTTTAGGTAGCACTTGAGCCTTTTCTCTTAGAATGAGTCTGCTGATTAGTGTTCTGAGTCATCTTTCTTGTGTAAACCAAACTTGCAAAGCATCTTCTCCATTTTCTTTGTTTGGGTCCTTTAAAACAGAACAAGGATATAAATACCCTCTTTCAGATTTTTACAATATTCTCATCTTTGATAGTTGTTAAAACCTACCCCTAATTGTACAGCATAGCATCTGTTTTAAAATATCTTTTATTTTTATTTTTGTATATTTTATTATTACTATTTTTTATTATTTTTTCATTAACCTATAATGTATTATTTGTTTCAGGGGTATAGGTCTGTAATTCATCAGTCTTTCACAATTCACAGTGCTCACCAGAGCACATATCCTCCCTAACGATACTCCTTTTATTAGGGATCCTGGCTGGCTCAGTCCATAGAGCATGCAACTCTTGATTTCGGGGCTGTGAATTAAAGCCCATATTGGGTGTAGAGCCGACTTTTAAAAAAAAGGAAAGAAAAAAATTAAAAACTCATCTTATTATGTCATCTTAATGCAATTTAGTTTCCATGGGAACAACTCTGTTTTGGTTCTCCTGGTTTTTTTGAACATTTTTAAAAGATTATTTATTTATTAGAGAGAGTGAATGGAAGGGGAGGGGCAAAGGGAAAAGGAGAGAGAGAATCTCAAGCAGTCTCCCCACCCACCCCTGCTCAGCATGGAGTCTGGTGTAGGGCTTGATCTCAAGACCATGAGATCATGATCTGAGCCCAAGTCAAGAGTCTGACACTTAATCAACTGAGTTACCCAGGCGCCCCACCTATTTTATCATTTTTGTACATTTAAACAAATTACATACTTATAATAGTAGTTTCACTTGGCATAGATAGTTTGAGCCTCTTGTTAGCTGATAGAAGGGGAGGTGTCCAGTAATGTTGAGTAGCTTCTTGGTTATAGGCATTCAGCACATCCTGGCATTCATCTATAAGTTTTAGACAAAGAATGGGAAATATTGGTTTATCTAGTGAGTTGGTTGAGTGAGGTTCAGTTGAAAGGGCTTCTACCACATGTTTTGCTTTTGTAGCATCTCCACTTCTGCTCACATCTTCTGTTCTCCTCAGCTGACCTGACTTTGTATAGGGAGCTGATACTCTCAGGCTTATTTGGAAAGCCCAGGGGCCTGCCTCCTTTCCCAGTATGTAGAGGACCTCGTGTCAGCCACACTCTTGTCTTTCCTTCTGGAGCTGGGCTTCCTTTGTTGTGCTCCTTGTTGAAACACGAAGGGTGGGCTTGTTTTGATGGGCTCAGACTTCCTGTTCTTAGGGTCTGTGAGTCTTGATGCCAGTGACTTTCTGCCAGCAGCTAATGTATAGGACTGTGTATTTAGGGGCTGGTGATAGCCTTCCCTGCCAGGTCCCTGCTGTTATCTTGGAGCTACATGCAGCCTTATTTTGCCTGTTATTCCTCTGGGTCTGGGTTTTCTCCACAGGATACTACATAAAAGGCCTTCAGTAAATACTGTGAGAATATGGTATGTCTGGGATATTTCCAGAGAGTCCTGCAGTTCCACTGATAGATCATAGAATAGAATCCCTTTCTAAATGTTTTAGTTAGATATTTATGCATTATTTTCTTATTAATCAGACACCTTGCTTTTTATTTCTTTTTGCCAGCTGTGTTGCTGACCTCTTCAGAAGTAACACCATGCTTACATTTTGTGGACCAATTTATGAGTCAGTTGGCAGCTGATAAGATCACTGCCAAGATCCACACATTTTCTTTGTTTTCACCTGAGTGTCCTGTTTAGTTGGGTTACACAGGGCGTCCTAAGCAGTTTTTGCTAGGAATTCTCACAGGAGTGGCTCTTGCTTGAGAGAAAATATCTCGAATTTAATGAGTGGAAATCATGGATAAAAATTCCAAAAATGTCATCACTTGTATAATATTTAGAAATTGAATTATGAAAGGCTTTCTCCTGTTGGAATCCAGGGACCCAACTAAATAACTTTAGAGTTACTGATTATTTAGGGTTAGTTGTATTTATTCCTCCTCATCTTCTTAGAACTGCTGCTTATTCTTTGGAATTTCAGGTTGAGTAAATATTTTCTTCCATGTGGAAAAATAAATATCTCAAGAGCAAGTTGCCACATCTTATATTTTCTTTCCTGTAAAATTATATAATAATGAATTCTGATTTACTCATACTAACATAAACTTTGCAGAATTTTGATTGTGTGAACGAGATAGGAACTTACACCAGTGATTCCAAAATGTTCACCAGCTGATCACGGCATGGTCTGTTGCCCGGAGAATTTGTCTTAAAAATACATACTGCTGGGTGTAACCTCAGGAGATCCTAATTTGTGCCATCCAGGATTTGACCTAGGAGTTTATTTTTAAATTTTTTTAATTTGCCAGATTCTTTATTAAGCTTTATTTACTTTAGTTCATCTACTTTATATAGGAGACCTCAAAGGCAAATAATAATAATTTCTCAGTAACTATGTAATGTGTTAATGGAATATTATACTTTTGCCCTCAAGTTTTTATTTATTTATGGTAAATTAGCCAACATATAGTACATCATTAGTTTTTGATGTAGTGTACAATAGTTCATTAGTTGTATATAACACCCAGTGCTCATCACATGCCCTCCTTAATACCCTTTACTTGGTTGTCCTATCCCGACTACGCCCTCCCTTCTGTAACCCTGTAACTTTGTTCCCAGAGTCCAGAGTCTTTCATGGTTTGTCTCCCTCTCTGATTTCTTCCCATTCAGTTTTCCCTCTATTTCCCTATGGTCATTCTGCTCTATTCCTTATGTTCCACATATGAGTGAAAACACATGATAATTGTCTTTCTCTGCTTGACTTTTTTACTTAGCATGATCCTCTCCAGTTCCATTGTATATATGAACCATATCTTCTTTACACATTTATCTGTTGAAGGGCATCTTGGCTCATCCCACAGTTTGGCTATGATGTACATTGCTGCTATGAACATTGGAGTGCGTGTGCCTCTAATTTTCACTATGTCTGTGTCTTTGGAGTATAGAGCTAGTAATGCAAATGCTGGGTTGTAGGGTAGCTCTATTTTTAACATCCTGAGGAACTTCCAACCTTTCCAGAGTGGCTTTACCGGCTTGCATACCCACCAACATTTTATACCCTTTCTCTACACCCTCGCCAACACTTGTTGCCTGTCTTGTTAATTTTTTTCATTTTTAAGTGGTGTAAGGTGGTATCTCATTGTGGTTTTGATTTTTATTTCCCTGGTGGTTAGTGATGTTGAACATTTTTTCATGTGTCTGTTAACTGCCTGTATGTCTTTGGAGAAGCATCTCTCCATGTCTTCTGCCCATATATTGACTGGATTATTATTTTTTTTTGTGGGTGTTGACTTTGAGAAGTTCTTCGTAGATCTTGGATATTAGCCCTTTATCCAGAATGCATTTGCAAATATCTTCTCCCATTCTATTGCCTTTTAGTTTTGTTGACTGTTTCCTTTGCTGTGCAGAAGCTTTTTATCTTGATCAAGTCCTAAAAGTTCATTTTTGCTTTTGTTTCCCTTGCCTTTATTTTTATTGTTTTTTAAAAAGATTTTATTTGTTTATTTGACAGAGAGAGACACACAGTGAGAGAGGCAATACGAGCAGGGGCAGAAGGAGAGGGAGAAGCAGGCTTCCCACTGAGCAGGGAGCCCGACATGGGGCTTGATCCCAGGACCCTGGGTTCATGATCTGAGCTGAAGGCAGATGCTTAACAACTGAGCCATCCAGGTGCCTGTTCCCTTGCCTTTATAGACATGTCTTGAAAAGGTTGCTGTGGCCAGGTTTGAAGAGGTTACTGCCTATGTTCTCTAGGGTTTTGATGGATTCCTGTCTCACATTTAGGTCTTTGATCCATTTTGAGTTTATCTTTGTGTATGGTATAAGAGAATGGGCCCAGTTCATTCTTCTGCATGTGGCTGTCCCGTGCAGAAGATAGCACCATTTTTTGAAGAGACTGTCTTTTTTCCATTGGATATTCTTTCCTGATTTGTCAAAGATTAGTTGACCATAGAGTTGAGGGTCTGTTTCTAAGGTCTCTGTTCTATTCCACTGATATATGTGTCTGTTTTTGTGCAATACCATGCTGCTTTGAGATCACAGCTTTGTAATATAGCTTGAAGTTAGGCATTGTGATGCTCCCAGCTCTGGTTCTTTTTCAGCAATCCCTTGGCATTTGGGGTCTTTTCAAACAAACAAATTTTAGGATTGTTTGTTCTAGCTCTGTGAAAAATGTTGATGCTATTTTGATAGTAGATTGCTCTGGGCAGCATAGACATTTTCACAATATTTATTCTTCCAATCCATGAGCTTGGAATATTTTTCCATCTCTTTGTGTCTTCCTCAATTTCTTTTGTAAGTGTTCTGTAGTTTCTAGAGGATAGATCCTTTACTTCTTTGGCTAGGTTTATTCCTATGTATCTTATGGTTTTGGTGCTATTGTAAATGGAATCAATTCCTTAATTTCTCTTTCTTCAGTCATATTGTTAGTGTATAAAAATGCAACTGATTTCTGTGCATTGATTTTGTATCCTGCCATGTTGCTGAATTGCTGTATGAGTTCTAGTAATTTGGAGGTGGAGTCTTTTGGGTTTTCCACATAAGTACCATGCCATTTGCCAAGAGAGAGAGAGTTTGAATGAAAAGGAAGAGATTATGACAACACCAAGTAAATAAAAACAATTGTTAGAAATTATTACCAGCAACTATATGCCGACATATTAAGCTACTTTGAAGAAATGGATGCCTTCCTGGAAACTTATAAACTACTGAGACTGAAACAGGAAGAAATAGACAATCTGAATAGACCAATAACCAGTAACGAAATTGAAGCAATAATAAAAAAACCTCCCCCAAAACAAGAGTTTTTTATTACATTTATTACCAGACGGCTTCCCAGGGGAACTCTACCAAACATTTAAAGAAGAAATCATACCTATTCTACTGAAATTACTTAAAAAAATAGAAACAGAAGGAAAACTTCCAAACTTCTTCTATGAAGCTGGCATTACCCTGATCCCCAAACCAGGCAAAGACCCCAACAATAAGGAGAATTACAGACCAATATCCCTGATGACCATGGATGCCAAAATACTCAACAAGATCCTGGCCAATAGGATCCAACAGTACTTTAAAAGGATTATCCATCGTGACCAGGTATGATTTATTCTTGGGATGCAAGGATGGTTCAACATTCACAAATCAATTAACATGATAGAGCACATTAATAAAAGAAAAGAAGAACAATATGATCCTTTCAATTGATGCAGGAAAAACATTGACAAAATAGTGTCCTTTCTTGATTAAAACTCTTCAGAGTATAGGGATAGAGGGAACATACCTCAATATCATAAAAGTCATCTACAAAAAAGCCCACAGCAAATATCATTCTCAAATGGGGAGAAACTGAGAGCTTTTCCTTTAAGTTCAGGAAAACAATAGGGATGCCCATTCTCACCACTTTTTTTTTTTTTAACATAGTACTAGAAGTCCTAGCTTCAACAATCAGAGAAGAAATAAAAGGAATTCATATTGGCAAAGGAGTGTTTATTTTGAATATGTTCTTCATGTAATTCTGATGTGTTTTAAGCAGGGATAGCCAACATTTTCAGAAGAGCCTTTCTTTATTTTATGGTATCTTGTTACGTAGACCCTCGGTCAGTAGTTTACAGACTTTAATGCACTCTGGAATCACTCAGGAATCCTGTTGAATAAGAAGATGCAAAGGTCTCATCCCAGAGGATCTGCTTTGATCAGAATGTTGTAGGGCCCAGGAAGCTTCACTTGAAAGATGCAGCCCAGTGACCCTGATATAGACCAAAATTTGGGAAACACATCAGTGGTAGAAAATGATAAAAACAGGAGTCAGGTTTATCTGCTCCTGGGAGAGTGCTATGGAGGTTCACATTTCATTTAGGGTAACTCAGGATTAAAATGGGATGCAATAATAGGATTTATATCAAAAGGCTGTTAGAAACGATTAAGTGAAGGAATGCATGGTGCCTGAAACAGAGTAAGTGTTCTATAAGATAATCCTGAGTCATTGCTGAACCCAATACTTCACTTTTCATTAGTATTCTTTGCTTTTGGTGAAAGTTATGCATATTTATTTTTCTCTTCATTGTCAGCAGTATTCTAGGTTTATTTTTAAGATCATTTCTCCTTATACACAACTTTATTGTTTAAAATGATATAGTTACTATGTAGTTGAAGACTAGAGAATCACAACATGGATTGAAATGGGGTTGCAAGAGCATCAGCTAGATTTCCTCCTTAGCTAAGTAATTTCTTTCCGGCTACTGGTCATTTAATGCCCAGAATTCAAAGAATTACCACATAAGTTGATAGGAAATAGTTGAAATTAAGACTGTTAAATCCACAAATGCCAGAGATTTGTATCATTATTTAGTTGTATACAGTGTTAGGGTTTTGTTATTGTTTTTAAAGAACCTTTTGAGTTACATAGAGACGACAGTATATTTGCAGAATAGAGCAAGTAGATGAGAATAATTTTAGGTATTAAATTAAGCCAAGGACATCTTGAGATATTGCTTGATTCCCAATATCTAAGTGATATTCTTGTGAGAAATTGGAGAAATTAAAGGCATGGGATTGTTTAGAACCTGAAAATTTGATGGCTAATGGATCAGTGCAATGTTGAAGACTAGCAGTGTCCTATAAAAATCTCCTTTAGACCAGGCCTGCCCCCAATTTTTTTAATATAGATGATATGGTCACCATATTTGAGCATGAGACGAAACTGGAAAGATTAGCAAATATGTCAGATAGAATCTAGAATATCAATGATCTTGGAAAGCTGGATTCGGAGTTGAATGTTTAAAAAAAAACCCCACACATTTGATAGCAGTAATGGCAAAATCCAAAACCAACCACTAGATTACCAAAACCAACCACTAATCAACAAATGAACAAGTATATAGTTTGGAGGAGTGGTTTAACAGGTCTTAGTGGCTTGACTCAGATCTTTTTTTTTTTTTTTTGTGAATGTATTATTATTATTATTTTTTAAATTTATTTTTTATTTATTTTCAGCATAACAGTATTCATTATTTTTTCACCACACCCAGTGCGCCATGCAATCTGTGCCCTCTATAATACCCACCACCTGGTACCCCAACCTCCCACCCCCCCGCCACTTCAGTCCCCTCAGATTGATTTTCAGAGTCCACAGTCTCTCATGGTTCACCTCCCCTTCCAATTTCCCCCAACTCCCTTCTCCTATCTAACTCCCCATGTCCTCCATGCTATTTGTTATGCTCCACAAATAAGTGAAACCATATAATAATTGACTCTGCTTGACTTATTTCGCTCAGCACAATCTCTTCCAGTCCTGTCCATGTTGCTACAAAAGTTGGGTATTCATCCTTTCTGATGGAGGCATAATACTCCATAGTGTATATGGACCACATCTTCCTTATCCATTCGTCCGTTGAAGGGCATCTTGGTTCTTTCCACAGTTTGGCGACCATGGCCATTGCTGCTATAAACACTGGGGTACAGATGGCCCTTCTTTTCATGACATCTGTATCTTTGGGGTAAATACCCAGGAGTGCAATTGCAGGGTCATAGGAAAGTTCTATTTTTAATTTCTTGAGGAATCTCCACACTGTTCTCCAAAGAGGCTGTACCAACTTGCATTCCCACCAACAGTGTAAGAGGGTTCCCCTTTCTCCACATCCCCTCCAGCACATGTTGTTTCCTGTCTTGTTAATTTGGCCATTCTAACTGGTGTAAGGTGATATCTCAATGTGGTTTTAATTTGAATCTCCCTGAGGGCTAGTGATGATGAACATTTTTTCATGTGTCTGATAGCCATTTGTATGTCTTCATTGGAGAAGTGTCTGTTCATATCTTCTGCCCATTTTTTGATAAGACTGTCTGTTTTGTGTGTGCTGAGTTTGAGGAGTTCATTATAGATCCTGGATATCAACCTTTTGTCTGTACTGTCATTTGCAAATATCTTCTCCCATTCCGTGGGGTGTCTCTTTGTTTTGTTGACTGTTTCCTTTGTTGTGCAGAAGCTTTTGATTTTGATGAAGTCCCAAAAGTTTATTTTCACTTTTGTTTCCTTTGCCTTTGGAGACATATCTTGAAAGAAGTTGCTGTGGCTGATATCGGAGAGATTACTGCCTATGTTCTCCTCTAGGATTCTGATGGATTCCTGTCTCACGTTGAGATCTTTTATCCATTTTGAGATTATCTTTGTGTACGGTGTAAGGGAATGGTCGAGTTTCATTCTTCTACATATAGCTGTCCAGTTTTCCCAGCACCATTTATTGACGAGACTGTCTTTTTTCCACTGTATATTTTTTCCTGTTTTGTCGAAGGTTAATTGACCATAGAGTTGAGGGTCCATATCTGGGCTCTTTACTCTGTTCCACTGGTCTATGTGTTTGTTTTTATGCCAGTACCATGCTTTCTTGGTGATCACAGCTTTGTAGTAAAACTTGAAATCAGGTAACATGATGCCCCCAGTTTTATTTTTATTTTTCAGCATTTCCTTAGTGATTCGGGGTCTCTTCTGATTCCATACAAATTTTTGGATTATTTGCTCCAGCTCTTTGAAGAATACCGGTGGAATTTTGATTGGAATGGCATTAAAAGTATAGATTGCTCTAGGCAGTATAGCCATTTTAACAATGTTTATTCTTCCGATCCAAGAGCATAGAATGGTCTTCCATCTTTTTGTGTCTTCTTCAATTTCTTTCATGAGTGTTCCGTAGTTCCTCGAGTACAGATCCTTTACCTCTTTGGTTAGGTTTATTCCCAGGTATCTTATGGTTCTTGGTGCTATAGTAAATGGAATTGATTCTCTAATTTCCCTTTCTGTATTTTCATTTTTAGTGTATAAGAAAGCCATTGATTTCTGTACATTGACTTTGTATCCTGCCACGTTGCTGAATTGCTGTATGAGTTCTAGTAGTTTGGGGGTGGAGTCTTTTGGGTTTTCCATATAAAGAATTGTGTCATCTGCAAAGAGAGGGAGTTTGATTTCTTCACTGCCAATTTGGATACCTTTTATTTCTCTTTGTTGTCTGATTTCTGTTGCTAGGACTTCTAATACTATGTTGAACAAGAGTGGTGAAAGTGGGCATCCTTGTCTTGTTCCTGATCTCAGTGGGAAGGCTGTAAGCTTTTTCCCATTGAGGATGATATTTGCTGTGGGTCTTTCATAGATAGATTTGATGAAGTTCAGGAATGTTCCCTCTATCCCTATACTTTGAAGCATTTTAATCAGGAACGTATGCTGGATTTTGTCAAATGCTTTTTCTGCATCAATTGAGAGGACTATATGGTTCTTCTCTCTTCTCATATTAATTTGTTGTATCACATTGATTGATTTGCGAATGTTGAACCATCCTTGTAGCCCAGGGATGAATCCCACTTGGTCATGGTGGATAATCTTTTTAATGTGCTGTTGGATCCTATTTTCTAGGATCTTGTTGAGAATCTTAGCATTCATATTCATCAGTGATATTGGTCTGAAATTCTCCTTTTTGGTAGGGTCTTTGCCTGGTTTGGGGATCAGGGTAATGCTGGCTTCATAGAAAGAGTCTGGAAGGTTTCCTTCTGCTTCAATTTTTTGAAACAGTTTCAGGAGAATAGGTGTTATTTCCTCTTTGAAAGTTTGGTAGAATTCCCCAGGGGATCCGTTAGGTCCTGGTCTCTTGTTTTTTGGGAGGTTTTTGATAACTCCTTCAATCTCGTTACTAGATATCGGTCTATTCAGGTTGTCGATTTCTTCCTGGTTCAATTTTGGGAGACGCATGGAATGCATCCATTTCATCTAGGTTGCTAAGCTTATTTGCATATAACTGTTGATAATAACTTCTGATGATTGTTTCTACTTTCTTGGTGTTAGTTGTGATCTCTCTTTTTTCATTCATAATTTTATTAATTTGGGCTTTCTCCCTTTTCTTTTGGATTAGTGTGGCCAATGGTTTATTGATCTTATTGATTTTTTCAAAAAACCAGCTTCTAGTTTCATTGATACATTCTACTGTATCTCTGGTTTCTACCTCATTGATCTCAGCTCTAATCTTGATTATTTCCCTTCTTATGTGTGGAGTTGGTTTGATTTGTTGTTGATTCTCCAGTTCTTTAAGGTATAGAGACAGCTGCTGTGTTCTGGATTTTTCAGTTTGTTTGAGGGAGTCTTGGATGGCTATGTATTTCCCCCTTAGGACCACCTTTGCTGTATCCCATAGGTTTTGGACTGAAGTGTCTTCATTGTCATTGGTTTCCATGAATTGTTTCAGTTCTTCTTTGATCTCCTGGTTGATCCAAGCGCTCTTAATCAAGGTGGTCTTTAGCTTCCAGGTGTTTGAGTTCCTTCTGAACTTTTCCTTGTGATTGAGCTCCAGTTTCAAAGCATTGTGATCTGAGAATATGCAGGGAATGATCTCAGTCTTTTGATATCGGTTGAGTCCTGATTTGTGACCCAGTGTGGTCTATTCTGGAGAAGGTTCCATGTGCACTTGAGAAGAATGAGTATTCTGTTGTTTTAGGGTGGAATGTTCTGTATATATCTATGAGGTCCATCTGGTCCAGTGTGTCATTCAATGCTCTTGTTTCTTTATTGATTTTCTGCTTCGATGATCTATTTCTGAAAGAGGCATGTTAAGATCTCCTACGATTAGTGTATTCATATCAATATGCCTCTTTATCTTGATTAACAGTTTTCTTATGTAATTGGCTGCTCCCATATTGGGGGCATAGATATTTACAATTGTTAGATCATCTTGGTGGATAGTCCTTTTAAGAATTTATGTAGTGTCCTTCTGTATCTCTGACTACAGTCTTTAGTTTAAAATCTAATTTGTCTGATATGAGAATCACTACCCCGGTCTTCTTTTGAGGCCCATTGGCATGAAAGATGCTTCTCCATCCCTTCACTTTCAGTGTGAGTGTATCTTTAGGTTCAAAATGGGTCTCTTGTAGACAACATATGGATGGGTCCTGTCGTTTTATCCAATCTGCAACCCTGTGCCGTTTTATGGGCGCATTTAGGCCATTCACATTGAGCGTGATTATTGATAGATACGTTTTTATTGACATCGTGTTACCTTTGAAGTCTTTCTTTCTGTAGATTGTCTCTATCTCTCTGTTCAATGCTATTCTTAGGATTTTTCCTCTCTTATAGAACTCCCCTTAATATTTCCTGCAGTGTTGGCTTTGTGGTTGCATAGTCTTTTAAGCCTTGCCGGTCTTGGAAACTCTTTATCTCTCCATCCATTTTGAATGTCAGTCTTGCTGGATAAAGTATTCTTGGCTGCATGTTCTTCTCATTTAGTGCTCTGAATATATCTTGCCAGCCCTTTCTGGCTTGCCAGGTCTCTGTGGACAGGTCTGATGTTATTCTGATGGGCTTTCCTCTGTAAGTAAGGAGTCTCTTTGTCCTAGCGGCTTTCAAGAGATTATATGTACAATTATGATTCCTCAGTTTGACTATCAGGTGCCTTGGTGTTTTTTTGGAATGTATAATCTTGGGTGGAGACCGTTCGGCCTCTAGTACATGAACGCTGGTTCCATTCATGATATTGGGAAAATTTTCATGAAGAACTTGTTCCACTATATCTTCTAGACTTCTTTCTTTCTCCTCCCCTTCAGGGATTCCAATAATTCTGACGTTGGAACGTTTCATGGCATCATTTATTTCCCTGATTCTGTTTTCTTGGCTTCTAAGCTGTTTGTTCCAGGCTTCCTGCTGATCCTTTCTCTCTATCTGTTTGTCCTCCAGATCACTAATTCTGTCTTCTGTCTCAGTTACCCTAGCTTTGAGAGAATTTAGATTAGATTGGAACTCATTGAGAGCATTGTGAACCTCAGCCCTGGTAGCTTTAAGCTCCGCTCTAAAATTGTGAACATCATCTCTCGTTGCTTTCAGCTCGGCCCTAATTAATTCTGTTTGGTCATCAATGACTTTCTCCAACGTAGCTATTGCCTGGATAATTGTTAGCTTGAATTCTCTTTCCGACATATTGTCTATGTTGATAGCTGTCAGCTCTGTTGCAGAAGGTCCATCCTCTGTATTTTTCTTCTGTTGGGCATTTCTCCTCCTAGTCATTTTGGTGAGAGATGACTGAACAGATGTAGCTGGATGTATTGACTGTGGTCAGTACACCTTCTATCAGAGATACAAGGTGTATCCTGGAACAGTTCTGAGCAATCAGGATTCCTCACCCAAACGAGAGACAAAAGAAAAGAAAAAGAAAAAAAAGAGACAGAAAGAGAGAGAGA
This sequence comes from Mustela putorius furo, assembly GCF_011764305.1. Classification (NCBI taxonomy): domain Eukaryota; kingdom Metazoa; phylum Chordata; class Mammalia; order Carnivora; family Mustelidae; genus Mustela; species Mustela putorius. The sequence continues at coordinate 34,219,382 of NW_025421321.1, forward strand.
GAGACAGGAAAGAAAGGGAAGATGAAAGAGAAAGTTCAGCCCAAATGGGTCCCAAGGTAAGATTTATGAAGTAGACAAACAAAAACAGATAAACAAAAAGACTGATAAAAGTATATGACAAGAGAAAAAAAATATGCAAATAAAGGAAGAACCTCGTCAAAAAGAACCCCAAGTGTAAGATTTATATACTATCAGAAAAAACACAAAAACACAGAAACATTGGTGGAAGAAAAAGATGGGAGAGTGGTTATAAATTCTCAGTGTGGGCGAGGAAGATTGTTTTGATTCTTCCTGGATGTATCTTGATATCTTTGTTAAAGGACTCAACTTTCCTAAGATAAAGGGGGATTATAAATTGGTTTACCTATAGGGGTAGTATTGATTGGGGAAAGGGGATTACTTTGAAGTCTAACTCTATATGAATATTAGAAAATAAAAATAAAAAAGGAATAAACTAGACTAAACTAACCTAAAATTTAAAAAAAATTCAAGAAATAGAAATTCAAAAGAAAAACATAGGTGATGTATCAAAAAGTTCAGGTTAAAAGGTTATTAAGGAATTTGATGTACTGGACAGCTCGTGGTGGTAAATAGGTTAAAAAAATTATCTATATATATATATATATAAAATGAAGCAGAATAGTGGGAATGAGTAAAAAATAAAAGCTTTCCTATGAAGTAGTGGTTGTTCTCTTGTCCTTTTTTTTTCTTTTTTCTTTCTTGGTTTGTTTTCTGGGGGAGGGGCCTGCCACGTGGGTTTTCAGTCAATGATGTTCCCTGAGTTAAGTCCTCCCGCGCGCCCCTCAAGGGGGTGGGCTCTGAGGAAACCGGTTTTTTCAGGCTTTTGTTCTCTGGCGGTTTTTATGTTTGTTCACTTTTTTTTTTTCTCTCACCTTGACCGCTTTTGATGGTTTTTGTAGTTTTAGAGGAAAGCAAACTGCACACTGACCTCCCTCTCAGCGAGAAGCCTCAGTCTGGCTGCAGAGCCCAAATAAGTTCCCCCTTGGCCACTGACAGAGCAGGTTCCAAGTCGCGGTCCCTGGGGACGCAGGATCTTTTGCTTGTACCCAAAGCCACGGCAGTGGCGGCTGTCTGGGCAGCTCCAGACCGCCAGAGAGGTTCCAGGCAGCGATTGCACACTGAGATTTTCCAACTGGCCCGGGCTGGGAGTGCCTGGTCTTTCTGGGTCTAAGAGCACCCAGCTTGCGCGCACCAATTTCAGGGGAGGCTGTGGGTTGCATGCGGGTCTCAGGCTCTGAGAATGGGGCGCAGGTCCAAAAGCACCAGGCTGGGCCTTCATGCACCTCTCTGGGGGGAGAGTTTGGTGCAAGTGTCTTAGGCTCTGAAACAATGGTGCGTATCTAAGGGCGCTGGCTGGGCCTTTGTACCTCTCTCAGGGGAGGTGGGGCACGCACATCTCAAGCTCTATAGCAGGGCTCGCGCCGGTTCTGCCGTCTGGCGTGGCTCCCATCCCCTCACAGGAGCCAGACCCCACACGTTCTCGGGCGTGCTGGCACCTTAGGGACCAAGACCTGGTTTCTTTGCTGCACTCTCTCTGACTCAGCGCCAGGGGAGGCTGTCCTGGGACCTGGGACTTAAGCCCCTGTCCCTAGCCACCTCAACCCCCCCCCCCCCCCCCACCCAGCCGTGATCCTTTGCTCTTTTGGAGTGCTTTCAACCAGTCTCCCAAGTTAATGCTGGTCCCCAGACGCAGCGCACTCTCACTCATATTGGGGTATTACTTTCCAACCGGTCGCCTCTGGTGGCTCCCTTCCCCTTTTGTTTATCTTCTGATATTAGTCTGCCGTTCCCACTCCACTTTACCTGCCCACTGGTGTCTTCTGCCCCTGTAGAGATCCACAGGTGTATAATTCTGATCTCAGGCTGATTTCATGGGTGATCAGAGTTCTTTGGTAGTAATCAGCTCACTTTGGGGTACAGGTTGAAAAGGTGCCTCCTCCTACTTCCCTGCCATCTTGTCCCCCCCCCCTCAGATCTTAAAGTTTACTCATTTATTCAATCAAATACGTAACAACCATTTTCTATGCAAAAGACACTTTTCTAGATGTGTGGTCTCCAAAAAGGCAGCCACAAGCCACATGTGGCTGTTGAGCATTTGAAATGTGGCTAGTTTGAATTGAGATGTTCTGCAGTATAGAATACATGCAGCTTTTCAAAGTCTTGATAAAAAGAATAAATGTAAACTCATTAATAATATTTATATTAATTACATGTGAAAATGATAATTTGAATGTATTTGGCATAATAAAATTATTGTTGAAATCAGTATAATCTGTTTCTTTGCCTTTTTAATGTGACTATTAGGAAATTTAAAATTGTGTATGTAGCTTATATTTCTTTTGGACAGTACTGCTCTAGACATCAGGCATATGTGATTGAATAAAACAGACAAGGTCTCTGCATATTGTTCATTCAACAAATAATTCTGGAGCACCTATTAGGTACCAGATACTGGTCTTTTAGAACTTACTGAAGAGGTGGAAGATAATCATAAAAAATAACCAAGTGATCAAAGGATGTGCATACAGTGTGAAGTACTATGATGAAAATACAACACACTGGTGTGTAATAAGGTTGGGGGGAGGGCAGTACTGTGAGATTGGGGAAGGTCTCACTCTAGATTTGTTATTTTAGCTGAGACCTGAGTTACCAAGAAGGAGCTAGACATAGGAAAACTGTTGCAGCTGAGCAGTCTTAAGGAACACCGAGTGCAAAGTCCCTAAGCTGGAAATAATCCTGGCATAGTTGAGAGGCAGCATTAATTCCATTGTGGTAGGGACTGAGTTGGTAAGGGGAGGCAAGAGCTAACTCGTGTGGGGGCCTTGTAGGCTGTGGTGAAGAGTTTGGCTTTTTATTTAAGGGGAAGGTGAAATCACTAGAGGTGAGTTCCATGATCAAATGTAAGCTTTTCTAGGGTTATTGTGTTCAGAAGGACAGTAAGAATGAGTGCAAGGGCACTCCTAATTTGGGCAGGAGGTGATGGTGACCTGGAGTAAGATGACAGTAGTACAGGATGAAGTTGGAAAGAAGTCTCTGATTTGGGAGCTCTGTGGGAGGTAGGTCTGTTGAGCCTCATTGATAGATTGCTGCTGTATTTAGGGAATTAAGGAATCAGATGCAAATTTAGCATTTATTAGAGTGTGGTGTCATTTCCAGAAACAAAATCTGCTGAACCCTGATGGTCAATGTGATCTAAGGCTGCTTTAGTAGGATTTGACATTCAGAGAGGTGTTACTGCTCCACTTTGTTTAGTAACTGCCAAACTGTGGGCAACAGTTGAGTAAGAAATTCTCATAGGTTGTTCACTGCCAACACTGAAATTCTTGATTTCCTTGATGCAAACTTCCAGGGTTTAAGTTTTCATTTATTCTAAGATCTTTCTTCCATTAGCGTATTCTGGAGTAATGTGTTCTGTGGAATGTATGATGATGGTTATAAGTGCAGACTCCAAACTTAGGTATATCTTGGTTACAGTCTTATCACCAGACACAGTTACTATATAGCCTGTCTGGGCTGTGTTTGTCTCATCTGTAAAATTGACTTAAACATTTTAGTACCTACCTCAGAGAACTGTTGTGAATATTAAATATAGCATGTAAAGATTTAGCCCAAAGTCTGGCATAAAATAGGCACCTAACATGTGCTGTCATTAAATATTTATTGAATATCTACTGGGCTCTAGGCTTTGTGCAGAGTTCTTAGTGTTGTTAAACTGTAAGTGATCATTAGAATTCTAGTATAACTCTCATTTGACAGCTGAGGAGATAGGTCCAAATGGTCATCTGATTGATCTAGACCTAGAAACATTTGGATTCAGTCTTTTGTTTGACCATTCATTTCCAGGCCAATCTTTCCAATTATCTTTTCTTATCTTCTTCTTTCCATTCAATTCAACAAGTATTTTTTTTATCATCTACTGTATTCTTGGAACCAGTTGGATGTAGAGCAGTGGTTCTCAGTTGGAGAGGGATCTTGCCCCAAGGAACATTTGGCAATGTCTGGTGACACTTCACGTTGTCCCATCCAGTTGTCACAATTGGCATCTAATGGATAAAGGCCAATGATGTTGCTAAACCTCTTTTTTTTTTTAATTAAAAAATTTTCTTTTGATGGCTGCATAGTATTCCATTGTGTATATATCATGCTTAGCGAAATAAGTCAAGCAGAGAAAGACAACTATCATATGATCTCCCTGATATGAGGAAGTGGTGATACAACATGGAGGCTTAAGTGGGTAGAAGAAGAATAAATGAAACAAGATGGGATTGGGAGGGAGACAAACCATAAGTGACTCTTAATCTCACAAAACAAACTGAGGGTTGCCGGGGGCAGAGGGTTTGGGAGAAGGGGGTGGGATTATGGACATTGGGGAGGGTATGTGATTTGGTGAGTGCTGTGAAGTGTGTAAACCTGGTGATTCACAGACCTGTACCCCTGGGGATAAAAATATATGTTTATCAAAAATAAAAAATTTAAATTAGTAGGAATTTAAAAAAAATTTTTTTACTTAAATTTAATTTAGTTAACATATACTCAGTTTCAGAGGTAGAATTTGGTGATTAACCAGTTGCATATAACACCCAGTGTTCATTATATCAAGTGCCCTCCTTAATGCCCATCACCCAGTTACCCCATCCCCTCACCCACCTCTCCTCATTTTATAATGCACAGGATAATCCCTCTAACAGAATTATTTGGCTCAAAGAGACTGAGAAGATATAGAAGATATAGAGATAAATGAAACATACTTGTGTGTGTGGCTGTGTGTGTGTGTTTAACTGTAGGGGATTCTTGTCCCAAGGTCGGGGTGGGGTGCATGGGGATTACTCTGTGACTAAATCCCTTCAGAATAGCAGTGCCCACCATGAACTCTTTGTGAATTTGGGGGCTCTAATTATCTTTCTCCTAATTATCTTTCTCCATAAAACATAAAACACTTAAAGAGAATTCACATGGGCAGTCTATTAAATAAAATAAGGGGAGCCACGGAGCCCAACGAAGACACATTATACATCTCTTTTCCTGAGGGCTCAAACTGTTCCAAGAAACTTCTGGCTTCTCAGTCTCTCAGCGAAGACCCTGCTTTCCATTTCTGGCAGTGTCCAAGGTGAGCAAAGCCAAATCAAATAAGGACAATATTGGCAATATATACATTCATTCATGTTAAAAGTGAAGACTTCACCCTATTATTTTTATTATTCTTATTTTTTAAAGATTTTATTCATTTGATAGATCACAAGTAGGGACAGAGGCAGGCAGAGAAAGAGGGGAAGCAGGCTCCCTGCCGAGCAGGGCTTGATCCCAGGACCCTGAGACCATGACCTGAGCAGAAGGCAGAGGCTTAACTCACTGAGCCACCCAGGCACCCCAAGACTTCACCCTATTATTATAACAATTAAGGCTTATGGGAAATTTGGGAAAATATGTAAAAGGTATACATAACTCTTATTAACATTTTTCTTTTTCTTTTTTCCCCCCTATGTTTGGCTTTTTTACATACATAGTGATGATCATACCAAATGAACAAATTTGTAGATTGCTTTTAAGCTGGTGTTCCTTCATTGTATACATATTCCTGCTAAGGATATCTTTGCACATAAAACTTTTCTTATGTCAATTTCAAAGTAATTCTCAGAAGTGAAATGACTAATTTAAAAGTATAAGCAGTTTAAATGATTTGTTATATATTGAGAATTGCTTTCCCAAGAGATTATTCTAATTATAGTCTCACTGACTGGAGTTGTCCTCAAAAGTTAATCTTTTTTTTTTTTTTTAAGATTTTATTTATTTATTTGACACAGAGAGAGATCACAAGTAGGCAGAGAGGCAGGCAGAGAGAGAAGGTGAAGCAGGCTCCCCACTGAGCAGAGAGCCTGATGTGGGGCTCGATCCCAGGACCCTGAGATCATGACCCGAGCTGAATGAAGGTGGAGGCCTAACCCACTGAGCCACCCAGGTGCCCCTCAAAAGTTAATCTTAAAAATCAAGAGTTTGGAGTTCTGGGTGTGATTTATAAACAATGAATTCTGGAACACTGAAAAGAAATTAAAAAAAAAAAAGGCTACCTTGGCAAGGGGGATCATGAGTTTGGGTAATGTGATTCTAAGCTAGCCAGTGGCAAGGAGCAAGTCATACATTTTTGGAATATATATATATATATATATATATATAGAGAGAGAGAGAGAGAGAGAGAGAGAGAGAGAGAATGTAATAAGGGCTTAATAGATTCTGTTGATTTAACTTTTGTTATTGGGCAATATTGAGTTCAGCGTTCGCAGTTCACATTTGTTACAGAAGATTTAAGTGTCTCAGTTTTATCATATTGAAAATACACTCTTGAATTCATAGTGTGAAATCCTTACTTTATTTTAAACTGTTTCTGTGACCACAGAATTTCATAAATATATATGGTGGTATTGTTGTTTGACTATGACATAACCGTGGTTTTGTGTGGCTGTTTTACTTTGGTCTGGAGAAATATGGATGAAAGTTTTATCTTTATTTCTTTTCCTTTCTTTCTTTTTTTTTTCTTTTAAAAACTGCCAAGCAAACAACTTCCTTAGGGAATGGAATACAGAATTTGCCTTTTCCTGCTACAACTGGAAATACACAAATGTTATGGCAAAGAAGAAGTGTACAGCTCCAATTTTATTGTAGAATCTATCAGCAGTATCAGAGAAGGCACTTCCTCAAAGTCAGTACAAGAATAAGTTTCCAGGCCAAGAAAGGTCTCAGGTACACAGCCTAACCCTACACCTAAAGGAGCTGGAGAAAGAACAAGAAAAGAAACCCTAATCCCAGCAGAAGAGAAATCATAAAGATCAGAGCAGAAATCAATGAAATAGAAACCAAAAAAACGATAGAGCAAATCAACGAAACTAGGAGCTGGTTCTTTGAAAGAATTAATAAAATTGATAAACCCCTGGCCAGACTTATCAAAAATAAAAGAGAAAGGACCCAAATAAATTCATGAATGAAAGAGGAGAGATCACAACTAACACCAAAGAAATACAAACTATTATAAGAACATACTATGAGCAACTCTACGCCAATAAATTTGACAATCTGGAAGAAATGGATGCATTCCTAGAAACATATAAACTACCACAACTGAACCAGGAAGATATAGAAAGCCTGAACAGACCCATGGCCAGTAAGGAGATTGAAACAGTCATTAAAAATATCCAAACAAACAAAAGCCCAGGGCCAGTCGGCTTCCCGGGGGAATTCTACCAAACATTTAAAGAAGAACTAATTCCTATTCTCCAGAAACTGTTCCAAAAAATATAAATGGAAGGAAAACTTCCAAACTCATTTTATGAGGCCAGCATCTCCTTGATCCCAAAACCAGACAAGGATCCCATCCAAAAAGAGAGCTATAGACCAATATCCTTGATGAACACAGATGCGAAAATTCTCACCAAAATACTAGCCAATAGGATTCAACAGTACATTAAAAGGATTGTTCACCACGTCCAAGTGGGATTTATTCCAGGGCTGCAAGGTTGGTTCAACATCCGCAAATCAGGCAGTGTGATACAACACATCAATAAAAGAAAGAACAAGAACCATATGATACTCTCAATAGATGCTGAAAAAGCATTTGACAAAGTACAGCATCCCTTCCTGATCAAAACTCTTCAAAGTGTAGGGATAGAGGGCACATACCTCAATATCATCAAAGCCATCTATGAAAAACCCACTGCAAATATCATTCTCAATGGAGAAAAACTGAAAGCTTTTCCGCTAAGGTCAGGAACATGGCAGGGATGTCCATTATCATCACTGCTATTCAACAGAGTACTAGAAGTCCTAGCCTCAGCAATCAGACAACAAAAGGAAATTAAAGGCATCCAAATCAGCAAAGAAGAAGTCAAATTATCACTCTTCGCAGATGATATGATACTATATGTGGAAAACCCAAAAGACTCCACTCCAAAACTGCTAGAACTTGTACAGGAATTCAGTAAAGTGTCAGGATATAAAATCAATGCACAGAAATCAGTTGCATTTCTCTACACCAACAACAAGACAGAAGAAAGAGAAATTAAGGAGGTCCCATTTACAATTGCACCCCAAACCATAAGATACCTAGGAGTATCTGTGTTCATCAAAGAGGCACAGAATCTATACTCAGAAAGCTATAAAGTACTCATGAAAGAAATTGAGGAAGACACAAAGAAATGGAAAAATGTTCCATGCTCCTGGATTGGAAGAATAAATATTGTGAAAATGTCTATGCTACCTAAAGCAATCTACACATTTAATGCAATTCCTATCAAAGTACCATCCATCTTTTTCAAAGAAATGGAACAAATAATTCTAAAATTTATATGGAACCAGAAAAGACCTCACATAGCCAAAGGGATATTGAAAAAGAAAGCCAAAGTTGGTGGCATCACAATTCCGGACTTCAAGCTCTATTACAAAGCTGTCATCATCAAGACAGCATGGTACTGGCACAAAAACAGACACATAGATCAATGGAACAGAATAGAGAGCCCAGAAATAGACCCTCAACTCTATGGCCAACTAATCTTTGACAAAGCAGGAAAGAATGTCCAATGGAAAAAAGACAGCCTCTTCAATAAATGGTGTTGGGAAAATTGGACAGCCACATGCAGAAAAATGAAACTGGACCATTTCCTTACATCACACACGAAAATAGACTCAAAATGGATGAAGGACCTCAATGTGCGAAAGAAATCCATCAAAATCCTTGAGGAGAACACAGGCAGCAACCTCTTCGACCTCAGCCGCAGCAACATCTTCCTAGGAACATCGCCAAAGGCAAGGGAAGCAAGGGCAAAAATGAACTATTGGGATTTCATCAAGATCAAAAGCTTTTGCACAGCAAAGGAAACAGTTAACAAAATCAAAAGACAACTGACAGAATGGGAGAGGATATTTGCAAACAACATATCAGATAAAGGACTAGTGTCCAAAATCTATAAAGAACTTAGCAAACTCAATACCCAAAGAACAAATAATCCAATCAAGAAATGGGCAGAGGACATGAACAGACATTTCTGCAAAGAAGACATCCAGATGGCCAACAGACACATGAAAAAGTGCTCCATATCACTTGGCATCAGGGAAATACAAATAAAACCACAATGAGATATCACCTCACACCAGTCAGAATGGCTAAAATCAACAAGTCAGGAAATGACAGATGCTGGCGAGGGTGTGGAGAAAGGGGAACCCTCCTGCACTGTTGGTGGGAATGCAAGCTGGTGCAACCACTCTGGAAAACAGCATGGAGGTTCCTCAAAATGTTGAAAATAGAACTGCCCTATGACCCAGCAATTGTACTACTGGGTATTTACCCTAAAGATACAAACGTAGTGATCCAAAGGGACACATGCACCCGAATGTTTATAGCAGCAATGTCCACAATAGCCAAACTATGGAACGAACCTAGATGTCCATCAACAGATGAATGGATCAAGAAGATGTGGTCTATATACACAATGGAATACTATGCAGCCATCAAAAGAAATGAAATCTTGCCATTTGTGACAACATGGATGGAACTAGAGCGTATCATGCTTAGTGAAAAAAGTCAGTCAGAGAAAGACAACTATCATATGATCTCCCTGATATGAGGAAGTGGTGATGCAACATGGGGGCTTAAGTGGGTAGGAGAAGAATCAATGAAACAAGATGGGATTGTTAGGGAGACAAACCATAAGTGACTCTTAATCTCACAAAACAAACTGAGGGTTGCATGGGGGAGGGGGGTTGGGAGAAGGGGGATGGGGTTATGGACATTGGGGAAGGTATGTGCTTTGGTGAGTGCTGTGAAGTGTGTAAACCTGGCAATTCACAGACCTGTACCCCTGGGGATAAAAATATATGTTTATAAAAAATAAAAAATTAAAAAAAAAAGTTTCCAGGGCACCTTGGTGGCTCAGTAGGTTAAAGCCTCTGCCTTCAGCTCAGGTCATGATCCCACGGTTCTGGGATCCGAGCACCCCTCCCTCCATACCCTCCCCACAACCGCCAGCCCCACATAGGGCTCCCTGCTTATCAGGGAGCCTGCTTCTGTCCTTCCCCCCCCTCCTCCTGCTTGTTCACACTCTCTCTCACTCTCTTAAATAAATAAAATCTTACAAACAAAACAAAGACCATTTCCTTACATCACACACGAAAATAGACTCAAAATGGATGAAGGACCTCAATGTGCGAAAGGAATCCATCAAAATCCTTGAGGAGAACACAGGCAGCAGGGAAATACAAATAAAACCACAATGAATGAATGAATAAGAATCACCTGAGTGCCACGGCACTTAGACTTCTGAGGGAAGAGGGGAATCAGCTGTACTTTTCAGAAGCTCACAGGTGATTCTGTTTGATTTAACCAAATTTGAGAACAGTGGATATACAATGTGATGGCAACTGTTAAACCTGTCAACTTCTCTGTCTCCTATCTTCCACAATACAAGTTTATTTGCTAAATTATCTCTTGCCTTATATTGAACAGTTATGCAAAAAAAAAAAAAAAATCCCTGCATAGCATTTGCAGTAGGGAGTTCACTGAGGATACTTTCTAAATTACCTCTAATAACCAGGAGATTATTTCTTCTGAGAACAGTGCCTGTCGCATGAAGCTCAGGGACTATTGTCGAAGGTAGGAGAGAGTGGGCAGTAGTTCCTATGGCTTGCATGTGTGCACTCTACCTTTCCGTTTCTTTACTATTGTTAGAATAAAAAGTATTTTTTAGGTCCCCCCAATCCATGTTTTCCTGGATTAATCATTTGTTTTTAGGCATGATTTTGATTCTGTGAGTGAGGATCCTGGCAAGAAATAAATGGCACACTCAAATGAGGAATTTACTAAATAAATCACAGAGGTTAAGTAGAATTAAAGTGAAACCAACCAGAGAGAGTTCAGCATTCTGGGGAAGTAACTGTTGGGGTGTGGTTATCATCCAGAGTTCCCAGGTAAAATAAGAGCAGTATGGAAGGACTGCTTGGCAGCTCCCTGGAGAGGGCTGATGGGAGCTGAAGCCTAGTAGAGGAATGTCACCAACCCAGGGTCACCTGCAAGAAGGAGTGGCAGGAACAAATACTTCAGTTTCGCTCTCTGCTTTGTCCCCGTCTGCCATGGGCCAAAACCATGGGCCCCTGGTGTAGCCCATATATGTTAGCCTCTTGGTACACCGAAGTGGTGGGGAAGAGTGGAAAGGGCATCTGGAGTCACAGGGGAAGATATCCAGCACAATGATCTATGATACTGAAGTAATGTGAAAGCAGTTTTTGCTTTCTAGTCTTTTACCTTCAACTCCATTAGCTAAGTGTATGAACCCGGTTTTTGGCAGCTTCTTTGAGTCTTAGATCATAACAAAGACCAAGGGGAAGAGAGCAAGCAGCATTTTTTTTTCTGTGACTTGCCTGTCAAAGAATTATGGTTTTAGGTACATAATATTTGTAAAAGGCAGGAGTTACAAACCATTTTGTGTAAGAAAAACCACATATAGAGCTTTCACTTGTCAGTGGATGTGTTCTGCTGAAAGCTCCAATTGGATGTGGTTGACTTTTTTGGCTTTTTATGCCCAGAGACACATCCTCTGGGCACATACCATGTAAGCAGCTGGCACTAAGAATGTAGAACACCATTTTCCTTCTCCCTGGGAGGACACAGATCCTAGAACTTCCAGCTCATGCTTTTTGTACATAACTCTTACATGTTTTGTTAGTGGATCGTGTATTCATGCCCAGAGTCTACCTCCAATGTTCAGCAATATTAGAAGTTTTGAGTGGGAGAAAGCCAGGGGGAACCAGGAGGGTTTTTAACTACATAATAAAGAATAAAGCTAAAATAGAGTAGTCATTTCATGCAGGAACTAGATTTACCCAGGGTAGCAGGAGCTATCTGGAGATAACTTTAGTCCTTTAAAGATCACAGTGTGATGTAATAAGTCTTTCAAGAAAGTGGAGGGGCATCTGAAACTATCGGTAGTCTGGTCTTGACCCAGTCTATGTCTCAGGTGACCAGCTTAATTCCTGGGCTGCACATAGGAGCTTGGAAGGTGGATAAAAAAACTTCAAGAAGATTCTAATAGAGTGATACTTGAACTCTACCTTACAGGCATGTGGGGAATAGTCAGTTGGCATGGAGGCAAGAGTGTCAAAATAAATAGCAGAATGGAGGCCATTTTTATGTATTTTATTTCCAGTGCATCTTACACTTTAGATGACTAACGCCCTCTGTGAACTTCTGCAAGTGCAACCAAAACTGTTTAATGAATAAGTGACTTTTAGTGCTTTATTTTCATCTAGAGCTTCATTTGAAAGAGATCATCATTAGCTTTATGGTTTTAATTGTATTGAAATTCCTTATTGTAACCTATTGCTTTATTGCATTAGTCCATTAACCTGGGTGCCATGGAGCATAGTTTTAGAGCCTGTATTTATATCTGGACTAATTGCATGGATGCTTTCAGTATAGGATGAGGTATTTTTCAGATCACCACAGGAAGAATAATCTGAACCCCTTTCCAAACTTCAGGGTTTGGGGTAATAAGAACCAACACAAAGCAAAACAAAACAAAAAACCCCTGCACATTATTGTGCATTTTTCTCGCTTTGAAGTGTCTACTACTCTATCAACAAGGAATTGCAAAATAGTAGTTCTCACAGTCCGTGTTGCTTCCACATGTTTTTCATTTGGAGGTACTATGCGAAGCATTGGTCTGTGGATTCCCCAATCAAAACCAGGTGGTTAATGGTCACAAACTGTGGGACTGTGAGGAGATATGCGCTTTACTCAGTAAAGCAAGTGAAGATAGAGCATCTAGGCTACTGATTGGAGCCTTAGAAGCTCAGACAAAGCAAGAATGACCAAGGCCCAGCTTCCTGTGGGGACCTTTGTTAATAACCCGGAAGGTGGCACAGCTGCGAATGCCCAGTTGACCCAAAGCATTTCTTTCTGAAGTGGGAAAGTGACTGATGGAGACTCTAGTGTATTTAGATCACAGAGTGTTTTTTGCTTGTACTGGAGGAATGAATATTGAAGTTGGAATTGGGCCCTTTGTTACTGCCCAGATGATCAACAGCAGGGGTGTTTACAGTGCCCATCAACCAGGCTTTCCGTTGCACCTGTTGGGGGACCAGCTGCAGAAAGCAGGTGTATCTGAGGACCTAGAGGATGGGTGACTGTGGAGAATGCTGAGGGCTTCCAGATGTATTCCACATAAACACTGGACCAACAGCTGGGGCGGGGGACAGGAAAGATGTAGATTTAATTAAAAAGGATGTGCAAATTTGATTATTAATTTTAACTCACTGTATAAATGTAACACACACATAATGTGTATTTCAGAACAACTCAGTGGAATGTGTTGATGTAATCATGAGATTCACTTTTCATCAATTCCATGCACATTATGTTTTGTTCATTGGTCCACACATTGTTCATTACATTTCCATGTCCATATAAAAAATTTTTCCCAGGCAGGAAGCTAAAGTTCCAGTTTAATTGTAAATGCTTGCAGTCCTAAGAACACACAGTTGTCAATGTAAAACAGAAACTAGTCAAGCAGCTTCTGATGCCTGCATTTATATCTAGATGAATTACATGAATCACTCAGTATAGGATGGGAAACTTTGGCCACAACTATTTGTGCTGTGGATGGTGGACTCTCATGAGATTGGACCAGTCCTTTAGTTTCTTGTGTGCCACTTACCAGAGATGAGAGACTACAGTGTTCATGAAAGGGGTGGAACTCAGGGGCATATTGAGGCTGCTGTCCTGGATTTTGTATACTGTCCATAAAATGTGTAGGAAGCCTGAGGAGAATTTTCAGTGGCTGGCTTTGGAATGCTAAGTGTGTTGTGGGTCTTCTTACCTAGCAATCTGAACGTATGGGGCATTGCCCACAACTCAGAAGAGCTGGAAGTGAGAATACGCTCTACCTTGGGAATAACACCCTTTTGGGCAGTTTTGAATGGCAGTTAAAACTGGCATTAGTTGAGAAGATAGATGTAAAATTATAGCATCAGAGCTGAGGGTAAAATCCGAATTCTTGAGAGTACTGTCTCTTGGGGCTTTCAGGAGACTCTCCCACTAGCTTTAAAGTGCCACGTTATTTTAGAACATTGATTCTTGAAGCCATAGGCAAAATGCTGTGTATATGTGAATATGTGCATTTTTCTTAGTGGTAATAAGTATTTCCTTTTCTTCAGATTCTCAAAGCTCCCCAAATCTTAAGACCTAAGGAGAGTGTTGTTTCTTTGGTGAGCTTTTGTCTTGAGTAGCACCTCATTTCTCTTCAGGAAATGTATTCATAGCAGGAGATAGTAATGCCAATAGCAGCGACAATAACAGTTAATACTTAAGGGCATTTATTTCATTCCAGCTACTATGTTTGTTCATTTAATAAGATAATTGTAATTGTCAAAAATAACAATTAAACCATAATGAATAGTTACTTTTGCACGAAGGGATTCAATTCCTGTAGCATGATATTCAAGGGCCTCCCTGCCCTGGTCTTGAATGGCAATCTTTTTCAATATTTATTTACCCAAAGTATTAGTTTCTTATGCTGGATAACAAATTACTAGAAACAAACTTAGTAGCTTTAAAAGTGCCTATTTATTATTTCATAGTTTCTGTGGGTCAGAAGTCCAGGTAAGACTTGCCTAGATTATTGAGGCTTACCAGGGTGTAGTACAGGTTTGGCTTGGCCTTTGGTCCAGTCTCAGGCTTGACAGGGGAAGGATATAATTTACTGATATACATCCTCTGATTGTTGGCAGAGTTCATCTTCCCTTTTTCTTACTGACTGTTGGCAGGAGGATATTCTCCTAGAATATCTAGTAGAAGCTGCTACTAGAAGCTACTAGAAGCTGCCTATTACATGACCCTCTCATAATGTGACAGTTTACTTCTTCATAGCCAGCAAAAAAGCTTTTCTGTCCTTTCTGCTCTGATGAAGCATTATAATATAAAAGGGTCAGGGAAATAATACCCTTTGACATATAATGTAACCTAATCAAGGGATGGCATCTATTAGTTGTGACATATTCTGTTGGTTAGAAGCAAGTCACAGATTCTACCCAAACTCAAGGAGATAGGATTATACAAGTGTGTTACTTATTGGGGGTAACTTTGTGTGTGTTGGTAGCATCCAACATTAGTACTGGGTGCAGTTTTGGCTAGTATAAATATACATCAGGAAGCTTCATTTTTCCATTTCAGCTTTTTGCTTCTGGTGTTTAGGGAGTATTGTTGTTCCTCAGAAGTGCTTTGCATGCTTATCCCACTGACCCTTTGCTCTCAGTTGTGCTCCCAGCTTGGAGTGCCCTCCAGTGTCCTGGCCATCTGTTACTATCATTGTCAGACTAAAAGGCTCTGCTCAAATACTATGGTTTTTTTCCCCCCAAACCTTCTCTGATGCCTCCATTATTGTGGAGGCATGGGAGCAAGTTGTCATACCTTTCTTATGGCAAACATTTAATTCTGAATTTTTTGTAAATAACTCTCTTCTTCAAAAAAGGAATCATGTCTTACTAGTACTTTTTTGGGGCGGGGAGGGGTCAGAGCTCATCATTTTTACATAGGAAATAATAAGTAAATGTTTGTGGAACTAATTTCTCCCAAACAATTGAAAATTGATTATGAGAATAATCACAACTGAACCTTAACATTGGTTTGGGCTTTTCCTTTTAAAATGGGGACAGAAAGCTTACCTCAAACTCCTTCCTTTTCTCTTCCTTCTGGCCCCTGCAGTATCCAGTCAGGACTTTTTAGCCCAGCTTGAAAAGATCAAGAGGTGAAAGCTACTGAAGAACCCAGTTTGACAGTGTTTTGCCTCTTACTGGGGTTTTATGCCCCACTTGCTGCATTTCCTTCCTGCCATTTTGATGCCAAAAGTAAAACTTGCTGCTGACCATTTACTTCAGGTCCCGCTGAAAAAAACATCCAGATTCTGTGACAGGCCAATTTTCCAGCCATTGAAAGGAGTTTCCAGGTGGGACCTGTCATCCCAGTAGTAGTTCAGGTGCTTTTGTTCAAATGTGAAATTGCAGTTTATTCTCCCTGATAACTGACTGGGGTATTAGAAATGGTTTGGCTTTCATTTCTTTAGCTCGATATAAGGTAATAAATAACTTCATCATATAAACAATTTAAATAACTGTCCATTTTGGTGGTGCTATTGGTATGACATCAATAAAATATCATTTTTTATTCAGTGTTGCATTTCTGTCCTCCTTCCTGGAGGCTGATTACTTCCTGGAGTAAGATTTTAAAAAAATTGAAAAACCAAAAAAGAGGAAAGGGAAATTCAGCTAAAGCAAGAAATACTCCTGACATTGGGCTCTGCAAAGGCAAAGGGTATAGAGCATTGATTTTAATTTGATTTTAAATATAATAGTAAAGTGAACCCAAAGTTGGAAAAGAAAAAAAAATCTGTGTTAGCAAAATGAAATGGTCCTTATGGATAATGTGGATGTGACACATTGTGCTAACAGTGGCTGGCTGTCCTTGGAGCTGCTTTGTCTCTCTGCCTCCCCCAGTGTACCTTTGCAGCCCTTTTTGAATCCCCCATGGATAAAAAGAAACACCAGTACCCAAGCAGTTGTTTCCATAAGGTAACATCAGCTAAACTTGACTAATGCTTTAATGAGGTGGCTCCAGGGAGATAGGTCCTACTCCAAGAGAGTGAAGACAGAACTGGTCTTAATACAAGCATGGCTGCTTGGTCACACAAGAAGGTGCCAAGGGATGGTGATGGCTTCTCTGTCATTTAGTAAACTTTCAGGGCAAGTGGGACTGCAGATTCTAAGGTGGGTCTGAGGTACATAATTTGTTGAATAGTAAGAGAATTATAGTGGGAAACCAAAGAACATGTAGCCTATGAAGTTAAGGGCTGTTCAGTGTCAGGGAACAGATTGGGGTGGAAATTTCCTTTTTTTTTTTTTAATTTATTTTTAAATTATTTTCAGCATAACAGTATTCATTCTTTTTTCACCACACCCAGTGCTCCATGCAATCCGTGCCCTCCATAATACCCACCACCTGGTACCCCAACCTCCTACCCCCCGCCACTTCAAACCCCTCAGATTGTTTTTCAGAGTCCATAGTCTCTCATGGTTCACCTCCCCTTTCAATTTCCCCCAGCTCCGGAAATTTCCTTTTGACATCCTGCTTGCACTCCCCCATGACATAGAATTTCAAAAAACTCACAGGGTTGTGTTCAGAAATAATTGTAAGCAAGTGCAGGCTAGTATTTTTGGCACGGTTGTGGTCTGGGAATAGCTCTACCTTTAAGTAAGGAATCATCATGAATTTTAATAGTTATTTAAAAACTTTCCTAAGATCTGTGTATGTTTTCATCAGAAGTGGTCATGGACTCCAGTTAAATGGGGAGGGTCTTAGGATTGAATAGACTAACACAAAGTACTGGTTTCAGATGTTTATATGCAGGCCTCATCACTCTTAAATCAACCTTCAAGCATTTACAGAATAGCAGAACAGCCAGTAAACATTGGTGCTGGGATAGACTTCTTTCCCAGAACCATTTCTAGTCTCTCCATCTCTTCTGTCCCTGCATAAAAGTTCACCTCCTCTCCACCTCTGAAGTGCTATCTGTAGGAACTCATAGATGGCAGAAAGAATGTCCTGTCACCCCCAACATATGGCTCACAATGGTTTTGAAGATTAAATGAGGTTATAGATATAAAATGTTTATTTTGTTACTGTTACTATTTTATTTTTTATTATGTTCAATTAGCCATTGTATAGTACCTCATTAGTTTTTGATGTAGTGTTCAGTGATTCATTAGTTGCATATAAAAACCCAGTGCTCATCACAACACATGCCCTCCTTAATACCCACCACCCAGCTACCCCATCCCCCACCCATCCCCTCTATAACCCTCAACTTGGTTCCCAGAGTCCAGAGTCTCTCATGGTTTCTCTCCCTCTCTTATTTCTTCCCATTCAGTTTTCCCTCCCTTCCACTATGGTCTTCCAAGCTATTCTTTATGTTCCACATATGGGTGAAACCATATGATAACTGTCTTTCTCTGCTTGACTTATTTCACTTAACATAATCCCTCCCCCATTTCCGTCCATGTTGATGCAAATAGTAGCTGTTCATCCTTTCTGATGGCTAATATTCTATTGCATATATGAACCACATCTTCTTTATCCACTCATCTGTTGAAGGGCATCTCAGCTCCTTCTACAGTTTGACTATCATGGACATCATTGCTATGAGCACTGGAGTGCATGTGCCCCTTCTTCTCACTACATCTGTATCTTTGGGGTCAATACTTAGTAAGTGCAATTGCTGTTACTATTTTTTAAAAATCATTGGTAATAATGGGCAGACTTCTTGCATGTGTCTGACATTAATTCATATTTTTCATACCTTCTCACCTTTTATACAATGAGGCTTGCTTTTTTCCTAGTATAATAATGAATGATGGAATATTTATTTTATTTTTTCTTTAACTTTTTTCAAAATAAAAATAGTCTTTTCTTTTTTTTTTTTTTAAGCATTATACTGGCTTATTGAAATGACTTGACCTCAAACCAAAGTTTGAGGTTGAATGTTTATGCCCTGATACTGAGAGAGAACATTATTTTTAAAATAAATAGGGTCAAGTAGTGCTAGGGCAAGTGTGATTTTTCCTGCTCCCCCCAGTACATTTGGCAGTGTCTAGAGATAGTTTGATTGTTATAACTTGGGGGAGGGGTCTACTGGCTTCTAGCAGGTCGAGACCATGGATGATGTTAAAAACACTACAAAGCACATTTTTCAATATAGAGACTGCCATAACAATTGTTGCCATAACAAGCTACTATAAATTTAGTGGCTTAAGACCATAAATTTAGTGGCTTTATTATTTTACCTTCTATAGGTCAGAAGTCTGGCATGGAGCTCAAGGAACTAAAATTAAGGTGTTAGTAAGTACCCTGTTCCTTTATGGAGGCTTTAAGGGAGAATTCATTCTTTTGCCTTTTTCAGCTTCTAGAAGCTGCCTGCATGCCTTGGTATGTGGGCCTCTTTTCTTGTATTTAAAGCCAGCAGTGGTGGGTCAAGTCCCTTCCATGTTTCAGATCTCTCCTGCTTCTTCCATCATCACATCTCTTTGACCAACTATTTTGTCCTTCTCTTTCACTTTAGGGGTGCCTGTGATTATATTGGATCCACCCAGTAGTCCAAGATAATCTCTGTATTGTAAAGTATTCTAATTAGCAACCTTAAATTTGTCAGCAAACCTTAATTTCCTTTTGTTATGTAATGTAACATATTCACAGGTTCCAGGGATTAGGTCATGAACATCTCTGTGAGGCCATTATTCTGCCTACTACAGCCCTCACAACAAAAATTATCTGTCCCCACATATCAGTAGTACTGAGACTGAGAAAATCTGTCCTAGAGAAAGCTTCTGGACCTACAAGACGGAGCTATGTTCAATGTGGATAAATGAAAAAGATAACCTATTCTTAAATAGACTCACTTGAAGTGTTAACATCACAGCCCATTTAACAACTTGGACAATTTGCATTAAAAGGCACTGCTGGGTGAGATTTCTTGTCCACTGCTGACCAAGATATGATGTTAACTTGGTCCACCTGACAGGGAAGTGAAAATCCTCCTATTAAATAAATGAAGCACCAGCTTCTGGTAACAAACATATGAAACAGAATATTCATCTTTTCTTCAATGGGAATAACATATGACAAAAGTGAGGCTTTCTTCACATTGTTTGTTTATGGAAAATTCATCTCCACTGAGGCCTTATGTTAAATTTGCTCTCTGATGTTAGCATTTCCAGGATGCACAGGGCCACTGGAGTATGTTCTTATGATCTTACCATTTATTTACCTTGATATGAAACTCCAATTACTGTCAGAGATGCTTCTTGTTAAATATGGTAAGATCTCCAGCTTCCGAGAGTGTGAATATGTATTTGATTCTCTGGGGCCAGGCCCAGATGCAAGTTAAGGAATCAGAGTTCTGGGGACGTGGGTGCAAATTAATTAAATATCTAAAGATAACAGTGGAGGAAGTTTGGGCTTTAGAGGAAAGGATGGAATTTAGGGAGAGAGAATTGTATAGCAACAGACTGTGCAGTTGGTTTTCCTTCCACTGGAGCCTCTTGGTTTTGCATGGGTATGTATGTGTTTTTGTATGCACTGAGAATTACTGTGCTTTTTTGTTGCTTTTTTGTGGCTTTTGACACCTAAAGCAACTCTTTTGGATAATCTGAAGTCAGGAATATGAATATAACACGTAACTTCCAATGACATCAGGGGAGACTACTCTCCAGATAAAATGTTAGAATTTTCCTGATTATTCAGACTGTCATATTTAGTTACCAGCTTTCTTTGGGTAATCCAACTCTATTTTATTCATGGGCTATTCTAAAAATATAATCAAAGGGCACCTACTGGCTACAAGTGACTTTGCTCATGTCTAATGGGGCTGTGAAAAATGGTTTGAATTTAGTGCAGATGGGGGAAAATATGTGCTGTCATCAAGAGCCCATCACACTTTCAACTTACAAAATATCTTGACTGGAGTCTAGCCAAAGTGAGTCTTAGGTAGATGCTTTAGGGAGGATGAATGTATTGGGTCAGATAAAGGAAGGACCAGAAGCACACTTAAGTAGACTTTAAATTGAACGGATTGGGATACTATTATTTTTGGCTTGGTAAGTAGAAGGATGTAACTATGCTTGTTTTTCCTTTTTCCTTTTTTTTTTTTTTTTTTTGAGTTGCATTTAGTTTCTATTTTGGAGCTATATATTTTTTTTTATTTCTGGGAGCCACAGAGGCCTGCTTTGGGGAAGCACTGAAGTTCTGTGGTTCTGAGTGTGAAAAATAAATGATTGCATCATTGTTGTTGCTGGGGAATTTTCTGGGAAACATTTCCGTTCCTTCACTGAAATCTGTTCTATGCATACGCCTTGGAGAATGATCATTTCCTAGGTATAAAGCACATGCCTGCAGCAGATCAGTTACTCTTTATAACCCTGGAGCATATAAACAATTTGATTTGGAAAACAAGTTAAGTATTTCCTTTGCCTTCCACCTTATTGGCTGCAATATTGTTTTGTCATTCTTTTCTGGATGGAGAAGACAGAAGCGTGGTTTTAGTCAGGAGAGGTAATATGTTCTCAGCCTTATCTGAAGAAACTACCCTTTGTGTGATCATAATTAGCCCAGAGGGATTGTAATATGTCAAAACCTCAGGCACATTTTTGAGGCTCAAATGCACAGTGGCAGGAAAGACTTTCTAAAACAATCCAAGGTGTGTCATAGTGTGATGACTTTAAACTTGAGTGCCACCAGAATCCCTGAGGGCTTTTTAAGACATTGATCACTGGACTTCACCTCCAGATCTAGGAAAAGGTCCCAGAATTTGCATTTCTAACACATTCCCAGGAGATGCTGCTGTTGTTTCTGGTCCTAGATCATGCTATAAGGACAGTTGGCATAGTGGGTAGGAGTAGACTTAATGACTCTGAACTTTGGGTACCACCATTTCCAAATCTTGGGTCATGGTCCCACCTTGATCTGAATGAGATTTCGTATTTTAACAGTATTTTCAGGTCATTTGTTTCCACATTAAGTTCAAGAAGCCTGACTTAATTTCACTATTCCTTATTTCCCTCATCTGTAAAATGGGAATGATACTTAGTTCTGAGGGGTATTGTGAAGTGAAACACGTGTGGCAGACCTAGCAGTAGGTCTGACACAGAATGTGCCCCTGAACAATGTTACTACTTACAGTTATGAAGTCAATTTGGGATGGAAAAGCAAGTGATTTATTTCCTTGCAAGAACCTGTTTTTTAAAGTTCAAAATTGTGTTTCTTTTTTTTTCCACTTGTTTTTTCCACCTTTTTTTTTTTTTTTCCCTTTTAAGAGCTTCTACTTTCCTTGGAAGTACAAACATTAAGTAACTGAAAGTAGTAGGTTTGAGGACAAATGAGTTTCCTGTTTTACTCATTCCTATCATAAATGCCTTGACTAAGATATCTTCAATTATCTTAAGAGAATATGGGAAAATTCTGAAAGCAAAATAGGTATTAAATTGACAGATATGTTTAGCACTTCATAAAGCTTGTGGTGGAGGATCTTAAAGTCAATCAGACTTTATTAGGGTACAGAAACTGAAAAAAGTTGGAAATTGGCATTAGACTTTTCTCCCTTTCTTCCCCTACCTTTTCTCCAATTCTTGCAATTCAGTTCTGCAATTGTTTTCAGAATTAAGTAAAATTATTTTGCTTCAGCATGTCTAGAAAAGGTTGGTGTATCTTAAGAAGGCTTCTTTGCAACAAAGCATTTCAGTATTTCCTGGGGAAGTATAGTGCTCTGACTTCGGAGGACCTGTTCCAGCTCTGGGCTGGGCCTCTGAATCCTTGCTATTTGCTCCTAAGATCTGGTTCTAAATAGCAGATGCCCTTGGAAGCTTGGAGTTCTGAGTGTTACCCCAGATCTGTAATTAGTGCATCTGGTGTCTGGCCGGGGATCAGCATTTATGCACCTTGGGCAGGTTGCTTATCTACACTAAATTTTACTCTCCCCATTTTTAAATGGAAATCCTTATATTTTTCCTGCCTATATCCTAAAGTTGTAGTGAGGAACAAATAAAGTATATAGAGATACCTTGAATAACAACATTGTTTTATCATTGTCATTTGGGCAGACCCCTGGAATGTAGAGTAGAGCCTACTTCCGAGAACACTGGGGTGTCCTTGGTATCAAACTCATACTACTGAGGTTTATGAAAACACTGCTGTTAGAAGGTTGGGGCAAGGACAGCTGTAGTCAACCTTGCAGTAGTAGAAGCTGAATGCTTCACTGGGTGGAAGGACTTCCTCTACTCACCAAGCCCTGGGTACATCCTGAGTGCCTTAGCAGGTGGCGCCATGGGAGAGGGGGAAGATTATGAAGGGCTAAAGACGATGACATGTCTTTTTTTAATTTAATTTAATTTAATTTTATTTATTTGAGAAAGAGAGAGGCAGAATATAGTTACAGAGATAGGGAGAGAGAGCACAAGCAGGGAAGAGAGGGAGAAGCAGGCTCCCCACTGAGCTGGGAGCCCAATGCAGGGCTCTGTCCCAGGACCTCGGGATCACGACCTCAGCCAAAGGCAGACGGCTTAACGGACTGAGCCACCCAGGCGCCCCTATGATGACATTGCATGAATCTTTGGCTAGGGTCTCCATAATACTATTTCTTTCCATCTAGTCTCTCTCATAGCCTTGGTTTCTTAAAGGATCTTACCAGGAAGTTCTTAGATGCCTATTTAGATAAACAGACAAACAAAACAAACGAACATTTGACATCAAATCCTGCTAATTATCTTTTCCTCTTAAGGAGAAATTGAAGTTGTAGAACTTAAAGAATGTGGTCTCTACTACATACCCTCCAAACCTGACTCCTGGTTACCTGTGTAATTTCCCATCTTTGAATGTTTTTCACTTGGTCTGGTCTTTTTGGTAAAGAAGTCAGATTCTTTCTTTTTGGTAAAGAAGTCAGATTCATTCATTCATTCATTCTTTCTTTCTTTTTTCTTTTTTTCTAATAATTTTTTTTTTTTTAACAAATTTCAGTTGTTTATTGCTGGTATATAGAAAAGCAATTGAATTATTTTTTATTTTTATTAACATATAATGTATTATTTTTACCAGGGGTACAGGTCTGTGAATCATCGGGCTTATACACTTCACAGCACTCATAATGGCACATACCCTCCCCAATGTCCGTAACCCAGCCACCCTATTTCTACCCCTAACCCCGAGCAACCCTTTGTTTTGTGAGATTAAGAGCCTCTTATGGTTTGTCTCCCTCCCAATCCCATCTTGTTTCATTTTTTCCTTCCCTACCCCCCACAATTCCCTGCCCTGCCTCTTGAATTCCTCATATCAGAGAGATCATATGGTAATTATCTTTCTCTGATTGACTTATTTCGCTCAGTATAATACCTTCTAGTCCATCCACGTCATTGCAAATGGCAAGATTTCATTTCTTTTGATGGCTGCATAGTATTCCATTGTATATATAAACCACATCTTCTTTATCCATTCATCTGTTGGTGAACATCTAGGTTCTTTCCATAGTTTGGCTATTGTGGACCTTGCTGCTATAAATGTTTGGGTGCACATGCCCCTTCGGATCACTACATTTATATCTTTAGGGCAAATACACAGTAGTGTGATTGCTGGGTTGTAGGGTAGCTCTATTTCCAACTTTTTGAAAAACCATGGTGTTTTCTAGAATGGCTGCATCAGCTTGCATTCCCACCAACAGTGTAGGAGGGTTCCCCTTTCTCTGCATCTTTGCCAACATCTGTAGTTTCCTGACTTGGTAATTTTAGCCATTCTGACTGGTGTGAGGTGGTATCTCATTGTGGTTTTGATTTGTATTTCCCTGATGCCGAGTGATGTGGAGCACTTTTTCATGTGTCTGTTGGCTATCTGGATGTCTTCTTTGCAGAAATGTCTGTTTATGTCTTCTGCCCATTTCTTGATTGGATTATTTGTTCTTTGGATGTTGAGTTTAGTAAGTTCTTTATAGATTTTGGATACTAGCCCTTTGTGTGATATATCATTTGCAAATATCTTCTCCCATTATGTTGGTTATATTTTGGTTTTGTTGACTGTTTTCTTTTTTGGGCAAAACCTTTTGATCTTGATTAAGTCCCAATCGTTCATTTTTGCCCTTGCTTCCCTTGCCTTGGGCAATGTTTCTAGGAAGAAGTTGTTGCAACTAAGGTCAAAGAGGTTGCTGCCTGTGTTCTCTTCAAGGATTTTGATGGATTCCTGTCTCACATTGAGGTTTTTCCTCCATTTTGAGTCTATTTTTGTGTGTGGTATAAGGAAATGGTCCAGTTTCATTCTTCTGCATGTGGCTGTCCAATTTTCCCAACACCATTTGTTGAAGAGGCTCTCTTTTTTTCCATTGGACATTATTTCCTGCTTTGTCGAAGATTAGTTGACCATAGAGTTGAAGGTCCATTTCTGGGCTCTCTATTCTGTTCCATTGATCTATATGTCTGTTCCTGTGCCAGTACCATACTGTCTTGATGGTGACAGCTTTGTAATAGAGCTTGAAGTCCGGAATTGTGAGGCCACCAACTTGGTTTTCTTTTTCAACATTCCTCTAGCTATTTGGAGTCTTTATGGTTCCATATAAATTTTAGGATTATTTGTTCCATTTATTTGAAAAAAAAAATTGGTGGTATTTTGATAGTGATTGCATTAAATATGTAGATTGCTTTAGGTAGCATGGACATTTTCACACTATTAGTTTTTCCAATCCATGAGCATGGAACATTTTTCCATTTCTTTGTGTCTTACTCAACTTTTTTCATGAGTATTTTGTAGTTTTCTGAGTATAGATTCTTTGCCTCTTTGCTTAGGTTTATTCCTAGGTATCTTATGGTTTTGAGTGCAATTGTAAATGAGATTGACTTCTTAATTTCTCTTTCTTCTGTCTTGTTGTTGGTGTATAGAAATTCAACTGATTTGCGTGCACTAATTTTATATTCTGATACTTTACTGAATTCCTGTACAAGTTCTAGCAGATTTGCAGTGGAGTCTTTTGGGTTTTCCACATAAAGTATCATATCATCTGCAAAGAGTGAAAGTTTGCTTCTACTTTGTCTTTAATTTCTTTCTTTCTTTTTTTTTTTTTAAGATTTTTTTTATTTATTTGACCGACAGAGATCACAAGTAGGCAGAGAGGCAGGAAGGGGGGGGTGGGGGAAGCCGGCTTCCCGCTGAGCAGAGAGCCCAATGCAGGGCTCCATCCCAGGACCCTGGGATCATGACCTGAGCCAAAGGCAGAGGCTAAACCCACTGAGCCACCCAGGCATCCCTTTCATTTCTTTTTGCTGTCTGATTGCTGAGGCTAGGACTTCTAGTACTATGTTGAATAGCAGTGGTGATAGTGGACATACCTGCAGTGTTCCTGACCTTGAGAGAAAGCTCTCAGTTTTTCCCCACTGAGAATGATATTCGCTGTGTGTTTTTCATAGATGGCTTTGATGATATTGAGGTATGTGTTCTCTATCCCTACACTGTGAAGAGCTTTGATCAAGAAAGGATCTAAGGGCACCTGGGTGGCTCAGTGGGTTAAAGCCTCTGTCTTCAGCTCAGGTCAGATCCCAGGGTCCTGGGTATCAAGCCTAGGGTCCTGAGATTGAGCCCCGCATTGGGCTCTCTGCTCAGCATGGAGCCTCTTTCCCATCTCTCTTTCTGCCTGCCTCTCTGCCTATTTGTGATCTCTGTCTATCAAATAAATAAATAAAATCCTTAAAAAAAAGGATGCTATACTTTGTCAAATGGTTTTTCAGCGTCTATTATTGAGTATCATATGGTTCTTGTTTTTTCTTTTATTAATGTATTGTATCACATTGATTGATTTTGTGATGTTGAACCAAACTTGCAGCCCAGGAATAAATCACACTTGATCTTGGTGAATAATCCTTTTAACGTACTGTTGGTTCCTATTGACTAGTATTTTGGTGAGAATTTTTGCGTCTGTGTTCATCAAGGATATTGGTCTGTAATTCTCCTTTTTGATGGGGTCTTTGTCTGGTTTTGGCATCCAGGATATGCTGGCCTTATAAAATGAGTTTGGAAGTTTTCCTTCCATTTCTATTTTTTGGAACAGTTTCAGGAGAATAGGTATTGATTCTTCTTTAAATGTTTGGTAGAATTCCCCTGGGAAGCCATCTGGCCCTGGGCTCTTATTGGGAGATTTTTGATGACTGCTTCAATCTCCTTACTGGTTATGGGTCTGTTCAGGCTTTCTATTTCTTCCTGGTTCAGTTTTGGTAGTTTATATTTTTCTAGGTACGCATCTGTTTCTTCCAGATTGTCAAACTTTCTGGTGTATAGTTGCTCATAATATATTCTTATAATTGTTTGTATTTCTTTGGGTGTTGGTTGTGATCTGTCCTCTTTCATTCATGATTTATTTGGGTCCTTTCTCTTTTCTTTCTTTCTTTCTTTAAAATCTTTTAAAAAAATCTTTTTTTTTTTTTAAAAAGATTTATTTATTTATTTATTTGACAGAGAGAGATTACAAGTAGGCAGCGAGGCAGGCAGAGAGAGAGAGAGAGGAGGAAGCAGGTTCCCCGCTGGGCACAGAACCCGATGCAGGGCTCCCAGGATCCTGGGATCATGACCTGAGCCAAAGGCAGAGGCTTTAACCCATTGAGCCACCCAGGCGCCCCACCTTTCTCTTTTCTTTTTGATAAGTCTGGCCAGAGTTTTATCAATCTTATTAATTCTTTCAAAGAACAAGCTCCTAGTTTCATTGACTTGTTCTACTGTTCTTTTGATTTCTATTTCATCGATTTCTGCTCTGATCTTTATTATTTCTCTTCTTCTGCTGGGTTTAGCCTTTCTTTGCTATTCTTTCTCAAGCTCCTTTATTTTATTATTATTATTGTTTTTAAAGATTTTATTTATTGGACAGACAGAGATCACAAGTAGGCAGAGAGACAGGCAGAGAGAGAGAGGAGGAAGCAGGCTCCCCGTTGAGCAGAGAGCCTGATGTGGGGCTCGATCCCAGGATCCTGGGATCATGACCTGAGCTAAAGACAGAGGCTTTAACCCACTGAGCCACCGAGGCACCCTTCTCAAGCTCCTTTAGGTGTAGGGTTAGGTTGTGTACCTGAGACCTTTCTTGTTTCTTGAGAAAGGCTTGTATCTCTATATACTTTCCTTTCAGGACCACCTTTGCTGTGTCCCACAGGTTTTGAACAAGTTGTGTTTTCATTTTCATTTGTTTCTATGAATTTTTTAATTCTTCTTTAATTTTCTGGTTGACCCATTCATTCTTTAGTAGGATGCTCTTTAGCCTCCATGTATTTGAGTTCTTTTCAACTTTCCTCTTATGATTGAGTTCTAGTTTCAGAGCATTGTGGTCTGAAAATATGCAAGGATGATCCCAATCTTTTGGTACTGGTTGAGACCTGATTTCTGACCTAGGATGTGATGTAGTCCAGAGAATGTTCCAGGTTCACTAGAGAAGAATGTGTATTCTGTTGCTTTGGGATGGAATGTTCTGAATATCTCTGTGATGTTCATCTGGTCCAGTGTGTCATTTAAAGCCTTTATTTCCTTGTTGATCTTTTGCTTGGATGATCTGTCCATTTCAGTGAAGGGGGTGTAAAGTCCCCTACTATTATTGTATTGTTGATGTGTTTCTTTGATTTTGTTATTAATTGGTTTATGTAGATGGCTGCTCCCATGTTAGGGGCATAGATATTTAAAATTGTTAGATCTTCTTGTTGGGCAGATCCTTTGAGTATGATATAGTGTCCTTCCTCATCTCTTATGATAGCCTTTGGTTTAAAATCTAATATAAGGATTGGCACTCCAGCTTTCTTTTTGTCCATTAGCATGGTAAATTGTTTTCCACCCCCTTACTTTAAACCTGGAGGTGTCTTTGGTTCTAATATGAATTTCTTATAGACAGCATATCAGTGGGTCTTTTTTTTTTTTTTTTTTAATCCATTCTGATACCCTGAGTCTTTTGCTTGGGATATTTAGCCCATTTACATTCAGGGTAACTATTGAAAGATATGAATCCAGTGCCATTGTATTGCCTGTAAGGTGACTGTTACTCTATATTGTCTCTGTTCCTTTCTGTTCTGTTAGTTTTATGTTCTCTCTTTGCTTAGAGGACCCTTTTCCAGTAGGGCTGGTTTGTTGTTTGCAAATTATTTTAATTTTTGTTTGTCGTGGAAGCTTTTTATTTCTCCTATTTTCAGTGACATCCTAGCTGGATATAGTATTCTTGGCTGCATGTTTTTCTTGTTTAGTGCTCTGAATAGATCATGCCAGTCCTTTCTGGCCTATCAGGTCTCTGTGGAAAAGTAAGCTGCCAATCTAATATTTCTACCATTCTATGTCATAGACTTCTTGTCCTGAGCTACTTTCAGGATTTTCTCTTTGTGACTAAGACTTCTGAGTTTTACTATTAGATGATGGGGTGTGGACCTATTTTTATTGATTTTGAGGGCAGGTCTCTGTGCCTCCTCAATTTTGATGCTTGTTTCCTTCCCCAAATTAGGGAAATTCTCTGGTATAATCTGTTCCAATATATCTTCTGCTCCTCTCTCTGTTTCTTCTTCTCCTGGGATCCCAATTATTCTAATATTGTTTTGTCTTATGATATTACTTATCTCTTGAATTCTCCTCTCATGGTCCAGTAGTTGTCTCTCTTTTGCTCAACTTCTTTATTTTCTGTTGTTTAGGCTTCTATATCACTAATTCTCTCTTCTGCCTCATTTATCCTAGCAGTAAGAACCTCTATTTTTTATTGCACCTCATGAATAGCTTTTTTATTTCAACTTTGTTAGATTTGAGTTCCTTTATTTCTCCAGGAGGGGATTCTCTAATATCTTCTATTTTTTTTTTTTGAGCCCAGCTAGCACCTTGATAATCATCATTCTGAACTCTAGTTCTGACATATTACTAATGTCCATGTTGATTAGGTCCCTAGCTGTTGGTACTGCCCATTGTTCTTTTTTCTGTGGCAAGTTTTCCTGCCTTATAATTTTATCCAGATAAGAATAGATGAATGAGAGAACAAAATACTAAATGGGTGGTCAAGACCCCAGAAAAATATACACTAACCAAATCAGAAGACACCTAAAACTAGGGGGAGAAGAAGGGGGGAATAAATATATATATAAATATATAAATATAAATATATATATTAGACTGGTCAATAGAACAGATCTGTCCACTTGATTTTGGATATATTTTGGTCTCTTAGAAGAAACTACCTTTCAAAATTTTAAAGAAAGAAAAACTTATATGTATATATAAAAATAAGGGTAAACATGATGAAGGGATGGAATATAACTATGAAGATGAAAATTAAAAAATATTCTAACAAAGGAATTGATAAGTTGGTTGGAAAAAGAAAAAAAAAAGAGGAGAGAATGTAATCAGGCTGGAGACTAGAACAAAGCCATGTGCTAGATTTAGTGCAAATTTTGATGTATTAGAAGAAATTGTATCCTAAAATTTTAAAGAAAAAAACTTATATGTATACAAAAAATAAGGTTAAATACAGTGAAGGGATAAAATATGACTATAACAATGAAAATTTAAAAAGATTTTTTAAAAAAATGTATTGATAAGATAAAATAGTTAAAAAGCATTAAAAGAGGAAACAGGAAAAGTTAAAAAAATAGTATAAACAAAAAATAAATTTAAAAAATTTAACTTTGAAAGACTAAAGGATTATGGGAAAAAAAGCCATGAATTCTATGTGTTTCTTCCCCCTAGCTCTGGAATTCCATAGTTCTCATTGAATCATAAACTTGGTCTTGACTGGGTGTTCTTGCTGCTCTTCTGGGGGAGGAGCCTCTTGCCCATGATTGTCAGATGTCTTTGCCAGAGGCGGAATTGCACCACCCTTGTCAAGGGCCAGGCTAAGTAATCTGCTTGGTTTTGCTCTCTGTAGCTTTTGTTTCCTGAACACTTTCCATACAGCTTTAAAGGATGGGAATGAAAATGGCGGCCTCCAAATCTCCAGCCCCATAGGAGTCGAAAGTTTGTGGCCCCACTCCTCAGTGAACCCTCAAAGAAAAGCAGTCAATCCCTCCCATCTCCCTGGTCTCTGGCCGCACTTTGAGCTCATTCAGCCTGTGACTGACTGTTTCTATCTCTGGCGCACGGCCCTCTTTGGAGTCTCCAAAGTCAGTAGATTCCTGCAGCATGCTCCTGAGCCAGTCCTTCCTGAGGAGGAAGGAGGGAATCTCTCCAGATATGCCACTTGTGGGGTCCCTGCTGGAAGAGCAGTGGCCCAACTGTGTGTCAGGTCATAGTTTAAGGTAACCCCGAGCTGAGAGCACACTCCTTGGCTCCGTCTCTGTAGCCAGCTTCCCTGCTCCGATACGTGGGAACTCTGCCACAGTCAGATACCCCTGGTCTTTCTCTGTCTGTGTGGGTCCTGAGACCACACTGTCTGTGCTAGGGCTCCACCCCCGCTTAGCCTCTGGACTGATGTCCCTCAATGGAGCAGACTTCTAAAAGTTCCGATTTTGTGCTCTGCTGCTCCACAGCTGGCCAGGACCTGGCCTCTCCCCCTGTGGTCTATCTTCCCATCACTTTGGATTCACTTCTCTGCATGTCCTACCTTCCAGAAAGTGGTCGATTTTCTGTTCCTAGAATTGCTACTTTTCTTCTCTTTGATCTCCTGTTGAGTTTGTAGGTGTTCAGAATGGTTTGTTAAGTATCTAGCTGACCTCCTGAGACCTAATGATATTCCAGTCTCCTCCTCCTCCATCTTGCTTCCTCCCTCAGATTTTCTTCTTTCTTGTATCCTGCCAAGACCTTCCCTTATCCCATTGCTAATTTAATTTCCCAGGGTAAACTCCAACCTATCCATCTATGATCTTAACATTTATTTCAACCTCCTGAACTCCAGATGCTGGAAAACAAAAGCTGCTTGAAAAACTCCTCTAGACCTCAGGTGCTGGGTACTTTATTGGTTCTGCCTATGTGTAAGGCTGGGTTTCAGAGCTGAGTGGAACAGAATGGAGTGAGAGACAGGTCGCGAGTCACCTACTTTGCTGGTGCACAACAGGTCAGAGGCTGCTGTGTTTTAAACTCACCAACTTGCTGTCACAATGACAGCAGTTTTCTCCAGGGTGGCAGGGCCTGGAGAATTAGTCCTGAAAGCTCTGTGTAGGTGTTTTAAGCCACCTAATGCCTATCAGTAAGTCACTTTATTCTGAGACTAGCTGGAAAGGTTTCTGTTGGCTGAAGTTAAATCCTAACTGATACACTGATTTGGCACTTGGCATTCTCCCTGATATGATTCACCAGCTTTCAGACCTGTATTCTTGGCCAGCCTGACTGTCTTTCCACTAGAGTAGCCAGATTTGTTATCCTGATCTCATAGGGGTCTTTTCATTCCCTTACTTCCAGGCACATTACTTGGCATGAACTCTATTGCTACTACTGCCAGTCAAGGTATGCCCTATGGCTTAAGCAATCAAAGAAATGTTTCTAAAATATAATTGCTTAAACTTGGATGTAAAGTATGAGTTTACATAGGTTCATGGCCTAATCTTGTAATGCATCAAATGCAATGGTTTGTTGGAGGCAGACCAGAAATTCTCCAAATCTTCTGTTCTATTAGGTATCCCAGCCTTTCCAGACATCTGGAATTTTTCATTCATTCATTTGTCATATTTATAGAATGTAATTTTTTAAGTGAATGAGAAGGGTACTTTTCATTTTAAAAATTGCTATTTATGCCATTTTCTACCTGTTATTAAGTAGTATCCTTCAGGGAATTCTCTTAGAAGATTTGAACATAATGTACTAAAGAAACCTTTGTGAAAAAAAACATGGACATTTTAGGAATCGGGACTATTAGAGTCGCTCTCAAGTCCCTGACTTGAACTTCAGAGTTGTGGATTTTTCACATGGATTCTATACCATTGCACCATTAGTATTCCTAACAGAGATTCAGAGGAAGCAGCTGAGCTTATTTTTCACTCACTAAAGATGGCCAGAAGACAGAAGCCACTTGAAGTTACTGAGATGGGGTGACAATATCTGAGAGGCCAACATGGCTTTTATTGGTGGGGTGTATGATGGATGTGTGGATAATCATGTGTAATCCTTCCTTTTCCATTGCTAAGCCTGTAAGAATGATACAAGACATCTCAAAAGAATCATGTGTCTTTCTAAACCTGAATGGAGGAAGAGAGTGTCTAGTGGAACGTTTTGTTTAGAGAAGGGGTTTTACATGTGCATAGGGCATGCACACACATTCTTACTCATGAGAGTTGTTCTTTTCAAAGCACAATTTGTCTCTGCCTTTGACCACAATCTGTTCCTGGAAATTCTATCAAAAAGCAGTCACCTTTTCCCATAATTACAGTGTGTTGTAATTGGGCATTGCATTCCTGACCAAGGGCCTGCCATTAAATAAACCATAGATGTGACAAAAATATATCCTAAAAGCAAAGATGTGATAGCTATAAACCTCTATAATAATTTTCAAGAATAAAATAATGGTTTGTCATATAAATGGGCTTAAATATACTGTACACATTGATTATATAAGAAATCTCAATGAATTGTAAAGTATATATAATATAAAACATATAAATCTAGTGCATTATAAATTTGACTTAAGATTCTACCTATAATAAACATTAAGCATTTACTTAATCATTTTTTTTCTTTCTTTTTTGAAAGTTAGGAGGACATTTTAATATATGATTTGAGTGGCCCAGTTTCCTCACAAAGAACCCTTCTTATCTCAGTGAAAGTCCTAGTTACAAGTAGAGGCATTTCAGAAAGCATCCTAATGACCTTGACAAAATAGTCTTTAGGAACATTTATTGCTACAGACAGAATGTTTCAAACCGCTGAGTGGGGAGTAGATATTATAAAGGACGATATAGGTTCCATGGAATGCTGAATGGATGGGTGATTATGTTGCAGGAAGTGAGGACTGGGAGCTATGTTTCCAGCTCTCCCTTTTCTGAGTCTTGAACTTGCTGTAAACTCTGTTGTGTCCCCTTCAATAACACATCCTGTGTTTATATGATGCTCCAGTGCTTAATGACTGAGAACATCACTACCTTAAGTAAATGTATGATGCTCTTTTGTTTTCCCTTAAAAGAACAAGTTCAGGAGATTTGAAAGCTCTGCTATTTTCTTAACAAAGCAACAATTTAAAAAAAATTAGCTCATTTTTCTTAAACAGAGTCTTTGAGTATCTGTTGTGGTAATACTGTGCATTTTGGTTCATTGCTTCTAGTATCTGGAGCAATGCCTGGCACAAGATTAGTGCTCAGTAAATATTTGTGGAAAAGAAAGAAGGGGAAAGAGGAAACAAAGGAAGAAAGAAGTGAATTGCTCAAGTAAGAGCTTTAACTACCTCAGGGCTTCTAGGACAGACCTTAGAGTATGCTCTAAGAGAAGGTGCCTTAAGGAGGTCGGGAAAACTGGACTCCCAGGAATGGCCCAGTAAAAGAATAACCTAGCCAGTTCAAATTTAGCAGGTGAAAACACTCAGATTAGTGGAATCCAGAGCTGGACACTTCAAGAATCAGTATGATTCAAAGCACCAGGCGAAATTCTAATCCTCTGCCTCTGCTTTTGTCACTCATTCTCCCAAGGTCATTGTGTCTCATCTATTTCTACTTCTGCCCAATTGTTCTTAATCTGTCCAATTGTTCTATAACCCAATTGTTCTTAATCCTGGCTTTCCAGCTCAGTCTCTTATCTCAACCCCAGATACTTACATCTGAATTATTTACTGGATGCTTATCTGTCTGTCCCAAATGTTCCTAAATTCACCTTATTTAAAACTAAGTTAATATCCTTTCTCACTCCAAGCTCTGGTATTGTTCAGTTTTTACTTTTTTGGTACTCATACTCATACTCTTCATTCATTGGACTTTCTTAAGCAGAGAGCCGGAAGAGGTATATCTAAAGAAGTTTGAATCCTTTTCACTGTTACCATACTGTCTTAGTTGCCAGGCAAAAGGAATTCAGCACCAGACCCTTGGCTAGCAGGTCCCATTTTGTTGGTCCTATCTGAGTGCTGGAAGCAATTTCTTAAGAGTTACATATTGGCAATTATACATTTTTGGAAGAAGGCCTCAGTGTACTTTTAGGATATTTTGAGAGTAAGTTTTATGGTGTTGGAATGGATATCAGCAAACTGTGTAAAAATAAGCAGCAAATCAATGAAAGTGATGTGTAGAAAATCTCTTGGTTGACATAAAATCTTCTAGCCATATCAACATATAAGAGTGACAGTACTATATGTTAATTTGAGACCATGAGAATCAATGGATTTGTAACATTCTAAAACTTAAAATGGTTTTCATTGATACAAATTTGCATTTACTGTTGAATACATGAGCTACTTGTTAGTATTTGGAAAATACAGATATATAAATCCATGAACACCTTTCTGTGCTTACATAATTATGAAGCTTTACCCATAAAAATGTACTATGGGGGCAGCTGCATGTATTTAGTTAATGTCTAAGTATTGATTTGACCAAGTGCAAGAATGCAAAGAAAATTTTATGTATTTCTTCATTTAAAAAAATTTTTATTTAAATTTTACTTAGTTAACATACAGAGCAATGTTTGTTTCAGGAGTAGAATTCACTGATTCACTACTTACGTACAAAACTTACATACAAAAACTAGTGCTCATCCCAAGTACCTTCTTTAATACCCAGCACCTATCTCTCCCATCCTCCATCAACCCCCAGGTTGTTCTCTGTCATTAAGAGTTTCTTGCAATTTACTTTCCACTCTCCCTCCCCCCCTTCACATATGTTCCTCTGTTTTGTTTCTTAGATTCCATATATGAGTGAAATCATATGGTATTTGTCTTTCTCTGATTGACTTATTTCACTTAGCATTATACATTCTAGCTCCATCCATATCATTTAAAATGGCAAGATTTCGTTCTTTCCGATGGCTGAATAATACTCCATGGTGTGTGTGTGTGTGTATACACACGTAAGTACATCTCTATATGCCACATCTTCTTTTTTCCTTCACCAGATGGTGGACATTGGGGCTCTCTCTATAGTTTAGCTATTGTTGATGATGCTGTTTAAATTCAGGGTGCATGTACCCCTTAAAATCTGTATGTCTGTATCCTTTGGGTAAATAACTAGTAGTGCAATTGCTGGATCATAGGGTAGTTCTGTTTTTAGTTTTTTGAGGAGCTTCCACACTCTTCTCCAGAGTGGCTATACTAGTTTGCCTTTCTACCAACATTGCAAGAGGTTCCCCTTTCTCTGCATGCAAAGTGGTATTTTATTTTTTTTTATTTTTTATTTTTTTTAAAGATTTTATTTATTTATTTGACAGAAATCACAAGTAGACGGAGAGGCAGGCAGAGAGCGAGAGAGGGAAGCAGGCTCCCTGCTGAGCAGAGAGCCCGATGCGGGACTCGATCCCAGGATCTTGAGATCATGACCTGAGCCGAAGGCAGCGGCTTAACCCACTGAGCCACCCAGGCACCCGCAAAGTGATATTTTAAATGTTAATATTCCAAAGACATATTATGTTCCATTCACCACACTGGGCATTTTGTGTGTTTTAACTAATTTTTTATTATGTTCAGTTAGCCAGCATATAATACATTGTAAGTTTTTGTTGTAGTGTTCAATGATTCAGTGGGCATTTTGAATTACTTAAGAACAGTTGGCTTTTATAATCAATTGGCTATAGCTGTATTACTGGTAATAAGCCATAAATCTTAATACATCACTTTTTAAGATTCCAGAGATGATATTTTAAGGTAAAGAGAATATGTAAGAATTTATACAGCATGCCAATTTTTGTTGTAATTGTTATTAGTAAATTAACAAGGAAGGGGTAGCATAATGGTGAATTGCTCGAATTCATTAAACTGAGGATAACTCCCTTTGTGCTTGAGCCAATTATTTCCAAAATGGAGTGCCCAGAGGAGTCAGTAACATCCAAAGCCAAGATACCATAAAAATGGGGAAAAATCACTAGTGGGACATTGTAGCAGTGGCAGGTGTTTTGGAATTATAATCTTACTTAAGATGAACATGACCAATTCCTCAGAAAGCACAGTTTGTATCTTAGTGGGTAAGTGTGGAGACATATTGCCTGAGTTCTCCTCCTTCATGGGACCTTGTGCAAGTTACTTACCACCCTTAAGCCTCAATTTTTTCATTTGAAAAATTAGAGAAGGAGTTACTTCTCAAGCTGTTGGGTTAAGACAGTGAATGTAAAACTGTTAACAGGGTGCCTCAAAGAATGTTAGTTGATATTATTTCATGCATTATGTATTATTCTATGTTAATATAATGTATAATGCAATAATTATTTGTGTGTTTATATATTGTCTTAGCTAGTGCTTCTGTGACAAAATACTATAGACTGAGTGGCTTAAAAAAAGGACATTTATTGCTCGCAGTTCTAAATGCTGAGAAGTCCAAGATAAAGATGTTGGCAGATTCAGTTCTTTGTGCAGGTCCTTTTCCTGGCTTGCAGACAGCTGCCAACTTGCTTCTAACATGGCAGAGAAAGAAAAGGCTCTTGTGTCTCTTTCTCTTCTTAAAGAGGCACTGAATCCATCATGGGTGCTCTACCCTCATGACCTCCTCCTCTAAATCTAATTACATAATCTCCCAAAGGTTCTATCTCCAACACTATCAAATTTTGGGGTGAGGGCTTCAACACATGAATATGGACACAATCAGTCCATAACATATGTGATGTACTAAATAATAAAAATAACAAAACTAATATTTGTTTGTTATTTTAAAACTAATTTTAGGATTATCAGTGTTGAGATCTGCAGCTGAATAAAGTGACATCTAGTGTTACATTAGAATAATTAGCATTTTTTGGTCATTATTTTGCCCTTTCTGTAAGGATGACTTGAATGTGATAAAGGATCACATATTACCAGAAATGGGTTAAATGTGTATATAATAATGAAAAAGAAACTTGGGCAAACATTATTGGGCAAAAAATTTCTTGTAGTAAGTGCATTTATTGAGTTCCAGATGTAAGCTCCATCATGAAGGATTATTATTATCTTAAAAGATTGTTTCTTTCTGAGGGCTCTAATTTGACAGTTGGTCAAACAGTTTGAAAATATAAGATCTTGCAATTCTCATACTCTGGGTGAAATGGAAGCAGTTCTTCAAAGGATTTAATGACAGGAATAAATTAAAGATTCATTTCAAAACCAACAACTGATTATCATTAACATTGGAAGCTTAAACATGACCCTTGGTCACTAATTTACTAATAGTCTCTTTACAGGCACACATGAGCATTAGTAGGAGATTAAGAGTGGACTGAAATAAGTGCTAAGTTGAATAAATTTCTGGTAAACATAGGAAATCCTGATGCTAGAAGAGCTTAGCGATGTTCAGCAACAGGGATGAAGACTAAATAGTTCTGATGAGGAAAGTTGATCTGGGTGAGTGGGATTATCTGTTTTAAGAACTGGAGAAATGGAAGGGAAATTTAGGTGTTTGTTGAATGAATGAATGGTGAAGGGATGCTAACTGGGATTAGTTCAGGGGAATAGCTGTATTTATACTGAATCTCTTATCAGTAGCTTTTAGATGAGGAAAGGAACCTGAATTGGGGAGATCCCAAATCTTGAAAGAAGAGATGGGAACAAGTGGGGCAGATGGAACATATGGATCTTTCTACAAGGTCTTCACAGTCGTCAGTAATTACAAGTTCCATTTCCTGATTGGTAGCTCCTTGGGGAGGGTGGGGGAGGCATTGTTCCCTGCTGATAAAGTTTAATGTCAAGTGTAGACTGATTTGCTTTACCTCCAGGCCCTTTTTTCGCAACTTAGAGATGGCGGCTGTTTTTCTGTCAGACACAAGCTTCACTTAATGACTGTGTAGTTTATTACCCAGTAGGTCATATCCTGTATATTTTAAGAACAAACACCTCAGAGACTGTGACTTGGTGGAAGGAGATGACATGTGTCACTGCTGTTATTTTCACTACAGCCTGGTGGAAAAACTAATTACCTTTTCATCTGGGCAAATTCAGAGGTCAGTTTACCACTAGTATATCACTACATGACAGGGAACATGGGTAATTAGGTGGGATGTGTAACCTGGATATTCCATGGATCTCATTACATCTTATTTAGAAAGGCTATAATTTGATTGGTGGAAAATTAAGGCATCTTCTCATGGGTCATTTTATCTTTCTGCAATAATAATTCTTGGCTTGATTAAAAATTGATCCAGTGTCTTCAAGTGAATTTATTATTGCTGCAATCTATCACCCCCAGACAGATAATCTGGTTCCCATCTTTATCTGATTTGAAAAATCTGTCACTTATTATGTGTTGTTTTTTTCAATCATTTAAATTGATAGCATTCTAGGAAGGCGTTTGCAACCTCAGGTTTCTTGGAGAAAAGCTTCACAGAGTGTGTGCATTCTTTTATGGTAAAAGATTGGATAATCTGTCAATTTTAATAAATCGATTTTGGATCGGTCTGTGGCAACATTTTTGCTATTAAAAACAATCAAGCTCCATTTTGAGGAATGAGAACAATTGAAAGATAGTAAGAGGGCAGAATGCTTCTCCTTCTTTTTTCTCTTTTCTTTTGTTGAACCAAAGGACTTTAGTTCTTTTAACGATTCCAAGATTGCAAAACTTAACCTAAATCCCAGAGAGTCAACTAAAATATGTTTAATGTCCCTCAAGAAATTATAGAACATCAATCTATATGCAGAAAAAACATTTTGAGTTAATTTAGGCATTCAAGGAACCATAATAAATTTAATTATTTGCATTTATAGGTTCTCTCAGCTTATAGTATATACAATAGAAGATCTAAAATGTGCAGACATTGAATGTGTTCTCTCTCTCTCTTTTTTTTTTACCTGTAATAATAGTTATCTTTTATTAAGAACTTACTGTATGTAGGTTAAGAACATCAGTGATTTATGTGGCTTTGTTTATCTAGGCATCAAAGCAGCTCTGTGGGTGAGATTTAGGCATAGAGAGGTTTAGTGATGTAGTCACACAGGTGGTAAGCAGAACCATGAGGATTTGAATTTTGGTGATCTCAAGAGTATGCTCATTGCCACTGCTCTGCTGCTGCTTGCCTTAGAATTAGCTTTCTGAGATAGAAGGAAGTCTTTAGAGTAAACGTAAAGCCGACAATTTCAATATAGTAATTAATGGGTATTTGTTAAGGACTTGCTGTAATTGAAGCATCACTCTTAGGCACTTGGGAGATACAAAAAATAATGGCAAGATTTTCATTAAGATATAAACAGGAAAGAATGAATAGTAGAGATGATAAAAGGTAACAGTGCAACAGTATCTTGTAAGAGCAATTTATCCCAAACTGCTAACACCCACTCCAGGGGCTAGAGGGGTTCAGATGAGAACCAACAATTGTAGGCACAGGAATCCTGGAATACTTCTTGGGGGAAGAGAGTATTGTGTTGTGTCTTGAAGAACCTAGTATAGAATCTAGAGAAGTGGAGAGAAGGGCAGTGGTTTTCTAGATGGGAGGAACTGTATAAGAAGAGCATGGAAATGGGAGGGAGTCAGATGATCTGGGGGACAAGTGCTTGAAACAAGTAAGATTGTGGCAGGGTGGAATCAAAGGTGATAAGTAGGTCATTTGGGCCTAGAAGACTTGAGCACTAAGGTCAGGAGAGGGGAATTTGTGTAAGGGGCTGGGACTAGACATTGGAAGTTTTGGTGCAAAATGGGGTCTGAACACAGTAAACCTTAAGTGTGTGAATTGAACATAGGACAGACTATATATTAGAGAGGCTGATGATGTCAGAGGGGTATTCATTCACCAGCTGCAAAAGGCAGACATTGCCCTGGGGAAAGGTGAAATGAAGTCTTCAAAAGCATCAAACTGAGGCAGATGTGACATTGTCTCATGACCAGGGCTTATAAAATTGGTACTTTATGTTCTGTCTCAGTCCCCCAGCCATGAATTCTAGGTTCTATGTGTTGAACATTTGCATCTTGACTTCCCCTCCCATTCTAATTGCTCCCTCAGCTCCGATGCTCCTGGTTATCTCCTTGCCCAGCCCGATTTTAGTCTCATAAGTTGGCATTCCTTTTTGGGGCACTACTTTTTGCCTGCCTTTCAGTCCTGACTAGATTCTGCCTCCATCTATTACTCTGGTTTATTGCCACTCACAACCCTGGTGGCGTCCTCTGCCTGTGGGTCTCCTCAACCCCAACCAGAGCCGGGGAGAGCAGTTAGGAGGTAATTGCCATAAAAATAGATCACAAAGTGGCAGGGACTGACAGTAGGTGTTGACAGTAGGGCTTTAGAGGAAGAGACAGTTACCATAATATGTAAGAAGGTTTTTATTGAAAAATTTAGGTTACTTCTAGGATCTTAGATACAGAGAGCTCTTTTATAGAATTAATGGATATTTTATTATTTTTTTAGATTAATGTATATTTTAACCTAATGTATATTTTAATCTAATGTATAGATTTTATTTCAAATTGTGAGATTTAGATTTTATTCCTTTATGTATTCATTTAACAAATCTTTCATTAATAGCTTAGATTCCAGTAATAGATATTCTACATATTTTATTTCTGGGCAACTGAAAACTTCTTAAGGTTTTATTTTTATTTTTACTTTTTTTTAAAAAAAAAGATTTATTTATTGATTTGAGAGAGAGGAAGAGAGCATGCAACTATGCTCATACACTAGTGGAGGGAGGGACAGAGGGAGAGAATCTTTAAGCAGACTCTCTGCTGAGCACCGAGCCCTATGCGGGGCTCCATCCCTCGACCCATGACATCATGACCTGAGCTGAAACCAAGAGCTGGACATTTAACTGAGCCACCCAGGTGCACAAAAAGCTTCTTAAGTTTTATTGCACATTATAGTTTACATAGTTTTTTTTAGACATATTCACTCAATTTGAGGATAACTCTGTGGAAGGTACTATTATTCTGCTTTTTCTTCAGGGGAAGAAAATGCAGTTTGGAGAGACACTCATCCAGATTCTTGCCAATTTATAAATTGTGGGTTCTGAGAATTGATCACAGGCTTTCTGCCTCTAAGAGCAGTGTTTTTTTTTTTTTTTTCCTCTTCACCATAATACAATTGCTTACAAAATTATGTTGGTCTGGAAGAGTAACTGTGGCTTCTCTAAGCCCAGACTACTGGTAGTGAGACAAGGGCATTGTATTGGTGAGTTGAGGAAGACAGGGGCAGTGGGCTGGGAAAAGGCAGGCTCTGCCAAAGAAATTAGCAGGCTGTAGGTTGACCTTAATAAGAGTGATCAAAGAATGTAACAGACTTGGCTTTTGTTGGGTTAGGCTCAGTATATGGCTTCAAGTAGTAATCATGTGGAGGACAGTTTGAATGAGATTTTGGGAGGGCTTC
This sequence comes from Mustela putorius furo, assembly GCF_011764305.1. Lineage (NCBI taxonomy): Eukaryota > Metazoa > Chordata > Mammalia > Carnivora > Mustelidae > Mustela > Mustela putorius. Next base: position 34,261,314 of record NW_025421321.1, read on the forward strand.
ATTGGGTGAGTATGTCATAGCCTGGGACTCCAGGGCAATGAGATCAACTCCAGTCTCATCAGCTAGACTGGCAGGGCAGCCATATTGCTGTCAGTCATGGAGACACTGGCTCAGGCACAGGATGGAGCTTAGATGGCTGATTGAAAGGCTTTAGTGCTGGCCACTGGGCAAGGCCAGGCATGGCCAAGAGCCTCCATTACTGGTCTGAGCCCTGAGAGGCTTGGCTTTCCTTCTTGTTTTCTTACTGCAGTGTTCATCACCCAGAGTCCCTGCATTTACCATATTTGGATTTTGAGATTATTCCCTCTCATAAACTGCAGTTACTGTTTTCAGTTCCATGACCTTGCTGGCAAGTGGCTCAACTGATGACCTGATATTTTTCCTGGGCTTTCAGCTCCACAGATCGTGCTCAACATTTTGGCCTGTGATATTTAGAATTGGGTTCTGGAGGCCCTGAGAGTCCCAGAAAGCATGTTGCTACTGGTTTTCCTTCCTGTTCTTTGTGTATCTGATCCCCCCAGTAAGCCCTTTGAGTCACATAGAAAATGCTTAAATTAGTATGTGTATAGTAATACCTTACATATATTTGCTGTTTTACACTTGTCAAAGCACTTCCACAAAAATTATTATTTGGAATAGTTTTAGGATCTCAATTAGGTAGTTGGAGGGTATTTTAATTTTCATTTCAAACATGGAGAAACTGAGGCTCAAATGCCATAGAAAGGAGAGCAGCAGAACTGAATTATACTGGTGACCTCCTGATTTGTAGGCATGTGCCCTGCCCAACATATGTGCTCTCTTTCTGGATTTTCTCTGTTAGATTCTACAAAGAAATTCTAAACTTGGGATTTTAATTGAGTGAACTGAGGTGGTAGGGAGGCCTACTCTTAGCCTTTTACATTAGCTTTTTAAGAATGTTGAGGAGATGAGAAATCAACTGTAAGATGTGCCCATTCAGAAGTCTCTTATGTAGTTCCTGGAATTTCAACAGAATTCATTAAGAACCAGCATGAACCCCAGGTGACCTAAGGTCTTCTAATATGCTAGTCATTCATCTAAGGAAACAGAACTGAATTACTTGTACTTGAAAGCCTTTTGCAAAACAAAGGGTATATATACACTCTCACCTGAGCCCGGCAGTTATACTCAACAGTGGCAGTTATTATAAATGGCTATATTCCTATAGCAACCCTGGAGAAAGAATGAAAGAAAATTGTGCAACCAATTTAATGAGGTGTGTGTGTAAGAGGGATGGTTAGCAATTTGTCTTTAACAATCTTGTTATACAGCAAGAGGCTCTGAGGGGAAAGAGAGAAAAAGAAAGAGACTAGGAGTCAATGCTCTATTTTCTAACAATTCTCAAGAGAATGGAGATAAAGACCAAGAGAATTCACTGAGCAAATGTTTTCTCTCTAGCAACAAATGCAGGCTCTGTGCTTGCAGAACCACTCGGCAGGATGAACCGAGAAGGGTTATAAATCTGGATTTAACAAAGGTTTCACCTCAGCAGTAATAGAGTTAGAGGGTGAAAGGTTGCATGTTGTTTAACCTTCTCTGGAATCATTTTCTGTAATACTGGAGAGTAATATCGTGGCATTTCTGGAAGTTCAATTGAATGAAAAGCAATCTTATTTGGTACTTGAACCACTGTTACCAAAGTGGGTACTTAGAATGGACTATCTGAGTATCCAGTAAAGTTTAAATGAAATTGTGGAAAACCATTTTAATTGTAATATGTGCCTCCAGACATGTGTATACTCATGTTCCCAGTGGGGTGACACAATATGGAGGGATATTTAATTGGGGTTTTTAAAAAGGAGAACCCTTTTTAATAGGGACCTCATCTTGAGCTCATGTTTAGAAGGCATTTCAGCCCAGGAGCTGCCCTGGTACATTTTCCTCTGCTACTTAGTTGCATTTAGGTTCATAAAATTCTGATCAGTCATTAATTTAGTTAATTCAGAAACTAAATGATTATTGAGAAACTACTATATTTCTGGCCTTACTGAAGACTCAGTGAGGTTTAGAAAGATGTTTGCAGCACAGTCTCTATTAGTTCAGACTCTGGTTCCCAATAAGTAGCTTTTTGGTATCATGCCTTTATGTAAAGATCTCCTATTCAGCTTCCTATCTTGGATACTTTTTCTTTTCTTTTCTTTTCTTTTATTTATTTATTTGACAGAAATCACAAGTAGGCTGAGGCAGGCAGAGGGAGAGGAAGGGAAGCAGGCTCCTGCTGAGCAGAGAGCCTGATGCGGGACTCGATTCCAGGACCCTGGGATCATGACCTGAGCCGAAGGCAGAGGCTTTAACCCACTGAGCCACCCAGGCGCCCTTGGATACTTTTTCTTTATGCAAGTGATATACATAATAACAATGCTGGTTTTTTTTTACAATAGATGGTATCTTGGCATTGATGAATTATGATAAAATGGCCTGAGAAAGCAAAGATGACTATGAAGTTAAAAGAAGGACAAGTCTTTTGAATTACCCACCTGATGCTTCCACAGGTGTCTTTTTCTCACTAGGAGCCAGAGTCTGAACTGACAGTTATGTACCAGGGCAGCTCCTGAGCTTATCACTTGCATAAAGAAAAAGTATCCAAGGTAGGGAGCTGAATAGGAGATCTTTACATAAAGGCATGATACCAAAGAGCTACTTACTCTGAGAAAAGGTAAAGGAAAATTCTCCAGAAGGGCCAGCAAAGAAACCTGGATATCTTAGCCTTGGCCCTCTGTGGAGGGAAGAAAATCCAAATCTCTCTGAGAATTTGAGCCAGTACCTGGTATACAGGTCTTCAGTCTGAATTCACCTTAGTGGTATGGTCCAGTACCTCAAGCAAAGAAATTATTTTCAAGTAGGCTCAGATAACTCTGACTAGCAGAAACAAATATGCAGTCCTCTCTGGAATAATTCAACTTTAATTCAAGCCCAGAGATTATATGATCTCACTGATTGTGTCACACATTCTGATTTCAGGGTTGTTAAAGTGTGAGAATAATGTGTATGTAAGAATTGATGAGGAACAGTCGTCATAATGATTTTAATGACTAACATTAACATAATTTCATGTAATTATTTTTTGATTTTTCTGTGGACAGTGTAACTTTTCTCATCCTTTTGTAAAGTTTTAATTAGAAGCATTTAAAAAAATCTTTCTAGTTTTATTCTGTATATAGAAGATTGCTATGCCCCGGGGTACAGGTATGTGCATCGCCAGGTTTACACACTTCACAGCACTCACCATAGCATATACCCTCCCCAGTGTCCATAGCCCCACCCCCCTTCTCCCAACCCCGCTCCTCCCAGCAACCCTCAGTTTGTTTTGTGAGATTAAGAGTCACTTATGGTTTGTCTCCCTCCCAATCCCATCTTGTTTCATTTATTCTTCTCCTACCCCCTTAACCCTCCATGTTGCATCTCCACTTCCTCATATCAGGGAGATCATATAGAAAAGACAAATGTACTACATTGAGCACCTACTGTGTTCCAGGTACTATAAAGGCATTTATAGATGTCATCTTATCTCATCTTCTCTATGGAGGTGCCAAGAATTAATGAGTGAACTAAATCTATAGAGGTCATAAGGTTGTCCTAGTGTTACGATGCTGGCAAATACTATCTTAGCACAAACCCTATGAACATTCCTATGTTATTCAAATTTTTATTAAAAATTGGACAATAAAGGACAAATTCTTGCCCATTATCTCCCAACCTTCACTGTGGTGCCTTCTGAGGTTTGAGGAAATTAACACTCATCCTTTGTTGAATTAAACATGATTTAAATGTTTAATTATATAATGGAATAACAGAGAGGATATTGGGAGAAGGAGACTGAGGCACCCAGGCACCCCATCATGCCCCTTAATTCCTTTAAGCAGTTTGTAAGCCAGAGATTATAATTCTCATTTTATAGATAGGAAACTAGGCAATCTTGTGGCCTGGTCATTTGTGGGAGGCTGTAAGGATTCATGGCACTATGAATTAGACCTTAGCTCACTCTCAGAAGCCAGCAGGAAGAAGAAGCCAGGGAAATGGGTTTGGGTGGGTTTGGGGAAATTTATGTTTGGGGCTCATTGGGAGAAGGAGAGGAAAAGAGAAGGGAGTTGGGGGAAATTGGAGGGGGAGATGAACCACGAGGGACTGCGGACTCTGAGAAACAAATTGAGGGTTTTCGTGGGAGGGTGGTTGGGAGAACCTGGAGGTGGGTGTTAAAGAGGGCATGTACTGCATAGAGCACTGGGTATGGTGCATAATCTTGGAACACTGAAAAAATAAAATAAATCTTAAAAATATTAAAAGTAAAAAATAAGTTAAAATTAAAATTAAAAAAAAAAGATTGCTATGCATACTTATTTCCCAGAAAGATCTCTCTCCTAATCAAATTGCCTTCCAAAGGCTCTCCTATATAAAAAAAAAAAAAACGAGGTGACCCTAACTGAACCCAATTCCAACTGATTTAAAACAAAGGAAATACATAGTTCATGTACACCCCACCCCCTCCAAAATCCAGGGGCTAGGTCAAGATCTTCTCATCAGGACCAAGAATTGTGCATCCCTTGGTTCTACTTTTTCCATCCATCCTGGATTCAGACTTAGGTTCCACATGGGAATCCTAGTACCTCCGGACTTATATCACTCCGTTGGCAGTGTTAGCAGAAAGCTAGCTTCTCTTTCTGCTATTGAAAAATCTCAGAATTGAGTCTCATAGGTTGGTTTGATCATGTGTCCATCCCTGGGGGAGGAAGAAGGTTTTGGCGACCTCAAGCCATAGGGACTGAGAGTGGCAAGGAGTGTTTGTCAACAGGGGTACAATTACTAGGATAAGGGGCTTGGCTGTTAGTTAAGATGGAAGTCATCAATTATGTGCTAGGAAGAACAGAGGTCCACTCTGTGTCTTCTCTGTGCTGAAGTCCAGTTCATTTGTGGATATAAGCTTAATTGTATAAAATGGCAATTCAAGATGTAAAGTAAAATTCAAAACAGGTGAGAGATGTGACAAAGTTAATGTGTGACAAGTGCCATGAAAGGTACACATTGTAAGAGCTCAAAGGAGGAAGAGGTGACTGGACTAGGTGATGCGAGAAGATGGTGAAAGGGGGAGAGGGAAAGCAGATGGGGGGTTAAAGCAAGAATAATAGCTTGGGGAGGGTTAAGCAAGGTATTGGTATTACCCTGTTTTTGGAAAATTGGTCAGCTTTATGTGTGCCTGGGGTTCTAGAGTTAAGTGTGCCTAGACTTCTGAGAGGTGCTCAGCCACTGTTTTTATTCCTGGCCAGGGGGCATATTCTCTAACTTGAGAACTTTCTCACGATGGAGAAGACTGCTGAGTTGAAGAGATTCTTGGGTCTGATTCTGATCCCATCTCAAACCAGCCATGTGACTTGAGAGAAGCCTTTAATTGCTCTTGACCTCTGCCTCCTCATCTGAAATTGGCAATGATTTACCTGCCACATCTATCTCAGGGTTCTGAGGATTCAAAGTAGTGTTTGTGAAGATGTTTTGGAACATGAAAGTCTGATACAAATCCAAAGTATTATCTATGGCATTCAGACTGGTACTGATCTAATTTAAAACCTGTGCCCTGCTTGTTTCATCTTTTATTTATATTAGTGTTTTTCTAGAAGTTGTGAAAATAAAGAATGAATTTAATATAGGTTATTAGAAATATGAAAGTGGGGAGTAGAATTTCTAATCCATAAACTGGCTCTGGGGAAAGCTGGTTAATTTATCTAAAGCAGGCGATGTATTTTTAGGTTGCGGTAAAGTCCTTTCTTCCCGCCTTCCTTCCCTCCCTCCCTTCCTCTCTCTCTCTCTGTCTCTTCTTCCTTTCATTCATCCATCTGTTTGTGTCTCTGTCCATCCATCCATCTGATATTTGTTGAGTTGGACACATTATTTGGCATGTAAGGAAAATGGAATTAAAGGCAGTTAACTTAGGATCATGTATATTATTTCTAAATAATTTGTTTTCAAAGACTGAGAACAAAACATTATTTTTGTTATGACTATGGAGATTCTAACAGGACTTAAAGAGCACCATTATGAGCAGTTATTATTATTGCCTTGCAAATGTATAGAAAGGCTGGTTTACAGAGAGATGTGATTAGTGTGAGTGCAAGAAGACTCACTTTCATTGTAAAACAAATCAGAAAATGGTTTAGAAAATGGTATTAGAAAAATGGTTTTCCTGAATCTAAGAATCTTCATTTGGGCTTCCCATTGGATTAGGTACAAGATTTCAGGGGTTTGGCTTCTCCACCTTCTTCCTTGGATGTAGTCTTAGGAGAAATGATAAAGTTAAAAAATTTTTAAGTGTCTATTTTCCCGTGCATTGAATATTGATGACATAACAACAAGATACCTTTTATATTTATCATAACCTGTCACAATTGAGGAAATTTATGGGAGGATGAGTCTCCATAGAAATTGTCGAAATATGGCAACTTCCTTATGAAATCTCTCCTGTTAGGAAAAAGGAGTGTTTAACTGGTCCCATATGTTTTCCAGGGGGCACCTCTTTCCCTGTGACTTTCCCCAACCAGTTCTCGTCTTTTGTGATGAAAAGGAAAGAAACGTGATTGTAGGGAGGGCCTAAATATTAAGCATTCCTTCCCCTGATCTATCCTAATGCAGTTATATGTAGATATTAGAGGGTTTTCTTTCTTTCTTTCTTTCTTTTTTTTTTTTGTTATTTCTGTCACTTGGAATTTCTCCATTAATGGAGTCTCTGAAGACATTTTAGGAATGAATAATATCTTTTATCTAGTTGGAATATGCATTGGATTCCCATCAAATCTGTCCTCATGTGACTCTAAGCAGACAGCCAGTAAGATTTCCTCTTTCAAGTCTCTGTCAGGAATAAATACTCAGTTCTTCAGTTGTGCCTAGATGAAAACCTGATAGTGGATGCTTTGCTCTGAAAGCAGACTGTGGCCCAGCTGTTCTGTGGTTTATGAATTTTTTAGCAAGGCTGGGGCTGGCAGCTGAGCCAGCATTGGCTGAGTTTGGGCGTACACTGGGGGTTTGATTATTTCAAGCAGGGGTTAGAAAAACCTGGCAGTGTTTTCTGGGTTTCCCCTCTGAGGTTTGGAGATTTGTTCAACTTTTGTTCAAAGCCAGGCTCGGAAAATGGAAAACGGGAGAAGCCAACTGAATCTAGAAACTTGAGAACTGGACCAGTCCAGTGCAATGTTCCTGTAACCAGTGTGGAAAGGGAACAATACTGAGGCCCAGTTCCATACCCTTCAGGAGGTGGAAGCTATGTAGAGAGGTATGTTGCAGATGCAGCCACTCTGAACATTTTTTTTTTCCCAGCAAAGAAACCAATGTTTGGGTTTCTGCATCTAGTTAAGGCTGACTTTTTCTGTCAGATCCCAATTGAGGCGTGCTAGGGGAAGGAGTGGGAGAGTCAGTGTGAGCCAAGGAGAGAGCCAGGTCTTAGTTAAAAGAAGATAGTGCATTTCACCTGTTTGACAAGGCCTCTGAAGGCTGGAGGCCATATTTTTATATCTTGTCTTAGTTTATTCAGTCTACAGAGTGTTGACAATGGGGCCAAGAAAAATACCAGATGTCACTACTGTTCACTGGCTACAAGGAAGCCAGGCTAGGAACCAGGAATTAAGATCAATTCTTTCTGCCTGGGGGCTCTGAAACTGGGGTCTGTATAAACCAAAGTGAAGCAAATATAGCTTTTGCATCAATACACTGAGAATTAGGGAAAGGGTTGATCTATTTGATCATGTAGATGGTCAAAATAGACTATCCCCATTAAATGACTCGTCAGACCAAGTCTGAGTCCATTTGAGTCTCTGCAGCAGAGGCTTTCAACTCTTACCTAACAGATACTGAAGTGTGGAGCCCACACCAGACTTATTGGTGGCAGCATGGGCTGGACATTGGCTGTGAGGCTCCTCAGGTGAATCTAATGAGCGGGTTAGTAACTGTTTCTCTACACTATTAAAACCAGCCAGGTATTGTGGTAGCCAAATCCTTTTGTGTAGGGAGGCCAGGGTGCATCTGTAGGGATGGGGTTGCTCTTTCATTTGGTTGGTCAGGAAAGGCCTCAGTGATGGGATAATTCTTCAGTCTGGACGTGGCTGAATCATGTGGGGGTTGGAGGTGAGAGCATTCCAGGGTTTTGTACCCATTTCACAACAGAAGGCTTGTTTCTGAAAGTGGGTGCATTATGTGGGACTTGAAAGATAGGGGTGGTGAAATGGCATTTATGTTGCTGCTGGTTCAGGTAGTACTGGAAAGTTCCCTTTAGTGACCCATCACTGTGGGAAGAAACAATGGGTTATTTCTAACCCATTGGTTAAAAATAAGGTGGCTTATGGTATTTGTTAGCTGAATTAATATGAAATTAGAACTAAAGTTTAGTTTGAATGTGGTGAGATTCACAGCACCCAGCCCTAGAGATGCATTTAAAAAGACAAGAAAAGAAATTGAGAAAGAAAAAAACAGGGTTGCTGGTGGAGAAAGGGCAGTGTGGACCCTTATTTGATGTGTGTTTGATAGAAACCTAGAGAAGGAGCTTGTTGGCCGTCATGATTATGCTTTTGAAGGTGACCAGTGGCACTGGTGTGTACCCCAAGTGTGACTGCTTTGTCACCCTATGCCTAATTAAGTAAGCATGGCACTTATGGTGGAGATTATTTCATTTATTAGGTTCGAATGAAACCTGTGGGAATTTGTAAGATGTGATCTTAAATTAACATACTTCCTGCAGCACCTGCGATGTGGTATTATCAGAATTAATTAAACAGTCTGAAATTGCAGGCGCAGTGTCAGGTTGGGATAACCAGATGCCTAAGAGCCTACATGCCTGGGCTGGGTCTCCAAACGCTTGAGAGTGTCTTTTTCTCTCCCTCTCCTCACATCCTGACGGGTCTCGTTGTGGAGCCTTTGAAGCTTCTGTAGATGTGGTGGGGGATTCTGTGGGGATGCATATAAACAAGTAAACCAGTGTTGCTCAGATTTTAATACTTTTCTAAGTATTGCCTGGGACGCCAGTGATTTTCTGAAAGGGTAGACAGAAAGCCTCAGAGACCTGGCTTTGTTTTTCTCTCCTCTGAGGCTTCGATCAGTTTTAAGTTGTTTGGTGGAACAATAGGAGTCCATCTTTTAAAGTCTCTTTCTCTCCCATCTGCTTGCAAAAGGCACTGTTAGCCATATTAAATGCATGTGTTGAAACATGCAGTAAAATGCTGTGTGTGAGCACATGCATGTGTATGAGCTTGTGTGCAGTCCTCTTCTGGAGGTCATGTCAGTTAGTAACTTGTAGATTTCAAGTGATCAACAAATTCATTATTAAGATTCTTTTGATTTATAAGCCTAATGTGGCCAGTGTCCTAAGTGTTGCTTTGTGGTTAAAATGCAGCTTTCATTGTTTGTTAAAAAAAAAAAAGCATTTGTCATGAAAAAGTCTCTCTGTACCTAATGAGTCTGATATATTTCAGCAAGCAAGGAAAGGGCTGGGCCATGGATCAAAGACCATGTGTGGTGTACATAGAAGGCTGGTTTAAAGGCACCGGCACAGTTAGTTTTCCAGATACATGCAGAAGCAGGGGGAAGTTGCCTGCTGCTCTGTCTGTAGAAGCATCATGGGCAGACCAGTGAAGTCTAGAAGATAAAAATAACTACACTTGTATCATTTTGACACATTTCCCTCTACCTTCTTTGAAAAGTTCCTCATTCCTTAAGACTTCACTTTCTAAAAAGCTCCTTCACAGGTGTATTAACTAGTTTTTCTTCTCTCCCCCTAACCACCACCCATAGTGCTAAGGTAGATGTTTTCTCTTTGCATTGTAGCTAATTGTATATTCCACTGTCTCCCTTACTGGATTATAACCTCTTTAGATACCATGTCTTACTCATGTTTGAAACACCAGCCTTGAATCTGGGACACTTTTTTGATGGATTTGTTTAGTGGAGGGCTAAGTTACTTTTTTCAGAAAGAAAAATGATTAAAGGAGGGAAGACAGTTCAGGAAGGAAAAAGGCAACAATTTAAAATTGCTGTCTATCCAGGAGTGGAGCAGAGAGGCACCCCCGTCTTTCAGCTTTTTTCATTCCACCATATTGCCAAAAAAAAATCCAGGACCATAGCCTACTGAGAGCTTTTTGGGGAGTTCAGTCTTCCTAATAATTTGGCTCATACAGTATTTTATAACAAGTCACCTTACTTGCAAAAGACTGATGAAAGTGGACTTCATTTTTTTTTTTTTTCCTGAGTAGTTTTGTCTGCCAAATGGCATGGATGTTACACATTCACCTACTGTATTTTTTTTTAAAGATTTTATTTATTTATTTGACAGAGAGAGATCACAAGTAGGCAGAGAGGCAGGCAGAGAGAGAGAGGAGGAAGCAGACTCCCTGCTGAGCAGAGAGCCCGATGCGGGACTCGATCCCAGGACCCTGAGATCATGACCTGAGCCGAAGGCAGCGGCTTAACCCACTGAGCCACCCAGGCACCCATCACCTACTGTATTTTTAAAAGCTGTTCTTCATAGCCACCCATCAAAGACCCCATCTACTTAGTGTTTCTAGGATAATACCTCGTTAGACTTTATCCAGTTCCTCTTTTTCTATTTCCTGGGTCCTACTCCCTGAGGGTTTTGCCCTCTGCTGGCGTACTCTTCATGTCCTCCTTATTTCACAGATGTGTGTTTAGATGGTCTGTTCTTAGGACTTGGTGCTTTCTGAGCGTTGTGAGCATAGATAGGGCACCTCAAGCTCCAGAATGCATCTAGAATCTTCTGAGTACAATTTTTAGGCACAATAATTGCCATCAGAGAGACTCTGAATTATCAGTGGTTGGAGTCCAGTCATTTTGACAAAAGAAATTGTAGGTTGGGGGGTTCTGTGAATTTATAATAGAATTGTAGAGCTAGAATGTGACTTAGAAATTGTCCAGTCTTTCCTTTCACAGATACCAGAGGTGAAAGTCACCCAGCATGGGGTAGGGCCGCATCTAGAATTAGGCTTTCTGATGGCTAGCTTGCTGCTTTCTCTACTACACATACTGAAAACAAGTTCTCATTCCTTGTTTCTGTTTTCTGTCTTAGCTCATGATAGGACTCCCTAACCTCTCACTTCTGTGGGAAGGAAATTCACCCCCAATTAAAAAAAAAGACAACATATAAATGTAAATATTCATTTTATAAATATGCATATCAATTAGATATACATTTATTTTAAATACATGTGTTAATTATACATGTTACATCAGATCGCAATTAAGTCAACAGAAAGTGATGATTTGCATATAATCAGGCTTGTGTATTAATCAGTTGTCAATCTTGAATGCCATTTTTCTTCAGATGGCACCTTCCATGCAGCCATATCGGGGTCAGAGATGTGAAGCAGGTGATCAACCTGCATATTTGAAAGTGCACTTCTGTGCTGCTCTGTGCTGACTTACTTTTCTTCATCAGTCTCTGGGATCCCATATAGTTCTTCAAGGGGCTCTGGATCATCCTGCTTTTTTCTCAGCCTTTTAGGCTTCACATCTAGGAGGGAGACCTTGTGAAGAAGGAGAGGGATTTCTCTTTGCCGGGAAGGAAAAGTCTCTGAAGTTTCTCCCTCTGTTGTAAAGAAGTTTCTGGACAGTGGAGGTTGTTTACTGGGTTATCAATGCCCCATGGAAAGTTATGTTGTAATGAAAGGTAAATAAAAGAACCGAGGGTTAATGTTTCAGTGGGGAAGAACCTTGTTAAAATTGTCTAACCCAAATTCCTCAGTTAACAGATAAGGAAACTAAGGCCCAGAGATGTGAAGTGTCTCCCACAGGAATCTTACCTAACCTTCAAGGCCTTTTGAATTTCTGTCCTCATTATATTGTCCTCCACATCCATTCTGCCCTTCCTATATTTGCCAGTAGCACTTATTAAGGGATCACCTGTGTGGAAGTATTTGAGTTTGGCTTGTTCCCCTCAGTGAATCATTTTCTAACAATCTGGAGCAACCAGAGTACCTGGCATACAGTAGGTGCTCAATATGTACAGAAATATGTGGTTGTTGATTAGGAGGATGTGAATTCATTTTGAAAATAATAGAAACATCTTTTCTTTATGGATATCATGGTGTAAAATATCTTAGAAAACCAGAGAACCATTTCTTGGGAGGGGAGAAGGGACAAAGAGTAGACCGTAGCTTTATCACTAGACTATAGTCTTTCCTCATACTGGGCCTGGTTCCAAAGGTAATTAATCAACAAGGACATTTTCTTTGTCCCCTTGTCCTTCGGTCTGTGGTATGAAAAATGCTATTTCAGCTAGAGGAATTGTGTTCACTTAGCATTCTGTCTGCGTTTGGTCCCTGATACCGTTGTAAGATAGCGGGAAGAGTTCTTTCATTTGATTTCTTGATTAATTAAAGTCAGACATGTCCCACTTTTATATTGTAGTGAAAATATCCCACTTCTGTCTGACCCTTTCTAACCTTGAATGAAATATTTTTCATTAAGAAGCATTCTTTTTTTAAAAATATATAGTTTACAAGGAAGAACCATCATCTTATAAAACAACTTAGATTATGATTTTAATCTTTTAAAGCAACACTGCATTTACTTGGATATCATTAATTTTTACTGTATGGAAATTCAACAGGAGAAACATATTGGCCCTTTGAAATATTTATGGACCACTTACCATATACAGGTATTAAACTAGGCAATATGATAGATCAGACATGGCTTCTGCCCTCAAGTGTTTGTAGTCTACTGAGAACACTGAAGGCCCTGCTGTCTTTATAGGAAAATGACTTGTATTCATTCATTTATTCAATACATCTTTAACTGAACACCAGCTATGAGGAATGTAATAGTGAATCAACCCACCGGGTGCCGTGTCCTCATATTGCATACTTTGTAGTAGGCTCTGAACATGAAGCAGGGACCATAGGCCAAGATAGCAGAGTATATTTGTGCTTTGACTCATCCAGCCATTATGGGTATACACATACCTATTATATGTAAACTGTAAAAGACAAAGACAAAAGCTAATTTCAAAAACAATCTTGTGGATCACAGCTAGAATAGCTACTTAAGGTGGTATGTAGGGTGGAATGAAACCCATGCCTTCTGGGATCTAGGCTGAGAAGCATGTAGTGGTGCCTGGAAGTTTGCCTCCAGCCAGACTGAAAGTGCTCAGTTGAAGGTTCTGGGGTTGGATCAGGCTTAATGCTTGAAGCCATAGACAGGGTATGGATCCTTCTACTCCAACACTCACTGTGAAAGAAGGCTTAAAAAAAAAAAATCCCGCCAGCAGCTGCTGCAACCACAGCCTGAAAGGATCTGCAAACCTAGGAAAGACAGGGAACTTAGGGTCTTGAGATCCTGACCTAAATTAGAGGCTTTTTGGCTAATGTTTGTGTCTGTGGTGCCCCTAATTCACAGAGTGGCAGGGACCTCAAACTGCTTTTGTCAAACCAATTCTGGACTCTGATCATAGGAAGCTAGATGCAGGTAAACACAGAGAGGGGTGAAGTCAGAGGAGAGGAGGAAGGTACAAAACAATTATAAGAATTCTGTCATTTAAATAGGAGAAACTAGATTTCAAATCATACCAAGACACTAAAGGCTAAAGAAGAGAGCGAACAAAAGCAAAAATCAGAGAATTAATAATTCAAATAAAGTTAACTTTATATTATAGCCAGAGTAACTCCAAATAATCTTAGATGGTTCATATTAATTAGGGAAGAAATAATAGCTGTAAAAAGAATAAGATATTCTATAAGAAGAATAGGCAGAAACAAAACTACAAAGTTAATGTAAAGAATCAATTCCAACATTAGAAGTAAATCTTGCAAGGGAAAACATCAGCATCCCAGTAAGACACTCAGTAGATGAGATAAACTCTAGATAAGACAGATGACAGGAGAGGTAGTATATTGGAAGTCCATACAAAGGTGATCACCTAGAAGATAGCCAAGAGAACTGCGAAGTTAATATTAAAACAAAGCAGAGGAGAGAGACAAAGAGGGAGTGAGAAATTTAACATACTATCTAATCAGCTTTGCAGAAGAAGAGAATGGAAGGAAGGTAGAGAAGCTGTATTTGTAGTGCTGAATAAAGATAGTACTCAGATCAAAATATACTCTTAAGAATTGAGTTATACAGATAAATATAAATGCACATTTAGGCACATCCTGATCAATATGCAGAAAATCAAGGGTTTAGCAAAATATTTGGAAACTTTGAGGAAGAGAAGAAATACTAAATTTAAAGGAAGGATAATTAGACTAAAAGAACATTTCTTATTAGGAAAATTGGATGCCAGAAGATAACCACTGTATTCAGAGTGCTCAGAGAAAATATGTCTGTTTATAATTTTATATACAGCTAAAATATTCAAAGTGAAAACAAAACAAGGACATTTTGCATATACCAACACTAAGAAAATTTGATACTCATAGAATATTAAAGTTGTGCTTTAACAAGACAAAAAGTACTTCAGAGGAAAGATATAGGATGGAAGAAATATTGATTAATACAGAAATTGTTAAAATATATTGGTAAATTTACTTAACTGTTGACTAAAACTCCTCATTTTGTGTGTGTACATTTAAAACAGGTTGAAGTAGAAAGCTGGAGGACAATTAAATGTGGGTGTTCTTTCACTAGGTAGTTCTGCAAGCTAAGATCTGTGTGTTGGGAAAGAGAAACTATCTGTTTCAGAGGTAAATTTTAGCGTACCTCAAAGGGCTGGATGATCTTTACCTTATACAAATATTTTTGAGGATAATAAAAAAGGGAATGCTGCTGAATGCATTGAGAACTCACTGTTAGCAAAAAAAAAAAAAAATGGACAAGGGCATAAGAAGAAAAGAAAATTGTAGAATTGCAGACCATTTTTTAATAAGAAATATAGAAACACCTCCCCCAATTTAACAGATTTAAAAAAAATTATTCATCATGACCAAGGTTTATCTGGCATGAAAATAACCATCAGAAAATCTGTTAATAGAACATTCTATTAACAGATAAAAAGAGAAAAGCCGTTTAGTCTGCTTCATAGATACAGAATTATTCAGTTTATTCAGTACTCACTTATGATAATTCTAAGAAAATCAGGAAAAGAGTGGGATTCTGTTTAGCTTCATAAAGGTGATCTCTAAAAAACTCCCAGTAAATCTAATATCTACTGGTAAAATTTGAGAAATCTCTCCATCAAAGGCAATGATGTCCACTGTCTGGTTTCTGTTAGTACTTTAGCTGCAGTCACAGCCACTGCAAAACAAGGAAGAGAAAAAAGAACTGAAAAGGAAAAACTAAAACTGTTTTTTTGAGGCAATATGATTGCCTACATTGGAAATGCAAGATAATATTCAGAAGATTTAAAGAAATAGTTAAAGTTGTTGTATCACAGATCAATACACAAAGTCAACAGTGTTCCTCAATTCCATTATTGCCTGAGCTTTCATACACTAAGATTCTTTATGTATCCATGTAAAGGCATTGCAGAAGCTATGTAAGTCCTATAAACTTAAACAGGTACTAGAGGAAAAGTCTTGGAGTAAAGGTCAAAAAAGTCAAATGGTCAGAAGAAGCCATCCATTGTAGAGATCATCAAACAGTAGTACCAATTACAAAGTATAATGGGAAAGGGCTCCCAATTAAAAAAAGCAACATCTGAGTTAGAAACAAATAAGCAAAAAAATGACATTTTTGGTAGAATTTTATTGAACACTATTTAAAGGGCATAAGAGACCTGAATAATGTGGAATTCTAACATGTTCTGGAAGGGGAAGATTCAGATCTTGTGATACTATATTTGCTCTGAATGGTACTATAATAAAATTCTGGTTTTTTAAATTCCACATGTAAATGAAGCATGTGGTGTTTGTCTTTCTCTATCTGACTTATTTCAGTTATCATAATACCCTCAATATCCATCCAATTTTTGCAAGTGGCAAGACTTCATTCTTTTTATGGCTGAGTAGTATTCTGTCGTGTGTGTGTGTGTGTGTATTGCATTTTCTTTCTCTGTTCATCCATAGATGAACATTTAGATTGTTTCCATATCTTGACTATTATAAATAATGCTACAGTGAGCAAAGGGGTGCATATATATTTTCTAGTCAGTGTTAATTTCCTTTGGATAGATAGTGGAATTGTTGGATCATATTTATAATTACTTGAAGAATGTAAATAATCCTTTTCATAGTGGCTTCACAATTTCACATTCCCACCAACAATGCATGAGGGTTCTATCTTCTTCATATCCTCACTAGCTCTTTTTTTTTTTTTTAAGATTTTATTCATTTATTTGACAGAAATCACAAGTAGGCGGAGAGGCAGGCAGAGAGAGAAGGAAGCAGGCTCCCTACTGAGCAGAGAGCCCGATGCGGGGCTCAATTCCAGGACCCTGGGATCATGACCTGAGCTGAAGGCAGAGGCTTTAACCCACTGAGCCACCCAGGTGCCCCCTCACTAGCTCTTGTTACTGTCTTTTAGTAATGGCCATTATGACAGATATGAGGTGATATCTTGTTGTGGTTCTGATTTGCATTTCCATGATGATTCATGATGTTGAGCATCTTTTCATGTGTCTTTTGGCTATCTGTATGTTGTCTTTGGAAAAATGTCTCTTCAGATCCTCTGCCCATTTTTATTCAGATTGTTTTCTTCTGTTGTGTTTCCTGATTTTATATGTATTTTGGATATTGATGCCTTATCAGATGTATGATTTGCAGCCATCTTCTCTCATTTAGTAGGTTGTCTTTTCATTTTGTTAATGATTTCCTTCACAGTACAGTAGCATTTTAATTTAGTCCCAGTAATTTATTTTTGCTTTTGTTTCCCTTGACTTTGGAGTCAGATCCAAATTTTTTTTTTCTAAGACTGGTGTCAAGGAGCTTATTGCCTCTGTTTTCTTCTAGGAATTTTATGGCTTCAGGTCTTACATTAAAGTCTTTAATCCATTTTGAGTTAATTTTTGTATATGGTGTAAGATAGTGATCCATTTCCTTCTTTTGCTTGTAGTTGTCCAATTTTTCCAGCAGCATTTATTGAAGAGACTTTCCTTTTCCCATTGTATGTTCTTGCTTCCTTTGTCATAAATTGACCCTATATGTGAGGGTTTTTTTCTGGGTTCTCTATTCTGTTCTGTTGATCTGTGTGTCTGTTTTTATGCCAATACCATAATGTTTTGATTGTTATAGCTTTGTAGTAGATCTCAAAATCTGTGCTTGTGATACTTACAGCTTTGTTCTTGTTTTTGGCTCTTCCATGTTTTTGTTGTTCTGTACAAATTTAAGAACTACTTTAGTTCTGTGAAAAATTTTGGAGTTATGATAGAGATTGCATCGAATCTGTAGATTGGTTTGGGTAGTATGGACATTTTAACAGTACTAATTCTTTTAGTCCATAAGCACAGGTTATTTTTCCATTTATTTATGTCGTCTTAAGTTTCCTTCATCAACATCTTATAGTTTTCAGTGTATAGATCTTTCATCTACTTGGTCGAATATTTATATCTGGGTATTTTCCTCTTCTTGATGTGATTGTGTGAGGTGGTTTTCTTAATTTCTCTTTCTGATAGTTTGTTATTAGTATATAGAAAAAGCAATACATTTTGTATATAATTTTGTATCCTGCATCTTCTATTTTTTTTATTTTGTCCATTAGTACTAACAGTTTTTGGTGACGTCTGTAGTGTTTTCTATATATAGTATCATGATCTGCAAATAGTGACAAGTATACTACTTCCTTTCCAATTTGTATGCCACCTCACACAATCACATCAAGAAGAGTAAAATACCCAGATATAAATATTCGACCAAGTAGATGAAAGAGCTATACACTGAAAACTATAAGGTGGCTTGGACTTCTAATGCTATGTTGAAAAAAGTGGGGATAGTACGCATTTTTGTCTTGTTTCTGATTTCTAGAGGAACGCTTTCAGTTTGGCAAGGATGCGGAGAAAGGGGACCCCTCCTACACTGTTGGTGGGAATGCAAGCTGGTGCAACCACTCTGGAAAACAGCATGAAGGTTCCTCAAAAAGTTGAAAATAGAGCTACCCTATGACCCAGCAACCGCACTACTGGGTATTTACCCTAAAGATACAAATGCAGTGATCCGAAGGGGCACATGCACCCGAATGTTTATAGCAGCAATGTCTACAATAGCCAAACTATGGAAAGAACCTAGATGTCCATCAACAGATGAATGGATAAAGAAGATGTGGTATATATACACAATGGAATACTATGCAGCTATCAAAAGAAATGAAATCTTGCCATTTGTGACGACGTGGATGGAACTAGAGGGTATCATGCTTAGCGAAATAAGTCAGTCAGAGAAGGACAACTATCATATGATCTCCTTGATATGAGGAAGTAGATATGCAACATGGGGGGTTAAGGGGGTAGGAGAAGAATAAATGAAACAAGATGGGATTGGGAGGGAGACAAACCGTAAGTGACTCTTAATCTCGCAGAAGGAACTGAGGGTTGCTGGGGGGCGGGGGTTGGGAGAGGGGGGTGGGGTTGTGGACCTTGGGGAGGGTGTGTGCTATGGTGAGTGCTATGAAGTGTGTAAACCTGGCGATTTACAGACCTGTACCCCTGGGGATAAAAATATATGTTTATAAAAAATTTAAAAAATTAAAAAAAAAGCTTTCAGCTTTTCACTGTTGAGTAGGATATTAACTGTGGATTTGTCATATGTAGCCTTTATTATGTTGAAATAGATTCCTTCTGTACCTACTTTGTTGAGAGTTCTTTTTTTATTATATTTTATTTTTATTTTAAGTGGATGTTAAATTTTGTCAAATGCTTTTTCTTCCATCTATTGAGATAATTATATGATTTTTTTTCTTTAATTTTAGGAATGTATATTATGTTGATTGATATGTGGATGTTGTACCATCTTACATCCCTGAAATAAATCCCATTTGATTGTGGTATATGATCTTTTTAATGTATTGCTAAACTTAGTTTGTGAATATTTTATTCAGGATTTTCGCATGCATGTTCATTAGGGATATTGGCCTTTAATTTTCTCTTTTTGTGATGTCCTTGTCTGGTTTTGGTATTTAATAATATTGGACTGTAAAATGAGTTTGGAAACTTTCCCTTCTCTTCAGTTTTTTGGAAGAGTTTGATAAGGACAGGTATTAAATATTTTAAATGTTTGCTAGAATTCATCAGTGAAGCTGTCTGGCCCTGGACTTTTGTTCATTGGGAGGTTTTTGGTATTACTGAGTCATCCTTCTTACTAGTAATCAGTGTATTCACATTTTTTCTTCACGATTTGGTCTTGGTAAGAATTTATCCATTTCAGGGACGCCTGGGTGGCTCAGTTGGTTGGACGACTGCCT
The DNA here is from genome assembly GCF_011764305.1 of Mustela putorius furo. NCBI lineage: Eukaryota > Metazoa > Chordata > Mammalia > Carnivora > Mustelidae > Mustela > Mustela putorius. Next base: position 34,280,640 of record NW_025421321.1, read on the forward strand.
TCAGCTCAGGTCATGATCCCAGAGTCCCGGGATCGAGTCCCGCATCGGGCTCCCAGCTCCATGGGGAGTCTGCTTCTCCCTCTGACCTTCTCCTCGCTCATGTTCTCTCTCACTGTCTCTCTCTCTCAAATAAATAAATAAAATATTTAAAAAAAAAAGAATTTATCCATTTCTTCCAGGTTGTCTAGTTTATTGGCCTGTTATTATCTATAGCATGCTCTTATGATCCTTTGTATTTCTGTATACTTTGTATTTCTGTAACCTCTCATCTTTTATTTTTTATTTTGTTTATTTGGGCCCTCTTTATTTCTTGGTGTATCTAGCTAAAGTTTTGTGACTTTTGTTTATCTTTCAAAGATCCAGCTTCTAGTTCATGTATCTTTCTATTGCTTTTTAAGTCTCTATTTCATTTATTTCTGCTCTGATCTTTATTACTTCTTTACTTCTGTTAACTGTGGGTTTTTTTCGTTCTTCTTTTAGTTACTTTAGGTGTGAAATTATTTGATATTTCTCTTGTGTTTTGAGGAAGGTCTATATTGCTGTGATCTTCCCTCTTAGAACTGCTTTTGTTGCACCCATAGATTTTTGTATGTCATGTTTCTGTTTTCATTTCTCTAGAAATTTAAAAAATACTTTTTTGATTTTTTTTTTTTTTACAACCCAGTAGTTGCTCAGTAATATGTAGTTTAATCTTCACATAACTGTAGTTTTTCCAGTTTTCTTCTAATTGATTTTAAGTTTTATATCATTGGGGTAAGAAAAGGTGCTTAGTACAATTTTTTGTTTGTTTGTTTAATGTAATTTTAATCTTGAATTGAGACTTGTTTTGTGGCCTAACATCTAATCTGTCCTGGAGAATGTTCCATGGGCAGTCAAGAAGAATGTGTATTCAGCTTTCAGATGGAATGTTCTGTATATGTTTGTTAAGTCCATCCAGTCTAATGTGTTAAGGCCATTATTTCCTCATTGATTCTCTGTCTGAATGATCAATCCATTGGTGTAAGTGGGGTGTTAAAATCCGTTACTATTTTTGTAATGCTGTCAATATCTCCTTTTAGGTCTGTCAATATTGGCTTTATAATTTTGGTGCTTCTATTTTGGGTGCATATATATTTATAAATGTTATTTTCTTGCTGGATTGGCACCTTGATCATTAGGTAGTGCCCATTTCTAAAGCCTTTTATTATAGTCATTTCAAAGTTTATTTTGTTTGATATGAGTATAGCTATACAATCTTCTTTTCACTTCCTCCTCATGGACTGTTCATGGGAGGTTTTGGTATTACCTTTCTTCATCCCTTTCACTTTCAGTATCTGTGCATCCTTACTTCTTTTTTTTTTTTTTTTAAGATTTTATTTATTTATTTGTCAGAGAGAGAGAGCACAGGCAGAGTGGCAGGCAGAGTCAGAGGGAGAGACAGGCTCCCTGCGGGGCAAGGAACCCGATGTGGGACTTGATCCCAGGATGCTGGGATCATGACCTGAGCCAAAGGCAGCGGCTTAACCAACTGAGCCACCCAGGCGTCCCTGTGCATCCTTACTTCTGAAGTGAATCTCTTGTAGGCTGTGTATAGATGTGTCATTTAAAAAAAATTATTATTATTTTAAAAACCTATTCAGCTACTCTGTGTCTTCTGATTGGAGAATTTAGTTCATTTGCATTTAAAGTAGTTTTTGAATTTTGTTAATTGTTTTCTGGCTTTTTTTGTAGTTCTCTCTTCTTTCTGTCCCCTCATGTGGTTTGATGGCTTGTTTAAGGTTATGTTTGGGTTCCTTTCTCATTTTATTTTGTATATTTACTATAAGCTTTTGCTTTTTGGTTACTGTGAGGTTATTTATATCTGTATGTACATAATAGTCTATTTTAAGTTGATAGCAACTTAACTTTAACTATATTGCAAAGCTGTACGTTTTTATTCCCTACCATGTTTTTATGTTTTTTGATGTTACTTTTTTTACATCTTTTATTTTTTTCTCTCTCTTATCTATTTATTGTAGTTTTAGTTAATTTCATAACGGTTTTCTTTTAACTTTCTTAGAAAATTTGTGATTAATTTACTGCCTTAACTATATATTTATCTTTTCCAGTGAAGTTTTTACTTTTATATGTTCTTTTGTTAATTAGTTATATATATTTCACCTTAAAGAGGTCCCTTTAATATTTCTTATAAGATCCACTTTAGTATTGATGAGCTACTTTAGCTTTGCTTGTCCAGACAATGTTTTTTTCTCTTTCAAATCTAAATGATAACTTTTCAAGTAGAGTGATCTTTTTGGAAGTTCTTTCCTTGCAGCACTTTGGGTATGTCATGCCATTTTCTTCAGGCTTACAAAGTTTCTGCTGAGAACTCTCATAACCTAGGGGTTTTTCCTTTTTTTTTTCCTATCACTGATTTTAAGATTTAACTTTTGACATTTTAATTATAATGTGTCTTGTGACTTAATTTGGATTAATCTCATTTGGAACTCCCTGAGCTTCCTAGATCTGTATGTTTCCTTCCCTAGGTTAGGAAGTTTTCAGCCGCCTTTTCCACTCTCTTCTTCTGGGACCCCTATAATATGAGTGTTACTTCCCTTGGTATTGTGTCAGCAGTTCCTCAAGATACCTTCATTTTTTAAAATTACTTTTTCTTCTTGCTTCTCTGAGTGAGTTCCATTGCTATATCTTCTAGCCGACTTCTCTGTTCTACTTCATTCAGTCTGTGGTTGAACCTCTGTAGTGTATTTTTCAGTTCAGTCACAGTTCTGTGACTTTTGTTTGGTACTTTCTTGGGTTTTCTCTCTTTATTGAAGTACACACTATGTTCATTCTTCTTCCAAGTTCAGTTAGCATCTTTGTGACCATTACCTGAATACTTTGCCAGGTAAATTCCTTATCTCCATATCATTAAGGTGTTTTCCTGGGGCTTTTGTCTTGTTCTTTTGTTTGGACTGTATTCCTTTTTCTTCACTTTGCTTGACTCTGTTTGTTTTTATGTAGTAGGCAAGAGAGCTACCTGTCTCTCTTTGTAAGGAATGGCCTTGTGTAGATGATGATCCTTCATGTTCAACCTTGCCCTAGCTCTTGGTTTTCTCTGGAATCTTTGTGGTTGTCTAAACTGTCTGATTTATTCTTGATATGCTCCTGTTGTTGAGGATGTGCCAACACCTGTTGGCAATCCTAGGAGATGAATATCCTTGGATTAGAATTTAGTTTCGGACTGGTTAGAAACCAGACCCTCAGGTAGCACCTTTTAAAATATGCAAATATGTGCAGTCTTCTGGGACCCCAATCATTTCATATTCGCATCCAGACCCAGAGTTCTATAGGTATCCTATCCCCTGGGTGACAGTTGGAAAAACTAGTGCTCTAGATGAGTGTATAACATTTTTGCTGGGATATCTTGTTGAGCCATACCAAGGTCAAGGGGGTGGGCAAAGATAGTGTTTCCTTGCCTTTGTTCCTTGGGAGCACCTCCTTACGTTTTAGATATGTGGGAAAACTTTAGCCTACCTCTTAGGCTGAAGCTCCAGGCTAAATAAATAGACCTTTCTCATGGGAATCTTGGGGTTGTGTTTCAGGTTGTGTTGAGGCAGTGCCCTGGGCGGTGGTAGCCTACCAACAACGGTCCTTCCAATTGTTAAAACCCTGTGGAGCTCTGGAACACCAGCCCTTTTGGTGACTGGGGCCAGGTGATCAAGGGTGTCTCCTGTGTGGACTGCCTGTGCCTGCTGGCTTTAGTACAGGAGCTGGAGAATGTATGGCATGGGCCACAATCACAGGCTTTAGACAAGAAGCAAGAAAAAGTCTTTACTGTGTGCACTCATGGGTTTTAGCAGTTCAGCAAGAGCGTGCCTTATCTGTACATATGTGCCAACTTCAGGGTGGAAGTTGGGTGTGGTGACTGCTCATGCTTGTGCCTCAGGAATGAGGGAGTATTGCAAATACCTGCACTTACATACTTTACTGAGGAAGAGGGAGAACTGTTTGATCATTTTAGTTCACTTACTCTAGCCACATTCTTTGACCTAATAAAGTACAGTGAGTGCTCATTCCTGCCCATGCCAGCAAGACAATGGGAAGGTACTGCGTTTAAGTTTGCCCATTTATGCTAGAAGGCTTGTGGAGAGTGCATCAACAGGGTCTGCAAAGTGCTTCCATCTCTGGGGAACACCTTAGCTCTCCCTTGCTCCTCCAGTTGATGCTCCTAGATCAGCAAATGAATCTTCCTCACGTACATTCTAGGCACTTTCAAACTGTGCTTTTTTAGTTGGCTCTCTGGAGGAGTGAAATCACATGCAAGTCATGTAAGAGGCAAATCTCAGTTTCCTATAGCACTTTATGAACCCTGGATGTCAGACCCATTGGTTTTCCAAACCAGATTTCTGGCTTGTCTCTCTTGTGAAGATCTAGGGGTCAGGATGCCCCATGTGGGGTACCAGCCCCTTGCTCCTTCAAGACAAGAGCCTGTCAGGTGAGGTCCTATCTTATTGTGTGTTGCCTCACTCAGGGTGGGATTTTTTTGTGAGACCATCCATGTCTCTGTCTCTCCTACCCATCTTGATGTGTGGTCCTTTTATCCTTTGTTGTGGAGAGCAGTTTATCTAGTTTTCAGATTTTTTTCAGAGGGAAATGATCCATATGAAACTGTAGATTTAGTGTGTCTGTGGGAAAGGTTATTCAGGATCTTCTATGTTGCCATCTTGGACTACACCCCTGCCCCGCAAAATTTTTAAGAGAAAGTATTTGATAATATCTTTGTGGCTTTGAAGTTTGGAAGTGCAAAACACAAATCATAAAGAAATATTTGGTAATTTGACACATATATAAAAGGTGTAATATGTGTACACATACATGTACATACATGTGTGTGCATGTGCATACACTTCTGAATGACACACACAGTGAATGAATTGAAGACATAAGCTGCAGACTGGGAGAAGATATTTGCAATGCATAAAGCTGATGAGGAATTTATATCCTTTGAAACAAAGAGAGGCAGAAGGCCATGACACTCTGCTTTAGATTCCTAGCTCTGAATTTTTGCTCTATCACTTATTAACTGTGTGTGACCTTACACAAGTTATTTAGCGTTTTTACCTTTATTTTTTCACTTTTGAAAATAGGAATAACAATCTCACCTACCTTTTAGTGTTTTGGGTTTGTGAGGATTAAGTCAGTTAATATGTGTAAAGCTGTAAGAATAATGTCTTTCAGTTAGTGAGCACTCCCAAAATGGTAGTTGTTACTTACTCATAGTATTCAGAATATGTAACAATTACTCCAAATCAACAAGGCTAATAATCCAATGGAAAAGTGCTAAATGGATATGAATTAGTAATAGAGGAGTTCTGTATGGCAAATAAGCATATAAAAAGATGCTCAATATTCCTGGTATTTTGGAAAATGCAAACTAAACCAACAGTGAGGTATGAGTTTACCCCCATCTGGTTGACAAAAATCCAGAAGTCTGACACTGCAAGGGTATGGAACCATGTGAACTCTTATGCATTGCTCTTGTGAGTATAAATTTTCAAAAATTAATGTATGTCATCAATTGAGAGAACAATTTGGTGATATCTAGTAAATCTGAAAGTACACATATCTTACAGCTCAGAGCTTCTTTTGCTAAGACTACACTATAAGGGAAGCTCTTGCAAATGTGTACAAGGACATATTGTAAGAATAGTCATCGAAGTCTTAAATGTCAAGTAACAATGAAGAGCTAGAAACAACCTAAATACCCACAAAGAGGGTGACAGATAAATATTTGTATGTTGATACTAATAAAATAAAATACAGAATCTTCACTAAATGCTACATTTATCTCATGATAAATATCAAAACTTATATATGTATTAAAACAAGTTAAAGGTAACATATAGTGTAGATACCATTTATATAAAAACTTAAAACATGCAAAATATTGTTATTTGTTATTTATGTATACATGCATAAATAGTAAAAGAAAGAAAAATTTGAGACTGATAAACACCAAATTTAAGAGAATGTTTTTCTCTGAGGAATACATTTGGATATGGGTACTTAGTCAGTTTGACATTTAACTATAATTTTCTAGTTCTTTGAAATAAAATGAAAAAATAAATACGGCAAAGTGTAAATGTTCAAGTTGGGGGTGGGTGGGTGAGTGCTGTGCTATTGTTCTCTGTGTTTTCCTGTGTGTTTGGAGTAATTCATAAAACGAAAAAATAAGAATATTTGAAATTCACACCAATTTGTGTACATGCACATTTATTTTTTAAAGATCATCTTCTTTTAAAATTTATAGCATACTAAAGTCTAATGACACCGATATGTTAGAATTTGGTCCTTTTTTATAACATTATGTTAAGCTCACATGTAACTTCACATGATACAATAAAGCTAAAAACTAAGCTGTTTAAAAGCATTTTTCCTAACTTTGTCATTATTCCTTTAAACATCATTCACTAATCAGGTTGATCACAAACTAAAATATCTTTATGTTTCAGTGATGCCCAGACCTCAGGAATTGAGCTATAATCCCCTTACATTGTTTCCCAAACAGATAACTTGAAGAAAGGATTGTAAATGTGCGTACTTAATATTTCCATGTTGAAATATGGGGAAAGAATTATAAAGAGAGTTGGAGTAAGAGAGAAGGGGCACATGGCACCCAGGAAGGTGTACTGGCTTAGTGCAATGTTAAGAACACTGCTGGCATCAGGAGGTACTAGGACTGGTCCCATTTTGTTTCTTCCCACTGTGTCTCTATTTCTCACTTGATAAACAGAGGATAAGCTGTGCTCCCAACAGTCCACTGAAACTCTTAAATTCTGTGATTCCACCAACACAGCATTTTTATGTGTCATTTTCAAAAAGAGACATAATTTGTAAAATTATATGCCTACCTCTATATGCTGACCTCTAGAAGTATGTTCAGTGTTCTGTATATTTACCTTTCTACTTAAGACTTTTTTCACTTCAGTTTGCTATTCAATACACACTCAATCCAGAGCATGTGTTATTTGATTCATTAAACTAAATGCATATGTGACTTGTCCTTGGATGATCTTGGTATTCTCATAACTTTCCATTTTTCTGTGGGGTGGATAAGAGTTGATGTGACCTTAAAAAAATGGCTGCCAAGTGCACCTGCATTAGCTCTTTAACTACTTGCTTCTTAGTGAGTGAGGATGTAAATTATGTGCATTTTTGAGAACTTAGCTCTATAAATAGACCCCAACCTATCTTATGATCAAAGGTATTTTAAGATAAATGAAATACATCTCTGAAATTGTTAAAGAGGCTCCCCTTGTATAATAAAAAGTAAAAATAAAGCCTGTCTAACTTAATATTAGGGTTACATTGGAAATGGCCAACATGCCTAAAATTATATATACAGAGAGAGATATATTGGTGATGGTGATGATGACCCTTTTGTTCCGAGCTATTAGAACTAAGTGGAATATAAAGTAATTAAAATAACAGAATTCTGGGAAATGGTGGAATGAGAAATTAAAAGCTATGATACAGTTTTACATTCTTGTGGAAATCCATTGATCATAATTAGCACATAAGCTAAATCAGAATGAATGGGTAGATTTAAAGTACAGACATAACATTGTAGGTTATAGGTAATGTCTTTTCTTTTTGTTTAATGGATATATGATTGGTTCTCAAATGCTGTTCAACTGGTAATGGAAATGGGTTTCCCTTAAAAGCCTTCTTCTAGACTTTCATAGCACCAAGACATTACAGTTTTCTTCAAGCATGATGTAGACGCAATGTACGTGCTGTCAACTTAAGCAGGTACCAGAATAGATGGCTTCAGAGTGAAGGGCAGGGGTCAAACAATCAGAAGTGGCCATCTATTGCAGAGATCATCAAACAGGCGTGCCATCAATGGACTCAGGAGAGAATGTTAGAAATTAATCCATTCAGCTCTTCGTGTTTAGCCAAGACTGATTATAAATGCCCTGGAATGTGAACAAGTGGTGACAGGCCTGAGAAACTGAAGTAATAGGAGTCCATTCTCAACAAAGGCTGAAAAGACAGATCAATTTGCAATATTCTTTTCTGCACCCATGCAACAAAGCAGAAACATGAAAGCAGAACATTAAGGGATGCTCCCTATGAACTGGACAAATCAATAAACATCAGTGGTAAAGAAAAAAAGTTTCTCATTCTCTTGAGTACCCTGAGGGCTTTTCCATCTCAGGGAAGTGATGAGTAGTGGTGGCCTCTGTCATGTTCCCTTCACCTACACAGTGTCGTCTCTTGCCTTCTCAAGGTGAACACTGCTAAGCATCAGCTGAAGGAGGATTTTGGGGGAGTGTTTAAGGAAATGATTGCTTCTTGTTAGAAAGAGATGTGCTGTGCTGGCTTGAAGGCAGCTGGATAACTGTCTGTGGTCTCAGGAGGAAACATTGAAGGTAGGGTCAAAACAGAGTAAGATGGTGGGTTCACCCACACACTGCCAACGTATTAGAAGTTATCAGGTGAATGTTCTCTACGTCAGGATTAAAGGACTACAGAATATTGAGGGTCCTTTTTATTTTTCTGGACTTGGATCAGTGATAGCAGGAAAATTAGCAGACAAAAGATAGGTAGGAAGCAATTTAGGGATAGAAGAATAAGCTTCGGTTTTACGTAGGCTATTATTGGCAGGATTTCAGTCTTGGCTTAATGTGAGAGAGACGCAGATTTCAATGTATGTGTGAGCATGTGTAGGTGCATGCATGCATGAAAGTGTGTACTTGTGTATGTGAGTGTGCATGTATGTATGTATAGGGATGAGAATAGGAAAAGCAAGAAAGGGACTGTCAGAGTAAGCACTTTCTGAAACTTATGAGACTGTCAGACCAATTCTTTTCTCTTCTAAATCATTTCCTGTAAAACAAGGAGATGATTATCTGACTGCTAGAGGAAAGCAGGGGTATTATATTTCATTTTGGGGAAATGTAGATTTATGGCAGATGGAGTGTGTGTGTGTGTGTGTGTGTGTTTATAAACCAACAACCCAACGATGGGAGGGTTCATAGCGTGTGTTAATGTACCTGCTTAAGTTTTGTGTTTTAAGCTGATGGGATTTTCACACGTTTATAGTGGTTTCAGGGGCTGTGCCATTGGAGGGACTCTTACATAAGTATAAGGAAGGAGGAAGAGACCATTTTGTACCTGTTCAACAAAGGCAGTGCTTTTCTAGTATTTACCCGAGGTATTCTGAAGTTAGAGACATCTGTTCACTGGGAAAGGGCTTAAAATGGATTTTGTAAGGGAAGAGGTTAATTCATTGGCTCCAACTGCAGAATACTCAGAGTCAGTGGTGAAGGTGGATGAGTAACCAGATCACTCCATTATAAAGTGATTATTTCCTAGTAGAGGCACACACCAGGGGCCATGAGAGCATAGAGTGGGAAAGGCTAAATTCTCCTGGGTGGTCATGGGAGTGATTCTTAAGGAAGGAATCACCAGGGGAGGGGGAAAATTCTGGAGAATGGGAAAGACAGGGAGGATTGGAAGAATAGTGTGTGGATTTGAGGATCTGTGAGTTGACTTGGGTAGACTGGTCTGTGTATGCACACTGATGAAGAGTGGAATATAGATAGTGGGGAAGGCCTGGAGTAAGGGAGGGCAGAGTCCAGTTTTGGACACTTTGAATTTTGATAAAGGTGGAAATAGGCTATGATTACTGGGTTGGGGAAATTATGCTTTCTGACTTAAAAAAAAAAAGGCATACATCCCTCATCATTTTTAACTAGATGAAAAAAGGTACCTTTTAATAAAACTTCCATACACAAGACGAGAGTCATAAAAATGTGACATCTTCTCCAAGTTAATATCCTCTCTTCCCTCAACAGTGCTTCATATTGCGATACGTAAGTTTTAGATCTCTTGTCTCGTTGTATCCCCTGTGGAACTAATCTGGTTTATCAGAGTTCCATTCAAGACATGACACAGAAAGCTAGAGCATTCCCAAAGTGTGGTCTGATTGTCAGTGAGTGCAGGAGACAAATTTTTCCCTAGTTGTTTTATTAGCACACTCTAGATTACTCTCATGTCAGCAGCCCTGTTGTACTGTTTGCTGATCTGAAACCTGTAGGAATGAAAACTTGCAGATCTTTTTCACGTCAATGACAGGAAACCACTTCTCTGCATTTCTGTACAGCTGATATTTTGAACCCCCCCCCAAAAAGAGCTTAGTCTTCTTTTTGAATCCTGATTGTGTCTATCAAAAATACAAGCCATATAGTATTTAAAAGAAATTGATAATTTATTTTTTTAGTTTAACAAGATTGGAAGTAAAAATGTAAAAAGCAAAAAAAAGAAAAACCAAAAAAACCCTACACAACTTTCCTAACATAATATCTTAATGTTCTTCTTATTTTGTCTTAGCTCATATGGAGAAAAAACAACTGTATAGCTTTGTAATCATAAAACAGACAAAACTTTGTAGTCTGGTTTTAAATATACATCTTAAGTATTTTCTAGATTGCAACAATCTTCAAAATGAAAATGTAGAACAGTTACATAATTTCCCATTTCCTGTTTATGCCATAATATACTATACATCATTGTTGGATAATCAGTTTTAACTGTTAGAAAAATACGGCAACAATGATATTTTTGCATATTTTTTATTTCTTCTTTTGTATTATTTTTCCCAGAGTAAATTTCTAGTGTAAATTATAGGGGTCAAATTACTAGGTCAAAGAGAAGCAGCATTGTTATGGTTGTTGAAATTTAATGCTTTCTAAAAGCCAGTGTCACTTTTTCCAGAAATGTGACAAACGCCTAGGTTTTCAGCCTCATTAGTGACGGCAGAGCCAAGACTAGTTATTGGTATTGAATCAACCATTATAGATTCAAATCATTCTGCCCTCATTTCTCCATTTGGTGCTACATATAGGAGAGCATTTATGGGCTACATAAAGGCAGGGATCTTGCCTACTGCCTTATTTCCAGCTTCTGAGGCACAAAGAATGCTCAATAAATATGCATTAAATAAATAAAATGCCTTTTGAATTCTGTAGCGTTTCTCTGAAGCCATGTTCTTTAACTTCAAGAAATAAAGGATTGAAATTGTACAATAATTCATTGTTGGTGAATCCTTTAGATCTTCAGTGTTCATCACTTTCCTTCTTAAAGGGCTTTCTTACCATCCTTCAGTAACGGATTTTATTTTTAAATCACAGTGCATTGTAAATGAAATGATCTATTTACAGACCAACAATATTTACCTAAATTGGAAACAAGTGGTTTCCAGTATTTTATACTCTTGATTATTGCATACTTCCCCCTTTTTTTTTTTTTTTACAACTATAGGATTTGCATGTTTTGAGCAGTTTGCATAGTATTTTTCTATATTCATGCATCAATTTATTCACCAAATATTTACTCAGGGACTATTATATACCAGATATTTGGGATATAGTTTAGGACAGGACTAACAAGTTCTTTGCCTTCGTGGACTAGATAGTCCAGGAGGGAAGGCAGACATTAAAAAGAAAAGAATTCTGAATTCTTCAAGTACAGAGCTTCTAGAAGGAAGCTATGACAGTGAGTAATAGCATGTACAAAGCTCTATGCTCTGGTGCCAGAGAGAAAATACTATAAGTGAAAAACCAAATGATGTCAAGTGTGGTAGGTTCTGAAGAGTGATACAAGTTGGAGCAACATGAGATTTTGATTTCTACCAGAATGGCAGTGGAAAGCCACTGAGAGTTGTAAGCAGGGGTGTTTGATCTGATCAGATGGGCCACAAAAAGGGAGCAGTCTTGTGTTTTGATATACACTGAATGGTGGTAGTAACACAAGTGATTCCCTTTGTGTTGCAAATAGATAAATGAGTTGAATTTGTTGTGAGTTTATTTTTGCCTTCTTGTTCTGTTTTTCATCATACTCATCTGAATTTGTCACCAATGTAAAGGAGGCTCTAATTTGGGCTTTGCATTGGGAAGTCCTGAGCTGGTGGTTTCCACATTCTCTATTCCAAGATGGGGATCTGGCTTTCTAAAGGAAAGTCATCTCTTTGTAATGTCAGCCTCTGGGCAACATTTGTAAGAGCAGCTAATCCAGGCTGTGAACTTTTTTTGAAGCACTCAGCTCTGTTTTAGGGCCTGGGTCCCTAACAAAATTTAGGTAAATTTTATTGGTCTTTAAATAGATAATTTCACTTACAGTGCATTGTAATTAAAAAACAAAATACATTACTAAATAAAAGTAAGACAGTTGTTCTACTGTTGGGCTCTGGATAAAATTGCAGATGCAAAGTACAGTAGCAGAGAGGTGTATGCAGGATGCAAGGTATGGGGGCATTTCTTTTCTTGGATTCTCCAGACTTCTCCCACTTGTGTGGAATGGATTCATATTTACTCATCATGCCAGCTGGTCTATCTACAGAGATCACTCTAGAAGGCAACTGCTTTGTTGAAATCTTTTTCCTGAAATTCTCCTCCTTTCTGTTTTTGGATAAGTATGTTCATGTAATTGCCTTGATTGACTTGGCTGGCTGCTGCTAGTCTCGAGTTCCTTGGTACTACCAGAAGCCAGATGCTTAACTGTTAATTGAGTAATGACTAGTTATGAATTAGAGGTCCTGCTTGGACCCGAATATAGTTTTATACTAACAACAGCTAAAACAACTGCTATTCCTGGCCCCTCCCAACTATTACCACTATTAGTTGAATGTCTGTAATGTGCCAGATGCTGTGCTAGATGCCTTGCATATATTTTCTCTAATCTTTATAACGACCCTGCAAGGTAGGTATTCATATTGCTGTCATCTACTGTATCAGTAGACTCCCAGCAGGAAACAGATGGCCCACTCAAATTAGGATAATTTGCGAAGAGTTTAATAAAGGGACTATTTACAAAAGTGTGGTTAGGGTGAGGGAAATCCCAAGCAGTGTGCCTGGGGCTAGTAACAGTAGAGCTCCTTTGTTGTAAGCCTGAGAATGAAGAGGGGAGGGGAGGGAGTGGATGTGCGGGGATGGAGAAAGCTTTATGAGATGCTGTCAGCAGGAGTTGAGTCTTTCTATTAAGAGAATTTGGTCCATAGGCATCCTGTAGTAGTGGAGCAAGGGGAATAGATATTCCAAGGTCACACTTCTTCCTCTCTTCAGTATTTCATTTGGAAGCCAGAGGACAAGGGAACTTGTTCATGTTTCCATACATTGCAGAGTGGAGAATGGTAATGGAGAGTGGGATGCAAACGGAAAGTATCTAGTACATCTGCCAAACTTCTTAATGCATTTAGCATTCAGCTCCTTACTACCTTTTCTTCCTCTCATCTTCCCTCCTCTATTGGTGATAGTGACTCCAATATTCAAGTATTTGATCCTTGAACATTGTGGCTTTCAGCTGTTTTACCTCTTAGCCTCTCCAATTTTTTTTTTTTTTTTCTCCGTAACTCCTTTGCTCACTTCATGGTCAAGCTCACCAATCATGACTAGTCTCCTGCCTTCACTGAGATCTTCAGCCCAGGGGTACTTCCCTTTTTTCAGTATCCATTCTTGTCCTCATGTCCATGCTTCCTACTTTTCCCAGTTGGGATTCCCTAGATTATCATTAGGATCACCTCTGACTCCTTTGCTTCTCTGTCTCTGACTCTGTGCTTCTGAGAAGACTTGACTTTGGCTAATGCCATCCTGCTGTTTCCTCCATGGCTATACTTGAGTAGCTGAACCTTCTTGGAGAAAACCTACAATTGGGCCAGCTGATCTCATGTTAAATCAGGGCCACAGATCTCAAATGAGTGCTCATCTACTTGGTATTTCTACTACATTTCTCAACTGGGAAATGCTTTATTTTTCTTCAAGTTACTTGACACTTTCATTAAATTTGTACTTTTCTCCTGGTTCACTCCCATTTGAGGAACTTTCCTTGTACTTCACTAAAGAAACAAAAGTCAGCTAAGAACTCCCCCTACTTCCCACCCCCCAAATCTACCAATCTGTCTCTACCTGTGCTCACACCCTCCATCTTTCCTTTTGTAACAGTGAAGTGTTAAGTGCTAATTAAAATCCAACCCATCCACTTGTGTTCTAGATCTACATCCTTTCTCAAGGACTTTGTGCTGCATTTTTCTCTTTTGTTTTCTGTATCACCATTCCTCTGAACTGAATCATTCCTGTGAGCATTCAAACATGTTGTAGTGTATTCTGTCTTAAAACATACACATATGCTCACTTGTACCACAGTAGTTTCTCTGTTCTTCACAGCAGAACTTCTTGATATTGTTTATAATGTCTCTACTTCCTCATGTCACATTTTCCTCCAGTCTGTTTCCAATTCTCCTTTTTCAGTGAAATGGCTCTTAGCACATTTACCAGGGGTCTTTGTTTCTCAATCCAGTGGTCAGCATTTTTACTTCATCTTACTGGCTCTCTCAGCAGCTTTTGATAAAACTGACCACCTTTTCTTGAAACACTTTTTCTTTTTTCCATGATACCCGCTTTTTAGTTTTGCTCCTGCCTCACTGGCAGCTGAGCCTTAGGCTCCTTTTATGGCTCTTTCTCTTCTTCTTGACCTCCAGCAGATAGCATAACCAAGGCCTTTCACATCTGTCAGTATATACTGTAGCTAGATAATCTTATCTATACAGTGATTATGTTGGAATTTTTATCTCTACCTCAGATCACTCCCCTGAACTTGTATATTCAACTGCTACTTAACCTTTCTGTTGGATGACTAGTAGACATCTGTAGGAGACACTGTTGGGAGGCCTTCTAACTCCTATCCTCTCCTTGAACACACACCTAGATAGCATATTTCAGCTTCTCTTACTGATAGGTGTGGCTGTGTGACAGATTCTGAGCTCACGGCTTGTGAGCAGAAGTGATGTATATCACTTCCAGGTTCAGCCCATTAAAACCTCCCACATATGATTATTCATACTCCTTATCTTGAAAATGGGTACTGATGAGCACAGTGACTTTTAAAGCAAAATGTTGAAGATAGATTGGCAATAGCATGGAAGGAACATGGGTCTCTGAATCACCACTTGGAGAACAGCCGCCTACCAATCAAGAATAACTGATGTGGATTTTAACTGAGCAAAAAATAAAATCTTAATATATTAAGCCATTGGATTTTGGTGATTATATATTGCAGCAGCTAGAATTACCTTAATGAATATGGTTTCCTAGCCTTACCTGCCCTCAGCAGGACTTTTGGCTCCCTTTATCTCAAACTTGCTTCTATCCCAGTCTCACCCATCTCAGTAAATTGGGTCACCATCTATCAGCTGCTTAGCACTGGAAGAGTGCCTAGCACAGATTAGGTGCTCGTAGGTACTTGTTGAATAAATGCATGTTATCCGTGATTCATTTCTTTCTCTCTTAGCCATCTAATCTGTCAGTAAGCCCTGTAAGCTCTATTTCACAATATCCATCTACTTCTTTCTACCTCTACTATAATCATCTTAGTTCAAACTTCTGCCATCTGTCAATGGCACTATTGGGCTTCCTAACTGAACTTTCTGCCTATGTTCTTTCACCCTCCAATCCAATCCTCTTATAGCAGCTAGACTGATCTTTTGAAAATGTAAATCAGATCATGTTCTTCTCCTTGTTAAAGCCCCACAGTGGTTACCCATTACACTTAGAATAAAATTCCAGTCCTAATGCTGGTCTACAGGGCCTTGTGTGACCTGGCTGCTGCTTCTCTCTCTGACCTCATTTTGTTCCAGTCACTTTTTGCTCCTAAAGCTCTGACCACAGTGGCCCCCTTCCTGTCCATGAACATACTGGGCTTGTTTCTACTTTTGGGCTTTTTTCTGGCTGTTCCTTCTTGCTGAAATGTTCTTCCCTGCTTTTCTTATGATCAGTTCCTTCTCATTGAGGTCTCAGCTTAAATGTTCCCTCCCTAGAGAGGCCTTTCCTGATCATCCAACATAGAGGAGCCCCTAGCCACTTCCTGTCACAGCACTTCCTGTCTTTGTTGAAGACAAAACTGTCTTCATCATCATACTTTGAACTACTTGATGTTTTGGTGGTATACTTTATTGTCTTCCCTTTGCCCCTATGAGGGAGCTTGCTTGTCTTGTTTAATTTTCTGTTTCATCACTAGGAACAATATCTGCTATTTAGTACATGCCTAATATGTAGCTCAGAAAATTAAGAAATATACTCAAGCTTACACAGGTTCAGACTCAGTCTTTCCTATGATTTATTCTGGGCTCATACATGACTTGGTTAGCTTGTTGCCAAGATGAATACTATTGACTATTATTATTATCTTAAAGAAAATTTTTAACTTTGCAAAAGCAGTGTTTTTATTGCATACAATTTAAAAAATAAAAATAAGAGCTAAAAAATAACTGTCCAACAGCATCTCTGAGCCAATTATCATTGATATTTTGGTGTGTTTCTTTCATTCTAGTTATTTATACACATTTAAACAAAAGTGGCATTATTTTCTCACACTGGAATATTGGTCATTACTTTGTTGTAGTATTAGACTTATTCAGCAAGTGTTTTCTTAAAGGACACTTTAGCCTAACTCCAAGTATAGTGATGGGTGTTTCTTTAGGAAGGTTTTTTGGATCCACCAAGTGAGTGTAGCCTGTGGTCACAGAATCTCACCTCTGAGGCACTGGATGATGTCAGTTTATCACTTCTGTTGTCCTAGGGATGGTGTTGAAAGTCAGGTAATGCTGTGATCTCTGTGGTTAATTTTCTTGTTTTTACTTGTTTCCTGTTTTACTAAAAAGCATGACCTGTTGCAGAATTCTGTGCCCCAGTTGGTTTAGTGGTGACAAGCTAATGTTTCCTAAGGTGACTGTAGCAGCTTGCAGATTGGTAATAATGAAACCAACCTCTATTACATGTAATAAAAACAGGAATCTTAATAAAAAGCTAAACAAGAGAGGGGCACAGGGAGGGTTGCATTCTTCTTGCCTTAGGTCCTGGCAAATTTGTCATGTAGTTACTGAAGCATCAAAGACAAGACATTTGGCTGTGGCTCAGTTAGAATTTACTTTTCAAATGGTGTACATTAAAGGAATAATTATAACTAGTAGAGGGTACAGTATCAGAGGACCAGAAAAGGCCAAATCAAACTTAATATCCTGGAGGTAAAAAAAATATTTTGGATTTTTAATGATAGATCTTAGTGGACAGGGAGGAATGGGGGTGATTGGTTCAAAGCTATATATTATTCTTGAAATTAGATGTAATAATTGGAAATTATTAATAATTGGAGATTAATAGGAGCCTTTCAGCTCATGTTGCCATGTACATACACCTCTTCTGTAGTTCTATAAAGGAATTTTCTATAAGACGTGGTATGGTGGACTGAATAATGTTCCCCCAAAGATGTCCACATCCTAATCCCCCAGGGTCTGTGATTATGTTACTTTATATGGCAGAAAGGACTTTTCAGTGTGTTAAGTTAAGGATCTTGAGATAGGAAGATTATTCTGGGTGTTTAGGTTGGGTCCAGTGCAATCACAAAAGTCCTTACGAGAAGAAGCAGTCAGAGATGACGCATGGTGGAAGCAGAGATCAGAGAGGAGAGTAGATTCTGTGCTGCGCTGATAACTTTGAAGAAGAGGAAGGGGCCACAGGCCAAGGTAGCCTCTAGAAGTTGGAAAAGGCAAGGAAACAGGTTCTTCCCTCATGCCTCCGGAAGGAATACAGCTCTGTGGACCCATTTTAGACTTCCGAGCTTTAGAACTGTAAGATAAATTTGTTTCTAATTCATGGTAATTTGTTATAGCAGCCATAGGAAACGAATATATGTGGTTAATTTATAATTCAGGGGAGAATTTAAACCTTTTTGTGGTAATTCCTGTGCAGTTCTGAAAGATGAACTCCATCCTGGATACTGATTCAAACAGGTGGCCATGGTATGTGAGTTTCAGTGAACAATACAGCTGAAAGTTTCTTGAGAGGGGAAAGTTAACTGTCTTTACTCCAATTTTCCAGTGTTCTAGAGCCCCTAGTTCCACTCATATCTAGCCAACCCACTAGCTTATAGCTTTGGGTCATTTGATGCCCTGTTACTTCATTTTAATGTCAATGGAAAAGCAAACTAAGAAAAGCTATTTGGGGATAAAGTATTGAGAAACTTCCCATTAAAAAATAGTCATTAAGGAATTTGACTTACAAAAATGAAGTTATGGGATGCTTAGTAACATCAAGAATACTCTCTTTAACCCTCCCATCATTTATTCTTCATGTTACCTCCCTCTCTTCTGACCCTTATGTCCTCTGTTCAGGCACCTAGATACACAGCACCCATGTTAAAGGGACCAGGGTCTCCTGGGGAACACTTGTATAACCCTGAAGAATCACGACTTAAATGTTGAGGACTGTCTTGATGAGTTAGAACCAAGACTGGTTTTGTTTGTTTGTTTGTTTGTTTTTTATTAACAGCCTGGCTGCTATTATCTGTCCCCTTCTTTCCATGGTACAACTACTATATGTGAACTCACAGAGGACACCCTTGGCAGCTGCAGGACATAATTACCGCATTCCAGAATATCTTTTAGGCATTTGGATCTATGGCTAGCTCTTTGGATTGCTCCCCTGCTAACTAATATGTTACTGGCTTGACACAATTGACAGCCGGCTGTGCCGGTGGCTAAAGGACAGCCTCTGGGGCTGTCTCAAAATGAGGTTAATGATGGGCTAGATGAGCATTCCGGGTTTCTTAGCCATCATCTTCCTGGGAGCAGAATATGTGTGGGGCTCTGGTGTGATGACAAGGGGGTCTCCCTATGCAGTCAGATGTACCAAATGGGCCAATTATTCTTTTAGGTAGTTCATGGGGATTGTTTTGTTAATTTTGAATGTAATTAAAACAAAGCAGAGTAAAACAAAACTAGACCACTCCTGTAACCACAGAAAGCCCGGGAGAGAAAGAGTACAGAAGTAAACAAAGCTGCATCTTTTCCAGGGGTGGGGTTGGGGGAGGGGACTCTCTTCAGTATGCTCTCTCATGTTCCCACACATCATTAGGACCAGACACAGGGTAATGGGGTTCAGGTTGAAGCTATAGTCTCAGACTAAAAGGGCATTTCATAGTTATTCAGATAAGCTCATTTTACAGATAAGGAGGCAAAGGTTTTGATGAAAAAAATGGTTTCTCTTGATTCTCAGTTTGTTAGAGGACTGAAAACCAGAATGTATTTCTCCCAAATTCTAATTGGGGAGGGAGAAATCTTGAGGAGTGCTGACTACTCATTGGGTTAGAAGATTCTCAACCACGTATTGAGCATCTTGTGGGCAGGAATTATGCTTGTTTGTGTCTGCATCTTAGCAATAGGTACCTGGATAATAGAAGGTGTTCAGCAAATATTTGTTGAGTGAATGAGTGAGTAGATAATTAAATGAATGCTCCACCAGTAATGTAGGGAGGTAGGAAAGTTGAAAGCTTCAGCATTCAGAAACCGGAATGACTGGAGTGCCTGGGTGGCTCAGTCAGTGAACTGTCTGCCTTAAGCTCAGGTCATGATCCTCAGGGTCCTGGGGTCAGTCCTGGAGTTGTGCCCTGCATTGGATTCCCTGTTCAGTGGGGAGTCTGTTTCTCCCTCTTCTTCTACCCCTGGCTTGGCTTGCTCTCTCTCTCTCTCTCACTCTTCCTTTCAAATAAATAAATACAATCTTAATATAAAAAAAAGAAACCAAATGGACTTCTGAAGCATGAGATTGGCTTTATTGTTATTGCTTTGTTTATTTTTTCTTAACTTTCATCAATCTTACAATCATACTAGAAACAACCCATGAAGCCCATGATTATCTCTGTGGAGCTGTGCTATCCTGTGTAGTAGACAATAGCCACATGTGGCTATTGAACACTTGAAATATGTCTAGTTTGAGTTGAGATTGCTGTAAGTGTACATACACAATTTCAAAGGCAGTGCAAGGAAAGGGGTATAGCATGTCTTGTTAATCATTTTAAAAATCTTGATTATATGTAAAAATAATGTTTTGGATATATTGGGTTAAATATATTATTACAGTTAATTTATTTTAAAAGCCTTTTCTAATGTGGCTACAAGTGACTTGCATTTGTGGTTTGCGTTTTATTTCTGTTGGACAGCACTACTGCATAGCACTCATTTTTGTGTTTGCTGGACAAGTAAGTTCTAAGACTGAATTAAGCAGCGGTTCTCAATCAATAAATATCCAAAGAATTACTACCAAGAGTAACATTTAGCAAAGATATGCCTTCTGAAGGTAGTGCCCCACATTTTAGCATGGTTAATTCCTCATCCTTTTAGTCTCTGCTTAGATATTAACCTCCTCAAAAGCAGTTCCAGATCAGTTTCAGCTGTTAGTCTCTATTTTAGACCCTTGTTTATCTTTTCATGTCACTTATTCTAATGTGCAATTATTTTTATTGTATATTATTAAATAATATAAGCTTCATAGGAGGAGGAAGAGGTTGCTCTTGTTCATCTCGGTGTCCCAGTCATTTAGCCTTAGACCTAGAGGATTAAGTCTCTATTTCTATTTGTTGAATGAGTGAATGAAAAAACTGGTTTGCCTGTGAACATAGCAGTTGAAATTATCTTTCACCTCCAGAAATGGCTACTGTTTCATACAGGCAATGGGTGTTACTAAGAGTGAATCTGTTTCTGTGATTGCATTTCATGAGACTGGTTTGGAGAAGGAATAGAGAAGGCAACAGTGCAAGTCCTTGTTGGTCTGAGGTCACATCTGTGAAGAAATGGCTGGATTGGGCTAAATGGGAAAACAAAGTTTGCTGCACTAGAGTTCATCTCCATGCACAAAATCAAAAAGCTGCTTAAAAATCTCACCTAAAACCCCAGGCTTCACTACTACTTTTAAGTCGAGGAGGTCCCCAGTGAATCAGGTGACCAGAATATTTTTGTGCTGCATTTAGTACATTTAACAGAATCACTGTTTTGAAGGGCACAGCAGTATTAGTAGTCCTTTGCCTAATTTAAACAAAATTTATTTTCTGTTCCCTCTTAAAATGTGGTACAAAATACTTTCATAAGTGAAAGGGAATGAAATGCATTTTACCTTGAGAATTATATCTGAGAATTTCTTAATAAAGTTTGAAATGGAGGGAGCCACCTGTAGTTTTGCAAAATGGGAAACAACAGAGTAAGGCAGGGAATGTTTCCGGGTAATCTGGAGGGTGGTGCAGGGTGCTCCCATTTGGTTTCTTTTTACAGGTGTTGGCTTTTTGGAGAAAACAGATGGGTCCTTTGAAGATGACGTTTTTGGCCGAGTTCAGGATGTTGTAGGCAGGATTTGGTAATAGTGGGTGACTGAGCAGCATCAGTATGTTCAGCTCTAGGTTGTTTGGCTGGCTGTTACCCACTTTTGTCTCCTGTTGACATCACACTTACAGGTGTCACATGGCCCTTTCCTGTTGCTCCTGGCTGCAATGAGACCTAAAGGCAGTTGCTTCCAGGGGCAGCAGCTATGGAGCCAAACTCTTGTCACTACCCTGTTTATGTGTGGAAGCAGCTTCTATGAGAGTCAAACCAGAGGTGAGATAGACCAGCCTCTAGGTTTCTTCTCAGGGAGTGTCAGCTCGTTTTAACCCAGACTGGTTGAAAGTTAATATCTCATCATAATAACTTGCACAGCCATCCAACACTAGGTTAGTATGAACTCCAATAGAATTTCATATTGCTTAAAATAAGGATGCTGTGAGTTTTGCTCATGTGCATACAGAAAAAAAACAGAAAAAAAAAAAAAAGATGAAGAGATGAAGCTGCAGATCCCTGGGCCAGTTGTCAGAGAAAAAGCCTTGATGCTAGCAATTGGAGCTAAGCACCCCCCTCCCTTTTTTTGTTCTTTTAAAGTGAAGGTAGGTTTGAGCAGAGAAAATCCTTTTGTGCTGAGTGATTCCATCGGGAGAGAGGTGGATACTTTTGAATATAAATGAATGTTAGTGAGTTGGAGAATTAAGATTCTCCTTCATCTGTGTATTATGGGCTTCATGTATGATGAGCATGCGTGTTTCTAGATTAACCCCAGCCTGCCAGGGCTTGCTTAGTGGTATTATTATTAATAGCATCTTTGATCCCAGCATGTGTTTACCATACCTTTCCGGGGGGTATCTCTTCTTATTGATGATGGGGCCCTGCTTAAGCAGATGGGGACATCTTAGCAGGAAAACAGGCAGACTTTTCAGTCTACAGAGACTTTGGATCCCTTGTCATGGGGAGTGGGAGACAGGGTGGGGAGTTTTGGGTGTGAAGGTGGTAAAGTACGGAGGAATAGGTAATTCTTAAGATTATTCTACAGCAGGTTTAGTGTTCAGTTTTGAAAACAACTAATTTGGAAATTGAATATGAAGATAATCTGGATAAGAGTATAAGCATGGAGAGAAGAGGGTAGTAGACACAGGAATATGTTTTGGAGAGGGAGAAGGAGACAGGGACAGGGAAAGAGAAGAAAGAAAGGTTTGGTAGGAAGGACATTAGTGGAACGGGAGTTTATGTGATAGAAGGAGTGTGGGGATGAATTTGCTCATGGTCTACCCCTCTCCCTGTACTGCTTATTTTCTTAGTGGCTTGTATGGGAAAATGGGAGATTGGCATGGGAAAAATTCTTGAGGACACTAAAGAACATTTTCTCCCTTTCTTTATCCTTTTCCTTTCTCTTCTCTTTTGCTTCCTTTGCTTTTTTCCCTTTACATCCTAGGTCACACATTTTGGTGAAGTTTTGCATGGGTGTCAAGAATGCCTGTTTAGCTTTGGGCAAGTCTCTTAGAGCCCCTGCTTCAGAGAGTCTTCATCAGCATGGAAGAAATGAATCATGTGCACGAGATTCAGCAGTGAAAAGCAACTCAGAATGCAGATTATTTTGTGATTAAACTCTCTGTATGGAATAATCATTGACAAACAGAATTATAAGAAATGAAATGCATTTTAAAATGTATAATAAAATAGCAAAAGTTTAGTGATTGTTCTCTTTCCTTCCTAGTCATTTCATGATTATTGCTCGACTAATGTCTTGGAAGTGAAGCAGCCGGGAAGCCGGGAAAGGTGTGAGGTCTGATCCCCTGATGTAGGGCTCAGGGAAGATTTTTTTTTTTTTTTTTCCTGAGAAAAAAGGCTAAATGGGTTTATTCACAGCAATGTAAACAAGAACATTACATGTTACTACTCAACATTGCTGTATTTCAGAAATAATAAACTTCCACAGACCACTCTTTGAAGAATCATCTCTCTTGGCTTTTTTCCCATGGTGGTCTTGACATCTGGTTACAAGGGATATAAAGAAGGGTGGATTAAATTAATCAACTGACCAACCAACCAAAATAAAGATATACAGAGGTTTTGAGTGCACTATGAAATGCATCTAGTGTTATGTGAGTTGTGAAGTGTACCACTAATACATTCTCACTTCTTTCATGGTTGAGAAGTATACCCTACCATCATCCTAGGCTTTGCAGAAGTTCCAGGTGGTAGAGGTTGACAAGATCTCCCTGTGCACTTAGACAAGGGCAGGGTGTCCCTTTGCTCACTGGAGCAGATGGCTTTGCACAAGCTCTTTAGGACAGCCCATCTCTGGTTTCCAGCTCAGATCACTGAACTGGAAACATGCCTGTCCACAGAGATGCTCACCTTAGACAGCAGTCAGCTGTCTTTATGCCTTTACATCTCTCCTCCTTTCTGATGTTTCCCCTTGAAATGAGGCTTCTTAGTGGCCTGATATTTGAAGCAGATGGACTGGTAGTTGCCTGGACTCGCCAAGCAGTAGGCCTTCTGCTTTTTTTTTTTTATTTTTGTGACCATCTTTATCTGTAAAATGAATGTCAATGTGTATACCAGTTGTTGGCCTGACCATGTGAAGAAAAGATGGCAGAGGTTATGAGAATATGTGATTGGTAATGCTTTTGTGGGGCAGGCCAAGAAGTGCTAAAATCTCTCAGATATTTCAACATTTCAGACTATGGGGACCATATTTACAAACACCTTTGCACAAATAGGAAGACTTTTTCCTTGGGAGAGAGGTCAGTGATGAGGAAGCAGTGTTCATTTTGAGCATGATAATGCTTCATTGACATGAAAAAGCTATTGGGATTCTTGGTTTTTCTCCTCCCTACCTCCTGCCCACCTGCAGGTCCTGCTGCAAATCCCCTTGTAATTATCCCCACCACTGAAGCCTGGAAGGCTCACCTCCCAAAACAGGGGATCTTAGAAGGGCTAAATGTCTCCCACCACACAAATATTCTTTTGTTTGAAGAGGAAGTTTGCTCATCCAAAGATTATGTTCTCCTGTGGCTGTGCCATGATCGGAAGGGAAAGAGGTTTTCATGTTCCCTGTGGCTGACTGTTGGGGAAAACATTGTAATGTCAGGGTTTAGGTTGGCAAGGTAGGAGTCACAGAAGCTTTTGAGGTGGTCTCTTTGCCATTGCATGGTAATATAGCCATTTTCCGGGATTAGAGAAGATGGGGGAGGAAGACAAGCTGCATAAGGGATGCTGTCACATTATGTGTGATTTCTCTGGTCTTTGAAAATCTTCCTGGTTTAGTGGGATGTGTGATCTAGGCAAATTGGTCTCTGAGGAGAAAAATGGCACTTGTAACCTAGTCTGTTCCCAGTTCAGTGTTCCATGTGGATACTACTGACCTAATGTAATTTTTTTTAGACCTACCCATTAGGAGCATCAGAATTAGGATCACGATGCCCACTGGTTCTGCTTGATTAGATATTAGTGCTTAGATAACCTGAAAGAAGTGCTTTTAGCCAGCGGCTTTTATTTTTTATTTTTATTTTATTAAAAGTTTTTATTTTAATTGCAGTTTGTTAATAGGCAGAGTTACATTAATTTCAGGTGTACAATATAGTGATTCAGCACTTCCATATATCACCCAGGGCTCATCATGACAGGTGTCCTCCTTAATCCCTATCACCTATTTAACCCAAATCCCCTTACCCACCTCCCCTCTGGTAACCACCAGTTTGTTCTCTGTGATTTAAAGTCTGTTTCTTGCTGCACCTGGGTGACTCAGTGGGTTAAGTGTCTGCCTTCGGCTCAGGTCATAATCTCAGGATCCTGGCATTGAGTTCCATGTCGTCTGGCTCTCTCCTCAGTGGGGAGTCTGCCTCTCCCTCTGCTCCTCTACCTCTCTGTGCTCTGTTTCTCTGTCTCTCTCTGTCTTTCAAATACATAAATAAAATCTTTAAAAAAAAATCTGTTTCTTGATTTGCCTCTTTCCTTTTCTACTTTGCTTGTTTGTTTTATTTCTTAAATTCAACATCTGAGTGAAATAATATTAACCAAAAGCTTTTGAAAACAACAAAATGATTAGTGGAAAATGACTAAATGTATACTTTGATGTAGATTAAACACAGTTTACACATAAATAATTTAATGATAAATCCTTGGCAGGTTACAAGTGAGTTATAACTATAGTGTTGTCAATAACCAAGGCCTCTTCCCTACAGTTTTGGTAAGATGATAGCCAAGAGTAGTCTAGGGCTGGATCTACCTTGTAGGAAGTCCAATGTCTGTGGGTATGCTCCTAGGTACCTTGAGGGTGTCAGGTCTGATGATCAGGCCCAGGCACGTTAAGTACACCCTCAGCCAGGACAGATAGAGAGCTCTTTGATTTTGCCTGGCATTTAACCAAATATGGTCTCAAGTTGGATTTGTTTCTTAGGCATTTCAGGATCTAGGGGTTTGTTTCTGGGTCTGTGATGGTCTTGGGTCAAACTGAGGGATGATAAATATATTGTAAGTGTGTCTCTTTTACCTTGCCCAGTCATGGCAAACATAGCTAATTGATCATGGCCTACTTGGCCTTAAGCCCAGAGGCCACTGCACGGTTCCTAGGCAGCCCTGAGAGTTGGTCTGGGAGATGCAGCCCGTTGGTAATCTGTGACCCATCGCATCCTATTGCTTGAATTGATAACGTCATTTCAGGACTTCTTAGAAGTCCTGTCTCCAGTGCTTTAAGTTCAGTTCTTAAGGGGCAAGCTCAGGCTAGTTCACATGGGGTTGGTGCAGTTTCTAGTCCTTATAACTGTTCAATAAATTTACATTATATAAAAATGAATATCAGTATGGTGGAGTGGAAAGAGAATGGTGCTGTTTGTTTTGATCTTGGATCCTGGCTATTTTATTTACTAGTGATGTGACCTTTGACAACGATCTCTTAGAGCCTTGGGCTTTTATGTGTAAAATGGAGAGAACAAGATTCAACTTTCAAGAGTATTGTGAGAATAAGAGGTAATATAAATAAATAGCTTGGCATATTTTCTGATACTTAAAAAAAAATTTTTTATTATGTTCTGTTAGTCACCATACAGTATGTTGTTAGTTTTGGATATAGTTCTGATACATTTTAAGCATTAGCCATTATTAGTGCTAATGTAGGGGGAGATTAGTGTAGTGCCTGGCAGGCAATAGATATTCACTAAATGTCACTTTCTTTTTACCCTGTTTATTTCCTTTGTAGGAGTTATCACAGATTGTAATTATTTTTTTGTATGTGTGTTTGTTTATTTCTTGGATCATCTCTACTAGAAAATAAGGTCCATCAGGAGGTTTGTCAGTTTTGTTCACTGTTATACCTCTAGAACATAGCATCGTGCATCGTGCCTGACACATGTTGTCACTCAGTAGGTATTTGTTGAAACACTAAATGTGCTTGATTTATTTTCTTAGTAAAATAGCAATATGCAAGAGACATGTGATGCTGTTCTCTATCATGAATGTCCCCTCAAAGGCTTGCCAAGAGGCTACATGAAAATGTTGTCTACTTGGCATTTTATGGAGGGGAGGGGTAAATAGGTGTCTGGGGTTTTATATCAGGAATGAGTTTCCTTGGGATTGGAGGCTGCTTACAGTCCTTTCTCCCCTTCCCAGTGGGACTGTTTTATGGGTCTCACTTCAGCAATCCAGACTGTAATGGAGCTGTCTTACCCACAGTTGGACTTGGCAGAGCTTTATGGTTGAAGGATTTCAACCATGTATAAGGTGGGCACATGTGGCTATTGACCCCTGGGAATGGGGCTTGTCCAAATTATGGTAAGCTGACAGTGTGAAATACACCCCAGATTTTGAAGACCAGATATAAAAAAAGTGGAAAATATTTCATTAACAATTTTAATATCAACTACCTATTGAAATGATAGTTATGTTGAGTTAAGTAATATCTATTTTTAAAATAAGTTTTACCTTTTCTTTTTACTTTTTAAAATGTGGCACCAGAAAATTTGGAAATGATATATGAAGTTCACATTTTTGCTTTCATTATATTTCCCTTGGCCAGTGTTGCTAGAAGGGAATTCAGTTTTGGGTCAGGGTAGAGAACAATAGACTAGATGTCCAAAGAGCTGTTCTCAGTCCTATTTCTGCACTAATTCAGGATGTGACCTTGAACAAGCCATCTAACCATTCTGTACCTTAGAGCTTTATGGAAAATGCTTTTCAGAGGCTTTGATAACTAAGAAGGGAAAAACAGTGTTAGAGAACTATATAATTACAAGATCCTAATTGTCTTATTTTCATTCCTAAAGCCACTTTGGGCATATCTGGGGTACAGGCAGACATACCTCCTGATTCTGGAAAGAATACACTGAGGGTACTTTCTATCTGCACGAGGCTCACTCTTTGCTGGAGGAATACAGGGTGCAAAAAGCAAGGCAGGAAGTTCTGGCTTTTGTGAATAGTTTGGATGATAATTAGGACTTTCTAGTCAAGCTGAACTTCCTTAAAGAAATTACAATTTTTATGAAACAGACTGACTCACTGTAAAAGTCTCATCCTTAGTGCCACCACTCCATTTTATGAAGCCAGTACTATTTTCAGTTGTGTCAGACTCATTCAGAAAAACAACAAGGTCAATATTTGCACACAGTGGGTATACGGAATGACTTGTTTGACCTGGGAAACACAGACCTTTCTGCTATGTCAGAGATCTGGGAAACTTCCTCTTCCACAATCCCTGCTGAGAAGGAATCAGAACTCTGATGATGATGTTTGTCTAATTGAGACTGTGTCTATTTAATTTAGATTGTGTCTTTCTAATTTATATTATGAGCCCTCTCAATTGAAATTAAGTCTCTCTTAATGTTTTGTATGGTATCCAGTGTGTTTTCTGTGCTTAGGTAATATGAACAATAAGAAACATCTTAAAATATTGATGTATTTTTATTACTGTGAAGGTTCTTTGGAGGAAAATCTTCAGAAGCTTTGGACTTTTGAGTGTGTATAGTCGGCAAACATTTTAGGAAGAAGTAGAAAATTCAGGGACCTGCTATTTATAAATACCTGGATGATTGATGGGATATTTTCATTTTAAAAATCTAGCTATATGACATTAGGTAGACATGGTTTTATGCTACATTTTTTTCACTTCCCTATACAATTACAAAGTTGTTACATTGAGTATATCTGTCTTCTGGTAGATAAAACTCAGATCCCTACAGTTGTATGCATTTCCGTTCCCTGTGAGTGTACAGAAAAACTTCAGGCTGCATTTGGATGTATTATTTAATTCCCTTTTTTTTCTTTCCTCTAGTAGAAAAGAACAAGCATGGCTCTGGAGTCCACTAGTATTAGAATCTGGGCTCTACTACACAATTTGATGATCTTGGGCAAATTATTTAATTTCTTCAGGTCTCAGTTTCCTTACCCTACTTTAGAGTAAGGTATATCCTGCTTTTTTAGTTGTTTGAGGATTGAATTGGGTTGCCATTATAAAATGCTTAGAAATTAGTGATAGGCTTTCTCATAAAGAGCTAAATTAAAAAGACATATTTGACTTTTTGCAACTCATAGATTATGGTAGATTGCATTTACTCAGGACTTTTTTTCCTCTAAGGATATTTTGCAATTTTTATTATCTCTATAAAATATTTATGCATTTATAATTTTTCATGCCTATTTTGCCAAAGGGGGAAACTGAGTCACTTGAAGATTGAGAGTCCAGTTGTTCTTCATTTAGGCTGCCATGTCCTTTTGTCAGAGTAAAGTATGAAAATGCTGACCTTTCCTTGCCAGTGGAGAATCCACTCAGCGCTATTTACTGTAACATTCCCCAAGAGAAAAAGGGGGCCCAGTGCCCAGATCAGCCCTTGACTGATTAATGAGCATCAGTGTGTGCCAGGCATTGAGAAGGGTTCAGAGAAGACAGAGAAGGTCCCTGTCCTCAAATAATTTGACAGCTAATGGGTAAGTCAAGGGCACATAAATACACATGAAAACAAGACTAAAGCATATTGACATATATGGGATCCCTGCTATGTGCAAAGGCATATGTTAATGCCTTCTGATTGGCAAAGCAATGAGGGATATACAGGTTTAACAGAAGAGAGAGTTTGCTGACTGCTGTAGGAGTCAGGAAAGTTTTCTTTGGGATAATCAAAGGCAATGGTCCTGAACTCTTATTGGATCCCACTTCCTGAGATTTGGATTCAGCATGTCTGGGACAGGACCTGAGATTCTGCATTTCTAACATGCTCCCTAGTGATGCTAATGCTGCTGACCTTCAGGTCACATTGAGCTGGGAGACTAAGATGAGCTGAATCTAGCTCTGGGAGGAGAAATTAGGAGGGCACACCAAGGAGGATGTGTGTGCCCTTCTTGGTGTGCCCAATTTTGCCTGTATATTTTTGGCTTTTGCCTTCCTCATGCCTTTCACCTGGAGTGCCCCTTCATTGTGGTTGGCCAGTGTCACTTGACATTACCAAATGGTGAAGCAATGTGCTGCATGTGCTCTTTATTCAGAAAGAGAAAATTTCCACCTTTCCTATATGGCCTCGCAACCCTGTGTTCTCTTTCTCAAAATATTTGCATTTGAATACTAGCTCTGACTCTCTACTCTCCTCCTGTCCACTTCCCTCCCCCTCCACTCTTATTTTGGCAGCAGTGAAGTTCTTGGGCTTCCCAATTGAAATAACTTTAAAAAGGCTTAAAGACAATCCCACAAATTATAGTTACTGGTATTTACTCAAGTAAAACCCAGTGTCCTGTTGCTTTGTTGACAGCAGGGTCCAGTTGGGTTAGTAGGGGCTGGTAGAGTTAAAAAGAGGACCTGGTTGAGTTGCCTCACCATGGGAGGAGAGAGGTATGCACAATCAGATATTTAACACTCCTCAGCAATTATGGGAGTTTGCATTCTCTCCCTGGCAGGAACATAGCCCTTTACAGCAGTGTTTCAAGTTTGCTTCCAATGCTATCTGATAGAAGTGCTTTTATCCCCTGAAGATACAGTACAAAATACAAATCATCATGGGTTTTATCTCAGCTGGAGCTGCTGCTTCTCCAAATACATTTACTCTGTGCAACTGTCCATCAGACCCATTTTTCATCCTTCATCCCTTTACTTTACGATGGCTGGGTTTAAGGCCTTTCTTCTGTTCTTTGTTCCTTTAGCTCAGCGAAGTAAACAGCAGGATTGATCTTACACTGCATTTTGGTATTGTTCCAAGTGCTCATCAATAGACACGGCTGGGAATGCACTGACTGGAAAGGAAGGGCAGATGGAAATGCACTTCTTGTTCTTTGTGCCTTTTAGTGTGCAGCGGAATGTCCCTAATCTGAGGGCTGCTCCACTGGCAACTGATCGACATGCAAATTCATCATCAGGTGATGACTCCCATATTAGTTCTAAGAGAAGTACTTAAAGCTATCAGGGAGTAAAAGTGAGAAAAAAGAAAAGAGATAATGAAAAGGTGAATTAATTAATTAATTTTGCATTCTCAGTAAATCTGTGAAACTGGAAAAGAAAATGGCAGAACTATGGAAAATGGCCTTTTAAGACAACCTTGCTAAGGCAGTGCTGGTTTAGATCCTTCGGCACTGGGCAAAAAGAATGTGTCTGGATTGATCTGTGATAGACAAGTAAATGTTTCTTTGATGCTCTTGAAACGAAGTATCCTTGATTGATCTTTTACTGGCTAAACAATATTAAACAGATGTAAAGGATTTAAAAACTAGCAACTGAGACTTTAGCAATAGTGACATAGTGGGTGGACGGCAGATACCTTCTGAAATAAGGAGAGATTAGGTAGCAAAATCAAGTTCACATTGGTGCATTCTGATCTACTGTTGGCTGAGCTCTTCAAAAAATGTGGATGGTTCTCGTGCAAATGAGTGTACTTATGTAAATAAGTTCCCATTTATTTTCAACATCAGTTTACATTAAAACCATTTTAAACCATATTTCAACCAGTTACTTTTAAATTCACATTTTTAGTTATATGTGACCTTCCTTTTTTTCAAATAGTTCAGGTCTCTGGAAAATAATGATTTGTGTTTGTCTATGAGCTTCTGAAGGAAATGATCTTTTTTTTTTTTTTTTAATTCAGCTTTGTTTTCCTAGTCCATAACACAGAGCAAATGCTCATAAATGTTTATTGAGTGAATGTTTGAATGAATAAATAGATGAATTAAAAGATCTCTTGGTTTAAATGACCTTGGCCAAAGGTATTTATCATAGAGCTAGAAATGAGATCAAGAATTCAGCCCTCTACCCTCAGCTTATCCTGAAACTTCCAGGCATCTGTGTTGTCCCCCAACTACCCGCGTGGTGGGATTATTTTGGGACTCCTGGTTCACCCTTAGTCCACTTTCTCTGAGAACTGCTTGCAGTTGCAGTTGCCTTTGTTGAAAGGAACTACTAGGAACTGGGATATTAAGAGTCCAAGTCAGTTGATAGTGGGACAGAACACAATGGCATTCCTGTGGGAGTAGCTGAATCAGGTTAATAATGAAGAGTAGAATGAATGCCTAAGGGTAACTGCTGATGTGGGGTCCTGAGAACCACTTTGAATCTAAAACTACTGATTGTGTCCAGCTCACTTCTCACACTATTCATTCTACTCTACTTCCTGCCCTCAGATTTTTGGACAGCTCTGTTTTTCTAATGTTTACCCCTTTTCCCTCCAGCTCTATAACTTTAATTGAGCTAATTTAATGATTTCTTGCAGCAAAATTTTCTTCAGATTTCTAAATAAAGTATCTGGGCAGTCACAATCAAATTGGAAAACATAGAGGGGTTATGTTTAGTGGAAATGCATCTGTGTTCCTTGAGTTGCTCCCTGCTACTTTCCTCCTTATTGAAGGGGAAAAGGGTTTTTGTGAAGCTATAGCCTAGAAAATAACTTCTCTTCTATATTAGGAAATAAGATGGGAGGAGAATTATCAAGTAAGAAACTCAAGAAGCATTAAATTTTAGAGCTGAAAAGCAACAGAAGTTTCTACTTTATTAGAGTCTCTAAAAACTCACATCCTGGCTCCTGGAATGGTAGCTGTTCTCATTCAGTGCTATTGATGACTTGGTTCCTCTGGTCTGGAAAGTACTGTTGTCAGTGACTGCATAGCATGAACAACATTAAG
The DNA here is from genome assembly GCF_011764305.1 of Mustela putorius furo. Taxonomy (NCBI): domain Eukaryota; kingdom Metazoa; phylum Chordata; class Mammalia; order Carnivora; family Mustelidae; genus Mustela; species Mustela putorius. The sequence continues at coordinate 34,312,894 of NW_025421321.1, forward strand.
TCATGTGGAAACTGTGAGTACATGGCCATGTCCAAGGGAGAAAATAGCCAGATGATTAATGTGTGAAGTCCAGACTTGGTCAAAATCTTTCTTCTATTGATAGCACTATTTCTACAAACCTGGCTAAGAGCATGCTCTTTTGGGCTTGTTAATTCTTCTGGGCTTAATGACCCCCATATTACTATCTCTTCTATATTGCTTAGGTTAGAGACTAAGCTGCTGTATCAAAGATACACCTATGTCTAGTGGATTAACCATGATAGAAATTTACTTCTCTCAAACACAACAGGCAGAGATCCAGGGCTTGGTAGAGTGCCTTTGCATCTTTAGTGTGTGGTTTTGGTCTCTGGCTCCAAATCCCATGCCATTTCTGGCCAGTGTGAGGGGGAAGGGAGGGAGGAGAGGCAAGAAGAGTACATGCCCATTTTTCTTAAGGACATACCCTAGAGTTAGCATATATCACTTCCATTTACCTATCACTAGCAGAACACTAGCCACACTTAATTGTAATAATGTCTGGGAAATACATTATTTTGCTGGACAGCAGAGTTTTATTATATTTCTTAAGTTTTTTTTTTTATTTGAGTATAGTTGGCTCACAGTTTTAAATTAGTTTTAAGTGTACAACACAGTGATTCAACATCTCTGTGTTGTGCTATGCCCACTATATGTGTAGGTACCATCTGTCACCATACAGTGCTATTGTAGTATCATTGATTCTGTTCTTATACTGTACCTTTTATTTTCATCACTTATTCATCCAAAAGTAGAATCCTGTGTTTCTTACTCTCCATCACCCATTCTGTCCATCCCTTTGCCTCCTTCTGGCAACCATCAGTTTGTTCTCTGTATTTATAGGTCTGATTCTGCATTTTGTTTGCTTGTTTGTTTATTTGTTTATTAGATTCCACATGAGTGAAATCATAAGGTACTTGTCTTTCTCAATCTTTTTTATTTCACTTAACATAATACCCTGTAGGTCCATCCATGTCACAAATGATGAGATCTCATCCTTTCTTATGGCTGAGTAATAAGCCATTATATATACACCACACCTTCCTTATCCATTCCTCTATCAATGGATGCTTAGGTTGCTTCCATATCTTGTCTGTTGTAAATAAAGTGCAGTAAACATAGAGATGCATAGATCTTTTCAAATAAGTGTTGTCATTTTCTTTGGGTAAATATTCAGTAGTAGAATATTTGATTATATGGTATTTCTATTTTTGATTTTTTCAGGAGCCTCCATACTGTTTTCCACAATAGCTGTACCCACTGTGGAATTTACATTCCCACCAAGAGTGTACAAGAGTTCCTTTTCCGGGACATCTGGATGGCTCAGTTGGTTAAGCTGCTGCCTTGGGCTCAGGTCATGATCCCAGGGTCTTGGGATTGAGTCCTGAATTGGGCTCCTTGCTCAGAGGGGAGCCTGCTTCTCCTCTGCCTGCCACTCGCCCTCCTTGTGCTCTCTGACAAATAAATAAAATCTTTTTTGAAAAAGTTCCTTTTCCTCCACATCCTTGCCAACACTTGTTATTTCCCATCATTTTGATTTTAGCCATTCCAACAGATGTGAGGTGATATCTCATTGTGGTTTTGATTTGCATTTCTCTGTTGATTAGTGATATTGAGCATCTTTTCATGTGTCTGCTGGCCATCTGCATGTCATCTTTGCAAAAATATTTTTTCAGGTACTCTGCCCATTTTTTAATCAGCTTGTTTATTTATTTATTTATTTATTTATTTATTTATTTATTTATTTTGGGGGTGTTGAGTCCCAGAAGTTATTTATATACTTTGGATGTTAACCCCTTACTGGCTATAGCATTTGCAAATATATTTTTCCATTCAGTAGGTTTCCTTGTTGTTTTGTTGATGATTTCCTTTGCTATACAAAAGCTTTTTATTTTGCTGTAGTTCTAGCATTTTATTTTTGCTTTTATTTCCCTTGCCTTAGGAGACCTATCTAGAAAAATGTTTCTATGACCCCTGTCAAAGAAACTAATGCTTATTTTCTCTTCTAGACTTTTTATAGTCTGAGGTCTCATTTTTAGGTCTTTAATCCATTTTGAGTTTATTTTTGTGTATGGTTTTAGAAAATGGCCAGTTTCATTCTTTTGCATGTAGTGGTCTAGTTTCCCCAATACCATTTATTAAGAAGAAACTGTCTTCCCCCATTGTATATTCTTGGCCTCCTCTATTATTAAATAAAAATGGGTATTGACAGATAATTAACAGTGTTTATCACATTCCTCAAACCCACTCCTTCCCCTTAGCCTACATGCTCCAAATGCATTCAGTAGGGGAATATAAACCTTTTCTTAGAAGGGCATAGGAGAACTGAGCTGGAGATAAGTCTAATCAATAAAGTTCTATAGAAATCTGTAGAGAGAAAGACCACTCAGAGGTGTTTATATTTGTTGTGAGTGATCTCTCTACCTTCTTTGTGTGTTGGTCAGTTAGTCATGGACCTGTGTGAGTGTCCAGTGCTACCACCAGCTGACATAGGAACATTCTCTGACTTCTCAGAAATTATTATCCCACCTCTATTTGAATCCCTAATCTAAGGTATATTTTGTGCTTCCAAGTATAGAGATTTACACTAGTTTTACCAAGTATAGAGATAACACTTTGAAAATTCCTATTTTACTAAGCTATTTTACACTCTCATCAGACTCAAGAAACAAGAGGAGAGAGAACAAGATAATGGAAAGTGTTTACTAATTATTTATCATGAGATTTAGGTATAAAATATAGATTGTTGGTTTACACATAAAATTGTGTGTGGCATACACTGAATGTAAAAGATTTAAAAATATTTAGACATTTATGGGTGGAACAAGTCTCCTACTCTTGACAAAATGACCTTAGATTCTTCAGAAAAATGTTGTTTATTTAAAATATACAATTTTAAGAGGATCTTGATTTCTCATGGTGTGGTTTCTCATTCTTCCAAATCTCCCTGGTATCCTGTCTATACAGCACATGTTATTTTCTATCTTCAGGTATACTGTGTCTTTTTTTCTTCAAGTATATGTCTTATCTCTTTCATTTGACTAAATCTCCAAGAAGAGTATCCATTTATAATTGTCTCCTGTTCCTCTCAGCAGCCAAACACGAATCCTTCAGTACAGCAAATACACTATAAATACTGGTGGATGAATGAAGTCAGCACACAGGGATTTAGGCCCAATCACATTGCAGCTCAAACATCACTTCCTCAGAGAAGCCTTCCCTGACCACCCTGTCTAGAACGGCATGTTGATCACCTTGCCCTGGGCTAATTTTCTTCATAGTACTTACTGCTGCCCAACATGACTTTCATCTTTGAGTTTAACTGTTAATGTCTGTGTGCTGCTCTCGAGACAACAATCCATGAGATTAAGAGAGTTTCTTTTGTGCACAGCTATATTCTCAGCTTTTAGAACAGTGCCTGGTTTAGTGATACTTACTGGAAAAAATAATGAATGGTGATAATTCTATAAGGACAATTTTATTCATCAAAATTATTTTGCAAAGTTTCATAAGCATATTTCAATTTAAAAAGAAAAAACAACTTTGATCAGGCACTTGGGACAGGGCTTGAGAGACCCAAGAATCTTCTCAGATAGTTGAACTGGCTTCTGAAGAGAGTTCTATTTGTTGAAGATTTCAGCATTTGTTAATAAAAGAATGAGTTGGATGATACAAGTTCAGGGGTATAAGCTGGGGCATAGTTGAATTTTTCTGCATAATAAAGGGACTCCTGAGAGTAATCTGAAAGGAGAAAGGACTAACTAGGGAGGCTGGTTGCTAGGTCACAGAAGAGAGAGAAGGCCTGTTACAACTGAGGAGAGGTTTGTGGAAAATAAAACACCTAATACAGATTTCAGTAGAATGCTATCTGTAACCCTATACAGCACCTCCATGAAGTCTTCCTGCTATTTTTCATAAATAAAACAAACATCCCCAGTGCTTGTAATTACTTTTTTTAATGGACACTAGTAAGGGGGCTGAGATAAACTTTTGGATGTGGGTAGATTCAAGGAAGATAGTAGCCCTGGCTAAAGGAACGGGAAGTGTCTGACAGTTGTCTGAGTTAAATTAACATACCCTAAAGGGAGACAATTCATCATATGTGTGTGCTGCTTCCCCTATTATACTGTAAGTTCCCAAGAGTCATGGCATAGATCTCCAGCTTTCTTTGAAGATCTCACAAGAGATGATATAATGGGCGTATGAATAATGATCATTTAGTGAATGCCACCTGTATCAATCAGGTCCTGCTACATAACAACCAGTGGCATTTGCAGTAAGCATTTATCTTTCACATAACTGCAGATGGATTTGAGAGGCACTGATCTAGGCTGAGCTTGGTGAGTGACTGCTATCACTTGCAGGTCTAGCTAGGCTTGGGTCTTCACTGAGGCATGGGCTTTGGTCTGCTCCATGTAGACTTATTTGGGGGTTCAGACTGAAGGGGTGGCATTTACCTAAAGGGAAGCTCTTTATATTATGATTGCAGAGTCACAAGAAACAAACAAAACATAGGATGCCTATTAAAGATTAGACAAATTTACCCACGGCCCATTGGCTAAAGCATCACAAGCTAGGACCCAAGTTAAGTAATGCCCCTGCTTTGTATAGAATAAACAGCAAAGGCTGTGGATACAGGTGGAGTGAAGAATTAGGATCAGCAATTCAGTCTGCTGCATTAACCAACCAACTGACAAATCCTATGTGATATTGAGAAGCTGGGCCTGAGAGTGAGTTCATTCCCAGCAGATGTTGGTGTGGGTGTGAGTAGAAGGCCTTTGGGGGAGTTTTTATTTTTTCTCTTTGCCAAAGGGGCCATTAAAGTTAAAAACCTCATTTTTGTAATAGAATGCACACAACAGTACACATATTGACTTATGTTTTTAGTCAATATCAAGATTTATTGTCCCCAGAGTTAAATAAATCGTGATATTGACCCCATCATAAGCCAATATCTGCTTAATGCACTTTTTTAAGAAGTATTTTGTATTCATTTATATTAATAGGATGCAAGCAGTCACTCCCAGTGTTACTTTGTTTTCCCTTTCTTGTTCTATCTCCTTTTATTTTTCATTTGTCCTGATAATTAGTTCAGGGTTAATGTGAGAGTGGTATGAAAATGAAATGGCGTGAAATGCAGGAAAGATAGCCAACAGTGAACACTGCCTGACTGTAGAAGGAGGGACACTTGTTTCCATAGTTCTCCATAGAGAACTGTGCCTTCTCTGATTCCGGATCGTGGAAAAGAATTCTGTTTTCTTCAGCAGTTGTTTTTCTCTGTGATGTTGCTATATAGAGTTTCTTCGGGTCAACAGAGGCTATGGAGGTGAGGGGGAAAGGCAGGAAGGGACAGTTAAGTCAAGGGTTCTTCAGTTGTCCTTGGATTGATTTTTTTCTGGCTTTATTTTTGGTGTGCTGCTTTATTCTTGGTTTCTTTGTCTTTTTCTTTCTATTTTGTGGCTGGCATTTACATTTTCTGGAGGAGTGGAAAAAATATATTTCTTTAATACTGAATTCCATTTATCTCCATAAATTGGTTAGGGTATATGATCTAAAGGACTCAGCTGTTTTTAAAATAGGTTTATTCCTTTCCTTGAAGATTATTTCCACACAGTATAGACGAGTTAGTAGGAGACTCATTTTGTAGACCTCAGTGAGAGCTCCACATTTGCAGAGCATCATTTCAGATGTGGAGTTTTCGAACAAAGAAATTAAATTTATATGTATCACCTAAATTATTTCGAATTCATGGTTCAGCAAAGAGTTCAGATCCTAATCAAATATGTAGTTTGCATGGGAGCTACCACCCTTCTCAATAATAACATGGCAGTTCTATTTGCAGATTTGACTAGATATGGGGTCGCAGGGAGAGGCTGCTTTTGTGGGAATTTACTGTGGTTGTTTGCTCTTGGGCCTGTGTTAAATGTCTGGTTTTACCACAATAAATTTTTCCAGAGAGGTAATTGAGAGAAGAGCTTTTCAAACAGTTTTCATCCCTTATAAATAATAGAAGGACCCCCTTCCTTTACATACAAAGAATCTTTAAAAGGATATGGATTCTACTGTCTCCGTCTTACCTTTTCATCTGCCAAAATACTGCCGTTGTGCAAGGCCCATGGAGATCTCCCTCCTCCATAAGCCTCTCCCAGCTCTCCATGATCTGCCACTCGCCCCTCATTTGAACCCTTACAAAATGTATGGTTTGTGTCACCTAATCAGTGTTTGACTTATTCAGGGTTGGTTTTATTTTCCTGTTTTGGATGTCAAGTTTATCTCTACACCAGATTGTATAGTACAGGAGACCAAAGCCTGAATTTTTTACTCCTTTAAAATTGGGAGCTGGGAAGAAGGAGGAGAAGCGGGAGACGGGAGATGGGAAAGGGAGGTAGATTGAAGGAGACTGAAGACGATTGCAGCTAATATTTGTTAGTCCTCACCATGTGGTAGGGACTCTTCCAAGTCCTTTAAATAGGTGAACTTGTGTAAGCCTTACCATACCCCTACCAGTTAGATTCAGTGATCAGGACATTAGTCACAGAGAAGTTAAGCAGCTCGCTAAGGTAAGGAGTAGACTAGCATTCAAAACCAGGTCTCGGACTCCAAAGCCCATGTTCTTAAAGCTATCCCAATATCGTCAATGATTATCAGAACAGGCTCTGCATTTCTGGCTTGAACATAGAGGAGACTAAGAGCATGCACTTCTTGTTATTTGAGGGATGGGAGGGGTGCAGGATAAAGCTGGGCTGGCAGAGGAGAGCAGGACCCAAGTTTGAAAAGTAAGGTTTCTTCTAGTTCTATTCTCACATGACTGACTTATAGCACTCAGAGACGATGGCTCAGGAATTTTAGAAGTTATAAAGAGGGGGGAGTAAGGACAGTTTTTTCCATTCCAGACGGCTGCTTCAATATGAGTCCCAGGGCAGGAATGTTGTGTCCTGATTTCTGCTGTGGTGCTTCCTAGCTCACATAACAGAATGCTTTGTTGTAGAGGACACAGCCTTTCCCAGCCTGATCACTGCCCATATGGTATCAGCTCTGGATCCTGGTTGGTGGAGAATGTATCTTAATCTGTACTCTTGCACTCTCTCTGGGAGTGGCCCACTCTCCTTCTAGAAGAATGAGATGCGCCAGGTACCACCTTAGTATATACAAGGCAGTTTTCATCCTATGTTGTGTTTCCACATGGATTTATGCTACAAATGCTTCATTCTTTTTTTCTTTCACAAAATAAAGATGAATACTATTTAGCCATGCATGTTATAGTCATTGTGGCTGAACACGCACCTCTTTTTTGGTATCCAGTGGTCAAAAACCTGGAAGGTATCAATTTTATTGGTTAACCCATGAAGATTAAGGGGTGGGGTTGAGCAGGAGAGAAAAGAGGTAGAAACATGTGGGCCACAGTGAGCCCTCACATGAACTCCCTTGGCTCTAGGTTCTGAAAAGTGGTGATCTCCCCTCCTTTCTGCTCCAGTAGCCCTGCATACCATATTGGGGCAGTTGGGTGTCTGATGTCTATAGATAAATCAGATGGTTCATGTTCACAGCTGGCAAGCAGATGTTTCCCTCTTAGTTCCATAACAGGCTGAAAGATTGGCTTAGGGGCAATCTCAACATCTCCCACTTCAGATGGCAAATTATTCTTCATTTAGAACACACCAAACCTAGACTTCACGTTCTGTGATTCTGAACTATAATTATTAAAGTGGATGGTGGAGGACATGGAAGTGTGATCTGCTCTTCAGCCATTGGTATTTGTTTTCAATGTAGCTTCTGGGTGAAATGGAACCTCTTGATTCTGGCATGTTTTAATTTTGTTTCTTGGTTGGGAGTGTGGGTGTGGAGACCTTGGTGAGAAGGGGTTGGGCAAAAACACTCCTTCAGGTAGTGTATTAAAGAGGAACAGCTTCATATCCTCTTGTCTGAAGGGCTTCATCTGCTCTTCTATTCAAATTTAGTTTTAGTTTTTGCTTGGTGCATTTGAACAATTCCTCCCCAACCCAAATTCTTTTGAAGTCAAGTCTTTTTCTTGTCATTCATTTCTAGTGATCTCATTGCCCCTCCTAAAGAATGATAAATATTACTAATTGAGATACATGTTTTTCTAGAATTCAGTTTTTAAGGTTAATCCAGCCTAAATTCAGTCCTCCTGGGGTGTTCCAAAAAGGAACTTCCTAAAAGGCCTATTGTTGTGACTTTCCAGAGAGGAAAATCAGGTTGCATGGAGATAGGAGGGAAGAGCAGTAATTGAGTGCATAATAGTGATGTCCCATAGCTCCTTGTGATTACAGTGGGCAGGGGCATGCCAGCAACTTCCACCATTTAGTATGTAAGCCTTGAGGGATTGAGGCAGATGGGTGGCAAGACATTTCAGATGACACTTGTGTGACTGAGATCAACACTGCAGAGATGACTGGATTGAATCTTGCTTGAAATAATGCTCTTCCTGTGTCCCCCCGCCCCCACCCCTCACTGAGGAGTTAAAACTATTAATAAATGAAATAAGAGCTTACTAAGCTCTATTGTGTATGATAGACATTGTGCTAGGTCAAGTCGGAGACAAAATAAGTATTAGAATGAACTGCATGAAATTGCTGCTTTTGGACTGTTTTTACTTACAAAAATGTCAATTTTATATAATTCATCCTAATAAAAAGAACTTCCATGTATTTAACATTTATTCAATAAAACAAAGCTTATATAAGTTGCCTAACATACTGCCTGATATATAGTAAAAATTCAATAAATGGTACCTATTTTGATCAATATTTTGCTGCCATGGGCGCTGATTGTAGGTTGGAAGCATATAATAATGATTCAGTCAGCTTTATTCAAGGGCCTAAATGTGATCCCTCTATTTGGATTGACATGTTAATGTAATCTAAGAACTAATTACTATGTTTTACCCTCCTTCACATCATTCATTTACTTGTAGGAGGAAACCAGATCTCCAGGCTAACTTGGCAGTGTGAATGGGTCTCTGCTCCACCACGTTTGAGTAGAATGAGACAGTGTAGGAGGCCTGTCTGACATCTGGGACAAACTCCAGTGTTTTTTCAGGTCTACTTGTAATCCAACTTTTGAGGAATATTAACTTTGTCCCTAATTTGTGAAATCTTCCTTTTACTCTGAGTTTTAATGCATAAATGTTTTCATATAAACTGCAACATTGAGAATTATAAACCATATTCGATGGAGATGACAAATCGCAGTTTTGGATGATTATGTCTGATATAACAGCTGGAAAAGGAAAGCCAGAAACATGACAGAGGCCAATGAAAAGCTTTCTTTGGCATGAAGAAGCATATTGTCATAATATTCCCCCCAAATTGAATTGCCTTAAAAAAAAAAAAGAACTGTAGGAATATTAGAAGAAACACAAATATTTTTTGAGAAGTTAAAATAAGTCCTTTTTGTGAGAGAATGTTTTCAATACCATCAATTTTCAGCCTTCAGAGTGTTTCAGAGTAGTCTATTCACTGAAGGGACAAAAAATCTTACAGGGTTCTAAGAAGCAATTTCCAGAAACACTCCATAGACTTTCTCTACTCTTCTTATAGGCATTTTTTCTATTTGGAATAAAATTTAGAAGCAAGGAAATTTATGAGCTACTTGATTTAAATGATAAATGATACCACTCTAAATCAGTATCCTTCCTATGTTCTTAACCATCTCCAGGAAAAAAGTCCTCCAGGAAGAGGTCCTCAAGGGATGCACTTCTGGACTCTTGAGATGTGGTGGTTATCATGCCCGTGATTAGAGTGCTCCCATCCATTTCACCAATTAGTATGGTCAAGGGTGGCTTCTCCAAGATGGCGACCTTTGAGTAGAGCTTGGATGAAGAGTCTTTGAATCTATGAAAGAATGAATTGTGATATGTTTGAGTGACAAAAAAGTCTGCAGTATCTAGAGCTTAGAGAACAAAGAGGCTAGAGGAGTGTTAGGAGGTGAAGTAAGGAAGCAGACGGGATGGGACTAGGTCTTATAGAACCTCTTAGGGAGGGAAAGAATTTGTACCTTATCCTGGCTTCTGTGCCACTAATTACATGGCCTTTATAATATTAAAAACCAGGGGCATGTAAGAGTACATTGTACAGTTTTATTTTTCTCCAGCTTTACTGAGATATGGTTGATAAATAAAGATTGTTTATATTAGGTTGTACAACATGGTTTTTTCTTAAGTTATACAATGTGATGATTTATTATACATACACACTGTGACATGATTACCACAATCAAACTAATGAACACATCCATCGTGTGTGTCTGGTGAGAACATTCACAATGTACCTTTTAAAAAGCATATTTCAAGCATACAATACAGTATTATTATCACCATACTGTATAGTGCAATATCCAGAACTTACTCATCTTCTAACTCTAAGTTTGTATCCTTTGACAGCCTTTTCCCATTTCTCTCACCCCCCCCAACCCTTGGCAACTACCATTCTACATTCTAGTTTTATGAGATTAAATTATACATACATATAGGTACAATCATACAGTATTTGTCTTTCTGTGTCTGGCTTATTTCACTTAGCATAATGTCCTCCACTTTGAACCATGTTGTAGCAAATAGCAGGATTTCCTCTTTCTCATGGCTGAATACTGTTTCATATTGTGTGTGTGTTTCACATTTCTTTATCTGTTGATGTACCAATGGAAAGAGGACAGTTTTAGGTTTAACAGTTTAATATGTGCAAAGTGCTTAGACCCATGCTCCTTATATATAGTAAGTGCTCAATAAATTGTAGATATTGTTATTAATATTATTGGAAGATATGGGAGGATTTTAGCAAGAGAGTAACGTGATCTGATTTGCACTTCAGAAAATGCCACTTTGGTTACCATGAGGAATCTGAAGGGAGATGAGAGGGGGACAGGAGACCAGTTAGGTGGCTGTTGTAATATGTAGCTAAGAGATGGTGATGAAATGAACAGGAAAGGAGGGAGTTGGGACAGTAGGAAATTGTCAGATTTGAGGTATTTATTGGGATATAACCGAGAGGTTTTGCTTGTAGATTGGATGTGGGATATGAGGGAAACAAGATTCAAAATAGTGCTTCACTTTTAACCTAAGGAAGTGAGTGGATATAAGTGAAATTTGCTAGCCAGAGAATACTTTGAGCAAGTAGTAGTGAAATTATCCAGTTGGATATTGAAGTACCTGACTATTTTGCCAAAGACAGTTAACTCCATGGAAATCAAGCAAATAGATGTGTCTGGAGCCTCTGCCCTGTTCTGGACACTGTGCTAGGTGCTCAGAATTGGGAATCTCATTTCTTTTCACAATAACCTGTGTTTCTTAGTATCCCAGTTTGTTCTGAGGAGGAGATTGAATGCAAGAGAAAGTGACTGATTACCTCCTGGTTGCCAGAACCAGGAAAAGAACTGGAAGCCCATCTGCCCTGCCACAACTTTGTGTGTGTTTCGGAGGAGGGATGTAAGTAGGAAGGGTACAGTCAATGTGCCTGAAGCAGGAAATAAATAAATAAACCATTGGCAGAATTTCTCACTTTTCGGCCACAGTTAAAACCTTGGTTAGAATAAGACAAGCTATCTAATGATGTTGGATGCTTTTTGAATTGCCCTCAAGGCTTTCTGTTCAATATTTCATAGGATTGCATTGGTATCTTTGAGCATTAAAAAAAATGTTATGAAACCATCTGAACATTTGAACACTTTTCAGAAGGTCAGGCAGTTTCCTTTTTGAAGAAAGCATTTAGGCAGTTAGGGTGATTTAAGGGCAAAACTATGTGGAGACAGGGATACCTATGATGACCTCTCATGAAAGCTTCCTTTCGGTTCTGATGTATATGACAAAAGCATTTTGAAAATAAAAGGTGAATTACTGCATTCCAGTTTGGGGATCATTCATATTGAATTTGAAGCACAGTTTATAGTATAGGGTCTTAATTTAAAAGATTCTGCAAATAAGTTTGAATTATAGACCTCAGAGACTCTAGGCCTGTATTGATACCAGTAAGTCTGTCTCTAGCCCTTTGTAGTTTAGCTCTTTGCAGAAACACTCTCCCTGAGTCCCATATTAATACTTTTAGTATGTAGCAGTGGCATATGACCTGAACTGGTTAGGTGGTAAATGTCTGTAATAGAACTTAAACTAGTGTGAGTACAAAGACAACTTAGTTGGTTCAGGTAACTAGAAAGAGATAAACTCTCTGAGGTGTGACTGCACCCAGGTGTCCAACAACACAATCAGGTATCTGTCCTTTTTCTATCTATCTTTCTCCTGGCTGATTTCACTGACAAGAATGTATGCCCTGCCCCTCAGTGCAGTGCCAAAGACCATTAGCTCCAGGCTTTCATTCTATCAATTTAGTAACTCCAGTGAAAAGGAAATGCCTCCTTTTTCAGTAGTTTCCTAGTAATTTGTGTCAGTTTAGAGGGGGCAGTTTTTTATAACATCTACTTAGAGGGGCTCCTTTTTTCTGATTCTATGGAGGCACTTCTAGTCCTGAAGAGATTGAACAGGATAAGAATGGAGGCAGTGAGAGTATTTAGGAGGCTTTACTGTCCCCCAGGTAAGCCAGGAGTAGAACGTGGGTAGTGGAGATGGTGAGGAATTGACAAATTTAGGATATGTCAACCTAATTAAGAGCATTTATTCAGCAGACAGAATGAGTGCCTACTCTGAGCCAGTCTTATATGCTAAAGCAAGAGATACAACAGTGAATATGAGAGGCCCTCTCTCTAGAATTGTTAATGGTCTGTGGGTTAGAAAGAAGAGCAAACAGATAAGTTGTAAACCACAAGATTAAGTGGTGTTGTGAGATTTGAGAATCCTGTAAGAGTCTGGAGCAGAGTGATTATGTCTCTCAGGAAGAGTTAGGAGACTTAAGCAGGTGGAGGTATTTGAGCTGGGCCTTGAAGTATAAGTAGGAGTGTATGCCAGGTGAAGAAAAATGTGAAGGAACTTTAGTGGAAATAACATGTGCTAGAGTATGAAGACATGAAATGTGGTAAGACTAGTGGGATGGGTGCGGCCAGATTGGGAAGGACCTTCAATGCCTCTTTATGGAGTAGGTTTTGATATAGAAATATTGAATCTGTGGTATGTTAATCCATAGGTATAAATACGTCACGTATAACATGTTTAGGTGTTTCTTCCTGTAGCTGAGTTTTAAACTTTAATGTACATAACAATTACTGTATAGCATCTTTAGGGATTTTTCCACAGTAAATTTTGCTATATGTGCTTTTTTACATCATAATATTAGATTCTAAACTCTCCTGATTTTAAGATGCAACTTCATTGTACTAAGTAGATACTATAGGATTTAATGCTGGAAGTTGCCTAATACATTCTCAAAATACTCTAGAAAACTCAGTGTACCAGTAGGAATTTTTTATTTGTGAGAAAAACCAAAAAACTCAAATTGGCCTGAACAATGAAGGAGAACTTTTAATTGCTGCATGTAACTGAGAAGTGCAGCAAGAGGTCAAGCTTTAATATGTAGTCTGTTCATGGCTCTGTCCTTCTCTGAGTTTTTCTCAGCTCTCTTCTTAGTACATGGATTGGATTTCATTCCCAGTTCATTCTCAGGGGGGTTCCTCTCTTGACTGCAAGATAGCAGACAGCCATGACTGGAGCTACCTGCTTTCTAATTTACAGCCCCGGAAGAAGGAAAGTCCCTTCCCAGGAGCTTCAAACAGGAATCCTGAGCTTATCCTGATTGGATCATCCCTGAGCCTTGGGCTTTCTGGTTCAGGCCTGGGTGGATATTGTCAAAAGAGATGATATTACCATGAAAGTCTGAAACAGAGTCTTGGAGTCTTGGAGTCTGCGCAGTTCACTCACACCTCATTGGGACCATAGAAGGGATGTTGTGGAGATAATCACAGGATCCATCATAGTCATATTAAAAAAACAACAACAAAACTCAAACAATGAAAAAAGCCCAAATTATCTAGATAATTGGAGAAAATATTGTAGCTGAAGAGAAGTGTAGTTAATATTTTTGGGGTAAGAATGAATTTGGATCTAGGTTAACCACATGTCTGTTAAAACTAGAGGACCATGACTTGATGTACAGTTATTAGTGGTTTGTGTACAACACATGTCATTTATACATTAACACATTTTTCAAGGCTGTTTGCAAAGAATTCACTCTCTTAAACTCAATCTGTTTTACAGCCTTACTTAATAATTTGTTTGGAATACTTTTGCCTCGTAACTAGTGTAAAAGCTATCTTTGTCCCAGTCCTGACTCAGCTCACACAGAAATGCTTAATGAACATGTTCCCTCAAAACCATCCCACATCCTCCATTGTCCACCAAAATTTTAACTTTCTCTTCAGCTACTCTGTTAAGTAGAATTTAAAGGCCCTCTTTTTAGTGGCTATAATCAGTAAATGTTCTGTGTTAATGTTGGGCTACAACCCATTTACAAGATGCTAAGGATTTTGTAGTCTTCCAGACCTTGGTTCTGTTTCTGCTCTGTCACTGGCCATCTTTTGACTTGGGGATATTTATTTGGACCTGTTGGAGTTCATCTTCCTCTTTTGGAAGGTGACAGAAATGATTACCTACAAAGGCAGGGGTCATAAGGATGAAAGGTGACAATGTTAATAAAAATAAAAATGTTAGCCAACATTAATACTGAAAACTCATTTATGAGCAGTCCTCAGGCCAGATTCTCTTCCCTTGGTTCTTTTTCCTTTCTTTTTTTTAATAAAATTTTTTATTAATTATTTTTATTAACATATAATGTATTATTTCCACCAGAGGTGCAGGTGTGTGAATTGTTAGGCTTACACACTTCACAGCACTCACCATATCACTTACCCTCCCCAATGTCCATAACCCAACCACCCTCTCCGTAACCCCCTGCCTCCAGCAAGCCTCAGTTTGTTTTGTGAGATTAAGAGTATTTTATGGTTTGTCTCCTTCCTGATCACATCTTGTTCCATTTTTTCCTTCCCTACCCTCCAAACCCCCCACTCTGCCTCTCAAATTCCTCATATCAGGGAGATCATATGATAATTGTCTCTCTCTAATTGACTTATTTCACTCAGCATAATACCGTCTAGTTCCATCCATGCCATCCATCCAAAATGGCAAGATTTTATTTCTTTTGATGGCTGCATAGTATTCCATTGTATATATATACCACCTCTTCTTTATCCATTCATCTGTTGATGGACATCTGGTCCATAGTTTGGCTATTGTGGACATAGCTGCTATAAACATTTGGGTGCACATTTATATCTTTAGGGTAAATACCCAGTAGTGTGGTTGCTGGGTGGTAGGGTAGCTGTATTTTCAACTTTTTGAGGAATCTCCATGCTGTTTTCCACAGTGGCTGCACAAGCTTGCATTCCCACCAACAGTGTAGGAGAGTTCCCCTTTCTCCACATCCTTGCCAACATCTGTTGTTTCCTGACTTGTTAATTTTAGCCATTCTGACTGGTATGAAGTGGTATCTCATTGTGGGTTTGATTTGTAGTTCCCTGATGCCGAGTGATGTGGAGCACTTTTTCATGTGTCTGTTGGCCATCTGGATGTATTCTTTGCAGAAATATCTGTTCATGTCCTCTGCCCATTTCTTGATTGGATTCTTTGTTCTTTGGGTGTTGAGTTTAATAAGTTTTCTATAGATTTTGGATACTAGCCCTTCATCTGATATGTCCTTTGCGAATATCTTCTCCTATTCTGTCAGTTGTCTTTTGGTTTTGTTGACTTTTCTTTGCTGGCAAAAGCTTTTGATCTTGATGAAGTCCCAATAGTTCATTTTTGCTCTTGCTTCCCTTGCCTTTGGTGATGTTTCTAGGAAGAAGTTGCTGCAGCTAAGATTGAAGAGGTTGCTGCCTGTGTTCTCCTCAAGGATTTTGATGGATTCCTTTCTCACATTGAGGTCCATTTTTGTGTGTAGTATAAGGAAATGATCCAGTTTCATTCTTCTGCATGTGGCTGTCCGATTTCCCCAACACCATTTGTTGAAGAGGCTCTCTTTTTTCCCATTGGATATTCCTTTCTGCTTTGTCAAAGATTAGTTGAGCATAGAGTTGAGGTTCTATTTCTGGGCTCTCTATTCTGTTCCACTGATCTATGTGTCTGTTTTTGTGCCAGCACCATACTGTCTTGATGATGACAGCTTTGTAATAGAGCTTGAAGTCTGGAATTGTGATGCCACCAACTTTGATTTTCTTTTTCAACATTCCTCTAGCTATTTGAGGTCTTTCTGGTTCCTAAATTTTAGGATTATTTGTCCCATTTATTTAAAAAAGAAAGGTATTTCGATAGGGATTGCATTAAATGTATAGACTGCTTTAGGTAGCATAGACACTTTCACAATATTTATTCTTCCAATCCATGAGCATGGAACACATTTCCATTTCTTTGTGTCTTCCTCAATTTCTTTCATGAGTACTTTATAGTTTTCTGAGTACAGATTCTCTGCCTCTTTGATTAGGTTTATTCTTAGGTATCTTAAGGTTTTGGGTGCAATTTTAAAGAGATTGCCTTCTTAATTTCTCTTTCTTCTGTCTTGCTGTTGGTGTATAGAAATGCAACTGATTTGCGTGCATTGATTTTGTATCCTGACACTTTACTGAATTCCTGTAAGAGTTGTAGCTGTTTTGGAGTGGAGTCTTTTGGGTTTTCCACATAAATTATCATACCATCTGCAAAGAGTGAGAGGTTGACTTGTTCTTTGCCAATTTGGATGCCCTTTATTTCCTTTTGTTTTCTTATTGCTGAGGCTAGGATGTATAGTATTATGTTGAATAACAGTGGTGATAGCGGGCATCCCTGCCATGTCCCTGATCTTGGGAGAAAACTCTCAATTTTTGTCCATGAGAATGTTATTCACTTTGGGTTTTTCATAGATGATTTTGATGATATTGAGGTATGTACCTTCTATCCCTACTCTGTGAAGAGTTTTGATCAAGAAAGGATGCTGTACTTTGTCAAATGCTTTTTCAGCTTCTATTGAGAGTATCATATGGTTCTTGTTCTTTATTTTATTAATGTATTATATCACATTGATTTGTGGATGTTGAACCAACCGTGCAGCCCAGGAATGGTCGTGGTGAATAATCCTTTTAATGTACTGTTGGATCCCATTGGCTAGTATTTTGGTGAGAATTTTTGCATCGGTTTTCTTCAAGGATATTGGTCTGTAATTTCCTTTTTGATGGGGTCTTCACCTGATTTGGGGATCAAGGTAATGCTGGCCTCATAAAATGAGTTTGGAAGCTTTCCTTCCACTTCTATTTTTTGGAACAGTTTCAGGAGAATGGGTATTGATTCTTCTTTAAATGTTTGGTAGAATCCCCCTGGGAAGCCATCTGGCCCTGGGCTCTTGTTGGCAGATTTTTGATGACTGCTTCAATCTCCTTACTGGTTATGGGTCTGTTCAGGCTTTCTATTTCTTTCTGGTTCAGTTTTGGTAGTTTATATTTTTCTAGGTATGCATCTGTTTCTTCCAGATGGTCAGATTTGCTTGCGTATATTTGCTCATAATATGTTCTTATAATTGTTTGTATTTCTTTGATGTTGATAGTGATCTGTCCTCTTTCATTAATGATTTATTTGGGTCCTTTCTCTATTCTTATTGATAAATCTGGCCAGAGTTTTATCAATTTTATTAATTCCTTCAAAGAACCAGCCTCTAGTTTCGTTGATTTGTTCTATTGTTTTTTTTTGGTTTCTATTTCATTGATTTCTGCTCTGATCTTTATGATTTCTCTTCTCCTGCTGGGTTTAGGCTTTCTTTGCTGTTCTTTCTCAAGCTCCTTTAGGTGTAAGGTTAGGTTGTGTACTTGAGACCTTTCTTGTTTCTTGAGAAAGGTTTGTATCACTGTATGCTTTTCTCTCAGGACCACCTTTGCTGTGTTCCACAGATTTTGAACAGTTGTGTTTTCAGTTTCATTTGTTTCCATGAATTTTTTCAAATCTTCTATAACTTCCTGATTGACCCATGATTCTTTAGTAGGATGCTCTTTAGCCTCCATGTATTTGGGCTCTTTCCAACATTTCTCTGGTGATTGAATTCTAGCTTCAGAGCATTGTGGTCTGAAAATATGCAGGGAATGATCCCAGTCTTTTGGTTCTGGTTGAGACCTGATTTGTGACCCAGGATGTGATCTATGCTGGAGAATGTTCCATGTGCATTAGAGAAGAATGTGTATTCTGTTGCTTTGGGATGGAATGTTCTGAATATATCTGTGATATCCTTCTGGTCCAGTGTGTCATTTAAAGCCATTATTTCTGGGGTGCCTGGGTGGCTCAGTGGGTTAAAGCCTCTGCCTTCGGCTCAGGTCATGATCCCAGGGTTCTGGGATTGAGCCCCACATTGGGCTCTCTGCTCAGTGGGGAGCCTGCTTCCTCCTCTATCTGCCTGCCTCTCTGCCTGCTTGTGATCTCTCTCTGTCAAATACATAAATAAAGTCTTAAAAAAAAGATTAAAAAAATAAAGCCTTTATTTCCTTGTTGATCTTTTGTTTGGATGATCTGTCCATTTCCATGAGGTTGGTGTTAAAGTCCCCTACTGTTACTGTATTATTGCTGATGTATTTCTTTGATTTTGTTATTAATTGGTTTATATAGTTGGCTGCTCCCATGTTAGGGGCATAGATATTTAAAATTGTTAGATCTTCTTGTTGGACAGACCCTTTAAGTATGGTATAGTATCCTTCCTCATTTCTTGTTAGAGTCTTTGGCTTAAAATCTATTTTATCTGATAGAAGGATTGCCACCCCAGAAATGTCCATTGGCATGGTCATTTGTTTTCCACCCCCTTACTTTAAATCTCGAGGTGTCTTTGGGTCTCAAATGAGTTTCTTGTAGACAACATATCGATGGGATTTGTTATTTTTTTTAATTTTTTTTTTATCCATTCTGGTACCCTGTGTCTTTTGATTGGGATATTTGACCCAATTTGAATATTTGCATTCAGGGTAACTATTGAAAGATATGAACTCAGTGCCATTGTATTGCCCATAAGGTGACTTTTACTGTATATTGTCTCTGTTCCTTTCTGCTCTATTAGTTTATGCTTTCTCTTTGCTTAGAGGACTCCTTTCCAGTAGGGCTGGTTTGTTGTTTGCATATTCTTTTACTGTTTGTTTGTCCTGGAAGCTTTTTATCTCTCCTACTATTTTCTTTTCTCTTTCTTTTTTTTTTTTTTAAGATGTTATTTATTTATTTGACAGACAGAGATCACAAGTAGGCAGAGAGAGAGAGGAGGAAGCAGGCTCCCTGCCAAGCAGAGAGCCCAATGGGGGACTTGATCCCAGGACCCTGAGATCATGACCCGAGCTGAAGGCAGAGGCTTAACCCACTGAGCCACCCAGGTGCCCTCTCCTACTATTTTCAATGTCAGCCTAGCTGGGTATGGTATTCCTGGCTGCATATTTTTTTAACTTAATGCTCTGAATATGTTATGCCAGTTCTTTCTGGCTTGTCAGCTCTCTGTGTATAGGTCTGCTGCCAATCTAATATTTCTACCATTGTACTTTACAGACCTTTCGTTCTGAGCTGCTTTCAGGATTTTGTCTTTGTCACTGAGACTTCTAAGTTTTACTATTAGATGATGGGGTATGGACCTATTTTTATTGATTTATTTTATTTTATTTTTTATTTTTTTTAAAGATTTTATTTATTTATTTGACAGAGAGAGATCACAAGGAGGCATAGAGGCAGGCAGAGAGAGAGAGAGAGGAAGAAGCAGGCTCCCTGCTGAGCAGAGAGCCCGATGCGGAACTCGATCCCAGGACTCTGAGATTATGACCTGAGCCGAAGGCAGCGGCTTAACCCACTGAGCCACCCAGGCGCCCCTATTTTTATTGATTTTGAAGGGGGGTTCTCTGTACCTCCTAGATTTTGATGCTTGTTCCCTTCCCCAAATTAGGGAACTTCTCTGCTACAATTGGCTCCAATATACCTTCTGCCCCCCCTCTCCTAGCATCCCAACTATTCTAATATTGTTTCATCCTATGGTATCACTTATATCTGAATTCTTCCCTCAAGGTCCAGTAGTTGTTTGTCTATGTTTTGTTCAGCTTCTTTATTCTCCATCATTTGGTCTTCTTATCACTAACTCTAGCCTCATTTATCCTAGCAGTAAGAGCTTCCATTTTTTGTTGCACCTCATGAATAGTGTTTTTAATTTCAACTTGGTTAGATTTTAGTTCCTTTATTTCTCCAGAAATCGATTCTCTAGTATCTTCCATGCTTTTTTTGAGCCCAGTTATCACCTTGATAATCATCATTCTGAACTCTAGTTCTGACATCTTGCTAATGTCTGTTTTCATTAGATTCCCTAGATGTCCATACTGTTGCTTGTTCTTTTTTTTTGAGGTGAGTTTTTCCACCTTGTCATTGTATCCAGATAAGAACAGTTGAATGAGATAACAAAATACTAAAAGGGCAGCAATGACCCCAGAGAAATGTACAGTAACCGAATTGGAAGAGACCTGAAATATGGGGGAGAAAAAGGAGGAAAAGAAGTATGTATATAAGTGTGTTTGTGTGTGTGTGTGTGCATGTGTATGTGCACACATGGAAATACATATAGATAAAAATATGTATATGTCTATATATATGTGTGTGTATGTGTATATATGTATATATATACACATATATACATATACATACACATATATATATGTTTGTGTGTGTGTGTGTGTATATATATATATATATATATATATATGTATATGACTATATGTATATAAGACTAGTGAATAGAACAAAACCACACACTTGATTTTAGGTATATTTTTGTCTGTTAGAAGAAACTGCCTCCTAAAATTTTAATGAAAGGAAAACATATATATTCAGAAAGAAGGGTGAACATGATGAAGGGATGGAATATGACTGTAAAGATGAAAATTAAAAAGGATTCTAAGAAAGGAATTGACAAGATAAGAAGTTGATTGAAAAAGGGAAAAATAAAAGAGGAAAGAATATGATCAGGCTGGCGATTAGAACAAAGCCATACACTAGATTTAGGGTATATTTTGATCTACTAGAAGAAACTCTATCCTGAAATTTTAAAGAAGGAAAAACATATATATATACAAAAATAAGTTTAAATACAACAAAAAGATAGAATGTGACTAACAAAAGTAAAGATACTTAAAAAGGTATTGATAAGATAAAATAGTTAAAAAACATTAAAATAGGTAAGAGGAAAAATTTTTAAAAACAGAATAAGTAATAAAATTAAAAGAAATTAACTTTGAAATACTAAAGAATCATGGAATAAAAGCCATGAATTCTATGTGTTGCTTTCCCCTAGCTCTGGAGTTCTGCAGTTCTCATTGATCAATGAATTTTGTCTTGGCTGGATGTTCTTGCTGTTCTTCTGGGGGACGCACCTATTGCCGTGATTCTCAAATGTCTTTGCCCAAGGCAGAATTGCACTGGCCTTGCCAGGGGCAGGCTAAGTCATCTGCTCGGGTTTGCTCTCTGTAGCTTTTGTTCCCTGAACGCTTTCTGTAGAGCTTTGGAGGACCTCAGTGAAAATAGTGGCCTCCAATCTCTGGCCCCATAGGAGCCGAGAGCTTGGGGCCCCACTTCTCAATGTGCCCTCAGAGAAAAGCAGTCGATCCCTCCCATCTCCCTGGTCTCCAGCTGCACTCTGTGCTCACCCAGCCTGTCACTGAGAATTTTCATCTCTGGCGCGTGGCCCCATTTGGAGTCTCCAGACCCAGCCAATTCCTGCAGCAAGCTCCCACACTGCTGCTCCTGGAGGAAGGAGGGGATCTCCCCAGATATGCCACTTGTGGAGTCCCTGCTTGAAGAGTAGTGGCCCAGCCGTGCCTTGCATCATGATTCAAGGTAACCCCAAACTGAGAGCTCACTCCTTGGCTCTGTCTCTATAGCCGGCTCCCCTGCTCTGATACCTGGGGGCTCTGCTGCACTCAGGCATCCCTGGTCCTTCTGAGACCACACTGTGCCTGTGTGGGCTCTACCCCCCAGTTAGCCTCTGGAGCGACGTCCCTCAGTGGAGCCAATTTTTAGAAGTTCCGATTTTGTGTACATACACTTGCTAGGAGCCAGCCCCTCCCCCTGCAGTCTATCTTCCCCTATATTGCCTCAGATTCACTTCTTAGCATGTCCTCCCTTCCCCCAGAGTCATTGCTTTCTGTTCCTAGAATTGTTGCTCTTCTCTTTGACTTCCTGTTGAGTTTGTAGGTGTTTAGAATGGTTTGATAGCTAGCTGAATTCCTGGGACCAGACAAAATTTAGGCCTCCCACTCCTCTGCTGTCTTGCTCTTCCACCTCCTTGATTGTTTCAAGCAGCCCTTTACTATTCAGCTCTGAGCCATGAAATGAGCAAAGAACTCACTTCTGATTTTGAAACTCCATACCTGGATTTTGGGGCACAAGGTAGGTATTAAAGATAAAACGTTGTTTGCATGGTGGTGGGGGGTGCATTTACCATCTGTGAATTCAGGTATGCACGCATTCTTCTTTCTATAACTTATTTTTTCTAAAATGAGGGTGCTTAAAATTGTAGCACATAGATGCACAGTTTTCTCCTCTTCTTCCCCCCCCCCACCCCCCGTGTCATTTGCCTTTGTTTCTTTGGTTTTCCGAAGGAAATCTGAGCCCTTTTTGAGCTATTATACATCTAGTTCCCAGATGCTTAGACCCTGGGTTTCCCAGCCTTATGGTATCTGCAGAGTTCTCCATATTTGAACCCTACCCCTCCACACCAAAGCCTGCCTGAGCTGAAAATGGTGGGTGGTCTTACTGTTCCCTCAGTGTTTTAGGAACTACCCTGCCTAGGCACATGGAGAGGGAGAGACGCTGTTAAACTCTTTGCTTTCTGGGGCATATGTGTCTGAGCTGTTGCCAGAAACTTAATGTTTTTTTAATACATTTTTGTGTGTGTTTGAGAATCAGTTTTCCAGCACTGCTGATGGAGGGCTTTGCCCCCCCCCCCTTTTATGGTTAAAAGCCAACTGAAGATTCAAATACAAGGTTTATTCTGGAAAACACAGTGGTGGTTTCTCCTTCTGTTGTTGTCCTCTATTTGGGCATCAACTCTTTAGTCTTTTGCCTGGGAAAAAAAATCTAATATACTGTAACTGGGATGTTTTTCAAAACTAGAAACACTTCAAAACAAGTTTAAATATAAATGAAATCGGTTTCCAAATGTCTTGTTTAAAAAAAAATGCAGATGTTTTATATTTATTATATCATTTTTGTTTTATCACCTTGCAAAATTTTATAGCATGGAATTTTATTTAATGCAGTGGCATTTGAACAGCAATATTAGACAGCTGTATTTGTTTCATATTTGGGGACTTTTTTTTTCTTTGGCAGGATATTAAAACTGAAACTAATGTAACCTGGTGTTTTGGGAAATGTGGACGAGGCATTGTGCTTATTAGTAATTGAAGACAACCATCTCTCCTCCAAATGCACCCTCAAATAAAAGACTTTGTTGCTTAGATAAATGATTATATGTTTTCAGAATGCCAGGAGGTCCAAATGAAGCCACTTTAAGGAAGACTTTGCTCAAATGTAGGGACCCTGTCTCTTGACTTTGGCTGTACAGTGCCAGGCAGGACCTAACATACTGTTGATTTGTTGCTTTTGCTGCTTTAAGGTTTTGTAAGGACGTATGGCACAGATACAGATTGCAATAAAGCTAAGAAACAGAATTATTTTCAGAGAATAAATAAGCTAAATCTCATTTCTTCCCCTAATTTGTACCTCTTAGCTCCTCCTCCATATCCTTTAATTTGCTTTTTCAAGATGTTCTACTGGTGTTTTTAATGAGTGTATTGGCTGGATGTTCACAGCTGAAAAAATGCCAGGTTTTTTTCTTCCCTTTTTGCGAAATTTTCCTTCTACAGGCAGAGGCAGGTTTTTAGCTCTCTCCTAACCAAACCACAGACTCTCTGCTGGTTCTAACACCTTCCAGGTCACAATGAAGTCTCCTATAATTAAACTGAAATTATATCTGAAATACGTTACTTGGTGAAAGAAATCTGGGACATTTTTCTAAAGATATTTGCAATAATTAGTGAAACTTCTGGGACTGGTGATATTTTTGATAAGTCTTAAAGAGCCAGAAAATGTTGAGATGTAAATAATCTCTTGGACTATAGAGCAAGAGAGATCTAGCAAGCTCTGAGTAATTTTTTTTTTCTGCAAACTTTGTTGCTTTTTGGGCAGAGATGGGGAAAGTAGGGTGTTGAAAGATGCTCTTTGAAGAGAAACTCATTGATACCGGAGGGTGGCAAACTATGGCCCACTAAATCCAGCCCAAAGCCTATTTTTGTTAATAAAGTTTTTTTAAAAGTTTTAATTTGAATTCCAATTAATATACAGTATAATATTAGTTTCAGGTATACAATTTAGTGATTCAGCACTTCCATATATAACCCAGTACTCATCACAACAAGTTTATTCCTTAATCCCCATCACCTGTTTCACCCATCCCCCCACCCATCTGCCTTCTGGTAACCATCAGTTCTTTAAGAGTCTGTTTCTTGGTTTGCCTCACTCTTTTGTAAATAAAGTTTTATTGGAGCATAACTACACCCACTGTTTTTGTATTGTCTCTGGCTTCTTTTGTACTATAGTGGCATAACTGGGTAGTTTCCACAGAAACTACTGAATGGTCCATGACACCTAGAATATTTACTGTCTGACCTTTTATATTGTAAAATTTTGTGGATTAGGCTGGAAATGGACAGATTCTGGGTGTCTTTGGGAACATCAGAGAAGTGTGCCTGGCTGCTGCGGAGCAAGGGGGGTAAGGACAATGCCAGGAATGTAACTTTGTATCCATGGGCGGAACATGGCGGTTGAAATTCCTTTCCCACAGCTTGCCCTTCTGATCCCTCAGCAACCCTTTGGCAAAGGCAGGACCATTCTGCCTGTCTTACAGAGGGGAAACTGAAGCCAGCAACTCTTAGGAAAGTGATACATCCCAGGTTACACAGCTGAGATGAGAAACCAAAGTCCTGACTTCCAGATTGCACCTTTTTTTTTTTTTTTTTTTTTTTTCCCTAAGTGGATTTGTATTTCTCCTATTGAAGGATCTGTCCGAAGATGGAAAGCAACAAAAATGCCTCACTCTGCCTTGAATGTGGGCTGGACTGTGTCTTTCTTTGAAAGAAGAAAGGGGAAAATAATAAGTTTACAGTGAGGAATCAGTTATGTACCACCTTAACCAAGGGATCAAGGTGGACATCTCCAGTGATGTGTAGATATGTATGTATCAAACATTTCCTGATATGACATGATGAACATGGTACTTCACCTTCGTGATATTCTTCCTCCAAACCTAGAGCCTTAGTCCAATCATCAGAGAAACTTCAGACAAACCTAAATTGAGGGATAGTCTGCAAAACACCTGACCAGTACTCAAAAGTGTTAAGGTCATGAAAAGCCAGGAAGACTGAAAAAGTGACATAGATGAGAAGAGACAAGTTGACTAAATATAAGAACTTATTCTGGATGAGCTCCTGGAACAGAAAAATATTAATGGAAAAACTAGTGAAATCCAAATAAACTCTCAAGTTTAGTTAATGGTAAACAAAAATAAAAAACAAAACAGCCCCCCCCCCCCAAAACAAATCATGTTTTAGTTAATAAATTTTTTTTTTCTCCTCAGAAGTGGAAAAAAAACTCCACTAGTCATAGGTGCTTTGGGCATGACCCTAGACCCACAGTAACCTTATAGTGTCCTTGGGAAGCTACTGCAGGCTCGTATCCATCTTCGTTACTGTGGTCTTCTCCCTGGGAGAGTGGCCCTTACAGGTGGGCCAGGCCCTTTGCACCTTGAAGGCACTTTCTAAACCCCTGATGGATGGATGTAATGTTTGTAGTGTGACATAACCATAGGACTTTTCTTTTCCCCCTAGCAATTTTCTGCTTCTAGAAAAATCCAAGAGGCAGGTAAAAAGAATTTAGTTAATGCTTGGGTCCTAAGGAAGTTAAACATTCTTAAGACTTTTAGCACAAATGGTTGATAGAAGCAGCCCTTAATTACTCTAGGCAGATCGCTAATCTGCAGTGCCTCAGACAGTGCACCCTTGTTTCTGAGGGCGTGGCAGAGACCTGAGGGAGCAAGAGGCAGTGGTAGGAGAGGGGCCTCCCTAGGCTGGGCCCAGTGACCAGGTTTTAGAAACAGACCTTTACCATCGTACTTCCCCATGAAGGATGGTACTTGTCATCAATCTGTGGGAATCTCGGTATTGTGAAGCAGATTTTTCGGGGGGAAGGGGGTGGGGTCCTTAGCTTTTAAAACCACCACTGCTTGTGTATGGATCTGCTGAGCGAATGACTTACTTTTCAAAGAAACAGAAAGAAATTTGTTGGTAGACTGCTGACTTTCCCACAAGGGGAAACTCAGAGACCACTTGCAACCTTTGTCCTTCCATCCATCTCCATTTCCTGAAAGAAAAGACCAGCTGGTAGAGATCTCCCCTCCAGGCAGTTACTCTTGGCCTGTGGTTTCTGTGTGTGCAGTTCTACTGCCCTAATTCTCAGCTTTCTCATGAGCCACTTGGGAGTAGTAGCTTTGTCTTCCCCAGGAGCCCCCTGGAGCTGTGTTGTGGCAGTGTCGTAGAGATATAAGGTCCTCTTGGTAGATCTCTCTGTCTCCATTCCATTGGAGCAGATGGATCCAATGAGCAGTGATGGAGAGGCCAGCTTGCCTGAGCATAAGACCTGGGGCATCAACAGTGATACTAAGAGGTGGTCTCAGGTCAGCCTGCCCTTCTTCAGCTTCTCTGGCATAAAGCAGCAGGCTGACTTCATTTATTTGCCACCCATTTATTCACTGATTCACAGAGAGGTAGTGGGGCTTTGGATCCATAGATTTGAGATCCACTCCTGGCCTTTTCACTTCCTTGATAGGTGACTGGAGAATTTACTTAACTTCTTTGAGCTTTATCTACAAAATAAGAATGGGAAAACCTGTTTCATAATTTCTGTGAAATTTTCAGTCTTATAAAGCAGGGTTTCTCAGCCCTACTGACATTTTGGATGGAATAATCTTTACTGTAGGTGGGGGTGTCCTGTGCAATGTAGCATGTTTAGCAGCATCTCTGGCCTCTACTCCCTAGATGCCAGTAGCTCGCCTTCCCTCAGTTGTGACAACCCCAGAATATTTCTACATGTTGCCAAATGTCCCTTGAGTGGGGAAAGGAACAGATTGTCCCTTGTTGAGAATCACTGGCCTAAGGAATGGGATGCAGATTGCTTGGTTTGTGGCACTTAGGAAGAAGCTGGTTGATAGTAATTCCTGTCTTTCCTTAAATGTCACAGGATTTAGTAAGGAGATACATAGCAGAGTTCCTGCTTTCCTGAATTTTAGAGTCAAAGTTAAAAGGGACAAAGTCATATGAAGAGATGCTTAACAGTGCAAATTATGGTTGGGATATTGGTCCCTTGAAGCCATGGCATTGATTGCTAAGGTTAGTGGGTCGAGGGAGTGGTGAGAGTTTGGAAGCAACCCAGTGATGAGAGAGACATGTCAAATTTTGCTGTAGTGCTGACCTGGCTGTTCATGAACTCTGAACACTGCTGGTCTCCCAGGTCTTATGGGACAGTCTCAGACACTCATTCAGAGGCTGGCATCTACAACCATGAAAAAAAACGGGGGGGGGGGGTGGTGTCACTTTCATTAGATTAAAATATCTCCAGGAATAGAGTGAAAGCATTAAAAAATGATATTCGTTCTTGGGTTTTACATATTTTTGTGAATTCTTTACCTGCAGGTCTGACAATGAAGTTATTCTTACCTAATTGTCTCCAGTTCTTTCCTCTTCTCTTTCTATAACAAGTAGGGAGGAGAATACTGATACTTGCCTGTAGTGACTGCTGTGGTTTTCCTATAAAAATATTTCCATGGATATCGAGACAGACTTGCAAAATGAAGCAAAGCAAAGAAAGTATAGAGTAGCAGACTTTGGAGTTGACATGGAATTGGTAACCATCTCTATCTAACTCCTGGTTAGATAGAAACAAGGAAACCAAGACCTTGAGAGTTGTTATCACTTGCCTAAGGTTACTTAGCTTACTAGGATTGGAGGGGTCTTAAACTCAGGACTCCTGACTCAGTCTGTCTTTCCTCAAATCTTCCTTTTCTGATCTGATTCAGTATTCCAATGGAGAGCTTAGGCTCTTGATTTTTTTTTTCCTTTTTTGTTTTGTTTTTTTGAAAAAAAAATCACTGAACCCCAAATTCCTTAAATATTAAATAATCCTTATGATTTCAAGATAAATATTCTTTTGTGTTTGATTTTTTTATTGTGGTAAAATATAATATGAAACTTGGCATTTAAATTCTTTTTATATGTACAGTTCTGTGACATTAAGTACATTCACATTGTTGTGCAGCCATCATCCCCAGAATTTTTTCATCTTCCTGAACTGAAATCCTGTATGCATTTAACAACTCCCCATTCCCCCACCCCCAGTCCCTAATAACTACTGTTCTACTTTCTGTCTTTATGATTTTGACTATTCTAGGTACCTTGTTTTAGTGGACTTACACAATATTTTTCATACAATATTTTTATATTTGATTTTAAATTCCTTGGTGTCTGTTTTAAGTTTCCATTCTAAACTCTATATTTGTAAACAAGTCTTCTGTTATCTTGTTTATTATTTTCTCTTCTCTTCTAGTTTATCTCTCTTTGTTTATTATTTTCTTTGTTTATTATTTCTATTAATAAATCATATAATATACTGTTTATTATTTTCTTTCTCTTCTAGCTTATCTTTCTTTCATGATTCTTTCGTGGGGTGAAAAAGCAGCCAGAGGTCAACCAAGAAGGGCTTTGGTATCTGTGATTGGGAGGGGAATAGAACCCTCCTGTATTTTGCCACTCTCTGTGAGGATAGGAAGTTTGTGCCAAACTGTACTGCTCAGGATAAACTGATCTCCTTTCTGGTTTCCAGTAACCACCACTAGCTAAGTAAATCCCTTCCTGCCGGAAGAAGAATATGAATTGAAATAAGTGATGAGTTTAGATGCTGTTTAGTGTTATTAATTTTTTTTAACTGTGGTTTTTCTGTTATTTCATACATGGTTTTAGAGGTCTTTCTCTGGTGGAAGTATCCTAAATATTAAAAGCAAATAAATAAATAAAGGATTGTCTTTTGAGTGCCTGGTGGATTTATTTAGGTTTGATGAGACTAAGTAGCTAAAACTTTTAGTTTTCTAGGTCCTGTAAATGCTACTGTCAAACAGCTGCCAAATTCATCAAAATAGCTGAGGATCTGACTGGTTAGATTTGTCACATTCATTCAGGGTTAGCTTGAATATAACTTAGTACATTTTGGCAGGTTAATCTTCACTTTCAGAGACCTGATTTACTCCCCATGTGGCCTTAAAATGACCTCTCTGGGGAGGTTTTACATGGTCTGCCCTTGCTAAACCACAGGAGAAGACAGTCCTTTCCCTGGTGCTCATGGGTGACCTTTTGCCTTGTTGCATGTGCGTGTCCTGGCTCCAGACAGGAGAGTTTGCAAGTCACAGGTGGCTGTTCTGTGGGAACATTTGGCTGCGTGCATTATGCTCTGTATGTTGGAAATGTACCACTTTGCCAGCTGGAAAAGCCAACAGGCGCATTCCTTCAGCCAAGGCTGTGGTTGCTCCTTCGTGGGCCATAAATGCTGTAAGCCCTCATGTCTCAAAATGGAGCTACAAGATTCCCATTGCTCTTGGGGAGACCCAGACAAGGGCTTTGCCACTTGCCAAAATGCAGGCCTTTTAGCTGGCAACTTCATGTTTAAATATGCATAGGCCTTGAGACTCACTATCAGTGGGTTTTAATCATGGTTGCACACTGGAATCATTCAAAGAACTTTAAAAACAACCATCTGGGAAATTCTGATCTAATTGGTTTGGGTGGAGGAATTCAGGGCAGGTGATTCTAACGTGTAGCCAGGTTTGAAAACCACTACTTGAAATCCTTGCACCTATATCAGAGCAAGCCATACCTACTTCTTGTCTGTGGTGATGATTATAATGATGACAGTGTTGATAGTGAACAGGGCTAACATTTATTGAAACCTCCTGTGTGCCAGCTCCTGTTAGGAGCATTTTTACATGCCTCAACTCACATAGCCTTTGCAGCAGCTCTATGAAGCAGACACTATTACTGCCCTTATTTGATGATGTGGAAGCTGAGGCATGGAGGAGTTAAGTCACCCTCCTAAGATCACTGAGCTCTTATGCAGAAGAGCTCTGGAAGATCCATGCTGTAACCTCTGCACCGATGAAGGTGTTGGGCAACTGTTAGGCTGAGTGCCTTGCTCTGAAGACCTTCCAAGGTGGGAGTCCCCAGTCTCCTCTCATATGGCTGATGTGCTCTTGTCTCATTGTGGAACTGGATGTGGTTGTTGTCAAGCACAGAGAGTGGGAACATAGGAACATAGGAACATAGGAACATAGGAAAGTGGGATTCCCAGACTTTTGTCAGGGCCTTTGCTGGGTCTTCTCTGTGTCTTTGTGAGTAGCTTTTGCCAGATAGAAGTACCTGCAGTGACTTTTGTACTTAAATGAAGTGCTATTAGGAGGAACCATTAAGGAGTTATCGAAGGCAAGGACAATAATGGTGAGGTCTTTTTCTGACTTTGTATTAATAGGAGAATGTGGAAATGTAGACTGTTTTCTTAAACTCTTACTTGGCTCTTCTGTAGTTGCCTCTAAGAGTATCCGGCTGAGCCTTGCAAACCAGTTGCCTTGGAAGGATCCCTGCACATCTTAAGCTATTTTCCAAGCTGTTGGCTGTCCAAAATGCTAGGCATTTTTCCTATGGAAATGTGCTCTGTGTGGTTCTGATTAATGTCTTGTTTTCTATTGTCTTCCTGGACAGTTTTCATTCCTGCTGCTCGTGGTAGTGTTTTCCCTTGGTTGAGGTCCACCTCCTCTTGTCTACCTAGCACTCTTCTCCAGGCAATCTGCATCTGCCTCTTGTGCCTCATGACTCTTCTCTTCTACTGACCCTCATGTTCCAGATTCCCACTCTGAGCCCACATATTTCACTATGTGAAATATAATTCTACTTGCCACTACTTCCCTTGAAACCTTAGCAATACCAGAGGGAACACAGATTCACTAATGATACAGTCTGTTCTTTACTATCTTCAAACTAATTGTCATCTAGTGATTTTCATGTATGTGGGGTGGGTTTTCATTTATTACTTTATTCAGTTATTTGTTTATTTGGGGTCTATATTTGGGTGAGGAGAATATCTTCTTATATTGCTTTAGGAACTGTGCCAATGCTTGCTCAACACTAATTAGTGTGAAGCCAATGATGTCTAAGTTGGTGATCTTTACACTCATGGCATAGAAATCGGATGTTTAGGTCTTAAAAAAATTAGCATTCTCTTATAGCCAGCTCTTCATCTTGTGACTTGTGGATTTTTCCAAGTCATTCTCTTCTTCTGTTAATTTCATTTATCAAATTGCTTGGTGCTCATAAAGCAGGTTATTGGGGAAAGTGCAACCCAGATTAATTATATCAACTGTTTGGCCGTGATTCCAATGAAAGACGATGTCAGGGAGGAAGTTCAGCTCTAGGCACACTTGGGTTTTGAGGTCAAATGGGAATCTCATTTATCTATGCCAACCCCCTTGCCCTCTGCCCTTCCCCAAATGCTCTTTGCCCTCACCTAGTAACCTAATTTGCGTTTGAAAAGGAGCCGCAGTTGCTACAGCACTTTGGGTTCCAACATTCAGCTAGCCTGGAAAGAGGATCCAGAAGTCAGGTGGGTTTGCTGGGACCTGCAGTGTGCAAAACCCAGCCTGGGGGTGAGGGGTGGTGCCAGGGGCCAGATCTCCTTCCCTGGCTGAAGGTCTTTCTCAGGAGGTCAGAGGCAAGGATCTTTGTGAGAGAGAGAGAGGCAAGGAAAGGGTGAAAAGGAAGTGGGGCGGAAGAAAGGAGTCTTTCACAAAGGAAAGTTGCTGATTCTGTCTGTGATCAATCACGCTTAACAAAGAGGCTCTGTGACACAGGGCCTTGTTCCTCCCAGAACATCGCCATTCTGCCATCCAAAACCTATCAGAAGATGCCGACATTAATTTAAATGAATGTCCCTGTTCTTGTTGGCAGCTTTTCCCAACATGGATAGAACTGATGGGACTGATGTCAGTGATTTTTTTTTTTCCTTCCTTCAGATTTCCCTAATATGGTTCTGGGTGGTAGGAACCACCTTCACAAGAGGCCACACATTTTCCTAGATGCGTCCCCAAAAATGTCAACCTCAACCATAAAGCTGAAAAAGACATTTCACATACATAAAATATGTAATTAAAATGATGAATTATTGTAAGATAGAATATTAGCCTTGTGACATTTTAATCTGAACGCGCGAGAGAGGGAGAAAGAGCGCGCAATCTGAAGCGCTCAATTAAATTTAGAATCTCCCCCCTCCATTGTTATGAATAAATAGAAAAGATTCCGTAGCAGTCAGTGGAATTATTAATTGCAAGTAGTGTAGAAGGTGCATGCACCATATCATGAAATGGAATATCATTGTTAGTGACTATATTTCTTGGTAATTAAGGCCCAGACTAATGATGCAAGTTTTCTCCAGCATGATTTTCATCTGATTATGAGGCTGCTTCATTAAGAGCACTCAGCCTAACGAGCTGTAGCTGTAATAAAGTAATTTTCTGTCTTGTGCTCTGATTGATAAAGAGTTTCTATAGCTAAAAGGAATTGAAAATATAATTATAATTAGAAATGGTTGAATAAAGTTATTACAGGATTGCTGAAGGGTAGTGCAATTGACACCATAATGTTTTTTTGGAAGTGAGCATCTTAAAATTAGACTTTATAAAGCAACAAAACTCCTTTGCTAATAACTGGGCTGAATGTTGCTGCTTCCATAAAATGAACATTTAGATTAAAGGAAAATGAGACTTTCCCACATTGTTCTCGACAAGAAAAACATATGCAAGAAGAATGCTGTTACCCGTCTTCCCCAGCATTCTTCCCTCGTGAAGTAAAGCTTATGAACATACTTTTTACTCCATTTATAATAATTTTCTTTCTACCATATGTTGGAAAAAGATCTTTTTGATTAAACTGATGTCTTTTTAAGCATATAGTATAATTTTTGAGTTTCCCCTTGCCAATGTGCAAAGAGTTATGCTGTCTTTTTTATGTATTTATATTTATGAAGCAATGGGTTTCATATAATTTTTCAAATTGTGTAGAGGTTTTTTTTTTCTGTCTTTGTCATGCATTGGTTGATATCAAGATATAACTGGGGAGGATACAAGATTCCACCCCCTTCCCATAGGAAATGCTAATCAACTTTTTATCCTAGAAACCTTATTTCTTTTTATGATGTTCACATTTATAAACCATGAAAACTCTGTTAGAGCGGTCCTTGGTGTGCATGTCATTGGATATGTCTGCAATATTGACATATAAATCTATGGCAGTGGTTTTATTTAGAATTAGCTGATATACTTTGTGCTTCAAATTAGTTTCACATATTTAATTTGGTCTCTTTTGTCCCATTTTAACTCCCTGCACTGCATGAAAAACATGCATATACTTTAAAGCTGTATGGCTTTGTAAATCCATTTTATGCAAACTCACTCAGATATTATTGGGTCTTACTGAAGTGAGGATTGGATCTTCCTAGATCTGTGCTTTTGACTGATTATTTCAAAGCTAGCATTTTATATGGATTCTGACAATTGGAAAGACTTCTTGAATTTTTGAGAATCATTTCTAACATATTCTAGGGTAATAAAAGCATGTTATTGGAATACCATTAGTAAGATTAGAGAGGAAAAAAGAGTAGATTTTTATTGGTTGTTCATTGAAAATGTTAGCTGTGATTAGTTACATAATCCTACATTAACCTGTAAATTAAAATTCCTTGGTGCAATTTGATGGCTGATTTAATTTTGTCTTTCTTTGTTTGCCGCAGGCTAATTCCATTATGAATTCTTTATACAGCCTTTTCCCTCAATGATTAGCAGCTTCTACTCAAGTTCTGATTACTATTGTACACTTAGCACTACATAAAGCCGGGGATTAATATTCCCCTGAAGAATTGTTGCTATGGATCTGCTCTATTCCTTCTAAGAGATGTTTCTGCAGCTTCAATTGTCCATAAATTATGATCTCTAGTGAATTATCAGTGGGAGTGAGCTGAGCTTAACAAGCTGAAGAGTGCATTCTCGTTCGGAGAGAAAAAAGGCAAGGGAGAAAGAGAAAAGGGATTCTCAATTATTAATTGTGAGTTTGGACCATTCAGAAGAAGTGATATTTTTTCCCTATTTCTACCCTTATAGACATGTACAAATCAGAATGAGATTGTGGGTTAAAACAGAAGCTTTAAAAATCTTTCAATATTTAGTGATCATAACATGCCAGAGAGTCTCCATTACCTGTAAACAGGGGAAAAAACACTGGCCGTGCCATATAGCATTACAGGACGTATTTTATTTTGAGAGGGCGCCACTGTCTTAATTTGCGAAGTGTGATTTTTTCCCCCTCTTTCACTTTAGGAATATATCTTTAGGTGCCATTGTTTTAAAACATCACCAGAAATGACAGAATTGAATGAAATTGACTTAAGGGTTTTTCAGGGTAAGGAAGAATTTTTCTCAATCTAATATCTCTAGACAAAGTTGATCTGTAGCTTGGAAAAGGTAACTCAGTTTTGCTTTGCTGGTAATAATAATCAGGGTTGGATAATATTAGGGCATGTTTCCTTTGGGAATTAATATCACAAGGGACTGTATTCAGGATTTATTTTGAATGTTAGCTTGTATAAACCCGATATTATCCTTCCCACCATACAAGAGTTTGATGGATAGATTCTTGCTCTTCTAGAGGACTCTGTGGTCCTGATGTGCTTACTTGGTCAGACACTCGGAGCGAGTTTAGCTAGAAAAACCCTTTGGAATGAGGCTGAGACCACCAAGCTTGATGAACTGCTGGCTTTTCCCAGTACGTGTTCCAGTCCATGAGAAATAAACATTTGGGTAATATATCGTGTTAGGTGGTTCTCATTTCTTCCTTCTTTCTTTACTCTCATTTAATTTTCTGCTTCCTTTTTACTTCCCTTTCTCTACCTAGTCTTTAATCTTCGTTTTTGTATTTCTCTTCTTCTCTTTCCTCCCCTAGCCACTCATCCCCAAAGGGCAAAAATATGCTGGCATTTTAAAGTTGAAGCAAAAAGGTGAATTTTATTGCTACTTGGAAGGCAGCTAAGAGCAGAGTCCTGAGGGAAGTGAGATAAACTAACAGAATCTGAGAAATACACTTAACAGACAGTGGAAAGAATCTTTTCCAGAAATTATTACTTTCCGGTTTTCCAGCTACAAAACAACAAATCAGATACAAAATCAAGGTAATTTTGTTATTAAGGAAGTAGTTCCTGTGAATCATTCTTAAGTTAAAGTCTCAAATTGTACTGAGCAGTTTCTGGAAGTGAAGGGAGTGTCTTTTTTTTTTTTTTTAAATTAAAGCCTGGGTCTCTGCAGCAGGATTTGTGGTGTTTGTGTACATGTACACATGAATGCATATGTACATGCAAATCCATGTGCACCCCATTTGAGGTTCAGTGTGGGACAGGAGTCTTAGGGAGGGTGACGTATAACTTATTGTCCAAACTGCAACCCTTCTGAGAGTAAAAAGGCTGTTATTCATAATGAAGCCACAGTAATGGGCATCAATGGGATGATCTCTGGCAAATAGGATATGTGGTCATTTTAGTCTTAGGAGAAGACTGCAGTCAAGTTTCCTAAGGTCAGGTCTCCTTTCAGAGTTCTATGAGTGCATGTTTGTCTTTCCTTTCTATCAGCTGGCATTTGAGTCCCCCTTTTCTGTTAAGTAATTTGTTCCTCCATCTTGTTAGGAGCCAGAGACTGGCTCCCATCCTTTCATCAGACCCCAATGCACTAGGGCACAGCCATGTGACCTGGTTTGCCTACCAGACACACTCACAAGGGGCCTTGGCTTGGTGGCTAGTGATGTGAAGAACTGGGTTTCTGAAGAGCTGCTTACAGTTTCCAGGTGCAGCAGGGATTATGGTCCTGCAGTGGGATGAGAGCCAGGACAGTATCTGTGAGGACCAGGACTGCAGTGAGATCATGAGTACTGTTCTAGACATGTAGCCTTCCAGTCTCCTTCTTTAGTCCTAGAGATTCTCTGAAAATTAACATCTCATCATCAAGGAGTTGCTTTGAGAATTAAATGTGAAAACAATATGGGGAATGGTTTGAGCATATTGGTCAAAATTCACTCTTCTATTCCACAAAACAGGTACTTGATCTTGAATTCCAGGCATAGGGCCTAGCCAGCCAGCCATGAGGGTTGGAATGTGGAGGAGGCTTGCTGGTGGAAGCCTTACCTTCTCTATCTGAAAATCTAGTTCTAGCCCTTGTGGGCGTGCTCACTTGACCACTGGGTTGTCGGGGGTGGGGAAAGGGAACCAGCAGCTCGCTGGACTACTGTCCTTTGAAGATGCATGTTCTCTGGGAGCACTTCATGTGGTTTCTGAACAAGGTAGCCAATGGCATTTTAGACACACAAGTTTTATTTCATGGGTTATTATTCCTGGCCCTTCTTCCTAAAGGTTCAGTGCTAATAGTGCTCTCCCAATAGTTGTGAATACCGGAATCTCCTTACCACCCATTTCCAGATACCCTTTGAGAGCAGTACAATTCTAGATAGGATCCATTGAGTTACTGTCTTCTTCCAATAACAGTCAGCATTCTCCCTGAAGAGAATTTCGACCAGCACACCATTTCATGACATTTTTAGTAACACTCTGTGTCCTAGTGATATTTTAGTGCCCCTTATGAACTGATCCGTCTAGAACTTCCCACTCACCCCAGCCTGCTCTTTAATCTAGCGCTGCTTTGAATGATGTGCCAAGGAAGTTGCATCAAAGACAAACTTTACCTACTTGATTTGCCTAAAGACCCACTTGAAGCCAAATCTGAAGGCAAAATGAAACACCCAATATTTATTTTATTTTGACCTACAGTCTTATGCAGTAGCATTTTCACTTATTGCAAGTGAATGCTATTTGGGAGTTATGCCTCCTAGAGCCTACTCTGCCAGAGACTAGAGTTCATCCTCCAGGTAGGAATCTAGTCCCCTGGAGGCCTCTGAGGTATTTCTACTGTGTGAAGACAGTTCTGACTCTAGGAGGAGGCTTCTTTTGTGTGAAATAACACCAGGAGTCCTGATTTACAGGTTGCTTACCTGTACCTACAAGGTTACCTACAGCTACAGGGTTAAATAGTTGTTTTCCCAATAATACATATTTGGATAGAATAGTAGAATATCGGGAGATGAAAGTAACTGGTTTAGCTTCTTTTTTTCCAAATGAGGAAAGAAAGTCAGGAGTGTTGGTTGAAGTGACTTTTACCAGGTCATTATCATAATAGCAACTCACATATCCTGTATGCCAGACATTGTCATTCTAAGCATTATCTCATTTGAGCCTATGACAGTTCTGTTAGGTAGTTATCATCACTATTTTATAGAGGAGGAGACTGAGGCACAAAGAGATTAAGGAATTTACCTACCCAAATCCTATAAATGGCAAGCGGCAGAGCCAGGATTTACGTGGTGGACATTCAGCTCCAGAGTTAGGGTGCTCCTCAGCCATTATGCCATAGCATACTTCGGAAGATGGAAGCAGCATTTGAACCCGAGTTTGTTTGCTCTTAGGTGTAGTGGACTCTCTGTCTCCCCTTATCCCCCCACCCACAGCGGGCTTCCTCCTTTTCTTTCTCTCCACCTCCATCAGTTTCCTGTCTGTCTGTAATTGAAGGTCCTCTTTACTGACATTGCTCCTCGGTGCTTGCAGTCTCTGCCTCATTCACATCTTCACTTTGACATTTCCATGCCTACTGCCTCTCAGTTTTTAGTGCTGCCTTCCTTGCCAAATGCAAATAATGACTGTTCTTTTGCTGTTCCTTGTTTTTGGTGCAGCAGGACAATGAGGGGAGCACAGATCAGTGTTTCTCAAAGCATGGCTGTGGCGAGCCTTGAAAAGAGGGAACCCTGGTAACACGCCTAGAGGTAAAGACAATTTCCTTGCTCCATTGATATCTCTCTCAGGGAAGAGATTCCCAGTAGAGAAGCCAATTCTGGATTCAGAGGAAGCAGTGGCAGTTCAAATCGGTGTGTGTGTGTGTGTTAACAGTGCCATGCAGGGAGGATACTGAGGTCTCGAGTTAGGTGATTCTCTGAATAGCAAGCACAGATAGCACCACTGAAGGTATAAGTTTCAACTTTTTCCTGTTTTTTAATATTGGCCAGTGTGAGAGAATGAATGAAAACCCCAAATGAAAAGGACCCACCTTCTATGGATGCCTTCTCCTGCCTTTTACTTCCTCTCCATTCTAGCAACAGCTCAAGTTTGCTTTTTGAGCCAAGGAAGCTGCATATTTTTACTTTGCCTTTGCTGAAAGAGTTGCTGTCACATTCCATGCAAGATGATTCCGCTGATTTGCATGAGGGGAAATATAATCTGTTGAAGATGTAAATGTACACAATTGTTTTCTTATCTATAGGCTTTCTATTTTTTATTTGTAAAGAGTTTGATTTAAATATGCCCATTTGAAGTAAGTTATTATAGGGGCTTATGCAGTGCTGGGTGATTACATTTTTAAAGACCTCTTGTTGGCTAATTCAGCTTTTCTTCTTTTCTGTGAATTCATCTTGTCATGCTTATGGTAAGAACTTCAAGCATTTATATTAAAAATATTATGAGAGATAAGATACAAAGATAAGAAATGGGCCCTGCCTTCTAGGAGCTTGCAGTGAGACATGTTTTAAGTGTATTTTGAAGTCATTTGGAATTTGGATTGAATTCTCTATATAAACAAGGTTCTAACACATTGCAATTATAGAACACTTCATTGTTTGCAAAATACTATCATAATCCTAGGCAAGACAACAAAAGCCTCTTTAACTTCTTATGTAGTTGAAACAATGCAGTTGGAAACCAACTTATTTAAGTGTTTTCTCTCAGTTTTCTTAAAACTGAGAGCTCCCATCATTGGGATCCTGGGCTTTTCCTTTGCCCAGTTTGCTCTGAAGTGGGATTACCAAGGTGTCAAGACACAATCCTGAGTTTTGGGTGAGGAACCTCCATGGGTCTCAACTTCCATATACCCATCATTTTTGCACATTGTACTTAATACTCCAAACTATCTTTTGTGGGACAAATTGAGATTTTCTTATAACAGCCAATAAGATATTTCAGAATTTTGATGTTGCCTTCCAGTCTCTGTGCAGTATTTCAACCTTTAGTTATACTGTATGTTTATGAACTTATTTAAATATTTTATCTATTTTTCCTCTGGTTATTAAAAAAAAAAAACACCACACACACATCCAAAACAGGGAAATGAAATTTTAAATGTGGTGACTCAAAGGGTAGGTTTCATCAAGTGAATATAAATGAGATGGGTTGAATCATTTTTGGTATGTTATAAGTTGGAACTATAGCCTTTTTCAGCCTATTAAGTCAGGCAACTTAGAGTTCAGTTGTGAAGAAATGAAAGTGATAAGACCCAGTATGATAGAAATAGATATTAAAGATTGTGTGTGAAAGACAACATATTTAGGAATTCTATAAGATTGTTTTTAGCTCTTTGAGAGCTAAAAGTTTATTGCATACTTTTGACTTTTTATATTTCGGGGTCATTCTAGATGGAGTTAGGGGACATTAGGACTACATGATATGGGGTGGACTTAACTCTTTAATTGAAGGGACAGGTGGTGACAGTGATGGCTGAACCTTTTGTGCAAAGAATTAGCAGAACGAGGTAACAGGAAAAGAGAAAGCAGAGGTCCAAGTCAACACCAGTAGCTTAGGAGAGTACAGTCATAGAGGGCATGACAGATTGGCACGAAGGTGAGCCTGCTGTTGGGGGAGACACTTGTATGAACAGAGATATTAGAAAGTCATGTGAGATGTTTTAAATCCCATTAAGTGACAGAGCAACAAAGTATTCTGCCTGCTTAGAGATGACATGAGAGCATGTTTGATGGTAGATCAGGGAAGACTGGATGTATATAACATTTGAGCTGAGCCTGGAAGAATGCATAAGAATTTTTTCCAGCCAGAAATTTGAGGAAATGATATGATGAGAACAAAATGGGATGGAATGAGTGAGGAAAGTGAAAGTTCAGAGAGAGGAAATAAAAGCACATGTTTGGGGAATAGTGAACTGTTGGACAATTATGGATTGGTATAAGGTTTATTGAGAAGAATAGAGAAGATTAAGTTAGATTGTGGCCAGATCAAGGATATTTTATTACTCCAAGCTAGACCACGTTTTAGATTTAATTAGTTATCTTTTTAATCTGGTGATGCAGACCCTGGAAGGAAGGAAGGAAGAGCAGTTACAAAACTTTTCTAAGATTTCAGGTGAGAATTCTGAGGGTCTGAAGCAGGAGGTATACACCGGAATAGGAGGCAGTGGTGGATTTAAGAGCTAGCGTAAGGGTGTTTTGGCATGATTGGATTGTCAAGGATGAGAGAAGGGACGGAATCAAGAATGACTGAAGGAATGAAAGATTGGTAGAGTTATAATAAAAATAGTTAGGAGAAAGAGAAAAGAATAAGATAAATGTAAAGATCTTGAGTTTGGGGTGCCCATGGAATACCCTGTTGGAATCCTCAGGAATGTTTGGTAGAATTAAAGGCATGGAATTTAGAAGTATTTTCTAGGGGGTAATGGCAAAAGTAATGGGGGTGAGATTTCCAATGAGAGTATTAAGGACAGAAGGTCAAGGCTTGTGGTTCAGAATTGTGGGAATTTATGCTTTTAGGGTTTAAAGGAGGAAGTTGAACCAATGAGGAGAGAGGAGAATTAAGTACAATGTGAAGGATGACAAAGAAAGAGCCAGCTTTAAGAAGGAAGTGGTCAGCAAAAAGATCAAGTGCTGGGAAGTGGTTGAGGATGTGGCTAGTAGAGGTCACCAGAGACTCCTAAGTGAGCAAGCCCATTTAGAGAGATGCTGTGATGGCTCCTGTCATATTAACTTGACTATCTCTGCAGTGCAGGGGGCAGTGTCACTGTTGGGAACTGGAAGACTGCAGATAAGAAGTGGGCTCTAAGTGGAAGTTCAGAAGAGCAAATGGGAAGACTCATCAGTAGTGAGGGACCAACTAAAGGGAAAGAGCATTGAAAGTGAATGCAGCAGCATGGTTTGAGAATTTTGTAGATGAAAGTAGATGGTGAGTATTCCCAGGGGTTGCAGAGTGACAAGGCAGTTTCAACAGCAGATTAAGGTGTTGAGGGACCC
The DNA here is from genome assembly GCF_011764305.1 of Mustela putorius furo. Taxonomy (NCBI): domain Eukaryota; kingdom Metazoa; phylum Chordata; class Mammalia; order Carnivora; family Mustelidae; genus Mustela; species Mustela putorius. The sequence goes on from NW_025421321.1 coordinate 34,354,171, forward strand.
TAGGATGCTTGCAAGGAAGGGGGCTTAAATGCTTGGTCTGGGTGGTAGGTTGAATGGAACTGGAAGGGGAATGAGGCCTTGGTTTGGGGGGAGAAGGGAGAGGGTGATGGTCATAGGCGCACAGAATATATGTAGGAGGAATGAACATGTTGGAAGCAAGAACTATTTGGAGAACAGAATTTCAGGGTTGGGGGCTTTTTAGCCATGATAGTTTCCAGGATTGAGAAATCCCAGGGTATGGCTGAGAAGGTGCTAAAGTACACTGTGGGTGAGATTTTTGGAGTTCCACAGGTCTGGGAGTTGCTAAGTCAGTGCTGAAAGGATTATCAGTATGAATTCTGAACTCACCAGAGTTAAAGGCAGGGGCCATAAAAGGAAGGAAAAAAACTACTATTTACTGAGGCCTACTGTGTGCCAGGCAGTATGCTGAAGTTTTTCACATCTGTTATAGCATTTAATCTTTATAGTAGCCCCGTAATTATGGGTAATATTGTACCTATTTTGCAGATGAGAAGCTGAAGCCTCTCAAGGGGGCGCAAGGTCTTCCAGGTAGGACATGCTAGAGATGGTCTGTAAATGCATGTCTCAGCCCAAAGCCCCAAAGCTTCTTTGGGAGAAGAACCATAAACCAAAAGTTGACATCATCATCTGAGGTCAGTGGAGAGTGGGAGTAGACTGGCAGATCAATGGACAGTGACAACCAGAATGGGGATTGTTTGGTATACATAGGCAGTGTGGACTTCAAGAGAAGAGATAATGTTTGGTGAGTGCATTGGGGGAGAGGTCTGGAAATGGAAATGCAGAGCTGACGTTGCTCATAGGTCGCAGTTGTGAGAAGGAGTGGGCTTAGGGGAGTTAGCAGCATCAGGGGCTATATTGGAATGGTTGAGGCTCATCTTGGAGGGAGATTGCCTCCTCACAGCCCTTGAACTCCTATGAGTGTGTCACTTGTTTTTATTCTCTCCATTTCTGTTCTCATATCTGCCAAGAACAGTAATGAAAAATGGGCACTTTCTCTAAGAATTATGATCAAGCTTGGTAAATATTTCAATTCAATTCTTCTGAATCCTGAAACATGTATTCAAAATAAAAACAATGGAATGTTAGGTATCACCTCTCAGTGGAAGGGAATGGGTTTTGAGTTTACAGAAAATTGGCTAAATTCTTCATCCTCTTTCTCACTTAAGGTAGACCAGTAAGAAGGTGATCGCTGCACCGTGGTTTCTGAACATAAGCATCCTTCACTATTATTTGTACTATTTTGTTTTCCAGGTTCCCTGACAAAAATCAATTTGCTCTCTAAGCTGGGCATATTTAAATATGAACCCTTAAAAATGTCTGGTGGGACATGGTGAAGACCCGAATGGGCCTTGGCACTATGAATGGAGTTATTTCCTGAGTATGAGTAAGAAGTAGTTGACATCAGCTAGTGTTTAGTAGGCACCTTGATGTCATTTTTTCTGGTTTCTGGAGGGCTTTTTCTGTGAGACTGACATCTCTAGGGACCAGGTGAGGCCAGCTTTAGTCAAATATTATAAAAAAGAGTTCGGCTATTATTCTTCTTGGCGTACTAAAATCCATTAATTTTCTGGATTTATTCAGGTGAATTTTTGATAATGCTTCCTTGTTGCATGAAAATTTTCCAGATACATTAGAGTTAATTGGAAACGTTGTTCCTGCCTTTGAGGCAATGTCTATGTCTTTGTGGTGCTGGTTAGCTGGGAGACAGTACACCAGGAAGAGTTACTTGCCCCTGTCCTGATGAGCTAGGTGGTATGGGGTGTAAAGAACCATTCAACAATTCAAAAAGTGTTTATTGATTGCCTGCTGCAAGTTTGGTATGGTTCTGGGGACTAGAATCATAATAGAAGGCAAGACAGAAGTCTTTACCCAAGGATTTCTAGTGGGGAAGATAGATGGTAAATAATTAACCAAAAAACCATATGAATTATAATGTCAGAGAGTAGTAAGCAGGCTAAAGGAAAGCAGAGAAAGGTGGTAGAGAGGGAGAGGAGTGATCATATTTGTGGTGTGGTCAGTGAAGACCTCCCTGCAGAGATGGCATCTGAGCTGAGATCAGAGTTAAGAAGGCCAGGGACACTTGGCATTGGATACTTTGCTTTTGATGTTTACCGCAGAGTGCTTTAGCATTCATTCAGTTCTCCCCTGGGAAGAAGACACTGATATCTTCACTTTCATGAATGTGAAAAAGGTGAATGGAGGTGGTTAAATGACTAGGTAGAGTGCACAGACCTGGGGCTTGACTGAGACTGCCTCACTCTAGGTGAGGTGTCTCACTCCCGTACCACAAATCAGAGCTGCTTGTAGACATGCATCAGCACACCCATGAGAGGTCTGAGTGTCCGTTCACACAGCAAAGCTGCCAAATGCTGAAAGGAAATGTCAGAGAGGGTCGTCACAAGTGTCCACCTGGGGAAAGGGTGGGTATGGTTGGGCATTCATTGCTCGCTCTAGTCCTGCCAATGCAGAATGAACCAAGACCTCAGAGGACCTGACACCGACCTTGGGGTATTCTCAATAACATTTGTTTGAAAGCATTTAAAAAAATCTGAAAACTGCCTTCATTTAAAATGAATATCCACCAACCCCTCCTTACCAAGTCATGCCTCAGGTGTTTAAGAAATGCTGTGAAGTAACTGACAGTAAGCAAAATGCACAACGTGCCTTTTTGTTCTTGCCTTTCCATTTCAGAGAATTCAGGCTTTCTGAAGCTCCCTCTGGTAACAAAACATCTAAACATGTTCAAAACACTGTTGTTATCTCTCACTTTACCCTTGAGCAATGCAAAGAAAATACTGTGAACTGGCAGTCATCATTTTGCTAACACTGTCTCATGCGTCCTAGCTGTGCTTCTCCTAGAAAACCTCCCTTTTCCTTGCCGTAAGGATGTTTTCTGCTTTGGCTGTTTTGGGGTCTGTTTTCAGGAAGCACATGGTTACAGTTCCTTTTTAAATTTCATCTTGGCCTTATGTTTTGCATCTTTAAGTTCAGCAGATGCATCAGCTGAACTTGTTTCTGGCTTCATGGAAGGGATTTTTACCTGGAATGCAAAAGGGCTGGATACCTGAGCCTTGTTTCTGGCTTTGTACGCCATGGAGGCAAATATGTGGCACTGTCCCTTCCCTAACCTGTGGCAGACATCAGTAGTTGGCCTTGGCCATTATTTTCTTATTATGTATAGACATGGCCCCAGGACCCTTCTCAATTCATGGCAGCCACTGCTGACCACCAGGATTGACTCAGGGATACCACTTCCTTGTCATCTCCAGATAGTCAGAATAACTTCCTGCTGAGAGCTGCCTTGACGGTTTCCACCATAAACTTTGAAATATTTTAAAATGCTCTTATTTTGCTCTTAGTATTAGCATGACAAATATAACACAGACATTACAGAACATCTCTGGTTCTCAGCAGGAGAAGAGGGTGTATTGGAATCTTTGGGAGGGGGTCCAGATATGTATGTATTTTTAAAGTTCCCTAGTTTTATTGACATTTCCACCCATGGGTTGAGGAACATTAGAGCACACATTTCTGGTTTCTGTATTAGGCTTCCTCCTGCTTTCATAGTGGAATAGACACACCTAGAGAAGGGAGATTTGGAAAGCATCTTCATTTGGCAAGAAGCTCAAAGAGGGCCAGCCCAATGTGACATGACTACTCTTTATCCCAGGGAACTGCAGCAGTGGCTGAGTTTCCTGAGAAGGAGGCAACTCCCTCACAATCTAAGCAAAGGAGTTGTCTACTGGCTTTGCCCATCTGAGAACTCATTTCTGGCCCAGAAGGTAGATGGTCTCCCTTGGTGGAAGGACCAGTGCTTCCGTGAGCATGGAGCTGGGTGAGACTGCCTGCTCAGGGCAGGAGGCAGCTTCTCTGACAAAGATCCCGTTTGTAGCTTCCAAGAAAGACTGTCCAGAGCACTCAAAAGCAGTTGTAAAAACAGTTTTGCAGAGGCACCTCCTTAGTTTTAACAGTAAATGCTCATAACTGGAGGTAATGATTTGGCAATTAGAAGTCAAACTTCAAATAGGTGCAGGAGACCTATTTCTCAAGAAACAAATTGGGCTGCCTCCCATTGAGCTAAGTTGTACTTTGAACTTTCCTAAAGTTTATTTTCCCCAAGGAAAGAGGGCAAATATCAGTTCATCAGTAATACCTGTGACCATAGATGTCTATGCCGAAGGACTCAAAGTATTTTAGAGATAGCCTCTGTGTCCACGTTTGGCTGTATCAGCTCATAGGGGACTTTATTTCTGTCTTGCACACTGTGATATGCCGGGCAGGCGCTGAATAGAGAGCACATGACTCCTGGTCTTTAGAGGACACCAAATGTCCAGGGGTCTGCCTAGCATCTGGTGGTATAGTATTCATGGCAGTCTGCCTTTCGCTGGTATAATCCATGTACTTGTTTATCCACTCAATTATTCAACAAAAGTTAATGATTGCCTACTATATGTGGAGCCCTAGGCTTTGTTCTTTGAAACAAAGATAAGTGAAAGATTGTCCTGCCGTCATATGATTCAAGATCTAATGGAGAAAACAGACCTGTACATAGATTTTTTTTTTAAATTTATTTTTAAGTGATCTCTATACCCAATGTGGGGCTCAAACTTAATCTCAAACCCCGAGATTAAGAGTCACACGCTCTACCAACTGAGCCAGCCAGGAGCCCCATAGATATTCTGAAGCAGTGCAGCAGGTCACCATAGAGAAATGCCTTGAGTTTTCTGATGAATAAGCAGACTTCTCTATTCCTGACAAGGGAGCAGGTGTGGAGGAAGCTTCCTTGTGAAAGTGTCAAATAACCTGCATCTTAGTGGATACCTAATAGGATGCCATTTTCTTTTCTTTCTATTACCTGTCTTTCTAGATGGTCTGACATATCCCAAAATTAGAGAAATAGAAGCCTTTGGTGATGCAGCCTAAGGCAAACCAAGGGACAAAGATTGTTTGAGCATAAAGATACATAGGAGGGGTACCAAGAGGTGGTTAGTGGTGGCCAGGTGAAGAGGTATTGGTTCGTAGATGTTTCACTTTCAGGTTGTTAGAACATAGTTGTCTCTTTTCTTTCTTTCTTCCTCCACCTAAGAATTGCATCTCCTCTGATGCCATCCTATGAGCAACACTCTCTAACCTCTCAGCATTTCATCCTCATCTAGATCCCTAATTTACTTGTTCTCCTACTAGTGTTCACTTTTTGCCTCCTCCCCTTGTCCAAACTACTTCCTTTCCAAACATAGGTTCCACATTCGAGCACTAAAAGCCCTTCCTCATGAAGACCTTGCTCCTGGTCTCTCATCTGGCAAAATCCCAACCATGTTTAATAGCATCTTTCTACTCCTTATCTGCACCCAAGTCACTGAACAAGCAGGACAGCAATACATGGCTATATCTTAGATCTATGAGGACACATCTCGAATGGGTATTCAGCATTGCCCTGCTATCTACCACATCCCCCTACTGGTACATGCATCTTCACACTGTCTGAACACTTATTAATTCATTCAAGATCCATTTGGTGAGCATTAACTTTATGTGTGGCACAGTTACGGGCTCTGGGGACAGAGCAGTGAACATGACCGAAAGATACCTCCTCTCTTGGAGTTCTCACTTAAAGTGGAAACAGATGATACACAAGTAAATATCAGATTATATTTGCTAAGAGCTATGCAGGGAATTTTGGGTGAATTGACGGAAGGCCTGGCTGACTACTTTATATGGATTGGTTTGAGAAAACCTCTCTCCCTGGTATGCGGGTATTTGCTTAAATATCTCCTCAAGAGAGGTTTTTAAGCAAATACCCGCATACCAGGGAGGAGCCAGCATGTGAAGATCAGAGGGAAGAGCATTCAAAGCCGAGAGAACAGTGGGTGCAAAGGCCCTCTGTTGGGACGGGGCTTGGCTGGTGCAAAGAAAAGAAAGGCCAGAATGCCAGATCATAGTGGGCAAAAAAGAGAGTAATTTGAAATTAGAATAGCTACACATGGGTTTGGACTTGGAGATGTAGGGAGCTTCAGGATGTTCCCTGTTGGCCCTGATTTCCATGCTGAAGGAGATGTCAATCTCCCTTAAGACTCATGGTGTATGGTGTGTGTTGTATAGTTGGTAGGAAGAGTAGGGAATTTTGGAGCAGTCACCCAGGGGAATGAAGAGGGGAGGGTAGGGAGAGAGGTAAGGATTGGAGGGTGGAGTTTTGACCCTTCTGCAGCTAGGATCAGAGTTTGTAGTGCCTTTAACCATTCTGGCTATGCTCTATGTGGGAGCAGAGGAAGTTGAATTTTGCATTGATCTGAGGATGATTTTTTCAGAAAATGTAAAGGAAATGAGACTGCAGATAGCTAAGTAGTTTCAAGAAGGCGCTTAGAGGAGACACTAAGGGGATATGAAAGCATCAGGTGAAATGGAGACATCCAGAATCCTCTCTGAGATTGGAAAGCAGTTGTAGAATTAATTTTCAATGGAGTTTTAATACTCAATTTTTTTTCCACCAAGCAACAGCAGCCTGAGTCTAGATGTTAGCTAGGCACCTGGCAGAACGGGAGATATTAAGGTGGTCTGCTTGAATAATAGGTTTACCTTCTTCAGGCAAAAATATTTGTTGAGAAGGCTAGAAGGCAGGATCTTGGAGAAAAGAGAGAAGGATGGAAAAGGTGAAAGGAAGCAGTGCAGAAGAAAGGAAGCTTTCACAAAAGAAAGCTGCTGATTGTTGTGTCTGTGATCAGTCACTCCAACAAAGAGGTCTGTGACATAGCCCTGCCCTCCCAGAGCATCGCCATTCCGCCAGCTGAAGCCCCATCAGGAGACACTGACGGTGATTTATAGGAAGGTCTCCTGTTTGCCTTGGCAGTTTACTCCACTGCATATGGGTTTTTGCTGGTGGTGGACTTTCTTTTAGAATTCTCTTTGTGTGAAAGCAATGGTCACATCTTAATACAAAGCAACCTTTAGAAGATAAACACTTTTTCATCTTTCATGTAAGAATAGAAGAGTTTCCCAATAATTTAGCTTTGCCTGAGATTTGAGAAGTGTGAAAATATTGAAGAACCATCATCATTTGGGAAAATATTATGTGTCCATCATACTAAAAAAATTAAATAAGAAACCCAAAACAAATTAAATTCTCCAGGAAATATGTGTCTATCATTGAAATCTCAGACTTTCATGAAATAACTGAAAGTTTCTTGCTATTTTTTTCTTTCTGTTTTACCTTATTAGATTAAAAATTATTCTCAGAGTCTTATTTCTAATCAGGCTTTTGATGAGTACTTAATTGATTAGTTACCTGGCCTTTCACTCTTCTGCCTAGGGGCAGCCAGCACAGTAGCCTTTAGGCTAGTTCCAAATGATATTAATTAGTGAAATGCCGGTGGGGGTGGGGTGGGAGGAGTTTGGTGGCCAAGAAGGTTGGAGACACTATGGATAAAACAACGTTAAACAGATTTGTTGTTGTTGTTATTTTTAATTGCTGATTTTCTGAGAGGTTTTAATATGCTAAGAAGCATTAAAAATCTCTAAGTGGGAGGTAAAGTGTGAGATTGGTTTACCTCCTTTTTGTTGGAGGATCTTCTGGGACTGATATTCCACAGAACACACTGTATCTTAGTGCATTGGCACAGACAGCATTAAGATCTACAAGAGAGAATAGTGGGGCAGAAAAGTACTGAAACTCGGAATAATGAGCTTCATACACCAGTGGTCAAGATGTTAAGTTCTCCTTTAGTTCTAATTTGGTTATTGCTTCCTCGTTTCTATGCTCTATCTACATGCAATCCTTGATATCAGATTAATCTTCCTAAAATTTAACTTTTCTCAGATTGCTCTTCTATTCAGATGACTTTGTATTAATCTAAAGGTGTGACAGACAGTATTTTTCAAAGAGAATCTCCTATTTATCTATTCTTTTCTTACAAGTGACTGATATTCCACCCATATGCTCTTCTGTCATTGTGATAACAATAACACTCTTCCAACCATGAAGAAAAGTCTCCCCTTGAAAATGGAAGGGGTTTGTAACTGCTTCAACTGAAAGAGTATGATGAAGTGATGTGTGTAACTTCCAAGGTAGGTTATAAAATGGTTTCATCTTTTCCCTTTCTCTCCATCTGTATCCTATCTGTGTCACAGGCTCTTTCAGACTTTCCCTTGGAACTCAGCCCTATGCTGTGAGGAAGTCTGACCCAACCCACCTATAGAGGCCCTTGCAAAGAGGAGCTGAGACACACCACCTCCCTTATCCCCCCCCCACCAACAATTAGCATTAAGTTTCAGAATGTGAGTGGAGAACACTTCAGATGATTCCAGACTGTTGGGTCCATGGTCAAAGGAACGAGACTGATACAAAGCGAAGGTCAAGCAAAGCTTTATTTCACACCAAGCATCGAGAATCAAACTGACCGGCCAGGGCCATCTCTTACAAAGAGGTGACCTCTCCCTGCCTTACAGACTAACTTTTATAGCGCAAAGGCCATGTGGTTGGGCCTGGCCACACACAGGTGGCCAATGAGATTGCAACACAGTCATGCTAGGTCACACTTAAGTGACCAATTGAATTACAATTTACCCTATAGTAGATATTTAAACTAGCCTATCACTTTGGACAGAATTGGCACCCAAAAGGCGCCCAAAGGGCGGGGCCCATACTTCTTGGTAGCTAGGGAGACGGTATGTGCCCCTACTGATTGGATACCTCCACCTGGCCTGACCCATCCTTGTATTTGGGCTTTGTTACCTGGGACTGGTTTTCTGGACTTGTTTTTAAGTAAGTCTCCTGGGGGGGAAGGGGGGTAGGGACAGTTTAAGTTTTACTGCTTAAACAACAAAATCACTGTTTAACCAAATGGAATCGCTCTGGCTAAATAAGCCCTTATACAGATCACAGCTTTTTTGAGCTTTCCAGGTGATCCCCAGACATAGAGACAGGCTGTCCTGTCCCCTCTATGCTTTATCTGAATTCCTAATGCACAGAAACCATAAGCATAATAAATGGCTGCTTAATGGTAGTAAATTTTGGAGTAATTTATAACACAGAACATAGTAGCAAAAGTGTAAAATTCCAGATTATTAATCTGACATTAAAGATCCCTCTCTACTGTGGTCTCACATTATCCTTCAGTTCTCATCTTCTACTATTTCTTTATGAACTCACTGCTGAAAATCTAGTTACCTTATTTTTTGTCTCCACGAAAGGTCATATTTTCCTTGCTGTGCATATTTGCTTGTTAGACTGTAAGATCGTTGACTAGTTCTTTCAGTCAGGTTTTCTTAGGACTCCACACAGTGCTAAGAATATAGAGTTGCTTAATAAATATTTGAGAAGTAACTCAGTGGATACATGAATGACATCATTCTCCTAGGTAGACATACCTTTCCTATACTTTTCCACATATTCAAATTCTGTGAATGCCTACAGGACTAAGTTTAAGTGTTATTGCTAGCTGAAGTTTTCCCCATTTATCCCCAAATTGAGCAATTCATTCCTACCTTGAATGAAAACATAATGCATTGCTTTGTACTCCTTACATAGCCCTCAGTGCTTACCAGTTTCAGTGATTTGCCATCTCTCTATGGGCTTATCTATAATTTCTCCAGTTAGTTTTTAAGGTTCTTTAGGACAGACCCATGCCCTGCTTTCTTTTTCCTTCTTATTCTCCTCTTCTTTTTAATTCTTTAATTTTCCTTAGGACCTAGGATATACAGTACACATTCAGAATCTTTTTGTTGATTATTAAGAGCCAAGAACAAAACAAAAGCCCCCAAAGCAAAAAAAAAAAAAAAAAAAAAAAAAAAATCTAATTCAAATCTAGGCTGCATTTTACATTTGTAGCATGTTCTCATTCACACTGACCTTTATGAACTCCATACCATTCACCACACTGTGAGCACTGTGCCCTATTTCAGGAGGATGACATACTTTATGAGGAAATTAATATACTAAAGTAATAAGAGCTTGGAGGAGGTGCCTACAGGGCTTCCACAGTAGTGGGGAGGAGAATGGCAGGTCATGAAAGGATGAGCTCAGATTCCCAATTCTTTGGGAGCAGTTTTACCTTATCAAAGGGCTGCCACATACAGTTTCATCTGGATAAAGTTCAGTGTGTAAAACAAAATTAAAGGGAGCATGTCAAAGGAAGTGAGGGATTCGGAAATCATAAACTGTTGGAGGTGCTAGGGACGTTCAGTGTATCTGAGAACACATCACACCTGAGAAGACATGAAACCTATCTTCAGTTAACTAGAGTGTCAGGTACGTTAAGGATTTATGCTGAATAGCTTACAATGATTGACCCACCATGAATGGATGTGTAGATTTGGGCTTGTTTTTAGGAAGACTTTAATAATAAAGATTACCATCACTGGGCTAGGCTACCCTCCCAAGTAGTAAGTTCTCTGGCACTGCAGTTCTCCAAACAAGGTCAAATAGGTAGGCTCATGTTAGGAACAATGATTTAATGACAAGAAGTTGAGTTTAGTGAATTTGTTCAACTTTTAATTTTGGAACTGTTTTAACCTGAGTTTAGTCAAGGAAAAGGAAATTGTTCTTGGTATTTCAAACGGAGAGAATTAAATGCAGGGAATGGGTTATAAGTTTGTAGAGCAGAGTGGAAGATTTGAAAAAGGAGCAGGGAGGTACCTGGAAGAGACAAAAAGAAGACGGGTGATACCCAGAAGTTCTCAGTGTCCTGGAGCAAAGCCCAGAGGCTGCGTCATCTCCTGCTGTGTGGGAGACATGTGGCAGTTCAATCTGGATGTGTTGAAAAGGAACCGTATTAACCGCATTAACCAGGCCTGCAGCTTCTGAAAGGGTGTTGCCTCTGCCCAGGCTGCTGTAGTTCAGAATCACCCCATCCTGCTGTCACAATAGCAACCACCTGCAACCAGTGGCAGTGGCTACACAGTCAGAGCGGGAAGTGGGAATCTCTTCTCTTGGCCCCTTCGACCTCCTGCAAGTGCCTCCTATTTCGAGAACCTAAAGGAAGATGGTAGACAAGGACACATGAGAGATGTGGTTCACAGATTCTTATCCCAGCAGCACAGAGCACTGTATGTAAAGGCAGGTATGGGGCTGAGAGACACAGGCCAATTAACTGGCCTCTGGGTTCACAGACCATGCTGGCACAAGTGTCTATCTCTCACTTGAACAACTCTAGTAGCTGCAACTGGTCTCCTTAAATCTTTTCTGACCCTCCTGACATTTGGTCTCTAGGCTATAGCTGGATGGGTACCTTTTATTTATTTATTTATTTAAAGATTTTATTTATTTATTTGACAGAGAGAGATCACAGGTAGACAGGCTGGCAGAGAGAGAGAGAGAAGTAGGCTCCCCGCTGAGCAGAGGAGCCCGATGCGGGGCTCGATCCCAGGACCCTGAGATCATGATCTGAGCTGAAGGCAGAGGCTTAACCCTCTGAGCCACCCAGGTGCCCCGAAGGGTACCTTTTAAACAAAAATGTAATTGTGTCACTCCTTTGCTTAAAACCTTCCAGTAGATCCTCATTTACATTAGGATATGATCTCACTCCTCTGCATGCATGGCCTGGAAGGCACTGTGTGATCTGCCCCTTGTTTGTCTTTATAGCTTTCTCTTATACAAGGCTTCTTGTCGATCTTTGCAACACAGACATAATGGTCTTGAATTATGTTTCTTGAATGTACTATTCTTCTTTTCTGCCACCGGTCCCTTGTACATGTGCTTTCGCTTTTATCTGGTATGTTAGCCCTATTCCTCAACTCGCAGAAAACGTATACATTCTTTCTTCAGAATTCCTTTTAGTCAGGCTTCCTTCATTGAGGCTTTCTCTGGCCACCTTGACTGGGTCAACTGTTTCTACCTATAGATTATTTACTTCTGTTGCTTTCTATCTCTCATTTTCTCTCCTTCACGCTACATATCCATTGTATTTCTCTCTTCCCCTTGAGACTACTAACTTCATGATGACAGGAATTATGTCCTTTTCTTTGCTCCATAATGCTCCCTCACCACATAACACAGTGCCTGGTATATATATATATATATTTTTTTTTTTTTTAAAGATTTTATTTATTTATTTGACAGAGAGAAATCACAAGTAGACGGAGAGGCAGGCAGAGAGAGAGAGGGAAACAGGCTCCCTGCTGAGCAGAGGAGCCCGATGCGGGACTCGATCCCAGGACCCTGAGATCATGACCTGAGCCGAAGGCAGCGGCTTAACCCACTGAGCCACCCAGGCACCCCAGTGCCTGGTATATAAAAGATGCTTAGTAAGTGAATAAATGTATGAACACATGGACATATGATTTGATTATTCTTTCTTACTGAGTGGAGAGGACTCTAAGGAAAGTCTCTTTGTGTAATAATATAACCTCCTTCTGAAGATATTTTGCCTTTTCCTTACACTCCCTGAGATCCCCTGCTCTCCTCAGGGGCTTCACTCTTCAATCCCAAATCCTCCCATGAGAGAAGCCCTCTAAGAATGCTGCCTTTGTTTAGTGGGTGATTTTGAAGCCTAGTCTCTTCTGGGAATAAAAAACCCAAACTGAAATAGTTGGAGGTTGCCAGTTGGGAATTTAAAACACTTGACTCTAAGACTGTGGTGACAGGAACACAGGGAAAAATAGATGATAATCTGAATTGCAAGAATTCCCAGGACTCACTGGAAAGCCACCTAAGGATAGTGGGGAAAAAAAACCAAAAACAAAAAACCAACCAAACAGTTTTTTGCAATGGGCTGTATTAGGGTCAGCGCCTTGTTCACTATTTCTTTGGCTATAGTTTTTCATCCTTAGCAGTTGCCCCTGAATCTGGCAAAGTATTGTGGCACTGTTGGTCCCCAAGATGTTTTGCGGTGAGGTCATGGTTGGGCATATAGGTGCCATCTGGATTTTCAATTTGCCACGAGAGCACCCTTTCCTAGGTTTGAGGTTTTTAGAGAATGAGATGGGCAATAAAAGAGAAATATGACATTGTTCATGAGTGATTGTTGTTATTTATTCCCTATCCCTTAACCCATCAGTGAAGTGTCCTAGTCAAGGACTTTAGCTGACTGGGGAACTCCCAAACTCTGCCAGATGGAAGAAATATAAACCCGAGGGGATATATTTTTGCACTGTTTACAGTGCATGGAAGTTTCCTTAAATATATAATCAGAGGTAATTAGTCTATATGGTGTAAGAAGGGGTATAAACACTATTGACATGCTAGTCTCGGAATAGGCACATCTGAGTTGATTTGCCTTTGACAGTTTCTGATTTCCTATATTTTTGATATTTTGGGAAGCAGATGTGATGAGGGTAAAGAAGTTTAAGCTTGAGAATAACATCTCGGTTCCAAAATAATATTGCTTGTTTGCATTCTCTTAACTTTTTAACCTACAGAGAAACACTGACACTTGGAGGGATATTGTCAATCTAGGGCTTAGTAAATCAGAAGATTCAAGATGGCAGGATTCTCTCTGCCACAAACTAATGAGCTTGAATTAAAGGTACTGAAATTCTCTGCCACAGGGGTTGACATCTTTACTCTGGGTTGAATTTTTTATGTTTACGTAACCTTCCAGTCTTGAGGCAGATTTAATATTGGAGTATTTTGTTGTGCCTGTCAGCAACTGTTAAGTCATTCTCTTTGTATCGTGTGAAAATATAAAACACGGCAACAGTATAAGAACAGTATGATTATTAACAGTTTCAAATAGGAACAAATGGTGTTTCCTATATTTGAGACACATTTGATAACTCCAGATATGCTTCCCTTTGCTTTCATTCATAATAGATCTGTCCCGAGGCTCTGCCAGCCTGGAGATAGAATCTGGGTACTAAACACTAGCACAGCCTTTATTCCAAGGCTTGGTGCCGTTCTGTAGAGCCCTATATAAATGCTTGCAGACCTCATTGCTTTGGCTGACACATAACAAATTACCTAAGAACTTAGTGACTAAAAACAACAAACATTTATTACCTCAGAAAATGTAGTTTCTGTGGGTTGGGAATTTGAGAGTGGCTTATTGGCTGGCTTGGGGTGTCTCATGAGATTATAACCAAATATCAACTGGGGTTGTAGTCATCTGAGAGTTTGACTGGAGCTAGAGGATCAGCTTCCAAAATGGTTCTCTCATAAGGTTGTTGGCAGGAGGCCTCAGTTTCTTGTCACAGGGGCCTCTCTCTATGGCTGCTTGAGTGTCCTAATGACATAGCAGCTGGATTTTCCTAGAGTGAGTGATCGAGAAAGAACACAAGGAAGAAATCATGTTGCTTTTAAAGTTCTCCTCCTAGAAGTCATGCTATTTCCATGTTCTATTCCTTAGGTCACTACATTCAAGTTAGACTCAAGGGAACAGGAATTAAGCTCCGTCTTGTGAAGAAGATAGGAGTGTCAAAGAATTTGTTAACATCTTTTAAAGTCACCCCATTGCTGATTGTGACCTGCTCTACATTGAAATGATTATATCTTGTTTGTACTGTAAGATTTCCTCATTATCCCCTGGTACTGATGATGGCATGATGACACCTCTGTCCAGGAGCTGCAGCTAGTTTTATAAGTCTGTCCTCCTTCTTCATCGGAGGAGAAGAACACAAAGCACACCTTGCAGGGAATTTAACTTGGTTAAACCTAAACCTAAACCTAAGTTTTTTAAATTAAGAAAAGACAGTTATTTGAGCTTTGCGAGCAGTCTAGTTTCTAGGGCAGAGGGTGTCATCTAAATTTGTGATTGCCTTCTTTTGTTTGGAAGAATAATCTTCAAAATAAAGCGAGTTATTTGAAAGTATAGCAAATCCTTTCCCCCCACCCCCACCCTGGCTTCCCCCTCACTCTGCTGACTGGAGATGGAGCCTCCTTTTGAAGGACTCCATGATCCTTTCCCCCCAGATGTCTCTGTCATGGCTACATGACTCCATTAAAATTTGTGTCCTAATAGGAATAGGTCAGAGACACTTGAGGGAAGGAGGTGTCTGAAGGGAGTCTGAACCCCTGATTCAGACTTAGCACACCAGGCCCAGGTGGTCCTCAAAAAGAGCTGGTTCTGGGCATAGCCTGTGGCCAAGGTTTGAACCCCTCCTGACTCTGGCACTCTTGTAAGAACAGCCAAGTCTATTCCTCCTCAGGACTTTTGCACTTGGTGTTCTTGGCATGAGCCTCCGGTGTTCATGCCCCTACTGTGTGGCTTGGTTGATTCCTTTTTATCATCTAGGCTCTCAGCCCAAATACCCCTCCTCAGACCACTCAGTCTAGAGTAATCTCCTTCCCACTAGCAGGCCCTCTTTATCCTTTTTTTTTTTTCCCCAGGGGTGTATTAATCTTTGAACTTGTTCATTTTCCATTTGTTTGGTCTACCTCACTCATAGACTATTTGGACCCTGAGGAACCTCTTACTCTCCTTTCTCTTAGCTGCATCCTTAAAAATTATAGTAGTGTCTGATGCATAGCAGGTGCTCCATAAATATTTATTGCATGAGGAATGAATGAGTGATATAATAAATACACATTCTACTGTGAAATGAAAAAACCAAGACTAGCCATTATGGGCTGAGAAGCCTATGTGTTTTTGGGAATGTCTGGGAAGAAGAAGCACTGCTAACCTGGAGTCATTACATCTTGAATATCAGACAAATGTGACTCTCTTTGTATTTAAATTATTAAAGCAGAGCATACCTTTTACATGTGTTTTTGTATATATATTGGGAACCTCAGTCCTACCAGTTGGCCAGCTCATTGGTACACATTTTCCTATCCCTCATGGTCACCCAGGTTGAGAATTTGATTACTCCCCATCCAACATGAGGAGTCAGCTCACCTCTGTTTTTTTCTCCCTTGATCCTACCCATTTTTTTTCATCCTTAGCTGGTTTTCCCTTAGTTCAAATGCCAAATCCACCTCACACCTCACACCCTGCCCCCTTCTAACTGCCTTGTGTATATGTCCATTTAAGAATTTTTCTTACACATAATTAAAAATTGCGAGGTGATGAAGAAAAGACAAATAATCCAAACCCTGGTGAATCTCTTAAGTGCCGGAAGTCTGCAGTTATTAGCATTTGTTCCTTTTTTGTTCCAATGGTATTTTCATTGTTCTCCCTTTTGTCTCTAGGGAGAAGTCTTTGCTGTTGGCTTTTTAGAAAGGATTTCACAAATGAAGGGAATATAAAGGACAGACTTAAAAGAGGGAAGAGGACTACTATTTGAAGCCAGGTTAGACCACTTAGGGAATCTGGATATGGTCCTTTTCAAGTCTGTCCTGTGCTTGAAAGCACATAGCAGCCTCTGTACTTTGCTAGCCTAAGTTACTTGGCAAATAATACCCTTTCTTTCAGAGGTGATTGCATCTTGTCAGAATGTGGCTTGACCCTGTCAGTGAGTTTACAAAATGCAAAATTATTTGGCCATATTGGATTGAGAAACCTGCAGCTGAGCAGTGAGGAGATTTGTGTTGTCATTAAACAGGTGCAATAGCACCGCAAATTCAGGTTGAAGTCAGCAATAGAGTGAGTAGGCTGCATGTGGTTGCCGCTCTAGATCTGCTGTCCATCCCTATGTCCATCCGGTTACAAGCCTCCAGAAAACTGTCCTGTGTGGGCTGTGTTAGTGGGATCCTACGTGTTCTGGTTTCTAGGTGGATTTGGCCAATGGAAGACATCAGCAGACAACCAGAGAGCAGGAGGAGAGGAAAGTCAGGGTATTAAGTCCCCTAGCTTCTGTCCAGTGGATGCTTTACAGATGGCCCTTTACATATATCTGTCTCCCAGTTTCCAGTAACAACTTCTTCTCCCTATGCTCCTTCAGTGTAGGGACATTTTCATAAGTGCTTTTGTAAGAGCTCTTCACAACTTCTAGGCTTAAGGTGTTGCATTATTCCTTCCCAGATTCTCCAAATTTTGTCCATCTCTTTGGAATCAGTTCCTTTCTTTAAATTCTTCTCAAGTTGATAATGCCATCTGTTTCCTGTCAGGGCTTATATGCCTTGGTCATTTGATCTTAGTCTTCCCTTTTAAGACTAAATGTGGAACACACTGTCAAAACTTGGAGACAGGCTTCTTAGCAGTTTCTTCTTCAGTATCCTGACAAAAGAAAGTGAGCGTACAAACTTATACTGTTAATTATATACTTTGCAAAAGTGTACATACACATGTGCAAATTAATTGAGAAATAATTTTATCTCATTTCTAAGTATGCCCTAGTAACTGTGTTTTGAGTTGATCAGCGTAATTAAGAAGTCCATCAAGAACCCAGGGCTAGCTGAATCCCTCTGGGAGCTTCAGCACCTAAAGTCATTGCTTAAAATTTAATGGCAGTTTTCCTTTCCACTTGTAGAGCTATTCAGCAGTGAATGTCTACCCTGCTCCTACCATATTCCATGTTGTCTGGCAGATCTACTTCCTCCTCTATGAAAAGCTAGAAACTAGGAAGAAGTATTCAATACATTATCCAAGTGATAAAGTTATCAGAATGGTTAGTGGACTTTACTTATTCTCTAAAAAATAAACTTTTTATTTTGCAGTAATTTTAAATTTACAGAAAAGTTGCAAAGAGAGTACAGAGAGTTCCCATATGCCTTTTACTCAGCTTCCCCTAACATTAATATCTTACAAAATGATGGCAATCTTAGTCAAAACTAAGAAACTAACATTGGTATAGTCCTATTAACTTAAACTCTAGATTTCATTTGGATTTCAGTGGTTTTCCCACTCATGTCCTTTTTCTGGTGGAAGATCCAATCTAATATACATGTTGCATTTAGTCATTGGATCTCCTTGGCCACCTCCAACTATGACAGTTTCTCAGATTTTCTTTATTTTTTCATGACCTTGAAAATTTGCTCATCACTTTCAAATTAGCTGGAACTTTATGAATGCAGTCAAAACACTAAATACAATTTTATGTCCCTATCAAGGATAGGTAAGAATTATTTTCAAGCAGCTACTGTCATCCCTTGGGTTCCCCCATGGAGGATAGTTCAGAGCTTTCACTTGCTTCCACCCTCTACCTTACACATACCTATCAGTGATGTTTAGTGTGTTGTGATTTATGATGAAAATAGAATGATTCTGGGGACATGCTTCTTACTTTGTGATCAGTGCCTGCTTATCATGGTGGCCAATGGCTTTCATTAGCTACCAGTCTGGAGAAATGAAAATCTCTCCTTTAGGAAATATTGTCCATTCTTTTTTTTTTTTTTTTGTCCCAATAGCCTCCCCTTTTAATGAAGCCAATCTGTAAACTCCCTAAGATGGAAGCACTTGCAATAATTTGGAATAATGTCCTGAACCTAAGTTTCCATAAAAGACTGGCTTGTTGTTTGGTCTTTCTTGTGCTTTCTGTGTTACATGTTGTTACTTAAAGGATAATATTCTTCTTGTAATGCTTTTAAGCACTGCTTTGTGAAAGGTGTTGGAAAGGTGAAAGTAATAATTAAATCTTACCTCAAATGTAATTTTATGATTACATAGCACTGTTTCCTAGAACTCTCAACATTGTTGTGGACCCACAAATGCCTCCTATGTGTCACAGTAGAGAAAATGCTAAAACAGGGCTTTGTTGTTCAATTATTTTTATATCAGCATATGAATAGATTCTCAGTGTCTAGACAACCACGTACTTGTGCTCATCCTCATCCGTGTGACTAAATGAAAAGGCATGACCCCAATAACGTTGTGTTGGGCGATTGTAAAGCCAGGCCACCAAAGCTAAGAGAGTCAAACTAGAAGGAATGACTCTAATCTTCTGTGAACTAGTGCGTTTTATAATCTTCAGAGACTTTAGGACAGACTAGCAGCCTCAGTTTTGAATCCTTCAACAATCTGGAGGAAAGATATCTTCGGTTATATTCATTCATTTATTCAGGCACGTATAGAGCACTGACAGTGTGTTAGACATTATGCCAGTTTCTTAGGCTATCAAGATGAATGAGAATCGGTTTTCATTCATCTAAGAGAGAAGAAAGGCAACAAATAATTGCTGCTTAGTGTGATATGTACTGTGGAGGGAGGGAAAAAAAAGGGGGCCCTGGGAGCACAGGGAAGTGGGGGAGTGAGTAGGGAAATGAGAGATGCCAGTGGTCTTGGTCCTGGTCTCTTTGGTCCTCCTTGGTCTCTTTAGAGCTTAAGACTTCCAAAGTGATTGCCACTTTAAATAAAACTGGAGAAATAGTGTCATGTATAGTGAGATTAGAGAAAAGAAGGGAATGAGATAGAATGTGGGGAAATCAATAGGAGGCAGTTACAAGAGTGCAGGCAAGGGAATACAGTTTTCCACCTCCTCTTCTGTTCTGTTGTAAAAGAAAATCATAGTCTATAGAAGAAAAATATATGGAGCTAGTTTATAGTTGAAGAAATCCTAGCTCTACTAGTTTCTGCCTGTGTAACCTTCAGTAAGTCAGTGGAGTTCCCCAACTCTCCATTTCCACTTCCACAAAACAATATAAAATGTGGACTCAGCTGCCTCATTGCTCTCAGATTCTTCCTCTGCCTTTTCCTGTTCTGCTTTGTAATACAGGAAGCTACATTTCTTTCCCAGACTTCCCTGCCCTTTGGTTTCCAGGTTGAGCTGGCCAATGAGAGGTAGCAGCAAAATATTACAGAGTGTTAGTGACGAGAAGCCGGAGTATTTCTCCTCCTTTTGGCTTTCTGTGGCATCTGTGGCTTATCATTTCCTTTATAGCTGTAGCAACTGCTGGAGGGCCCAGATTTCTGTGCTGTTTCACCACTTCCTCCTATTGTCCCTCCAGACCTAGGGGTGATAGTAGCTTCCTACTGTTGATAATGCCAGGGTTCTTTCAATAACCCTGACTGTATTCCTAACTTTTCCAATGTAACCAATCTTCAGAATCAACTTTCCTTTCTTTGTAGGATAAATATCAATTTTTATTTTCTTGACTAGATCATGACTAGCCTATGAAATGGGAGTGCTTTTTAAACTGTGATGTAAACGAAGATATGTTATATCATGCTATTACTGTTTAGGACTTTGATAACTGGAGAGTCTTGGAATACAAAGTCCTATGGTAGGTTAAGCTTTGTCCTGCTTATACTAATTGGTGGGCCTATCAGCCAAGTAAGCAAATTCTTCATTTATGGGCCCTGTGTCTGCATGGCCATACCAGAAGCCAGCAATTGGTTGTATATTAGTGGCTTTTCTCTGTTGAACAGAGACACACATATATAAAACATATCCTGGGGCACCTGGGTGGCTCAGTAGGTTATAGCCTCTGCCTTTGGCTCAGGACATGATCCCAGAGTCCTGGGATCAAGCCCTGAGTTAGACTCTCTGTTCAGCGGGGAACCTGCTTCTCCCCTGCCCCCGCCACTTGCCTCTCTGCCTACTTGTGATCTCTGTCAAATAAATAAAATCTTTTTAAAAAATTTAAAAAAGAAAACATATCCTTGTCCTCTGGGAGCCTGAAATCTAGAAAGAATTAGCAGGAAATACCTAACTTGGTAGTAACATCCTTTGGGGGGAGGAGTCAAGATGGCAGAGAAGTGGCAGGCTGAGACGACATCAGGTAGCAGGAGATCAGCTAGATAGCTTATCAAACCATTCCAAACACCTACAAATCCAACAGGAGATTGAAGAGAAGAAGAGCAGCAATTCTAGAAACAGAAAATTGACCACTTTCTGAAAGGTAGGTCCTGTGGAGAAGTGAATCCAAAGCAACGGGAAGATAGATTGCGGGGGAGGGGTCTGCTTCTGGCAAGCGGCAGAGCAATGGAGCACAAAATCCGAACTTTTAAAAGTCTGCTCCATTGAGGGAGATTGCTCCAGAGACTAAATCGGGGTGAAGCCCACACAGGGGCAGCGTGGTCTCAGGTCCTGTGGGGTCACAGAAGGATCAGGGGTGTCTGAGTGTTGCAGAGCTTGCAGGTATTAGAGCAGGGAAGCTGGCTACAGAGATGGATATATTAGCCAAGGAGTGAGCTCTCAACTCGGGGTTACCTTAAATTGTGATCTGTGGCAAAGGCCACTGCTCTGTGAGTGGGGACCCCACAAGACCCAGGGAGACACCCCTGGAAGAGCGCAGGGATCTGCAGGGTTTGGAGACTCCAGGTGGGGCTGTGTGCCAGAGACAGAGAAGCTTGGTCACAGGCTGCTTGAGCTTGGAGTGTGGCCGGAGTGATTGAGTGCTTTTCTCCAAAGGTGCACTGAGGAGTGGGGCCCTGCACTCTCAGGTCCTCCGTGCCAGAGATTGGAAGGCCACCATTTTCATTCCCATCCTCCAGAACTCTATAGAAAGCATTCAAGGAACAAAAGCTCCCTAAAGTGAACCCAAGCAGATTACTTAGCCTGACCCCTGGTAAGGGGAGTGCAATTCCGCCTCAGGCAAAGACACTTGAGAATCATTACAACAGGCTCCTCCCCAAGAAGATCAGCAAGAAATCCAGCCATGGCCAAGTTCACTCACCAAGGAGAACAGTGGGGTTTCAGAGGAGGAGAAAACAAAGCATGGAATTCATGGCTTTCTACCCATGATTCTTTAGTCTTGCAAAGTTAATTACATTTTTTAATTTTATTTTTTTCTTCTGCTAAATTATTTTTATAACTTTTACCTTTTCCTCTTTTAACGTTTTTTAACTAGTTTATCTTAACAATACCTTTCAAAAAAAATCTTTTTTGAACCTTCATTATTATAGTCATATTTTATCCTTCATTGTATCTGACTTTATTTTTTGTATACACATAGGGTTTTTTCTTCTAAAAAAATTTGGGATACAACTTCTTCTAATAGATCAAAATATACCCTAAATCTAGTACAAGGCTTTATTCTAGTCTCCAGCCTGAGCAAATTCTCTCCACTTCCTTTTTCTTTATTCTCCCAACCAACTTATCTTATCAACTCCTTTTTTAGAAATTAAAATAATTTTTTTTCATCTTTATAGTCATATTCCATCCTTCATCATGTTTACGATTATATATGTTTTTCATTCTTTAAAATTTTGGGAGGTAGTTTCTTCTAAGAGACCAAAATACTCCCCCAATTAAGTGGGTGACCCTGTTCTATTCACCAGTCTAATATATATGTGTTTTCTTTTTTATATTTTTTCTTTCTTTCTTTCTTTCCTTATTTAAAAATTTTTTTTTCTTTTCTTTTTCCTTCTGAACTTTTTTTTTTACCCTTTTTCTTCCCCCCATGATTTGGGGTCTCTTCTGATTTGGTTAAAACACATTTTACTGGGGTCTTTGCCACCATTTTAGTATTTTATTCACTCGTTCATATATTCTTATCTGGATAAAATGACAAGGCAGAAAAACTCACCACAAAAAAAGAACAAGAGGCAGTACCGAAGGCCAGAGACATATCAATACGGACATTGGTAATATGTCAGTTGTAGAGTTCAGAATGACGATTCTCAAGGTGCTAGCCAGGCTCAAAAAAGGCATGGAAGATATTAGAGAAACCCTGTCTGGAGAAATAAAAGCCCTTTTTGGAGAAATAAAGGAACTAAAATCTAACCAACTAGAAATTTAAAAAAAAGCTGTTAATGAGGTGCAATAAAAAATGGAGGCTCTTACTGCTAGGATAAATGAGGCAGAGGAGAGAATTAGTGATACAGAATACCAAATGACTGAGAATAAAGCAGCTGAGCAAAAGAGAGACAACTACTGGATTACAAGGGGAGAATTCGAGAGATAAGTGATACCATAAGATGAGACAACATTAGAATAATTGGGATTCCTGAAGAAGAAGAGAAAGGGGAGCAGAAGGTATATTGTAGAGAATTATTGTAGAGAATTTTCCTAATATGGCAAAAGGAACAAGCATCAAAATCCAGGAGGTGCAAAGAACCACCCCCCTCAAAATAAATAAGAATAGGTCCACACCCTGTCATCTAATAGTAAAACATACAAGTCTTAGCGACAAAGAGAAAGTCCTGAAAGAAGGCCAGGACAAGAAGTCTGCAACATAGAATGGTAAAAATATTAGATTGGCAGCAGACTTATCCATAGAGACCTGGCAGGCCAGAAAGAACTGGCATGATATATTCAGAGTACTAAACGAGAAAAACATGCAGCCAAGAATACTATATCCAGCTGAAAATACTATATCACTGAAAATAGAATGAGAGAGGAAAATGTTTCCAGGACAAACAAAAACTAAAAGAATTTGTAAACACCAAACCAGCTTATAGGAAATTTTGAAAGGGGTCCTCTAAGCAAAGAGAAAGCCTAAAAGTAGTAGATCAGAAAGGAACAGAGACAACATACAGTAACAGTCACCTTACAGGCAATACAATGGCACTAAATTCATATCTCTCAATAGTTACCCTGAATATAAATGGGCTAAATGCCCCCAATCAAAAGACACAGGGTGTCAGAATGGATAAAAAAACAAAACCCACCAATATGCTGGCTACAAGAAGCTCATTTTAGACCCAAAGATGCCTCCAGATTTAAAGTGAGGGGGTAGAAAACAAGTTACCATGCTAATGGATATCAAAAGAAAGCTGGGGTGACAATCCTTATATCAGATCAAAGATCAATTAGATTTTAAGCCAAAGACTATAATAAGAGAAGAGGAATGACACTATATCATACTCAAAGGGTCTGTCCAACAAGATCTAACAATTTTAAATATATATGCCCCTAACATGGGAGCAGCCATCTACATAAACCAAATAATAACAACAACAACAAAAAAAAACCACACACACACACACTGACAACAACACAATAATAGTAGAGGACTTTAACACTCCCCTCACTGAAATGGACAGAACATCCAAACAAAAGATCAATAAGGAAATAAAGGCCTTAAATGACACACTGGACCAGATGGACATCACAGATATATATAGAACATTCCATCACAAAGCAACAGAATACACATTCTTCTCAGTGCACATGGAACATTCTCCAGAATAGATCACATCCGAGGTCACAAATCAGGCTTCAACTGGTATCAAAAGCTTGGGATAATTCCCTGCATATTTTCAGAACACAATGCTCTGAAATTAGAGCTCAATCACAAGAGGAAATTTGGAAAGAATCCAAATACATGGAGACTAAAGAGCATCCTTCTAAGGAATGAATGGGTTAACCAGGAAATTAAAGAAGAATTGAAAAAATTAATGGAAACAAATGATAATGAAAACACAATGGTTCCAAATCTGTGGGAAACAGCAAAGGCAGCCCTGAGAGGAAAATATATAGCAGTACAAGCCTTTCTCAAGAAACAAGAAAAAAATACACAACCTAGTACACAACCTAATCCAAGAATGGCCAAGAAAGCCTAAACCCAGCAGGAGAAGAGAAATCATAAGGATCAGAGCAGAAATCAATGAAATAGAAACCAAAAAAATAATAGAATGAATCAACACAACTAGGAGCTGGTTCTTTGAAAGAATTAATAAGATTGATAAACCCCTCACTAGACTTATCAAAAAGAAAAGAGAAAGGACCCAAATAAATAAAATCATGAATGAAAGAGGAGAGATTACAACCAACTCCAAAGAAATACAATGAATTATAAGAACATATTATGAGCAATTATACACCAGTAAATTTGACAATTTGGAGGAAATGGATGTATTCCTAGAGACGTATAAACTACCACAACTGAACCAGGAAAAATAGAAAGCCTGAACAGACACATAACCAGTAAGGAGATTGAAGCAGTCATCAAAAATCTCCCAACAAACAAGAGCCCATGGCCAGATGGCTTCCCAGGAGAATTCTACCAAACATTTAAAGAAGAATTAATTCTTATTCTCCTGACTGTTCCAAAAAATAGAAATGGAAGGAAAACTTCCCAACTCATTTTATGAGGCCAGCATTACCTTGATCCTAAAACCAGACAAGGATTCCATCAAAAAAGAGAATTACAGACCAATATCCTTGATAAACACAGATGCAGAAATTCTCACCAAAATACTAGCCAATAGGATCCAACAGTACTTTAAAAGGATTATTCACCATGACCAAGTGGGATTTATTCCAGGGCTGCAAGGTTGGTTTAAGATCACCAAATCAATGTGATACAATAACATTAATAGAAGAAAGAACAAGAACCATATGATACTCTCATTAGATGCTGAAAAAGCATTTGACAAAGTACAGCATCCTCGCTTGATCAAAACTCTGCAAAGTGTAGGGGAAGAGGGTACACACCTCAATATCATCAAAGCCATCTATGAAAAATGCACAGCAAATGTCATTCTGAATGGAGAAAAACAGAGCTTTTCCGCTAAGGTCAGGAACACAGCAGGGATGTCCGTTATCACCACTGCTATTCAACATAGTACCAGAAGTCCTAGCCGCAGCAATCAGACAACAAGAAGAAATCAAAGGCATCCAAATCAGCCAAGAAGAAGTCAAACTCTCACTCTTTGCAGATGATATGATAATTTATGTGGAAAACTCGAAAGATTCCACTCCACATCTGCTAGAACTTGTACAGGAATTAGACAAGTGTCAGAATATAAAATCAATGCATGCAAATCAGTTGTTATTTCTTTATACCAACAACAAGACAGAAGAAAGAGAAATCAAAGAGTCAAAACCATTTACAATTGCACCCCAAACCACAAGATACCTAGGAATAAACCCAACCAAAGAGGCAAAGAATCCATACTCAGAAAACTATAAAGTACTCATGAAAGAAATTGAGGAAGACACAAAGAAATGGAAAAATGTTCCATGCTCATGGATTGGAAGAGCAAATATTGGGAAAATGTCTATGCTACCTAAGGCAGTCTACACATTTAATCAATCCCTATCAAAATCCCATACTTTTTTTTTTTCAAAGAAATGGAACAAATAATCCTAAAATTTTTATGGAACCAGAAAAGACACTGAATAGCCAGAGAAATGTTGAAAAAGAAAGCCAAAGTTGGTGGCATCACAATTCCAGATGTCAAGCTCTATTACAAAAGTGTCATCGTCAAGACAGTATGGTACTGGCACAAAAACAGACACATAGATCAATGGAACAGAATAGAGAGCCCAGAAATAGACCCTCAACTCTATGCTCAACTAATCTTTGACAAAGCAGGAAAGAATGTCCAATGGAAAAAAAGACAGTCTCTTTAACAAATGGTCTTGGGAAAATTGGACAGCCACGTGCAGAAAAATGAATCTGGACCATTTCCTTACACTGCACATGAAAATAGACTCAAAATGGATGAAGGACCTCAATGTGAGACAGGAATCCATCAAAATCCTTGAGGAGAACACAGGCAACAACCTCATCAACCTCAGTTGCAGCAACTTCTTCCTAGGAACATCGCCAAAGGCAAGGGAAGCAAGGGCAAAAATGAACTATTGGGACTTCATCAAGATCAAAAGCTTTTGCACAGCAAAGGAAACAGTTAACAAAACCAAGAGACAGCTGACAGAATGGGAGAAGATATTTGCAAACGACACATCAGATAAAGGGCTAGTATCCAAAATCTATAAAGAGCTTAGCAAACTCAACACCCAAAGAACAAATAATCCAATCAAAAAATGGGCAGAGGACATGAACAGATATTTCTGCCAAGATGACATCCAGATGGCCAACAGACACATGAAATAATGCTCCATATCACTTGGCATCAGGGAAATACAAATCAAAACCACAATGAGATATCACCTCACACCAGTCAGAATGGCTAAAATTAACAAGTCAAGAAATGACAGATACTGGTGAGGATTCGGAGAAAGGGGGACCCTCCTACACTGTTGGTGGGAATGCAAGCTGGTTCAACCACTCTGGAAAACAGCATGAAGGTTCCTCAAAAAGTTGAAAATAGAGCTACCCTATGACCCAGCAATCGCACCTCTGGGTATTTACCCTGAAGATCCGAAGAGACACATGCATCCGAATGTTTATAGCAGCAATGTCCACAATAGCCAAACTATGGAAAGAACCTAGATGTCCATCAACAGATGAATGGATAAAGAAGAAGTGGTATATATATATACAATGGAATACTATGCAGTCATCAAAAGAAATGAAATCTTGCCTTTTGCGACGATGTGGTTGGAACTAGAGGGTATTATGCTTAGTGAAATAAGTCAATCAGAGAAAGACAACTATCATATGATCTCCCTGATATGAGGAAGTGGAGATACAACGTGGGGGGTTTGGGGGGTAGGAAAAGAAAAAATGAAACAAGATGGGATCAGGAGGGAGACAAACCATAAGAGACTCTTAATCTCAGAAAACAAACTGAGGGTTGTTGTGGGGAGGGGAGGCAGGGAGAGTGTAGTGGGGTTAAGGATATTGGGGAGGATATGTGCTATGGTGAGTGCTGTGAAGTGTGTAAACCTGGTGATTCACAGACCTGTACCCTTGGGGCTAATAATACATTATATGTTAAAAAAAATCCTTTGGGATCTGTAGGTAAAAGCCAAGTACAGCTTTCATTAAAAAGCTTCTCTTGATGAATCAAACAATTATCAAGAAATCAAAAAATAATCTAGCATGTATTATGTAGAGGACATTGTTCTAAACAATACAGTGTATAAAGGAGGATTCAGACATGATTTTCCTCTCATGGAGCTTGTTTACAAAATACTGGAGGAGATAAGATAGAATTACATGAAATTAATAGTAAAAAGAAGTATGTTATGTTTAAAAAATGCAGCGATAGTTAGTTGTAAGAACTTCAATATCCTTGCCTAATAAATAGTTCAGTTCAGTTTTCCACTTCCAACTGCACACATTATTTTTAAATATTTTGCTCATTTTGTATATATAAATGAATGAAATCATACATTAAATAATAAATATATTTTTCACAAAAATATTTAAGCAATTAATTTCTGGGTATAAACGCTTCGGTATTATGTAATAATTTTTAGTGTTAGTTTATGTATATAATGTTGTACCTGCTTGAGATACTGTCATTTGGTGATAAGTGGGAAATCACAAGGTTTTCTCGTTGTATTGGTTAAGAGCCCAGCTGTGGAGTCCAGCCAAACTAGATTGAAAATCAGATTCCACCACATACTTGCTGTGTCACTATAGGAAATTTACTTCTGTAAATCCCATTTTCTTCATTTGTATAATCTAAGTATTACATAACACATAGGTTATTATCAGGATTAAATGAGGCAGTTTAAGTAACCCTTTTTAGTCTGATGCCCGGAACATAGCAAATGCTCAAAAAAAGTCATTATTGTCTCTACATTTGTCCCAAAGTAGAATCTGAGAGCAAAATGATAAGGATTGGCATAAAAATATATAGCAGGCTTCCATTTCTGGCCATGATGGAATAAGAGGAACAAACTTTATGCCTTTGCTGTAAACAACAAAAGTCTTGGCAAAACAAATGAAAGAATTGCTTTTATATTTTGGACAATTGGCAGGGAAGGATTGTGATCCTTGAAAGAAGGGAACAAATGAAGTGAGCCTTTTGATTGCTCAGCTTTCTGCCTAGAAAAACACTCTGAATTGTGGAACAGGGAGTAAAATTGCAAACAAAGTATGCTAATTCTGTGGAGTTGAAGAGACAGAAATCTTAGTTCAGAGAAGCTAACAAGTCTGTAACATAAAGGGCATAGTTATGGAGAGGAAGGTTCTACCCAGAAAGATGTCTCCAAGAATATGTATGGAGGTCTCGTTGAGTCTTTGCTGAAAATTGTGATCTGCATTCATAGAGTGAAATCCTACCAAGACCAGCTGGTAAGCTGCGAGCTGAATGTTTTCCATAGATAACCCACAGTTAGGAGGTGTTCAGGTTCTGACTAGTGAGGGTGAAAAATCCTGTTGATCATTCAGTAGAAACTCCAGAAAAGTCATACCTTAGTAGTGGAGTTGAAATTATCTTTAGAATGAGAGCTTCTCTAGATACACTTTAAAACGCTTTGGAAACAAGTATCCAACTCAGCAAGTAATGGTATAAATCCTAAAGTTCTCTAAAGCAGGATAACCATATTCAGATGCTCAAAAATGTGAAACATGCAATGTCTGGCATGCAATGAAGAATTACTCAACATATGAAGAAAGGAAATTGGGACTTGTAACCAGAAGAAAAATCACTTAATGAAGCAAATTATGGAATCAGCAGACAAGAGTACAAAAGTATTGGGAAGGATAAAATAAGATGAAATCAGAGAGTAAGACAAAGCATAAAAGACTTTTAACTATAGGAAACAAACAGGGTTGCTGGGGGGGGTAATGGGGTAACTATTTGATGGGCATTAAGGAAGGTACATGATGTAATGAGCACTGGGTATTATATGCACTTGAATAACTGAACTCTACATCTGAAAATAATATACTATATGTTAATTGAATTTAAATAAAATAATGGAGAAAAAGTTTACAAAAGTAGTATCACTATGTTAAGTATTTAGTTTTTCTAAAGACCTAAGATCTCTATTTTTAAAAAAATTTTTTTAAAAGATTTTAATTATGAAAGAGACCAAGCACATGAGTGGGGTGGGCGGCAGGGCAGAGGAGGAAGCATACTCTGTACTGAGCACGGAGCCCAAGGTGGGACTCACTCTCAGGATTCTGGGATCACGACCTGAGCCAAAGGCAATTGCTTAATGACTGAGCCACTCAGGCGCCCCTGTGTTCAAGTATTTAAAGGAAATATGAATACAATGGGGGAAGAAGTGGATAATATTTAAAAGGAGCAAATAGAACTTCTAGAGATAAAAATATGATATCAGAAATGACAATTTCCCTGAGAAGTATTGATAGCAGATTATATATTTATGAAAAAAACAAAAAGATCAGTGAATATGAAAATATGGTAGAAGAGAGATCATGAAAGAAACACAGAAAGAAGTAGAATGAAAGGTAAAAGAATTTTGGTTGACCTATGGTACAATATCAAGTATTCTATCATATGTATAATTGGACTCCTAAAAAAGGGGGAGTGCAGAAGAAATTATCTGAAGAAACAATAGCCACCAATTTTAAGATTTGAGGCAAATGATGAACCCATATTCCAAGATGTTCATTAAATCCCAAA
Source organism: Mustela putorius furo (assembly GCF_011764305.1). NCBI lineage: Eukaryota > Metazoa > Chordata > Mammalia > Carnivora > Mustelidae > Mustela > Mustela putorius. The sequence goes on from NW_025421321.1 coordinate 34,384,053, forward strand.
CCTAATTAATTAATTAACCAAAAGACATTATAATTAAACTGAAGGAAAACAGTGATAAAGAGTGAGTTTTATAAGCAGCTAGAGAAATAGATCACAGAGAAAAAACATCACATACCTCTCACCAGAAACTATGCAATACAGGGATGCCTGGGGTGGCTTAGTCAGTTAAGGGTCTGCCTTCAGCTGATCCCAGGGTCCTGGGATTGAGCCACTCCCATGTGGGGGAGCCCTTCCTCAGCTCAGGGGAGAGCCCTTTTTTTCCTCTCCCTCTGCCTTTCTCCCTCCCCTCCCCTGACTTGTGCTTGTTCTCTCATGTGCTCTTTATCTCTGAAACAAATAATACGTTTTTAAAAAATTAAAATTAAACTATGCAATACAAAAAACAATGTAACTGTATATTTGAAGTTCTAAAAAAAAAAAAAAAAAAAAGCAAAACCCATCATCCTAGAATTCTTTATGCAGTGAAAATATCCTTCCAAACTGAAGGCAAAATAAAGTTGCTTTCAGACTAATAAAAGCTGAGGAAATACATTGGCAACAGAATTACAGGATAAGAAATATAAGAACATTCCTTCAGATGGAAAAAAATCTGATGCCAGATGGAAACTTATATATACACAAGAGATAAAAAAAAATACTTGAAATGGTAAATATGAGGGGAATGCAAAATATATTTTTTGATATTTAAATTTCTTTAAAATATATCATTTTTTTAAAAGATTTTATTTATTTATTTGACAGAGAGAAATTACAAGTACCCTGAGAGGCAGGCAGAGAGAGAGAGAAGGAAGAAGGCTCCCTGCTGAGCAGAGAGTCCAATGCGGAACTCGATCCCAGGACACTGAGATCATGACCTGAGCCGAAGGCAGTGGCTTAACCCACTGAGCCACCCAGGCTCCCCAAATATATAATTTTTTAAAAGTAAAAATAATAGTATTGAGTTGTGAAGCTTGTAAAAAATATAGGAGTAAAATGTATGACAAAAATAGTATAATGAATGTGAAGGATGATATGGAAGTATTATTCATGATGAAGTTCTTACTTTGTATATGAAGTGGTATAACAATGTGAAGGTAGACTGTGTAATTTCTAGATGCCTATTGAAGGTTCTAGAACATCCTGTAAAAAACCCCTAAAAGCCCCCCCAAAATGAAGAGTTTTAGTTAATAAGCCAGAAGTAGATATAAAAAAGAATTTTTAAAATGTACTGTATTAATCTAAAAAGAAGCAGGAAAAGAGGGAAAAGGGAACAAAAGTCAGAAGAAATAGAAAGCAATAGTGAGATGGTAGGTTTAAGTGTAAATTATCTTCATGTCCAATTAGCATAAAGAGATTGTATGGTTGGATATAAAACTTAGACCCAGTTTTATGCTTTGCAAGATTAACATGCTTCACTGGTGGCATCACAACTCCAGACTTTAAGCTATATTACAAAGCTGTCATCATCAAGATAGTATGGTACTGGCACAAAAACAAGATGCGTAGATCAATGGAACAGAATAGAGAACTCAGAAATGATCCCTGAACTCCATGGTCAACCAATCTTCAACAAAGCAGGTAAGAATAGTGAATGGATGAAAGACAGTCTCTTCAGTAAATGGTGTTGGGGAAATTGGACAGCCACATGCAGAAGAATGAAACTGGACCATTTCCTACACCACACACAAAAATAGACTCAAAGTGGATGAAAGACCTAAATGTGAGAGAGGAATCCATCAAAATTATGGAGAACACAGACAGCAACCTCTGTGACCTCAGCCACAGCAACTTCTTGCTAAACACGTATCGAAAGGCAAGGGAAATAGGAAAAAATGAACTGTTCAGACTTCATCAAGATAAAAAGCTTTTGCACAGCAGAAGAAACAGTTGACAAAACCAAAAGACAACTGACAGAATGGGAGAAGATATTTGCAAACGACATATCAGATAAAGGGCTAGTATCCAAAATCTATAAAGAGCTTAGCAAACTCAACACCTGAAGAACAAATAATCCAATCAAGAAATGGGCAGAGGACATGAACAGATATTTCTGCAAAGAAGACATTCAGATGGCCAATAGATACATGAAAAAGTGTTCTACATCACTTGGCATCAGGGAAATACAAATCAAAACCACAATGAGATACCACTTCATACCAGTCAGGATGGTTAAAATTACCAAGTCAGGAGATGAATGTATAAACAAGACGTGGTGTATATATTACAATGGACTACTACTCAACCATGAAAAATAATGAAATCTTGCCATTTGTAATGATGTGGATGGAACTAGAGGGTAATATGCTGAGTGAAATAAGTCAACCAGAGAAACAATTATCATATGATCTCATTCATATGTAGAGTTTAGGGGAAAAAAACCATAGGAGCATAGGGGAAGGGAAGGAAAAACAAAACAAGATAAAGTCAGAGAGGGAGACAAAGCATAAAAGACTTATTTTCCTTTTTAAATTTTATTTATTTATTTGTTAGAGCACAAGCAGGGGGAGCATCAAGCAGAGGCAGAAGCAGGCTCCCTGCTGAACGAGGAGCCTCATGTGGGACTCCATCCCAGGATCATAGCCTGAACTGAAGGCAGCCGCTTAACTGACTGAGCCACCCAGGCATCCTAAGCATAAGAGACTCTTAATCATAGGAAACAAACTAAGGGTTGCTGGAAGGGGGAGTGGTAAGAGGATGGTGTAACTGGGTGATGGATGTTAAGGGGGGCATATGATAAATGATCTCTCAGTGTTACATAAGACTGATGAGTCACTGAACTCTATCTCTGAAACTAATAATACACTATATGTTAATTGAATTTAATTAAAAATAAATTTAAAAAATACTAAATCTAAAGAGAATAAGTATTTAAAGCATTTAATAACAGAAAAAAGGATGACTATTATAGGGCTAACATTCTCATAGTTATTCTTTTTGAGAGTTAACAATAGCCAACCTGTTAACATTAATACGTTTGTATTTTAGTCTTCATTTCTATTTATAGATGTTTTAGATCTGTTTTCATAGATACACCTTCATTCAAAACAGAACAATAATATGGTGTAATATTAGATCTTTGCCATAAGTTATTTTCAAAGCTATGTCCTCAGTATAGGACGTATTCTACACATTTTCTTCAGCTACATTTCTGTAAAATTGTAAATCATGCACAACTGTCATGTTGAGGTACTATAAATCACTGAAAATAAAATTTTATTCTAGTTACTAAAGCAGGAAAATAAATCAATCCATTTAATACACATTTTCCCAAAATATAAAAAAGGAAAAGAAACACACTTTAAATATAAGGACAGAGATATAAGTGAAAGAAGGATGGATAATATATAGTGGGAACTCTAATCACAAAAAAGGTAAGAGTTGTTGAACTAATATTTGGCAAAGTAGACGTCAGAAAATAAATATTACCAGAAATAAAGAATAGCATTTCATAATGATAAGGAGATCAACACATTAAGAACATATGAACCATAAATATCATGCAACCAATCAAAAGCTTCAAAAGACATGAAGCAAAATCTGACAAAACTGTAAGCAAAAATGTTTATTTTCTCAATTGTAGTTGAAGATTTTAACACTCTGTTCTTAGTAATTGATAGAAAAAAATAGAAAAATCAGTAAAATACTTAGAAAGTTTAAATAACAGCAACAAAAAATTGATGTAACAGTAGGATTTCTTTTCAAGTATATGTGAGCATCGACCAAGATATGTTGGGCTATAAAACAAGTCTCAATGGTGTAAAAAGAGTGAAATCATATAGAGTGTAATCTCTGACTGCAACAGAATTAAACTGGAAGTTATTAACAAAGAGCTAGAATATTCCTGAATATTTGGAAGTTAAATAACACACTACTAAAAATGTGTGGTTCAAAAAAAATCACAAAGGAAATTAAAAAGTATTTTAAATTAGATGCTAATGAAAACACACATAACATTTGTGGGGTACAGCAAAACAGTGCTTAAAGGGAAATTTATACCACTAAATGTTTATGTTAGAAAAGAAGAAGGTTAAAAAAAATTAATTTTTACTTTAAGAAGTGGATAAAGAAGAGCAAATTAAACCTCTGAATAAGTAGAAGTTAGGAAATAAAAGACAAAAAGGGTTGAAATAGATAATGGGAAAACAATAGAAAATACCAACTGAACTAAAATCTGTTTCTATGAAGAGATCAATAAAATTGATAAACTTCTAACTAGACTGATTGGAAGACAATACAAATTACCAATATCAGGAATGAAAGGAAACATATATAGATCTAACATAGGTTAATGATAAAAAGGGAATTTTATGGATAACTAAATTTCAATAAATTTGACAACTTAGATGAGATGGAAAAATTCTTTGACAAATACAGTTAACCAAAACTTATTCAGGATGAAATAGATTATCTGAATAGCTTCATACATACTAGTTATATTGAAATTCCAATGAAAAACTTTCTTACAAAGAAAACTCCAGGCCCAGATGGCTTCACTGGAGACCTCATCATACATATTAGGAAGAAATAACACTATTCTAACACATAGTCTCTCCAAAAATAGAGGAGGGAGAAGTATTTCCAGCTCATTTTATGAGGTCTGCTTTATTTTCATACTAAATCTTAAAATCTTGATAGTAAAATCAGAAAATTTCATTATAAGAAAAGGAAACTATTGACAGTAATCTCCCTCATGAACAGAGATACAAAAATTCCTTAACAAAATCTTAGTTGATTTGAACAGTATATAAAAATGGTAATACACATGATTATGTAGAACTTACATAACTTCAAATGGTTGAACAGTAATGTTCAAATGGTTGAACTTTTGATAATCAGTTATATTCCTCGGAGTGCTCATCATAAAAGAGAACTTCCTAAAAGAACTGATATAGAACATTGGAGAAAAACCCACAACTAGTATTATATTTAATGGTAATAAACCAAAGACTTTTCCCCCTACAGAGAGAAACGAGGAAGGATACTTAAATTCCCTACTTCTACTCACCATTGTATTGGATAGCCTAATCAGTGTAAAAAGGCAAGGAAAGAAAAAAACCCCACATATGGATTGGAAAAATAAAACTGTCATGATATCATCTATAGAAAAATCCAAAGGTATTTACAAGAAAGTAGATATAAGTGAGTATAGAAGGGCTGCATGATACAAGGTCAGTGTACAAAAATCAATTATAACTATATGGGCAATGAACAGTTGGAGGTTAAAATTTTAAAGATCCCATTTAGAATAGCATCAAAACCTATGAAATAAGTAAAAATTTGACAAAACATCAATAAGTGCTATACATTAAAAACTACAGAACATTTGAAGAAAGCTGAGAAATATTAAAGAAGATCTAAATAAATGGAGAGATCAATATTTTCAATTCTTTAAAAAATTTTATTTTAAAAATATTTTAAACTATTTTTTATTTTATAAGAGGCTCAATATTGGGGTGCCTGGGTGGCTCAGTGGGTTAAGCCTCTGCCTTCGGCTCAGGTCATGATCTCAGGGTTCTGGGATCGAGCCCCACTACAGGCTCTCTGCTCAGCTTGGAGCCTGCTTCCCCCTCTCTCTTTGCCTACTTGTGATTGCTCTCTCTCTGTCAAATAAATAAATAAAATCTTAAAAAAAAAAAGAGGCTTGATATTTTTAAGGTGTCAGTTTTCCTTGCTCTAATTGATAGTTTTGATGTAATCTCAATCATTTCACAGTATGCTTTTTATAAAAAAAAAAAAAAAGTAGAGAATGGCATATGCATAGAAATGGAAAATACCTAATAAATCCCAAGTAATTTTGAAATATAGGAATAACTACCTGATTTCAAGACTGACCATAACGATATACTAAACAAGACAGTGTGGGATTGACATAAGGACAAACCTATAGACCTGTTTTAAACAATGAAACACAGCAGTAATTCTAAAAATGCATTACCACATTTGTGGTCAATTGATTTTTGATAAAGATGCCAAAAAAAATTTAATGGAGGAAAGGAGAATATGTTTTAAAAGTTACAGTGGTGTAACTATTTCCATATGGAAAAGTGAATATTGACCGTTGCTTCACATCATATGTGAAAATTAGCCCTACATGGCTATGGAAGTTTAGAAAAGCTAAATTAATAAAACTTTTAGAAGAAAATAGAAAATCTTTTTCATTTTTAAAAAATATTTTATTTATTTATTTGACAGAGATCACAAGTAGGCAGAGAGGCAGGCATAGAGAGGAAGAAGCAGGCTACCTGCTGAGCAGAGAGCCCTATGCAGGGCTTGATCCCAGGACCATGACCCAAGCTGAAGGCAGAGACTTTAGCCCACTGAGTCACCCAGGCACCTTCATTCATTTTAGATTAGACAAAGATTTCTTATATAGAGGAGAAAATGTAGGTACAATGAAAGAAAAATGATAAATGTGTATTTCATAAAAATTAAAAACTTTTTGAATGATACCATTAAAAAATATAAGGCACAGTTATATACAGAATATATAAAAACTATTCCAACTCAATAATAAGAAAACAAATGGTTTTTAAAACATGGGCAAGTCTTTTGAATGGACATTTCCAAAAGTAGGTATGTGAATGGCTAAAAAAGAACATGAAGAGATACTCAGCATCTCAGTCATCAGGGAAATGAGAACCCACAATGAGATACCAGTACAGATCCACAAGAATGTCTAGAATTAAAACTGCAAGTATTAAGTCCTGCTGAGAATATAAAACATATAGAATAACCATTTGGGGGGCACCTGGTGGCTCAGTGGGTTAAGCCTCTGCCTTCAGCTCAGGTCATGATCTCAGGGTCCTGGGATCGAGCCCCGCATTGGGGGGGGTCTCTGCTCAGCAGGGAGCCTGCTTCCTCTTCTCTCTCTCTGCCCGCCTCTCTGTCTGCTTGTGATCTCTGTCTGTGAAATAAATTAAAAAAAAAAAAAAAGGAATAACCATTTTGGAAAAAAGATGTTGCAGTATCTTATAAAACTAGGTGTTACCTTTAGGTTATGACCCCAGAATTCCACGTACAGGTATTTACCAAAAGCATGTTCATACAAACACTTGTACACAAACCTTCATAATGGTTTTATTCATAATAGCCTAAAACAGATACAACTCAAGTGTCTATGAACTGTGGAGTGGGTAAATTGTGATGTACGCTTACAAACAGAATACTGTTGAGCAGTAAAGAGTAGTGAACTACTGATCTGTTCAGCAATGTTTATGAGTTGCAAAATCATAATGCTAAGCAGAAAAAAGACACACAGAAAAGAGTACCATTTATATGGAACACTGAATGAAACTAATCTCTTACGAGGAAAGTATTCACTTGTCTGAAGTATTAAGTTGTCTGAGATGTAAGGGAAGAGAGTGCCTGGAATGGAGCACAAAGGAAATCATCGGGGGTGATGAACGTGTTCTATATCTTGATTTTGATTATATTTGTATTTCTCTAATTGTTATATATTTGTCAAAACCTTTGAACTATAAAATTAAAATAGATTTTGTACATGAGCTGCATCTCAGTAAAGTTGCTTGAAAACGTGGGGATGATAATTTCTGTCAAAACTGTTGACAGGATTAGATGAGGAAAAGTAGGTAAGCCATTAGCATGGTTTAAAACAAAAGTATGTAGCATCTAGGCACAATCATCAGAACCCAGACATTTGCAGCTTGTGAGAAATTAGGTAAAAACCTATCAGAGGCAGAAAAAGACGACCTTGCAGCTGTATCTAGATTTCCCTGGAGGAATTTAGAAAAACAAAACAGCAACAAAGAAGCCTATAACTAGCTTGTTGCAACTGTTTATTTCTGTAAAATGTGTAATCCAGTAGTGAGGGCATCAGAATCTGAACAAAATGGACCATGCTTGCCTGCACTAGTTTTTATGTGGTTTCCACTGACAAATGTCTTGTCCCTCGAGGCTGTGGGAATAGAATCTATCTATCTATCTATCTATCTATCTATCTATGTGTGTGTGTTAACAAATAGTATAAGTACATTTTTATGGCTTTTCTTGAGATTTCCCTAAGTGGTTGCATCCTAACATTTCTACGTTGAGTTTATGGTTCTTGGGGACAGTGGAAAAGGAAATGAATCTCACTCTGTGCTGCACTTGGAGCCAGTTTGTGCTGGAACTGTGATGAGCATCCCAGCTCCACTGCAGGTCCAGATGCTCCTCCCTAAGCCACTGGCCAAGACAGAAAATTGTTATTAGGGATTCTTTTTACATGTACTTATGGCCCAGCAGGTTATTTATTTTTTTTCCTAAAAGTAAATACATAAATAATGTTTAGCCAATTTTATTGTATATCCCTCTGCTCTTAGGGTCTGCTTAAGGTTAACACATGATAAAACTCAGGAGCAGTAATAGCTTCTCTCTGGATTACATACTGGATTATAGGATGTGGAACAGGAGAGCTGTATGCAGCTAGCTGTATTCCCACCTTCAAACAGAGAAGCACAGGAAGCTGATTTGTAGTGAGAGAGAATGAAATGAACGAACAGAGAGAGGAATTTGAGAAACAGGTCAGGCTTGGGTATTTCTGGGAGCCATTGGAGCCAATAGATGCCATGGTATACAGATTTAAAAATTTTTCCTATTTTCTTAAGGTTTTTGAGGTTTTTCTGAGTTATGTTTCTGACGAGTGCAACTAGAAAAGTTTAATGTGTATAAAGAAGTATTTTTATTTCAACCAGAGATTTTAAAAAATAGTTTAAAACAGTGAAGATATTGCCATATTGCTGGTATGTGTTGGGCTGTGTGCCAAAAGTAAATGTGATTTTGAATGAAAAATCTAGATCATTATTCTACTTTCTGTGGTTTTATATAACTGGCAATAAATTTAGAAAATTAGTGCTATTGAATTTTATCAAACAATTGAGGATGTAGTATATATTAGAATACAAATGAGGGTATGGGTTATATTGATGTCACAAAAGCACAGTTTAACAACAGATTGGATAAAATGTAAATTTGTTTCTTTTTACTTAACCAACTGAAAGTAGGTAACTGGTAGGACTGGTAGAATATCTTCATTATCTCTTATATATGGGTTTCATTTTTCTGAAGTGTCTCTGATCCTGATATCATATCTGCATCCTAGTCACTGTGAAGGGCAAAAGAGGAATGCCAGTGCACACACTTTATTTTTGAGGACATGACCTAGAAACTAAACATAGTACTTCTTTTCATATTATAGCCATCAGAACTTGATTGCAGGGGCACACCTGGTTGCAAAGTTTAGAAAAACTAGCCCTTATTCAGGTTGTTGATGTGTGCCCAGCTATAATTGGGAGTTCTATTTTTATTTTTTTATTTTTAAATTTCTTAAAATGATTCTATTTGTTTGAAAGAGAAAGAGAAAAAGAGGGTGCATGTGCACAAGAGTGTGCTCAAGTTGAAGGAGGAGCAGAAGGGAAGGGAATCTTAAGCAGACTCCCACTGGGCATGGAGCCCCCTACAAGCCTCTATCTCGCAACCCTGAAACCATGACCTGAGTCTGAATCAAGAGTTGGATGCTTAACAGACTGAGCCACCCAAGTGCCCCAGGGATTCTATTTTTAAAGGAAGAAAACAGTGGATATTGGGGGACATTAGTCATGTCACAGTTAGAAGGACTAGAGTAACGGAATAGGAGAGAGGGGTAGTTTAGATCGGGGATCTTTATTGATTCTATGAACAAAAAGACTTGATAACAAGTGGGTTTTAGGATTTGGCCTTAAAATAGTATAACCTCTGGATTAGTGTGGCAGAGGCTGGAGTAAGTTTGGAAACCATGTGGGAGGTTGTCTTAGTTGATCAGGTATGACTAGATGGATGCTGTGGAAATGGTGAGAAGGGGCTGAACTTGAGGATTAATTCAAAAGAATAATTATAAAACTGGGGAAGAGGTCAGTGCGCAGACAGAGTGGGGGTTTCAGGGTTGATTTAAGGTTCCAGTTTGTGAAAGTAGAAGGAAGACAATTACACTACCCCCAAAGAGGACAGGTGGGAGAGAAAGCATTTTTTGAGGAAGACAGTGAATTTGATTTACTTATTTTTGTGGCTGCTCTAATTTAGGTATGGGACAAAAAGCAAATCGGTGCTTGGTTTATACTTGAATCCCTGGATGATACAGGACTCTCCCAATTTCTCCTTGATTTTTTCCTACATAAACATGCTTACAACCACTGTGGAAGCCTGAAATCTGGGGGGGTTTTGAGATGTGAGGTGAAATGAGATTCATATAGTATGCCCCGTGACTGGGCACATACTCTTCATCATTCTTCATTTTGTTATTTTTAGAAAAATATGCAGAATGGATTAGCCCACTAACTACTGGCAGAAAGTATATACTGGTTATGTCAACACCCAGTTTTTGCTAAAATCTCATTAAGCTCTGAAACCAGAAGTTTAGATGTAAGTGTTTCTCATAGAAATTTCTTTTCTTTTTTACTAGAAACTTCCTTGGACTTATTTTGAGATCAAAGCAAGCTACATATCAATACAGCAGTATCCAAATAACAGTCCTCAAAGTGAAATTGTTTTGAAGTAGATGATTCTTCAAAATCCTTTGGGTTTCAGATGTTGAAAGAAGAATGAAAAGTTGCATACAGTTAGACAACTATGTATTTTTTTTTTATTTTTTTTATTTGACAGGCAGAGATCACAAGTAGGCAGAGAGGCAGGCAGAGAGAGAGAAAGAGAGAGAGAGGGAAGCAGGCTCCCTACTGAGCAGAGAACCCGATGCGGGACTCGATCCCAGGACCCTGAGATCATGACCTGAGCCGAAGGCAGCGGCTTAACCCACTGAGCCACCCAGGCGCCCCAACTATGTATTTTCAAAACATCTGGATGAACTCAATTTGTGATTGGCCAGTAAATAATGACTATTTTGCCTAAATATAATCTGGACTTCCATTCTCTGCCTCTAAATTGTTTTTTGTATGGTGCAAAGACTAAGAATTCAGTTTTCCGAAGTATGGCTCCCCAGAGAGCTTCCATGTATTTTTGGCAGAAAGGGAGTAAGTGATAATGTTTAGGGAGATTTCTTCTCTCTGCTATTCAACAATTGTTGGAACATTTGTTCTTCATGGAGGCTCACCACTTGAGGTTGGCTTGACATTTCTCTATCCTGTTTCTAAACAACCTGTTTAAAAATAAGTGAACATGTCCTTGCCCCTCTGGAGAGGAAAGTGCATTGTTGTCTACTATGAAATGCTTTCTTTTGTTGAAAGGACTTTCTTTTCTTCCTTCCTTTTTATTCAGTATTTCTTTGAATGGTAGGTTGAGAAGATTCTTTAAAAACTTCGGTTGTCATTTGATCCTATTTGAGTCAAGAGATTGATTTTTTTTTCTTTTGTATAAAAATCCTGTCTAGGAAAATTATACCTTACAAGTAACAACCAGTGGTTCTTCTGATTAAGGGGGAAAAAACCCTATTTACAATGCAGGCAGAGATGAAAAGGATGTTATATAAAGACATAATGATCTTTCTAAATTCAGTGGCTGTTCCTGTTTAATTTCTTTTTCCTTTTCAAAATAGTTGTAGGTATCAGACAGCATTTGAGCTAATGGCCCAAGGGTCTTAAAAATTTATTATAAACTCATGTGAATTGCTCAGGGAAAATGCAGCACCTGAAAACCATTGCCTTCTGTTTTTACTTCTGAATCCCTACACTTTTGTCCTTTGTGGACATTTCTCAAATTTAGAGCATTAGTGAAAGTCTTTGAATTTTCTTCTCCCTGCCGCAGTGGAGATCTAAGCAATTGATTTTGGATCAGTTGGTTTCCCATTTCCAGGAAAAGGAGAAGCAGTAAGAAGTGGACAGATTCCCTTTCAATAGTGGTAGTTTGGCTATAAGGATATTTGAGGTGGTCGTTTAAAAAAATTTTAATGGTAACATGGGCACACTAAAATACCGTAGTAGAAGTACAGTTAGGTCTTGAATTTACTACTTAAAGGAATGCATTTTTTTGGCTCTCATTCTTTATCAAATGATTATAGCATATCCTTCTTTCATATTATACATTTCAGAAGAGTAGTACAATAACTTAAAAATGAGCTTTCTTTAGAGTGAGTGTATGCATGTGTGTTTGCCTGTGAGCGCACAGTAGATGGAAAAAAAATTTCTGATGTGAGTGGATGTTGGTTATTCGATTTCTGAGCATTTTATAAGGTTCTTATCTGTAACACCAAATGAGGAGGAAAAGTAGCCCACCAGTGGCCACCTGGAAGTTACCAGCTCCTCCATGACATTGGGTTGAGACTAGCGAGAGCTAACAAAGTAAAGCCCAACTTATTTCATAAGCTGTATATAGATGTGGGTGTTTTTCATGCCATCCCAACAGAAGTCTGTAGTGAATAGTACCAGGGTTTGTACACAGAGACTAACATATTGGTGGGGATATTAGAAGAGCAATGTCTATGGACAACTCACCTGGATTGAGTGTGGGGCACATATTCTTACATATATAAAGAAATCCATCTGGTCATACGTTTTTGAACACATATGCCTATTCAAATATGTCTTCCTGTAAGTGTCACTATATTGATATATGTACATGCTAAAAGATTCATGTTTGCATACATGAAGAATCATCTGTGGAGTCACTGACTTGCTAGAATTGGCTCCTTCTGGCTTAGGCAAGTCCATGGTTAGATTTTTGAAATTTTGCAAGCTGTCTGTTAAACAGACATTAGTAAAAATTATATTGCATCAGCTTTATAATTTAGATATATTATAAAACAAAGATATTAAGTACTCCAGACTCATTCCTTTCTAATTCCCTATATTTTACTATTATCTATACCTTTGAGGTTACATGGGACTATTGTGTCGATATGGTGGGAACACTACATAATATTGTGTGTCATACATCTTTTCCTAACTCTGTGTTCATTAGTATCCATTTGGTTATTTAAGAATGGGTAAACACAAGTCCAGTTCTCTCTCCCTTTTTTCTTTCCTTTTTTTTTTTTTTTAGGCTTTTGTTATATAAAAAGAGAGGAAGGGCCAGAATAGCTTAAAGATAATTTTAAACATTTATGCAGGCCAAATGTACATTTTTAATATATAATACAATATATTATGATTCACAAGATAATTTTAACATTAGAAAAAAATGTTAATTCATAGTGCACTAGAAGATGTATCTTCTTGGACTTGAACCAGAGAAAAGGTTAGGTTGTTCACTTTCAGTGGTCTTGGTTTCTGGCTGTGATCATCATGTTTGGAGATTAAAACAAAATTGAAATTGAAGGCTTTTGTGAACACAAGGCTTGGGTTTCTTGGTACTTCCAGTCATTGCCATGAGAGGCCTTGCCTAGTAATATCTGATTCTTCCTCTCTAAATTGACTACAATAGTAATAATATTTATCCTATAATGTTGTAATAGTTGTAATGAGTGCAAGATCACATATAGAAATTGCAATAATTGTTCACGCCATCTACAAATGATAGTTATCAGTATCATTTCTGTCATTCTACCAATGATAGAAATTAGTATCATTATCATCATTCCTTTATAAGCACTCCCTGGCCTCTAACGGATGAGGAAACAGTGGTTTAGTCAATTGCCTGGTGTCATATAGTTAGTATGTAGAGGGTTAGAATTTGAACCCAGGTCTGCAACCAAAGTTCATGCTCTTACCTCAACACTTTCTACTTACTCCTTCAATATCCGTCACAAGGCATATAGTAGATGTTTAATGAAAAATGTTTTGATAAGATTATTTGTGGTGCTTTTTTCCTAAAATGGTCAGCCTCATTTCCTAGCTCCAGGTCACCAGGAAATTCATTTCTCTTGTGAGGTGTTTCATAGAGATAACTACCTATTTGGAGGTAAAGCCAATATTCAGGAAGAGTCTTAGAGTGCTCTGCAGTAAGTTTACTAAATTTTAAAAAAATACACACATGTATATGTATACGCACACATGCATGCACACACAACACACATATATATTTCTTTTTAAGGGAAGGTTTTTTTTCTTTTTTTTTTTTTTCTGGTCTCCATTTGAAGTTCTGTTTTAGTAGCCTGTATTTCTGTGTTTATGAACTTGTCCCAATGAGGCGCTATCATGGAGACTGTTCCCCTCTAATAGGATTTACCTTTACAGAGATCTGAAAATTCTTCCAGGAGAAGATTAAATTGTTTAGCTCAATATTTAATCTGTTACTTCCTTTCTAAAGACACCCCATGGATTTTGTCTTGCATTTGGCTGATTCTAGGGGTATTGATCAGTCATAAACCAAAAAAAGCAAGAGAATGGCCAGCATAGCCTCTCCCATCTCCACCTTATAATTAAATTTTGATTTGAGCTGCTTTTGATTAATCTTATTTGTGAGTGTGTGAATTGCAGAGGACTGCTAAGTTTCTAAAGTTGCTGGGCATTGGTCCCTGGTGGATGGCTCAGCTAAAGAATAGTATGATTGCGTTTTTATGGTTTTCAGATATTTAATAGCTTCTTCCTGTCATTTTCTGAATGACTGAATACGGTTCAGCCCTCTGGGAGTGGCACAGCATCCAAGAGCTGGGAAGATGACTGAGGTCTGTGTACTTGACTGATTGCCTTAGTCTTAATTGTTCTCTTAATTAGCTGCCGTCTCAACTGCATCTGGGGAGAGATCATGGTATTGGTAAACAGCTCCACCTTGGAGTTCAGGGTAATGCCTTTTGGAGTCCTGACAGTGAGCAGCTCACAGGCTGGTGTCTCCTCAGAGTCAGGGACCTGCCAAATTGGCAGCCCCCAAGGTTGACACCCCTAATGCGATCTGTCACTCAGGCCCCTGAGAAGCAGGTCTCCAACTGTTTGTCCTTAAACAAATTCAGCTTTAGTATGCAAAAAGATGATTTTATTGGGCTGAATGGACAAAGATGAAAACAAAATAAAGGGGAAGGGGGGATGCCCAGGGAAGGCCCCCAGCTAGGTAGCAGGCTTGGCAGTGGGAGGCTTAGGAACATGGCTGCCACTGGCAGGAGGGGCAGCTCCTTCTAAGCAGTTAGTAGTTTTTCAGGAAGGAGTTGAGGATGGGTTCAGCTCAGCTTGATTTTGAGGTGTGGCTTGGATTCCTAAACCAAGCCTCGCTCCCTTCTTATTATTCACGAGGCATTTGTCCTCTTTTGTATTTATCCACTGTGGTATTACACTTAACCTGAAAGTTAACCTCCCCCTCCACCCCACCTTACCCCCAAACAGGAGGTAGTTCATCTAATCTGCGGGGTTTGGGACTTGGAGGTGACTCAGCTTCTTTTTTTATAAGTGACTGTACTTTGTCATGGACCCAACTGAGGTATTTCAGAGCTAGTAGAACCAGTTCAGAGTCACATTCATATACTGAATGGAAGGGAAAATAGGTGCTTAGGTGGTGAATTACAAGGTCAGTACTTGAGAAATATTTAGAAAGGCAGGATAAAGTAGTAAGAAATTGGCACGGAGATGCAGTGTGATCTTGAAAATAAGATGAACCAATTTTCTGCATTTTGCAAGTAAATAATAGAGAATTTTTTGGTGTAGGACTGAGGGTACAGGATGAATCTGTGAGCTCAGGCAAATCATTTTCCTTCTCTATACAAGATTCTCCTTTGACATAAGCAGGTAAGCCCTGCCTACTTCAGACACTTGCCACGAATCAAGATGATAGTAATAAACTTGCTTCAAAAATAAAATGCATCATTCAAAACATGTTTTAAATAGTTATGATTATCTATATTTTATGGTCACATTGTAAAATTTAGGACCACAGGTGTATTTTCATTGCATTGGAAATAAAAATGCAGCTCAGATACGGTAGCATTCATGTGAATGTGTCATAGTTGTATGTTTGGGTATTTCCTCTCTTGTTACCCTTTTAGCAACTTACCTCACTCTTAATTTAACCAGTCTTTTTCCCACAGAGCAAACCTTTTCAAAAGAACCAACTGCACTGTTTTGAAGGTTACCTCTGAAACTGAACTATGTAAAATGTTCACAGTAAAGCAATGCCTGGAAATTAAAATGAGTTAAACTATGAGATTGTGGTTCAAAGCCATGTGTCATACCATTTTGAAGACAAAAGTGTAAACCAAAGAGCCAACTACTTGTAGCCATTAAAATAGAAGGGCTGTTTATGGTCAATAATGTAATTAGTACGTTCACCTGTATATTTTTAAACAAAAATTTTTAAAAGATTTTATTTATTTGTTTGATAGACAGAGACCACAAGTGGGCAGAGAGGCAGGCAGAGACAGAGAGAGGGGAAAGCAGGCTCCCCGCTGAGCAGAGAGCCCAATGCGGGGCTCAATCCCAAGACCCTGGGATCATGACCTGAGCCGAAGGCAGAGGCTTTAACCCACTGAGCCACCCAGGCGCCCCAGTTCACCTGTATATTATGCCCATGTTGGGATAACTGCATTTCAATCACCAGAAGTCCCCCTTTCCCTGAATCTCAGGTGTATGCAGTATAATATTTTATGTCTAACCTTTGGTTTTCTGTGGTAAAATACTTTTCATGGTAGCAGAGAGGGTTACCTGTATTAGCTGTCTTTATATATAGTCACAGACAGCAAAATCCCTCTTTTATACTTGCTTTGGGTCAAGGATAGAGGAAAGTCACAAATTCGGAGAATAGAAACATTGATTAGTAAGTAACTCATCATTATTGACATGACTAAAACATAAACACCAATAAAGGTCATTAGAAGTGCCAGCACTATTGTTGTCAGGGTTTTCTCTGACAGAGGTGACCTTTGATACTCCTCAGCAGGGATCCTGTTATACAGCTCCCTCCCTGATTAGCATATGCTTGACCATCTGCCTTAGGACACCTACCTACCTACCTTTCTTTCTTCCTTTCTTTTTTAAATTATTAACATATAATGTATTATTTGTTTCAGGGGTACAAGTCTGTGATTCATCATTCTTACACAACACACAGCACTTACCATAGCACATACCCTCCCCAGTGTTCATCACCCCACCCCCTCTTTCCTCCAGCATCCTCAGTTTGTTTCCTGAGATTAAAAAAGTCTATTTTTTAACCTGTTGGCTGGTCCTCTCACATTACCAGATGGCTGATGCTCCACTGGGCATCACATTTAAATTTGAGGAGGAAGAAAAGGGGAAGGATGAAAGGATGGACAAACTGTAATTTTTCTTTTTTTATCAGAAAAGCAAAAATGTTCCCAAGAACACCCCTAATCCATTTGATAAAAGATTTCTATTTGTATGTCATTGGCTAGGACTCTGACATGTGGGTGGCCACCCCTTGTTGACTGTTGCAGTGAGGAGTATCCGGCAGAGTATGCATAAATATTGGGCTTTTGGTTTTTACCAGAGACAAAGCTCTTTGGAGAGCTTATCTGTGCAGGGGGTGCATACCCTCAGAGCCAGGACTTTCCAGGCCTGTGCTCAGCCAGTATTCTCTCCAATTTCTGCGAAATGAATTCTAACTGGCCACTTGTGTCTGATTCTCCTCTAAGCTGATGCCAGGTCTACTCACTTGGAAAAACATCCCAGTGCTAGGGAAGCTGTTCTGAAGTCTTTCAGTCACAAACAGCGCTGCAAGTCTTCAGTTAGTGCATTATCACAATTCCTGGGTTGTCAGGTGTTTGCTTACCCTTGAGTGCAGTTTTTCTTGGCATCTAAAAGAAGGAAGGGAGAAAATTTCTCAGTACAACTGGAAACTCAAAAAATTATGGATTCATGAAAACAGATAAGAATGAAGTCAGCGTGGTTTTTACCAGTTTTCCCCATTCTATCATCTTTCCCCTCTCCAGGCCTAGTCTTGAAAAAAAAAAAATACTCATTCTCACTTCTATTTCAGTGCAGTTATAATCAATGCATTACACTCTTTCTTTCTCTCTACTCCCCCCAAATATGCCTTTTTGCTCTTCTTCTGATGAAAGAAATGCAAGAGGAAAAAGTAAGTTGTAGTTTTGGTATTAAGTCTCCACTTTATTTTGCTCTTTCCTATCTCTTCTCTTATAGATGGGAAGGCAGAAATCCAACAAAAGTAAACAAGTGTAATAGGAGAAAGGATAATCGTCACAATACAGTGATAAATTTGAGCTATGTAGTGTTGGGAATTAATCTATTTAGAATTTCAGCCTATTGATGATTTTGGCTTTTGCTTCAGAAGGGCAAAAGAAAAAAAAATCCTCAGCTCCCCTGGAACATCAGGAAAACAAAATTTCTGCTTGTCAAAATAAAACTTGCTAAAGGACTAAGCAGTCCTCCACACTCTGGAAAATACTTAGCCAGGTAAGTTTTTGGTAGTCTTTGGCCTCCAAACAGAAAAGAATTAGACATTATAAACATTGTCCTCTGTCTTGGAATATAAAGTTAGAGGGAACCAGTCTCGTGAATTCAGGAATTTGGATTTAAGTTCAGTGCACTGTTCTCCTATACCCATTGACATGTTACTATACTGACCCAGAAAATCTATGTCCTATAGGATGAACTAGACACCGAGTTTGCAACATGCATTGTAAAAGAAGAGAGTATTTTCATGATGTGCCCGAGACATTTCTAATAACTCAGGGCTGTAATGGATGTAGGAAGACTGCTGAGAGCTGTGACAGGCATAAGGAGAGGGAGCTGTGGAGTCCACCTGGCAGGTATGCATATTGCAAATGGACTGAGTTCTGTGTCTGAAAGAAGAATCTTTATCATTCAGAAGTGGAAAACACTCTGTCTTGGTGCAGCATTTCTACCATGCATGTAATGTCCCTCCCTTCCCTCATACACATGGTTTGGAGATGGAATAGGAGAGGGAGAGCAGAGCTGAGACTTGAACCTTAGTTTTTGTATTCTAACCCCTACTTTCTTTCTGCTGTGTAAACTGCTCTAGTGAAGGAGAAATTGAAAGTAGTTGTGTACACCCTGAGATCTTAACCTGTAAAGAAAGGGGGGGGGGCGGTTCACAGTTGAATGATAGTTGCAGTGCAGTCTGTAAAATGTAAAAAAAAAAAAAAAAAGTTAAGTTAATTTAGAACCTCCAGCCTACAAGTTCTTAAAGATCAGAAGTGAAAGGAAGGCAGAGGCTCCGGGCATTTGGATCAAACTACTGCAGTTCCTTGGCTCAGCCACAGAATGTCGCTTTTCTATCATGTAACTCTCAGGATAACAGCATTTCCTGGATGGTAGAAAAGAGATTTATCTTAAAGGAGCAATTTTTAAAGCACAGAATTATCTCAACCAGTGCTTGAGGAAAGCAGTTCTCAATTCATAGACATCATTGGTACTTAAAAAATTTTCTTTCTTCTTTTGGGTCTTTTTTTCATATTATTATTATTTGCAGTTATAGGAATTATGTGCCTGCTTTCTTAATTTCTTCTTTAGCATAGGTTTTATAAATTACACTTTCTTTGAAAAAATCTGAACCTTTTTATTTAGGTTTCGTTTAACTGGCAGCCTAAATGATTCAACTTTAAAAATTCTTATACCTAATACTTAATAGGATCCTATATTCATAAAAGGCCCTTTATAAAAGAAAGGGCCATTTTACACCCAAACCATATATGTAATGAATTTTCAAAGCCTGAAAATTGAAGATGTACATTGTGGGGAAGAGATGGTTTGTGGAGAGAAGCCAGTGTGCCCTGAAAAGACAGCACAGGAGGATCCCTGATGGGGACGGGAGGGAAAATATGCAAGTTAACCACAGGGATTGGTGAAGTGGTCAGTCACCCAACTATTCATACAACAAATGTTTTGGAGGTTCTTTGTTGGATAAGCAGTTCTGTAGCAACCATCTTTCTAAAAACATCATGCTGCCTTTTAAAGAAGGAATCAAAGAGCCATCAAGTCCTAGAGGTTTTTTCATCTCAGAAGTGCTGGGTGTCCTTGTGCTGCTGGAGGCATCCTGAGCATTTAGTATCTTCAGTAGGATGACTCTAGTCTTTGCTACTCCTTTTTGTTCTATCTTATTCTGTGGTGTTTCAGTCAGGAGGAAAAGGAGCCCAGTGGCAGTGCTTGCCCTTTTTGGAAATGTGGACCATGGTGAAGGATTCATTTCCTGACAGATGCCCATGTTTATCACTTTTCCATTCTTCCCACTTGAAGTCTACCTCACCCAACATCTGGTCAGATTAAGATGATCCTTCAGAGTCTCCCTTACCCATGGCCTTTACTTTTGTAATTCATGTTTCTTTTTGGGTGTGCATTGTTCGTTTTATAATTGGACTCAATTCAGCAATAGCTCTGGCCACTAGCTATTAATTATCACTTTGCTCTCCTCTTCTCATAGCAATTATTAATTAAACTGCTCAGAGAGTCATAATGAGAAATTAAAGGCTGGGATAATGTTTTAGAAAGCAGTGTCCCTTGGTCTTGCAGGTCTGCATTCTGTTCCAAAGGCAAAGCAGGGTTCATTGTTTAATTCATAGACATTTACAGAGTTCCCTCTAAGGAAAAGGCCCCATGCCAAGACGTAGGCATACAAAGCGGAAGGCTCATGCTCTAGGAAGGGAACTTCAGATCATGGTGTGGACTGTTTCTGACCCAACCCTAATTCCTTCTGGTGTTTCTTTCTCATCCTGTGCCACCCCATGGAGGTGCCTCAGACCTAACTTTCCTTCCACCTTCATTATCCACTGTTCCCTCCCACAACCTTAAGGGCACTCAGGTTAATTGCTCCTCTTCTGAGTTCCTATGGCAACCTTATATAAACCTCTGTTATAGAACTAATATTTTAATCTTTTTTTTTTAAGAGCTCAGCTGCTTCTCTCACCCTCAGCAAAGTTTTTCAAGGTTCCACATGACATTTTTTCTTCATCTATGTATCACCAACCCCTAACCCAAGTCTTAACTAATAACACTTGGTGTTTGGTAAATATTGAAGTTGTACAGTTTCAACTAAGGATCAGTTGCTAGGTGGCAGACTCAGTTCTAGGAAAAACTTTAGAATTGGGGCAGGGAGGAAAAATCTAGACACGAGGAGCCAATGACACAGGGCCCTAAGGGTGGCCTTCCCTGGAACCCGTTGTACTGCTCAGTCTGACCCTTTCTGTAGAGCCAGCTTACCCTGCTGCACACCAAAGATATAACTGTTTCTTCTCAGTCTGCTCTGTTGCCATCAACCCCAACTCAGCCCTTCTCGCTGTACTCTGCTCTTGTCTTCTGTGGCTGTCTAAGCCCTTGGCTGGAAGCTCCAGCTCTAAACTCCCATCTTAGGGCCTTCTTTCTCTGTAAACTTCTTGGACGTGTTTTTCCTTAGCAGTTTGACCCCTAGTACTCTCCCTTGGACATACTTTGGAACTGAACCTCTGTTCTGGGGACCTGAGATCAAATCCTTGGACACAGAGCAGTTGGGGCTGCCCCTGAGAAATGATTTCAGGGGACTGGAAAAGCCTTAATGAGCCTGCTCTGGGTTACAATGCCATGGAAAGGGGTAATTTAAGTTTCTAGTACATATAATGTGTGCAGAAGAATTTGAAAGAAACTTTTGGTTGGGAGGAAGGAAGGAAAACTTGTGGCTGGTAGGTGGGTAGGCAGCTGGTAGGTGGATGAGAGTGAACCGATGATGAATATGTTTGGCATCCTTTGGAAAATAGAGCCAGTCATGCTTTCTACATCTGAAATATGTAGTCAGTACATATCCTTTCTGTTTAACGCCGCTTTAGGGTTTTTTTTGTTTGTTTGTTTGTTTTTCTCCCACTTGCAACTAGAGCTATCCTGATGAACACAGCAAGGAGAGGAAACATCTCTAGGTTTGAGGTCAGAGGACCTGAGCTTAAATTCTATCACTAAGTGGCTAGGTATTTAGCTTTCCAGAGCCTCAGTTTCTTTATAAATTGATGTCTATATCACAGGTGTATTGGTTAGTGTTGTTCATAGTAAGCAGTTGCAAATGGCTCTAGTTAGGCAGAAGAGTAATTCACTGGAAAGATATCAGATTACTCATAGAACTGAAGAGGCTAAGGAAACAGGATTAGAAAATGGGCAGAGATCAAGGGAAGCTGAGCAGCCAGAACCTCACCTAAGTTTCAGCTAAAGGGACAGTCCAGCTGGGACCCTCCCACCTCTGGATGCACCAGTGCATGATGCTGTGTTTGCTACTGTGTGGCTCTCAGGTCCATTATTCTTGGTGGCACTTATTCTACATTTCAAGCCAGCTTGGGGCTAGACTTTCTATTGGGTAAGACAGTGAAGGGTTTCACAGAAGGGAAGAGGGCTTCTATGTTGGGCAGCTTAACATAATGACAGAAGTTCACATCAAAAGAGCCGCTAAAGAATTGCACGAGGTGCAAGGGCTATAAAGGCCCAACAGTGTGCTCTGTCATTGTTAGTTTCTTTTTCCCTTCTTCATTCCTGCTCAGTGCTGACCCTACCAATCTTAAAAGTCTCTGTCTTTGGAGAACTACCTCTTACCACATCCCAGATCTAACAGGCTGAAGTAGGCTAAGGAACAGATTCCCTCCTCAGTATACTAAAATATCAACGACTTTCTCTCTCCCTGGAGATATCTCCCTTCTACCAACTTTGACAGCTTTCCTTTGCGGTGTGTGGTCTCAGCTACTTTGCTAAATGGTTTGTGTCTTTAGGGCATAGTCTATATCTATTGCATAGTTTTCCTTTTAGTGCTTAGGACATACCCTAGCACATGGAGGTGCTCTTCAGATCAGTGTTTATTTATTGATTTGTTCAAAATTAGGACTGGCTGGATGACTCTTCAGAGAAATCATGGGTGGGATATATTCCTGGTAAAAGTAGCTGTCTGGGGCACCTGGGTGGCTCAGTGGGTTAAACCTCTGCTTTCAGCTCAGGTCATGATCTCAGGGTCCTGGGATCAAGCCCCGCATTGGGCTCTCTGCTCAGCAGCGAGCCTGCTTCCCCTCTTTCTCTCTGCCTCCTGCTCTGCCTGCTTGTGATCTCTCTTTCCCTCTGTAAAAAAAAAAAAAAAAAAAAAATCTTAAAAAAGAGCTGTCTGTCTGGTACATATGCAGCTGTTGGGTGGGTAGATGGTACTACTATCGTAGTAGGCAACATCCAGCACCTTACGGAAGCTTTAAGACTGCCGTTCATGCCTCTGAGTGGGACCTTGCACTGTGCCACTTCATAAGTATCTTACAGATTGTCATCAGATAGTGATGGTATACTGAGCTCAGCTTCATCTCAGGTAGGAGGTAGAGGTGTGCATTGGGGAATTGAATACTGCTTTGTAGAGTGGGCACATGGAGTGGGCAGGCCATTCTAACAAAAATAGGTATCTAGGAGGATCTCTTATGTACTGGGTGCTGATGTATGAAAAGGAGAGAAATACAGCTTGTGCCGTTGAGAAACTGAGCTCACAAAACCAGGCTTAGTCCTCAACAGAGACTGTATTCTTGGGAAGAATTAACTGCGGCAGTATTACTTGTGTATTGGATGGGCTTTAAATTTCAGAGGATTCTCTCAGAGACAGGATTTCTTAACATTTCCTTTCTGTAATTCAGGTCAGAGGTTTACTCAGGATAGTCTTCCTCATTACCTGACATTTCCAGCAACATTCACCATAGCCTATTGTCAAAGGTCTGGGATTTAATCTTGCCCAAGGCTTTTTACTACCACACATTGGTAATTACTGTGCGTGTCGAGTGTGTGTATGTGTGCGTGCATATATGATCGTGTGTGGAGATGATGATGGGATGGGGGGAGGTATGGAAACCAGGGCCAGACAAAGGAGAGAGGGGAGGAAGATGTGTAACTGTTAGCTCTTTACTTCCTGACTCACTGTCATTAACTCTGTTCATACTTTGCATCTTTAGCTAATTTGTGTTAGTCTATTACTAGGGTCTTTAAATGTTCAAAGGTCCCAAGGTCTTTTTGTTTCATGAGTTTTCAGAGTCTGGAGGAGGCACAACTAGGCAGACAGTGTTGGAAGAAGATTGTTTCCTGACCAACTTCTCCTGTGCAATCTCTGGTCTGCCTTAAAAATAAAATAAAATAAAATAAAATAAATATATATATATATATATTTATATTTATTTGATGGAGCACAAGTCAGGAGACAGAGGCAGAGGGAGTAGTAGCTTTCTGCTAAGCAGTGAACCCAATGTGGGTCTCATTCCCAGGACCCTGGGATCATGACCTGAGCTGAAGAGAGATGCTTAACTGACTGAGCTACCCAGGTACCCTCTGGTCTGCTTTAATGACAAGCATTTAGAGCCTCCTTTGAGTGCTGTCCTTTCATTAAAGGAGTTTATTTATTTGAGATAGAGACAAACAGAAGAGAACATGAGTGGTGGGAGAGGGAGAGAGAGCTGATTCCCTGCTGAGTAGGGAGCCCTATTCAGGGCTCCATCTCAAGACTCAGATCATGACCTGATCTGAAGTCAGCAGCTTAACCAACTGAACCACCCAGTGCCCCATTAAAGGAGTTAATATGATTTTCTCCTTAGTGACTTGGGCAGGATGGGGAAGGGAATTAATTCTTCAGTGCCTAGTTCAGTGACCCAGGCTTAGGAGATGCCCAAAACCATGTTGCTTATCCCTGTTGCTCCTCTGCCCCCATATAGCAGTTTCACAACTTGGCCCTTCTGCTCAGTGAATTTTCCATTCTTAGTGTTTTTTTCTCAGATGCACTCAATTGTTCCACAGTCCCACAGAGGTCATATGGTCTTTGCACTAGCCATGTAATTTGCTGATCCCGTGATTAGACATGCACACAAACCTCAGTGCTACTAAAATGAACTCTGCAGTTGGCCTTTGGATTGCTTCTCCTTAAACAAATCTCCTAGGCTCATGTGAATGGAATTAGCCTCAGATCGTTCTGGCCTGCAGCACACTGGTGTTGAATACTTTTGTTCTGTAGTTCTTCCGTGGTTGTGGGCAGCCCAGGTTTCTGTGGTCAGAGGCATATGTCTTGGTTTGGGATGCCTTCCTTAGGCCAACAATTCTAAGGTGAGAAGTGCCTCACTCTTAGTCTCATTGTGGTTTGGGTATAGAGCTTGGGGGAAAAATTCTTGGTTCTTTTTTTCTCTGATTTTGTTCCTTTGTTGTCTTGGCAACTAGAATAATAATCTTAAATGTCTGTGTTTGTATATTCTTTGGAGAATATTTTATCACAAGTCTCTTCCAAGAATGTCTGTCTCATGATGCATTGATTACTCCTCAGTGTCTTCCTTTTGTGTGTGCTTATTTTCTGCAGTTGGGAGAAAGAAATGTTAGCATGATGTAACTGGCCCTTGGGTTGAGGATCAAGAGTCTTCAGTACAGGGCATTCTACCTTGCTGGCCTTCAGTTTTCCAGATTAAGTGGAGTAGATGATTTTGTAAACTCTAAACCCCCATGATTATATGCCAGAATTAGGTAAGAATGTACCATTTCTGGCTATGATTCTGACAAGAATATTCTCCATTATGCACGAGAATTTTCCGGTTTTTCACTCTTTTGTTGACTAGAATATTTTTCATTTGATAAAATGTGTTACTTCATTTACTTCAGTCAGTATTTTGGGGAGGGGCGAATGCTGCCAAATAAACACATGACACTGGCTGGAGGCTGGCGCTATCTCAAGGCACTGTTTTACTGTGGTTGGAATGAATATCATGGAAGGCTCTTTCTCTGTTCTTTAAGAGCTCTCCTGTTTTTGTTTCCTTTCTCCTACGACTGACCCTCCTCATTCTGCCTGTCACTTATTCACTTGAGGACTTCAGAAAAACTTCAGACATCCCTGAGAAGTGAGTTCTTATAGGACAAGAGGCCCCCCCAGGGGGTTGGGGCATCCAGACATACTGACTTGGAATCCCTGACACCTGACAGAATGATGCTTTCTTCAACCTTGATTTCAGAATCATTTGATTTTTAATATGGGTCCATGTGTGGTGGTTAGGGAGGGCTCTTTGGTGCTTATGGCAGGATGTCTCTTCCTTGGTCATTATCATGTGTCTATCATTTCGTAGCTGGTATTAGAATATCAGCTTCACCCAGGATTAAATTTTCCTTGCATCATTGGTCAGTGAAAGCAACATACATAGCAGAGAATTATTCCTTCATTGTATCATCTAGGTAGAAAAGAGGAATATCAAACATGTAGTGCATGGCTTTAAAGGATAAGTGCATATTTATTATTTAGAATATAACACCACTTGTAATACCATACCAGTTGTTAAAATGTAGAGAACACTTCTTTACTAGGTGTAAGTGCTGCTGCTTTGAGTTTCCTGTGCGGCCATGCTGCCTTGGCCTCCTTGGTCATTACCCGAAGACTGCCCATGTCATTACTCCCCATGATCCTAGAGTACTAGGTGGCATCCAGCATCCTGCTACAGCTCTAAGACTGCTCTTTCCTATGGAAAGTTTCTTATACTGTGCCACTTGTTTAATATCTCATATGTTGCTTCCAGATAAATGTAAATGATAAAAACAGTGATGGTTTATTGCACTCTCACTATATGCTGGGACCACTTTGTAAACTTTGGAGGGAAGTGAATGCATTGTGTCTTTCATCTTTAGGACCTGGCACACAAAGCATTCAATAAATATTTTCACAGAAGTAAATGATCTAATCTAATCCCATCAGTGATATTTTAAGACAGTTGTTATTTTTGTTGTTGTTGTTGTTTCCCCCCTAAAGATTTTATTTGTGTGAGAAGGAGAATGAGAATGCAGGGGGAGGGGCAGAGGGAGAGGAGGAGATAGAGAATCTCAGGCAGACTCCATGCTGAGTGCAGAGCCTGACACAGGCTCAATCCCACCACCCTGAGATCATGACCTGAGCCAAAATTAAGAGTTGCGCATTTGACCACCTGAACCTCCAAGGTGCCCGTCAAAGCAGGTGTTTTTAATTTCATTTTGTAATTGCTAAAAATTAGCCCTAAAGAATCCAAATAACATCTCTGAGGTCCATCTGAGAGATTATGGAGTAAAAAGTTCAATCTAGGAATATTGTTCCAGGTCCAAAGATTCAGGTCTCCTGTTGAAGGCCCTGAGATATTCTGAAACTGCCCAGGTCCCTGCTAATTTGAATGGTCTCTATATTTTAGGTAATTTGCTCTGCAGTTCTCTGTGAAGGATGGATGAGAGGTAAGACAGTGTGTATGTGACATGGGACAGGAGGGGGAGGGGCTCTGAATCCAGAAGTGGTCCTAGGATTATCATGTGTTTAAAACACATCCTGTCCCTCCACATTATGAAAGGCCCTTCCCTATAGGAACTGGAGGAAAAAGAAAGAGCTGAGTGAGAAGAGACTGGAAATCAGCTGCTGTACCACCATGCCTATTTTCCCATTAGCCCCATGTAAATATAGAGAGAAGGGGACATCCATTTTCTAGACATGTTAATGGTTTCTAATAGGACCAAGTGTTTGGAGACCTTCTTTGCTATGTTAAATAAGGCCTAGGCAATTGGAGGAAGCTGCTCAGAACAGGGAGCCCGCGATTCCAAGGACAGCTGTCTCTAGCGTTTTAGTTTGTGTTAAGTCTTTTGGTAGCTTGCCCTGGCTTATTTTCATCATCAGAGTTTCATAGACACAGGGCGCAGAAGCCTGGGGCTATTTTTTAGTAATTAAAGTTCATAAAGAGTAATAAAATAATGTCTTAACTGTCTCATTTTAGAACTTTTTTTGTAGCTAGGCCTAGCTATCAGAAAACTATTTGTGAACCCATAATAATAACTCATTATTCAGCACCTACTGTGTCCTGGGCTTTACATATTTTGATCTCATATAATCTTTACTACACCTTTATAGTTATTTCAACTGTGGGAGATTGGATCTCAATTCTTCACACCCTCTGTGGCTTTACAAATACTTAATAAGAGGAGTGATGATAGAGAGCACTTCCCTCCTACTTGACTTTAGATCATGTTATGTGACTGGTTTGGCTAATGAGATACTAGCAGACATGACTTGACCAGGGAGTTTAGGTGTGCTTGCATAGTTTGGCTTGCCTCTTTGTGCTTCTATGCTTGCTATGAGAAGAATATTCCTGGGTTGTTGCTAGGAGAATAGGAGAAATAAGAGAATAGGAAAATATGTAAACCCCACCCTACAGCCTAGAGCCATGCCTTGCTGACCCCAGCCAGTCCCGATAGACCTGCAGCTACTGGAAGACAGGTGAGCAAGAGAATCAAAGCTTTTTATGACTCAGAGATTTTGAGGTTTTTTGTTATGCAGCAAAAAATGACTAACACACAACACTAATTTCCAGGGACGGACGCTGAGGTTTATATTCTTTTTTTTTTTTTTTTTTTTTTTTTTTTTTTTTTTTTTAGACGCTGAGGTTTAAAGAAGTTAAGCAGCTTGACCAGAATTGCTGAAATAACACAATAGAGAGAGGATGGCTTCAAACAATGGTCTGCCTCATTTCAAAGTTGTGTTATTGTTTGGAAAAAATTTCCCATGTTGGAGCAAGCTTAAGGTTAAATAATATAATGAATATATATATATATATCTATTAGAAGTCTCTCCCTAAGCCTTACACCTAATGGAGGTGAGGATCAGAAAGGTAGAGGATGGTTGTCAGAAGCTGTAACCTCTTTGCTTTGAGAATGTGGTTCTTGAACATAGGAGCAAGAGTGATGCTGGAGAGATTTCAAGTTGCTGTGGCAACCGGCAACCCTGAACATCACCTGGTGTCATCTACATCACAGGCCCATTAACGGTGGTGCCCCTCCTGGGTCATAACAGGCTGAGTCTTCAGCAAATCTCTTTCCTGAATGTTTAATATATTGGAGGCTTATTGAGATTCTACACGGGGAGCCTCATTTTTCTTTTATTAATTGTAATGAGAGTTATTTTTGTTGTCTTAAATATAAAACCTCCCTCTAGGGAGTTCTGGGCCCATTATAGACATGAAGAACCCAACACTCCTCTGTTCTTATAACAAGCCTAGGAGGAAGGCAAAGCAGGAGCCACTTAATCAGAATTATAATGTAAGATGAAACTCCTGAAAGCTTTAAAATGGAAAACTCCAAGTGAAACAAATTAGGAAACTAAAGCTTGGCTGTTGTCAAATCAGCCCCACAGGGAAGGGCTCAGGGGACACATAAAGGAGAAAAGGAAAAGGAACTAGGATGAAATGGAAAATAGTGGTGGTGGGGGGCCCAAAGGATAAAGGCAGTGTCTGAAATCCAGAGACAAGCTCTTCTTGGTGGGCAGTTCCTTTCATGGCTTGCTAGCACACTGCCCCATTCAGGCGGTGCCACAAATGAAGATCTTCAGCACTGTGGACACATCCCCAGGTCTGACCCTATTTGAAAGGATGATGATGAGAGCTAAAGTTGCTTCCCAGTTGAGTAGCAGCCAGCCTTACATTTTGTGTCCACATACCAAGGGCAAAGTTATTTTGGGAATTATTCCACAGCTACTGTTCCTGTCAAACTTTTTTTTACCTAAATAATTTAAAATTAACTCTTTTTAGCCTGAGTACTATAATTCTACACATCCTGATTTAATATTGGATGACCTTCTGTCTATGTCTACCTTTTACCAAGGACATACCAGGAAGGTATGTTTGCCCCAGTAACCTAAGTGTGGGCAGAAAATGGGATGGAGCCTTTGCTTTATATATTCTAGGTAGATTTTCTAAGCCCTCTTTTTTCACATTCCTGGTGATTGCTCTGGCGACATTTAATAACCTCTTTGCTCTTTAGCAGAGTACTCATGAAACTGAAACTCTCCAACAGTGGGCTTGGTCACAAATTTGGGACTAAACTAGAGGAGTTGGGAATAAATTTTTGGTAGATAAGAGTTGCTGAGCTTGCTACATAGGGGTCCTTCTTCCACCACCCAATGCAGCAATGGTATTATGGTAGGTATCAAGCAAGTGTGGAGGGTCTCTTCATCATTAACCTACACAGCATGTTGAAGTGGAGGTGACAGGATTGTACAGTTAATCTCAAGTAGTGGTTTTGGATGTCTCCAGAAATTGTCAACATTTTCAAAGTCCCTACATTTTGCTGCAGCTAGTCTTACTTTCTGAAGATTTGGGTATA
Source organism: Mustela putorius furo (assembly GCF_011764305.1). NCBI lineage: Eukaryota > Metazoa > Chordata > Mammalia > Carnivora > Mustelidae > Mustela > Mustela putorius. Next base: position 34,413,902 of record NW_025421321.1, read on the forward strand.
AATCCACAGTGCTGGTTGTCTTTTGGGTATTTTACTACCTCAGCAGTCTCCTACTTGCAACTCAGAATCTTCTACAAGGTGAATTAAGTTGGAGCTATGATACACAGTACCACAGTTTAAGTTGGCTTGAGCAGCACCTTGATTCCTTGATGCTTGCTTATGAAGTTCTGCATGTGGATAGACATCTCTGTAAGAATCTGGTTGAGTGAGGGGTCATCCCTGGAGAGTAGCTCTACCTTGGTAACAGAGTCATTGATGGGAAAAACCTATTGACATTACGTTGGGCAACACAAGATTTTGCAAAAGCTTATTTGCCTTTGGCTCTCTTCCAGCCCCGTTTCATGTACCTTTCTGACAGTATGATCCCATTTTCCCAACATCCTGTACTTTTATTTTGCTTCCTGGTTATGCTGCTTCTCTATTTGCCATGTTTGCTCTTAAAGCCCTTAAATCCAGTACTTACTTAATTCCTCATTCCTTCATGCTTCCACTGAAACTGCTGTTAATCATTTCAGTTGATTATACCTAAGGAAGATCACTCTCCCTTCAACCTGCTTGCATCTCACCTCCAAGGAGGAGAAGTTTGGCTCTGCATGGATTGGTCAGGTTTGATGGCATTCATCTGGTCTCATTTTCTAAAATGTAGAGCCTTATCTAGAATGGAGTAAATAAGCCCATTTTATGGCAACTGCCCCAGTAGTCTTTTGTGTTACAGCTCCTTCCTAGGGCATTAGAGAGTTAAGGTGGGGTCTGTGTGGAGACTTGCTATGTTTGGAGGAAGGCCTGGTAGCATCCATCTGTATGTTTCTTTTTCTTCCTCTATTGTCTATTCTTTCCTTAAATCCTCTGCCCTTTGGGAGACCAGAGATAGGAGGTACCCCTTTTCCATGTGGAAGAGATGCCTCCCTTCCCATTCCATTTAAAATGCCAAGTGAAGATGTGATACAAACACACACATGCACACAAACTCACACACACAGTAGAGTATTACTCAGCCATCGAAAATGAAATCTTACCATTTGGAATGATGTGGATGGAACTAGAAGGTATTATGCTAAGCAAAATAAGTCAGTCACAGAAAGGTAATTATGTGTTTTCACTCATATGTGAAATTGAAGAAACAGAACAGACGAACCTAGGTGAAGGAAGGGAAGAAGGAAACAAATTGTAAGGCTCTTAACTCTAGGAAACAAAATGAGGGTCACTGGAGGGGATGTGGGTGGAGGGATGGGGTAGCTGGGTGATTGACATAAAGGAGGGCACTTGATGGAATGAGCACTGGGTGTTGTAGGCAACTGATGAATCACTAAACTCTACCTCTGAAACTAGTAATAATACTGTATGTTAATTGATTAAAAAAAAAAAAAGCTAAGTGATAACTAGGGTAGGATTCAGGGGAAGGAAAGCTACATCAGCCGTCTTAGTCTGGCCACGAGGAATTCTGCAGGCAGCAGAGCTCACCAGGTCTTGAGATCTACCTTGGGGTTTGGGGCCAAAGCCCTACCTGCTAATAAAGAAGAAATATTCCTACCATTGTCTTCTGTGCATATAGGTTTCTGGACCACTCTCCCCCATCCCAGGGCTGTGAGTATAGCTAAAACTGGGATTTGGGGGTTCCTACAGCTCCCCAGACAAATGCTTTAATTTTTGAAGGTCACATATTTATGGTGTCTGTCCATCTGTAGCTCCATCTCTATCTTCCTCAGAGTCTTTGGAAATCACTTACAACAAACATTTTTATAACTACTTTATGAATGAATGATTGAAAGTCCACTCTCTACAAGTACTATTTACATTTTAAATGGCTAGTAACTAACCTTAATTTTTATTCTGTTTATTTGTGTCAAGGTGCACAAGCAAGGGAATAATTTTGGGAAGAGTCAGAATTTAGACCACAATAACCTAATTTAGCATAAATTAAGCCATATGTCTATTTGTAGTTACTGTGGCTAGTACTTCATTTTTGATCACTGAGTGTAGAGACTGTATTTTACAGCCTTGGGTAATGATCACTTTTTAAGAAAATTTTATTTTATTTTTTTTCAGTGTTCCAAAATTCATTGTTTATACACCACACCAATGATCACTTTTTTTTTATTTAAAAGATTTTATTTATTCATTTGACAGACAGAGATCACAAGTAGGCAGAGAGGCAGGCAGAGAGAGAGGAGGAAGCAGACTCTCTGCTGAGCAGAGAGCCCGATGCGGGGCTCGATCCCAGGACCCTGGGATCATAACCTGAGCCGAAAGCAGAGGCTTTAACCCACTGAGCCACCCAGGTGCCCCACCAATGATCACTTTTTTTTTTTTTTTTTTTTTTTTTATTAAAGATTTTATTTATTTGACAGAAATCACAAGTAGATGGAGAGGCAGGCAGAGAGAGAGAGAGGGAAGCAGGCTCCCTGCTGAGCAGAGAGCCCGATGCGGGACTCGATCCCAGGGCCCTGAGATCATGACCTGAGATGAAGGCAGTGGTTTAACCCACTGAGCCACCCAGGCGCCCCAATGATCACTTTTAAATGGAATTCTGCCTGTTGGCTCTCTCAAAGGTAGCATGATTTCATGAGGGAATCCTGGCATAAGTATGGGATGATTGGGGCTGGGGTTGGGGGAATTTATCAACTGATCTTTCCTTAAGAGGGAAAGATCTTTGGTACTGGAATAAAGGCAGATTCTTCATTTGAATCTCAGTCCTAATTTCAGGGAGTTTTCAAAATACCTAAAAATTTATCTTCGAAAGGCAAGCTGGGGTCTTTCCATTTTTAGGATGCTCCAACAAATGAGGTTTACTGTTTTGAAATTTTTATAGTCCTTGTTAAATACAATTCTGAGTGGACAAACTATTTGAGCTTGTTATTTTTGGATGGTTCTTTGAAGTTCTTTTAACTCTTTTTAAGTCTTTTTTCTTTGATCTAAACTAGGGTTTCTCAGACTTTGTTAATATTGACATTTTGAGCCAAGTAATTCTTCATTGTGGGGAGCTGTGTTGTGCACTGTAGGAAGTTTAGCAGCATCTCTGGCCTGTATCTGCTAGATGCCAGCAGCATATTCCCCCACCCATGAGATGTAACAACCAAAAATGTTTATCAAAATTTTGCCAAATTTTGACATTGCCAGGTAGCCTCAGTTGAGAACCATTTGTTTATCAGTTTCCTTTGGGGATTAACATAGGGAAGAGCTGTCTGTCTCTCAAAGATATTTTGAACTCTGCTGGCATACTCCTGATCAACTGAAATGAGCTTCCTACTCTCTTGGATGCCATTTTAAAATGGCACTGTTACAGACGCAAACATACTTACACAGCGAAGTATTTGGGGAACTCATTTCTTTAGGTTTAGTCACACCTGCCATAGTAGCATGGGCAAAATTATTTAAGCATCTTAAGGAACAAGGCATTAGTTATTCCTTAACAGCAATGCAGAGAGTGATATGGCTGAACACATGTCATATAATCAGATTTTTAAAACTCTAACTCATCAATTGATGATGATAATATTCTTGGGCATTGCCCATGTTGTTAACCTCAGCAATCAAAATAAAGTAATCATGCTAATTACAACCCTCTCAAAACCCAGCTCAGTGCACTGTCCTTGTGCATGAGAGGCAAGCTGTGCCACAGTTGCTTCATGAGACTCTGATACCCCATAAAGGTTTTTAGTAGCTCATCCTGGGGCCAGACTAGTCACTCTGTCAGGGAAAGGAGAATTAGAGGTGAGTCCACAGGGAGACTGATGGTCTTTTCACTCAGGAATGGCCTTATGCACTGAAAATAGTTGTGAGTAGCCGGCTGGGCTTGATGGTCTGGAACCAGAGATTTAAGGTGCATCCAAGCCCAGCGAGCTGTGACTGTCCGAAGTGTTCTGGCTGACAGAGTCAGTCATCCACTAGAGCTGGATGGCTGAGAGGACATTAAAGGAAGACCCAGTAAATCCACAGTTATTGGAGACCTCTCTATTGGGAATTGAGGTGACAGTGTGCAGACCTGTGGGGTAGCCACACTTTATTACCAAATATCTTGAACTGACAGCCAGGCTAAGTGAGTAAAATGTGGTAAATCTGAAACTAGTCATGGCAAAGAGAATCCTAGTTATTGAATCAGAGATGGCTATACCATCAGATGTGAGAGCTCAGATATGAAAGTAACGGATAAAAATGTGGGTGAGGGTAGAGAGCATTGTTCTGCTTGGAAAAAAAAGGAAGGAAAGTATAAAAATCTAACTAAATTCAGGTTGTTTTTAAAAACGATGACATCCAACAGTTGTTTGCAAGAATTACATTAATTGTGGCCTTGAATTCCTTTTATGGCCTTACCTAATAAAAGACATCATACCTTCCAAATTCTCTACTCTATAATAATTAGACTATTATGCATAGCCTCAATAGCCAAATGACATGACAGGTCTAAAATATGCATAAAGCATTTACTGTTGGATTGTTACAGCAGAAGGAAAAATGACTTAAATTAATCCACATCATAGCAGTAAAAGGATGAATAGGGTGAAATGTAGTAAAACAAAGGGACAGAAATTTGGCAAAGTCACCCAAAGCCTGGGAAGACTTATGTGGTAAAAAAATAACCATGGATCTGACAGACTAAACAATAAAATTGCTTAGCTAATTAGTATCTTACATTGAGTGACTTAAGTGAAGATAAGTTGATGGGTATAATTGACAAATGCACACAAAAATTAACTTGGTACTGAAAACATTACAGAAATAGAAGGAAATTCAGGATTTGAAAAATTAAGTAATTCCAGGAAAACCAAATAAAATGTTCTTGTGCTTGACGCTAAAAAGCACCAGTTAGCTCTCACTGAGTGTGTTCCTCTAATATGTGTTATTGAATTGTTGGCAAGTGTTTATGAAGCTGTTGATATTGAATGGCTGACATTGTGGTTGTGAGAGCACCAAGTGGGGAGATGAACCATGGTATTGTCAACCTAGTGTCATATCTGAACAGGAGTTTGCTGAAGCAATCCAAAGAACAGTTCACTAGAAAGCAGCAGGTTCTGACTTGCAAATAATCTAGTCCAAGAAGCTCCCAGTAAAACATGAGAGTATTGCAAGATGTTTCCTGCAAACACCGTGTCAGTCATACATAAAGGTTGATTCATGACATCTGGAAACAGCTGCCTTTTACTGAAGACAATGAATTTTCAAATTGCATTAAATATAGCCTGTTCATATGCTTACCTGCCATCCACAAGTCATTGGCAGATATCTGGAGCTGAGAAGATTTCCTCACACTGTCAGAAAAATCAGCTCGTGACTAATACATAGAAAATATGTTATAATTTGGACAAAGAGGTAACAACAGATCCCCCGAAGGTCAGGGACTGTGAAGCAATCAGAAATGTTTGGAACTGTGATTGTAGTTGTTCAAAAGTGATGGATCTGGGGTTCCACAAGAGTGGACTGGCCTATACTACTGCTTCTTATTGGTTGTCTCTTTTGGGAGAGGCCTGGATAACCTGGGACCAGATCAATATCCGTAGACATCACCCAGAAAACTGTGATCTTCTCTAAACCTTGATAACTGCTAGTTATAGATGGTACTTTTCTTCTAGAGCTTAAACTTAAGAGTCAGGAATAACTGTATTCAAATGTGAGCTCTTAAGTGTGATGGTCCTAAGATTCTATGCTTCATTAAGTCTCATTTCTTTTCATTTTTAAAATGTGGATGATTGTGGTCCCAACATCTTTGGATTCTTATGAGGGTTGGATCAGATTAAAATCAGACAATGTACACAGAATGCTCTTTGGGGTGCCTGGGTGTCTCAGTGGGTTAAAGCCTCTGCCCTCGGCTCGGGTTGTGATCCCAGGGTCCTGGGATCAAGCCCCACATTGGGCTCTCTCCTCGGCAGGGAGCCTGCTTCCTCCCCTCTCTCTCTGCCTGCCTCTCTGCCTACTGTAATCTCTGTCTGTCAAATAAATAAAATCTTTAAAAAATAAAAAGTAAATCAGATAATGTACAAGTAATGCTCTTTAGCAGTTAAAATGTAAAATCTAGTTGGGTGGGGAATTTTTGTATTTTCCTAAACTTGCATGTCCTATTCTTTTTTTAGAGAGTGGGAAAATGTCTACAGGTCGGTAGACTGGAGCTGAGGTGGAATCCAGTGATTAACAGTAGAAATTGGCTGAGTTGTCAGGTTCAGTAGCCAGAGGAGTGAGTGCCAGTCGTCAGGGTAAGAGACAAAGAGGACAGTGTTAGGGTTAGTTCAAGGAGGATCGAGGGGTAACTGCATGGATAGGGATGAATGAAGCAGAGATTGAGAGCTGGGCAGTTAAGATTGGGATAGGATGTGGTGTGTAAAGTGGGAAAAAGCTTGAGTCCAGGAAGAAGGCAAGAGTATCAGGATGTTCTGCCTACTCAGTGCTAGTAGCATGGCATGGAAGTGGTTAGTGGGCTCAAAGTGCATGACTGCAGTAGACAGTACAAATCCCAAGATTTGCCTTTAACAAATCTATACCATTTGATGGGTTCCTAATAATAGTGTTTGCAATATAGAGATTATTTGGAAAATTCTTGCATCTTTCATTCTTGAGACATCTTCATGCTACTGCAACTGTGTTGATAATGATCTGAAACCTGGTCAATTGACTTTTTGTTTTTCCTTGATAGCCACGGTAGCAGATACTGTTACATGGTCATTACTGTTACATGGTCATAAACTCACTTTGTCTTCTTCCTGAACATATAGCTCAAATACATTTCCAAGCCTCCCTTTTGAAGCCAGGTAACTGCGTTCTAGCCCAAGCAATGTCAAGAGAAAGTAGTGTACACCACTCCAGGCCTGGCTCATAAAATCCTCCCATGAGCATCTTGCAAGCTCCCTTCTCTGGGTTGCTACAGTGACACTGACTTCTTTGCTGGTTTTGGAAGCCAAATATTGAAGTTAATAAAACCCGAGTAGAGAAGGAACCAGGCCCTTGCTTCACTCCTTGGGAGATAGCCACTCATCCAGGAATGCTAAATTGAACTATTACATGAGTCTATTATTCCAAGCAAGTGAAATGTTTGGGTTAGTTTGTTAAATCAGCTTATGTTACCTTTAAGTCATGGCTACCTAATGAAGGTGTTGGGTTTTTAGGAGCCCATAATTAATACCCCTCTCTTCTTTGTGTGATTTCAGAGCCAAATGAAAAATCTAACACAAGAGCCAGTCAGATGGAAACCAAATGGTTAACTGTAATCATTATATCAAATTGGCTTGCTAATATGTTCTACTTTCTTCACCCCATACCTCCAGTTTAGATGCCAGGAATGCCTGCTTTGAGTGAAGTTAGAATTTTTAAGGCAGATGTACTCATCTAGGATTACAGCATCACTCTGGTCTCAGGAAGAGAAGAAAAGAGACCAAATTCTTAGGGGTCATAGTTATCTCATAATTTAGAACTGTGTACCAATAGTTTTCTCTTTAGTCTGTGGACTATTTATGGGGATGGTGTGGTGGTCAGTTAGACCAGGAGTATTACTGTAATGGATGTCTCTCTCTACATGTCAACACAAGGATTGACATCCATATCTATAAACCACACATGCTCTAATGGGCACAAAACATGTTCCTTTTGAAACTCGTTTTACCACCATGGCCTTTACAAGAATACTTTTAAACCATCCAGAAACACTCCTGACTTTTGCCTCCTGTCAGTCTCCATTTGGAAAAGTCCTTCCCATTATTGACCAGGCTACCATGTGAGAACTGTTTATAGAGCAGTGAGGAAGGACACAAATCTCTAGTTTGTCAGATGAGCTGAATCAATGTTCAGAAATTAGGAGGCAGCATGTTCACGTAGATTACCTTTAGTTTTCCATATCTGTAGGTCTTGGGTGCCAGTGGATTTTGTTATTGTCCTGTGGAACATTTTCCATCATGGTTACGATTGATTTGGATCATCATGCCAATTGCTCGTGTGCAAACTGACTATTAATAAGGCCCCAGAGTCAGAATAGGTGAAGAGATGTGTCACCAGTCACATAAAAGAATGCAAATTTGATCTCTTACACTTATTAGAGGATCTGTCAGTTTATAAATCCTCCAGTTCTTTGTTTTGTTGCCAAATGGAATGAAGCATTATTACAGCTTTCAGCTCACAAAAGTACCTTTAAATTAAAGGGGGTACTCCTTAAAGCAGTGACTTTTTCAGGAAGATTTGTTTGGTCTATTTTTGTTTTGTTTTGTTTTCCCCATTTTATTGAGAAATAATTGACATATGTCAATGTATGTGTTTAAGGCATATAGTATGATGGTTTGATTTACATATATTGTGAAATGATTACCATGATAGGTTTAGCTAACATCCATCTTCTCATATACAGTAGAAAGAAAAGAATAAAAGAATGAAGGAAAAATAGATTTTTCTCTTTGTGATGAGAACTCTTCTTAAGATTTACTCTTTTAACAGCTTTCCTATATATCATACAGCAGTGTTGGGTATAGTCATCAGTTTGTACTCTACATCTCTAGTACTCTTGATAATGAGGTATACTTTTGGACCACCCTCCTTCATTCTTCCCTTCCCTTTCTACTGCCTCTGGTAACCACAAATCTCATCTCTTTTTCTATGAGTTTTTTTTTTTTCTTAGATTACCCGTGTGAGTGAGATCATATAATACTTATCTTTCTCTTTCTGAATTATTTCAGTTAGCATAATGCTTTCAGGATCTATCTGTGTTGCTGCAAATGGTAGGATTTTCTCATTTTTTTGGCTGAATAATATTCTATTAAATATATAATGCTCCTTGTTATATTCCAGCCTAATATTCTGCTTTATATTCATATCTATATAGCTGTCTCTATCTACCACAACTTCTTTATCCATTTATCCATCAGTGGATACTTATGTTGTTTCCATGTTTTGGCTGTTGTAAATAATGTTGCTGTAGACATGGAAGCAGTTATCTTTTCAAGTTAGTGTTTTCCTGACATTTGGATACATTCCCAGAACTCATTGCTGAATCATGCGTTAGGTTTTTTTTTTTTTTTTTAAAGATTTTATTTATTTGACAGAGATAACAATTAGGCAGAGAGGCAGGCAGAGAGAGAGAGAGAGAGAGAGAGAGAAAGGAGGAAGCAGGATCCCTGTGACATGCAATAGTTTTATTTTTAATTTTTTGAAGATCTTCTATATTGTTTTCCATGGTAGCTGTACCAATTTACAGTGCTACCAGCAGTACCAGGTGTTCATTTTTCCTCCACATTCTTGCCAGCATTTGTTATCTCTTGTCTTTTGGTGATGGGCATTCTAAAAGATGGGAGGTGATATCTCATTGTGGTTTTAATTTGCATTGCCAAAATGACTGGTGATGTTGAGCAACTTTTCAGGTACTTGTTGGCCAATCATACATCATCTTTGGGGAAATGTCTGTTCAGGTCCTTTGTCCATTTTTTAATTAGGTTATTTGTTTTTTAGCTATTGAGTTGCATGAGTTTTGTGTGTGTGTGTGTGTGTGTATGTATATGTATGTATATATTTATGTTTTGGATATTAGCTCCTTATCAGATACCTGGCTTACAAATACTTTTTTCCCTCTCTGTAGTCTGTTTTTTCAGTTTGTTGGTGACTCCTTTCAATTTGTAGAAACTTTTTGGTTTGATATAGTTCCACATTTTAATTTTGATTTTGTTGCCACTGCTTAGTTGTCATATCCAAAAAATCAGGCCTATGTCAAGTTTTGTTTCCTATATTTTCTTCTAGGAGATTCATGTTTTAGGAATCTCATGGTTTTAGTTCTTACATTTGAATCTTTAATCCACTTCAATTTAATTTTTGTTATTGGTATAATATAAGCATCTAGTTTAATTTTTCATGTGAATATTCAGCTATCTGCTTTGTCTCTTATAAGTTTGCTTGTGGAGTGAATCCTTAAAGAATAAAACTAAACAGCACTGACTTAGGGTTTAAGATCAGACATCAAGGCCAAAAGCACGCCAAAAGCACTTCATAAGCTATTTGCTGTACATGGCTAACCTTGAGCTGCCTGCCAGCTCAAAAGAACAGTAGTCTAGCTATTAAGCAGAATAAGAAACTTGGAGATGATCTACAACTGGAGTAGGATATCAATGAGTTTAAGTCAGCCCACATGATGGAAAGAGATTCTAATCTGATGTTCAGATCATGGTCAGGAAATTGAAATCTTTTGAGCTTAGAGGACTAATGAGGAGTTCATAAACATCTGGTTGTGCTAGTATTAAGAAGAGCTGGTCACCTAGGAATAAAAGAGAAACTGAATAAAACATTCTCCATCATCATCATCATCATCATCATCATCATTGTGATTATTAACAACAGACTTAAATTTTCAAGACTTCCTCTCATTTAAATGAAAAAATATCTTAAATTCTATAAAGCTCTATGTGCTAGTTAATATTCTGTTACTTAACTTGAGTTTTACAATAATCCAGGCAGGTAGGGAAGAAAGGGGATTATTTTCAACATATGTAAGGGACAAGATGTGGGTCATTGTTGTGTGATGATACTTATTGTGGAGGACAGCAAAGAATAAATGACTAAATGAAGACTTTGAGGTCCCCAGACAATGCCAGAGAGTACTGGGAAAATGATCTGAATTGACTCTGAGTAGCAAGGGGAAGGATCCTTCTGTCCTACAGGCAAGAGAGTCAGTGAAAGTCTACAATTCAGTTTCTGCACAGATTGCAAAATTGAATGCTGATTAAGTTCAAACATTTAGAAATTGACCTGTCCACATGCCCACAGAACTGTGGTCTGGGCCTGGTAATACAAAAGCAGCACTGACCACTTCCCTACAGTTTTATAGCTGAGTCAGGTTTAGAAATAGATCAAATGTTTTTGTTTAGCTAGCTAAACATTGGTTAAGATGAGCCAAAAATGACACTTCACAGTGAAGTGTTGGTTATAGGAACTCAAAGTAGGATAGTGTGGAAAACATTGGCTTGATATAATTGGATGCAGGAGTAGAGTAGCTAATGAGAATTATACTTGGAATTAGAGGAGCACGTTACTTATTTTTATACAAGACAGGCTGTACAAGACAGATTATAACTGGGTCAGTAAGTGACTAGAGTATAAACAAGGCACTAGAGTGTAAAACAATATTTATAATAGCACAAGTCATGGGGAGACTCTACATTGAAACTATATCCACATATTTGGACCTGTAGAACATAGGGTCTCCTGTTTATTTTAAAAAATTATTAATGTGGATATTATTCCTGTTCACAAAACTGAAATGTCCCAAGAACATACATGAGAAGATAAAAAATATAGGCTACACTGAGACAAATTTGAAGATTGCAGTTCACAAGTCAGGCAATTCATTAATCCAGCTACCAGGTAGACAACAAATGAGCCTCTTTGCCTTGGACACTGATTAGAAGCCACACAATGTTGTCTCTCAACCACAGGCAATAGTCAGTCTTGATATGTTAAAACCATGTTTTTATTTCAGAGCACTGTAATTCTAGATGCCTGACACAATTGGGATATTAGGAAGCTCAAAAATACTTCAATACAGTTCAAGTCCCCTTTGCTATAAAGTGATTCATGAAACCAGACCAATCTGAGATATATAAATATTAAATAATAGAACCTAGAATTTATAGGACTCCTGCCTTTCCAAGAGTATGAAATGTTTTCACACAAACTCTGTTTGACTTAGGTTGATGTCTTCTCCATGAAATAATGCAGGGAAGAGGAACATTCCCATTTGAGAGAGGGAAGACCCAAGACATAGACAGGTGAGGTGGTTTAGCCAGCATCTGAGTATCAGAAAAGCAGAGCCAGATGTTTCAATTCATCCACCACTTTCCCACAAATGCTGATGATTCAGATTCTCATGAATTATTCTAGGGGCACCAAACACACTGTAGAGGGCCGCTTTCTCATCTGCTTTCTCATACTGTTAGAATCTCTCTGCCAGTTCTATGTCCTTTGACTTGAAGATTTCTCCTACCCGTGAGACAAATAGAAAATTAAAGAGTTTCTTTGGAAGTCAAGAAAAATTATTGCTGTTTTGTGGAAGGGAGGACAACTTGGTTAATTGCTGCTCTGCCACGTTGGAAATGTTGAAAAATCAGTACCAAAGACTTAGTTAAAGCTTAAAAGAAATAGCCGCAGGGTGATAAGCCACATGCCATGGCTAGGGGGTGCTAGGGTAGTAAATCCAGGAGGTGGTTTTCATGTGTAGTGTATAATTTGGGCCCTGACAGAGCTCAGATGAGGAATAGGCCTATATAACTATTGATCCACAGAGCTATCAGGGACATCATTTAACTTGATGGCTCGTGTTGGTCCCTTAGGATATGGAGTCAGCTTTAACCTGCAAGGAAAAAAAATTAAAGGTAAATGAAAGGAATAGAAGGGGAAAACCATGAACAGTTTTCCATACTCTTCCTTGTAATAAGAAACATTTTCAAATGACCCTGTTTTTCAGCTGTCCTGGTAAGTATCTATTTATTTCATTCATTTAGTTACCTAATTATATTGAGACATGCCAATCATTTAACATTCTGTTACACATTTACAGATAGATCATCCCACCTATTTTTCAACAGTGATTATTACAGCCAAGGAGACAAAGGGAAACAGGCTGCCCCTGGCCACAGTCAGGCACAATCACAGGCCAATATAAGACTCCAAAGGGGGAAATGAGATGCTGCCATCAGGTAGGTGGAGTTGGTTGACAGTCAAATGTAGAGGTATCTCTTTTCTTTGAGACTTTGCTATACTAGGAACTATAGGAACTGGTGTGTTTTAGGCCTTTAATCCAGTGCAACCATTCCTTTAGATCATCCAGCATATTCCTAAGCTGTGCATCTGACTCCACATTTAACCCATCTCTGACACTTGTGTTTTCTTCCCGCACCCTTTCTCTGGCCCCTTTGCATTCTTTTTTTAATTACATTTAAAAAATTAACATATAATGTATTATTAGCCCCAGGGGTACAGGTCTGTGAATTTCAGGCTTATATACTTCACAGCACTCACCATAGCATATACCCTCCCCAATGTCCATAACCCAACCACCCTCCCCCTACCCCCTTTTGTGTGATTAAGAGTCTCTTACGGTTTGTCTCCTTCCAGATCCCATCTTGTTTCATTTTTTCCTTCCCTACCCCCAAACCCCCCAATTTGCCTCTCAAATTCCTCATATCAGGGAGATCATATGATAATTATCTTTCTTTGATTGACTTATTTCATTCAGAATAATACCCTCTAGTTCCATCCACATTGTTGCAAATGGCAAGATTTCATTTCATTTGATGGCTGCATAGTATTCCATTACACACACACCCATCCTCACACATCCACACACCACATCTTCTTTATCCATTCCTCTGCTGATGGACATCTAGGTTTTTTCCATAGTTTGGCTATTGTGGACATTGCTGCTATAAACATTTGGGTGCATGTGGCCCTTTGGATCACTACATTTGTATCTTTAGGGTAAATACCCAGTACTGCAATTGCTGGGTCATAGGGTAGCTCTATTTTCAACTTTTTGAGGGACCCTCCATGCTGTTTTCCAGAGTGGCTGCATCAGCTTGCATTCCCACCAACAGGGTAGGAGGGTTCCCCTTTCTCCGAATCCTCACCAATATCTGTCGTTTCCTGACTTGTTAATTTTAGCCATTCTGACTGGTGTGAGGTGGTATCTCACTGTGATTTTGATTTGTATTTCTCTGATGCTGAGTGATGTGGAGCACTTTTTCATGTGTTTGTTGGCCATCTGGATGTCTTCTTTGCATAAATGTTTGATCATGTCCTCTGCCCATTTCTTGATTGGATTATTTGTTTTTTGGGTGTTGAGTTTGATAAGTTCTTTATAGATTTTTGATACTAACACTTTATCTGATATGTCCTTTGCAAATATCTTCTCCCATTCTGTCAGTTGTCTTTTGATTTTGTTAACTGTTTCCCTTTCTGTGCAAAAGCTTTTGGTCTTGATGCAGTCCCAAGAGTTCATTTTTGCCCTTGCTTCCCTTGCCTTGCAATGTTTTTAGAAAGAAGTTGCTGCGGCTGAGGTCAAAGAGGTTGCTGCCTGTGTTCTCCTCAAGGATTTTGATGGATTCCTTTCACACATTGAGGTCCTTCATCCATTTTGAGTCTCCTTTTGTATGTGGTGTAAGGAAATGGTCCAGATTCATTTTTCTCATTGTGGCTGTCCAGTTTTCCCAGTTTGTTTTCCCCATTTGTTGAAGAGACTGTATTTTTTCCATTGGACATTCTTTCCTGCTTTGTCAAAGATTAGTTGACCATAGAGTTGAGAGTGTATTTCTGGGCTCTCCATTCTGTTCCATTGATCTATGTGTCTGTTTTTGTGCCAGTACCATACTGTCTTAATGATGACAGCTTTGTAATAGAGCTTGAAGTCTGGAATTGTGATGCCACCAACTTTGGCTTTCTTTTTCAACATTCCTCTGGCTATTCAGGGTCTTTTTTGGTTCCATAAAAATTTTAGGATTATTTGTTCCATTTCTTTGAAAAAAATTGATGGTATTTTGATAGGGATTGCATTAAATGTGTAGATTGCATTAGGTAGCATAGACATTTTCACAATATTTGTTCTTCCAATCCATGATCATGGAACAGTTTCCATTTCTTTGTGTCTTCCTCAGTTTCTTTCATGAGTACAGATTATAGTTTTCTGAGTACAGATTCCTTGCCAATTTGGTTAGGTTTATTCTTGGGTATCTTATGATTTTGGGTGCAATTGTAAATGGAATTAACTCCTTAATTTCTATGTCTTCTGTCTTGCTGTAGGTGTATAGAAATGCAACTGATTTACGTGCATTGATTTTATATCCTGCCACTTTACTGAATTTCTGTGCAAGTTCTAGCAGATTTGGAATGGAGTCTTTTGGGTTTTCCACATAAAGTATCATACCATCTGCAAAGATCACTCTTAGTTTAACTTCTTTGCCGATTTGGATGCCTTTAATTTCTTTTTGTTGTCTGATTGCTGAGGCTAGTAGTATAGTACTATGTTTAATAGCAGAGGTGATAATGGACATCCCTGCTGTGCTCCTGACCTTAGTGGAAAAGCTCTCCGTTTTTCTCCATTGAGAATGATATTTGCTATGCATTTTTCATAGATGGTTTTGATGATATTGAGGTATGTACCCTCTATCTCTACACGTTGAAGGGTTTTGATCAAGAAAGGATGCTGTACTTTGTCATTTGCTTTTTCAGCATTTATTGAGAGTATCATATGGTTCTTGTTTTTTTCTTTTATTAACGTACTGCATCACATTGATGGATTTGCGGATGTTGAATCAAGCTTGAAGCCCTGGAATAAATCCCACTTTGTTGTGGTGAATAATCCTTTTAACATACTGTTGGATCCTATTGGCTAGTATTTTGGTGAGAATTTCCGCATCTGTGTTCATCAAGGATATTGGTCTGTAATTCTCTTTTTTGATGGGTCTCTGTCTGGTTTTGGAATCAAGGTGATACTGGCCTCATAAAATGAGTTGGGAAGTTTTTCTTCCATTTCTATTTTTTGGAACAGTTTCAGGAGAATAGGTATTAATTCTTTTTTAAATGTTTGGTAGAATTCCCCTGGGAAGCGGTCTGGTCCTTGGCTCTTGTTTGTTGGGAGATTTTTGATGACTGCTTTAATCTCCTTACTGGTTATGCTTCTGTTCAGGCTTTCTATTTCTTCCTGGTTCAGTTTAGGTTTCTAGGAATGCACCCATTTCTTCCAAATTGTCAGATTTGCTGGTGTATAGTTGCTCATAATATGTTCCTATAATTGTTTGTATTTCTTTGGTGTTGGTTGTGATCTCTCCTCTTTAATTCGTGATTTTATGTATTTGGGTCCTTTCTCTTTTCTTTTTGATAAGTCTGGCGAGGGGTTTATCAATCTTATTAATTCTTTAAAAGAACCAGCTCCTAGTTTTGTTGATTCATTCTATTGGTTTTTTGGTTTCCATTTCATTGATTTCTGCTCTGATCTTTATGATTTCTCTTCTCCTGAAGTGTTTAGTCTTTCTTAGCTGTTTTTTCTCAAGCTCCTTTAGGTGTACGGTTAGGTTGTGTATTTGAGACATTTCTTATTTCTTGAGAAAGGCTTGTATTGCTATATACTTTAAGGACTGCCTTTGCTGTGTCCCACAGATTTTGAACCATTGTGTTTTCATTTTCATTTTCATTTGTTTCCATCAATTTTTTTCAATTTGTCTTTAATTTCCTGGTTGACCCATTCATTCTTTAGTAGGATGCTCTTTAGCCTCCATGTATCTGGGTTCTTCCCAACTTTCCTCTTGTGATTGAGTTCTAGTTTCAGAGCATTGTGGTCTGAAAATGTGCAGGGGATGATCCCAATCTTTTGGTACTGGTTGAGACCTGATTTGTGCCCCAGGATGTGATCCATTCTGGAGAATGTTCCATGTGCTTTAGAAAAAGAATGTGTATTCTCTTGCTTTGGGATGGAATGTTCTGAATATATCTGTGATGGTCTATCTCGTTCTATCTGTGATGTTCTATCTCGTCTATCTAGTGTGTCATTTAAGGCCTTTATTTCCTTGTTGATCTTTTGCTTGGATGATCTGTCCATTTCAGTGAGGGGGGGTGTTAATGTCCCCTACTATTATTGTCAATGATCTGACATATTACCAATGTCCGTATTGATCAGGTCCCCAACCTTCAGTACTGCTTCTTGTTCTTTGATTTTGTTATTAATTGGTTTATATAGTTGGCTGCTCGCATGTTAGGGGCATAGATATTTAAAATTGTTAGATCTTCTTGTTGGATAGACCCTTCGAGTATGATATAGTGTCCTTCCTCATCTCTTATTATGGTCTTTGGCTTGAAATTCAATTGATCTAAGGATTGCTACCCCAGCTTTCTTTTGATGTCCATTGGCATGGTAAATTGTTTTTCACCCCCTCACTTCAAATCTGAAGGTGTCTTTGACTCTAAAATGAGTTTTTGTAGACAGCATAATGATATTTTTTTAATCCATTCTGATACCTTGTGTCTTTTGATTGGGGCATTTAGCCCTCTTACATTACATTGAAAGATATGAATTTACTGTATATTGTCTCTGTTCCTTTCTGGTCTACTACTTTTAGGCTCTCTCTTTGCTTAGGGGACCCCTTTCAATATTTCCTGTAGAGCTGATTTGGTGTTTACAAATTCTTTTTGTTTTTGTCTGTCTTGGAAGCTTTTTATCTCTCCTTCTATTTTCAGTGATAGCCTAGCTGTATATAGTATTCTTGGCTGCATGTTTTTCTGTTAGTGTTCTGAATATATCATGCCAGTTCTTTCTGGCCTGCCAGGTCTCTCTGGATAAGTCTGTTGCCAGTCTAATATTTTTACCATTGTATGTTGCAGACTTCTTGTCCTGGGCTGCTTTCAGGATTTTCTTTTTTGTCACTGAGACTTGTAAGTTTTACTATTAGATGATGGGGTGTGTACCTATTTTTATTGATTTTGCAGGGGTTTCTCTGTGCCTCCTGGATTTTGATGTTGTTCCCTTTGCCATATTGGGGAAATTTTCTACAATAATTTACTCCAGTATACCTTCTGACCCCTCTCTCCTTCTTCTTCTTCTGGAATCCCAATTATTCTAATATTGTTTTGTCTTAAGGTATCACTTATCTCTCAAAATCTCCCCCCGTAATCCAGTAGTTGTTTGTCTCTTTTTTCCTCAGCTTCTTTATTCTCTGTCATTTGCTCTTCTTTATCACTAATTCTGTCTTCTGCCTCATTTATCCTAGGAGTAAGAGCTTCTATTCTTGATTGCACCTCATTAATACCTTTTTTTTTTTAAATTTCAACTTGGTTAGAATTTAGTTCTTTTATTTCTCCAGAAAAGGCTTTTATTTCTCCAGACAAGTTTCTCTAATATCTTCCATGCCTTTTTCGAGCCCAGCTAGCGCCTTGAGAATCGTCATTCTGAACTCTAGATCTGACATATTACCAATGTCCGTATTGATCAGGTCCCCAACCTTCAGTACTGCTTCTTGTTCTTTTTTTTGTGGTGAGTTTTTTCGCCTTGTCATTTTATCCAGATAAGAATATATGAATGAGAGAATAAAATACTAAAACAGTGGCAAAGACGCCAGAAAAATGTACACTAACCAAATCAGAAGAGACCCCAAATCAGTGGGAGAAGAAAGGGGGTAGAAAAAAGTAAAAAAAAAAGTTAAAAAAATTTATTAGACTGGTGAATAGAACAGAGCCACCCACTTGATTTTGGGTGTATTTTGGTCTCTTAGAAGAAACTACCTTCCAAAATTTTGAAGAACGAAAAACTTACATATATATACTAAAATAAGGGTAAACACGATGAAGAGATAGAATATGACTGTAAAGATGAACATTTTTAAAAAATTCTTAAAAATGAATTGATAAGATAATTTGGTTGGAAAAAGAAAGTAGAGGAATTTGTTCAGGCGGGAGACTAGAACAGCCCTGTGCTAGATTTAGGGTATATTTTGATCTATTAGAAGAATTTGTATTCAAACAACTTTTTAGAAGAAAAAACCCTATATGTATACAAAAAGTAAAGTTAGATACAATGAAGGATAAAATATGACTATAATAATGAAGGTTTAAAAAGATTTTTTTAGAAAGGTATTGTGGAGATAAACTAGTTAAAAAATGTTAAAAGAGGAAAGAGGAAAAGTTAAAAAATTAGAATAAGAAAAAATTTTTTTAATTTAATTAACTTTGCATAACTAAAGGATTATGGGGAGAAAGCCATGAATTCTATGCTTTGCTTTCCCTCCCTCTGGAATTCCACTCTTCTCCTTGATCAGTGAGCTTGGTCTTAGCTGGATGCTCTTCTTCTGGAGGAAGAGCCTGTTGCCTGTGATTCTCAGATGTCTTTGCCTGAGGTGGAATTACACTGCCCTTTCCAGGAGCCAGGCTAAGTAATCTTCTTGGGTTCACTCTCAGGACTTTTTGTTCCCTGAATGCTTTCCGTAGAGATCTGGAAGATGGGAATGAAAATGGCGGCCTCCTTATCTCTGGCCCGGAGGAGCCGGGAGCTTGGGGCCCCACTCCTCAGTGTGTCCTCAGAGAAAAGCACTCAATCATTCCCATTTCCCTGATCTCTGGCCACACTCCGAGCTTACTCAGCCTGTGACTGAGTGTTTCTGTTTCTGGCACACAGCCCCATTTGGAGTCTCCAAACTCAGCAGATCCCTGCCTCCAGAGAAGGAAGGTGGATTTCCCTGGATCTGCCATTTTGGGGTCCTTACACAAAGAGCTGTGGTCTGACTGTGCCATGGATCACAGTTTAAGGTAATACAGAGCTGAGACCTCACTCCTTGGCTCCATCTCTGTAGCTGGCTTCCCCACTCTAATACCTGTAAACACTGCTACACTCAGATAAGCCCAATCCTTCTGTGACCCCGCAGGACCTGAGACTACACTGTCCCCGTCTCCATGAGGGCTTCACCCCCACTTGGCCTCTGGAGCGATGTCCCTCAGTGAAGCAGACTTTTAAAAGTTCGAATTTTGTGCTCCGTTGCTACACCACTTGCCAGGAGCCAGCCTCTACCCCTGCGATCTATCTTCCCTTTGCTTTGGATTCACTTCTCCGCAGTCCTACTTTTCAGAAAGTGGTCGATTTTTCTGTTTCTAGAATTGCTGCTCTTCTTCTTTTCAGTCTCCTGTTGAGTTTGTAGGTGTTCGGAATGGTTTGATAACTATTTAGTTGAACTCCTGCTACCTGATGTCATCTCATTCTGCTACTCCTCCGCCATCTTGACTCCTCCCCCCACTTTGCATTCTTTCTTCATTCTACCTTCCTACCTGTTTGCCCTTTTGCTGGTTTCTTATCCCCTCATGAATTATCTGTTGATGGTCTTGCTTCATTCTGTTGCCCTAATAGTTGGCACCACTGCTCTAGTTTGGTTTGTTTTCTTTTTCTTTGACTACAGTTCAGACCGTCCTTCCAGTTATATGGCTTTCAGCTGCGTTTGGTAAACACTCCATTTGGTACTGGCCACATTCCAGAAACATAAACCTCAGGGTATGCTTTCAAGGAGGTAGTGTTCCTTCTGGTTTCACATCGTGCTAAGGGGATAGAATTGCACATATTAAAGGCTAAAAAAATCAAAATCCTAATGCAAATTCATTACTGGTATTTTGTTTATTTCTACCATTAACTTAAATTTTTTTTTTTTTTGTAATTTGCTTACAGTAATTTCCCACTGTTGGGAACAAATAAGATCCTTGCACGTCATATCTATTAATGTACACACGTTCCTTCAGACCCAAGGAACTTGAAGGTGAGGACAGTTGCTTGTAGAATTTGTTATCCTTTAAGGTGCACTCTCTCTCTTGTTCTAAGTTTTGAAATTCCAGTTACTTAACAGTGTTATGCATATGTATTTCTATACAATACAGTGATTCAACAATTCCATATGTCACCTGGTGCTCATCACTCCAAAGTACACTCTGATTAATTATTTCGGTGCTCATCACTACAAGGTATACTCTGAATAATTATTATTTGTTTCATTGAACTAATTTGTGAATTGGAAGGAAAAAGTTTTCCGTGTTGCATCTTCTAAAAAGGGAAACCTCCACTTTTTTTGTCACCCTGGCTCCATGTTCTTTCAGGTCTTCTTCTAAGTCCTCTAAGTGCTTGACCTTTGTCCTTTTTACCTTGTCCTCAGTACTCATAGTCTGGTATGCTTCTTGGTCTGGTCTTAGCAGCCTTCTCAGGTCCCACAATCTCTCTCATGATTCCCTAATCTATAAATTGAACCCACACTTTTTCCCTTTTCTCTCTAAGTGCCTAGTGGGCATCTCTATTTGATTATCATAAATAAATTTTCAGTAAAAATCTGAAACCCATAATCATCAACTTCTCCTTTCCAAACCTGGTCATCAGCCTATATTCTCACTTTCTCTCTCCCTGGCCTCCTCCCTGAGCTCCTTGGCTTCATTTTTGTCTCACTTATCCCCACTATATACAGTATATGATAGGAGTTCAGTAGATGTTGAATTAATGAATGAATAAATCCATATCTAAGTCAAGAACAAAGATTGAGGGGTGAATACAAGAAAAATGTGAGCAGTTAGGGTTCAGCTAGGTGTGGTAAGGACATTTCTCTTCCCTTGCCAACTAGGATCCAATAGTACTGATTGTCTGAAGTGCTATGTTTTAGGGATAAGATAGGTTCAGCAGGTTAGACTATAGAAGTCCAATAAGAAGGCATAGGAGAAGAATGCTACAGCCTTCTTGCCAGGAATTTACCACTTTTATTTGGTGGGCAGTAGGATTTCTTCCAATTTATAGAGTGCTATGAAGAACATGACACTGAGAAGTATCACAGATAAACAGTTGTGTATAGGGTGGGTTGTGGTGGAAAGACTGGAGTGAGCCTTTATTGTGTGAATATGTGTATCACTGTGGATGTGCTTGTTGGGTACAAATGGAAAGGATTCCTTCATCTTGATTCCTGTAATGCATAATTATCATGTCTGTATCCCAGTTTGTTCTATTGTTCCTCACTTCCTAGAAAGTGGTCATCTTATTTCTGAACACTTGTTAATGAAAGTTTTCTTGTGTTATTCCCTCTTTGCCTTAATAGGTGATTTTAGGATCAATGGCTCAGGTGGACTGCCCTACAATAGTTTCTCCTAAGAAACTTCCAAAGCTAGAAATCCCTTTACTTTATTACTTATGTCCCCCATAGGAATTGGTAAAAAGTGAGTCTTTGTAAACAAAATGTAAGATTGTAACAAGATGTAAACAAAAACCTTAATGTTGAGTTTGAGGAGTTTTTTATAGATCCTGGATATCAACCTTTTGTCTGTACTGTCATTTGCAAATCTCTTCTCCCATTCCGTGGGCTGCCTCTTTGTTTTGTTGACTGTTTCCTTTGCTGTGCAGAAGCCTTTGATCTTGATGAAGTCTCAAAAGTTCATCTTCGCTTTTGTTTCCTTTGCCTTTGGAGACATATCTTGAAAGAAGTTGCTGTGGCTGATATCGAAAAGGTTACTGCCTATGTTCTCCTCTAGGATTCTGATGGATTCCTGTCTCACGTTGAGGTATTTTATCCATTTGAGTTTATCTTTGTGTACTGTGTAAGAGAATGGTCGAGTTTCATTTTTCTACATATAGCTGTCCAGTTTTCCCAGCACCATTTATTGAAGAGACTGTCTTTTTTCCACTGTATATTTTTTCCTGTTTTGTTGAAGATTATTTGAGCATAGGTTGAGGGTCCATATCTGGGCTCTCTACTCTGTTCCCCTGGTCTATGTGTCTGTTTTTATGCCAGTACCATGCTGTCTTGGTGATCACAGCTTTGTAGTAAAGCTTGAAATCAGGTAACATGATGCCCCCAGTTTTATTTTTGTTTTTCAACATTTCTTTAGCAATTCTGGGTCTCTTCTGATTCCATACACATTTTTGGATTATTTGCTCCAGCTCTTTGAAAAATACCAGTGGAATTTTGATCGGAATGGCATTAGAAGTATAGATTGCTCTAGGCAGTATAGACATTTTAACAATGTTTATTCTTCCGATCCAAGAGCATGGAATGGTCTTCCATCTTTTTGTGTCTTCTTCAGTTCTTTCATGAGTGTTCTGTAGTTCCTTGAGTACAGTTCCTTTACCTCTTTGGTTAGGTTTATTCCCAGGTATCAGACAATCATATTTAAAAATGGGCAGAAGATATGAACAGACACTTCTCCAATGAAGACATATGGCTATCAGACACATGAAAAAAATGTTCATCATAACTAGCCATCAGGGAGATTCAAATTAAAACCACATTGAGTTACCACCTTACACCAGTTAGAATGGCCAAAATAAGCAAGACAGGAAACAACATGTGTTGGAGAGGATGTGGAGAAAGGGGAACCCTCTTACACTGTTGGTGGGAATGTAAGTTGGTGCAGCCACTTTGGAAAACAGTGTGGAGATTCCTCAAGAAATTAAAAATAGAGCTTCCCTATGAACCTGCAATTGCACTACTGGGTATTTACCCCAAAGATACAGATGTAATAAAAAGAAGGGTCATATGTACCCCAATGTTTATAGCAGCAATGGCCATGGTCGCCAAACTGTGGAAAGAACCAAGATGCCCTTCAACGGACGAATGGATAAGGAAGATGTGGTCCATATACACTATGGAGTATTATGCCTCCATCAGAAAGGATGATTACCCAACTTTTATAGCAACATGGACAGGACTGGAAGAGATTATGCTGAGTGAAGTAAGTCAAGCAGAGAGAGTCAATTATCATACGGTTTCACTTATTTGTGGAGCATAACAAATAACATGGAGGACAAGGGAAGATGGAGAGGAGAAGGGAGTTGAGGGAAATTGGAAGGGGAGGTGAACCATGAGAGACTATGGACCCTGAAAAACAATCTGAGGGTTTTGAAGGGGCGGTGGGTGAGAGGTTGGGGGAACCAGGTGGTGGGTATTATAGAGGGCACGGATTGCATGGAGCACTGGGTGTGGTGCAAAAACAATGAATACTGTTATGCTGAAAAGAAATTAAAAAAAAAAAAAACTTCCATGTTATCAGAGGTTACCCATGCATCCTGAGGCTAGAGGTCGTGATGCAACAGAATGAGTTCAAATGGTCTGACATATCCAGAAGTGTGAACATTTACACCTTTATTGTATGCACAGAGGTATGACATATTTTATTTGCGCTGTAGCCCTGCCAAGAGCATTTGGACTGTGTATGGGCAGAATCACAAAATGTTGCTGAAACTTAGGACAAATCAAACCAAAGCTTGATTTTCCTCTTCTTCCTACCCTAAGAAACAATTTGCCTCCTTTTAAATAAAATTGCTCTCATGTAGTTCATCTAGTTAATACTGGAGGGAGTAAGCATCCTCTGTGCTTGAACATAGAGAAGAGAGCAAGACTGATGTTCCTAGGGGCTCTGGGAACTGTCTCTCATCTCTTAGGATTTATAGAACTTTACATGTTTAATATTTACACTAGAAATTCTGAGGATCCAGAGAAGCTCAAGGTTATGGGACTGGGGTATGCTGCTGGTTGAAAGTCAAATAGGGTAAAACTAAGTACAGTCATCTGATATTGACAAAAGAGTTTACTGGTGGCCTGAAGACATGTGACTACAGTATATGCATTTTTGATTTGAGAAAGTTTCAAGTATGTCCTGTGCCATCTTGGTATATAGGCTAGACATCTACTGCTTTCCATCTGAAATTGCCCATTTGTAGATCAACACAATTCTACACACTTTAGCATAATTTTGAGGTTACTCTCATTAGAGTAGAAATTAGGAGATACAAATTGTATCCCAGTTGCTGCTCTGCTTCTAATTTATTTAGAACAAATCACTTAATATTTTATGTATGTATGTCCTGCACTTTAAGATGGGTACAGTACCTACTCTACATACTTCACCTCATCATTGTAAAGATGAGGTGAGCTTTGCTGTGAATGGGTAGTACATGTTGAGATGGACCCAGCCTAGAGAACCTGCAAGTATGTGATTGGAGAACTAAGAGGTGCCTTAGTGGTACAAATGGAAGACGTGAGGAAATGGAGGCAGCTAGAGAAAGCAGTGTGAGCATAAAGCATACAGACTATGGTACCACTAAGAAATCACATACCGTTAGAAGGATGCAGATATTTTCCGAACAATATTTCTTTCAGTCAGTCCACTATCCACACACACCATATTATTATGCAGCAGCAGAGGGAAGCAGGAGATAACTCAGTGTCATTGGTAGCCAGACTTGCCTCATTTTCTCCCATTCTAGACCCGTTCATGTGAACATTGGCTCTATTTCTGTGTGCTGGTTTTGACATTTTATTGTAGGCCTCAGGTTGACTCTGCATGCCCCTTGCAGGAATCTGACTTAGTCTTTCCATTGGGCTGCCTTGTACTAAAGTCTTGGCAGCTTCCTGTCGCCTATGTCCTGACCTAGGCTGAGCGAACCTTGTTCTCCTAAGGAGTGAATTAAAAAGCAGAACTACAGGAATTTAGCTGGATCCCTGAAATTTTCTCATCTGTCATTTATTGTGACTATATGGGAATGATAGTGGACATTGGGACTTCGAAGATGAAGTGTTCTAGAATTTTGACATGGTGTAAAACGGAAAGAATTTAGGGATCGAGAGCAGAAGGAGAAAGCAAAATATGGAGGCATTGCTTTTTTGTGTGAATTTGGGGGAGGAGAAAAGAAAACCTGTGCAGCTCCTGGGAGGGGGAAAAAAGGGGCAAGAATCAACCTTTGGGCCATATGCTGGACTTGGGTCTTGGGTCTCCCTCTTGAGGCAAAAAGTAGCTACTCAGACATAGAAGAGTGTGGGAACCCTGATTATGAATTCAGTAGAAGGATGCTATTTATAGTGTACATATTTGTGTAGGCAAGGAGTTCACTGTGAAGTCCCACAGAGGAATTGGATTTGGCGTGCAAGTTCTGCCAGGAGGGAAGGACTGGTGGAGGAACGTGGCAGGCTTTAATCAAGCAGGTCAGGGTCAGAAGCTCTATTCATTCTATTCATGAATGAAAGGGCAAGTATAGAAAACACTGGGACTTTGTTTAGGAGAGATTTTGCTTGTGGTAGCAGTTCCAGTAAAGCAGCTGGTTTGAGGTTTGAACTTGGCAATCTGAATGGGAAGTTGGGTTGTAGCAAGTTGGAGGATAGTTTCTACTACCTGCTAGGAATGTTTGTGTTTGTTTTTGTTTTTGTTTTTTAAGAAATGGAGAAGGGGATCATAACTGGAACAAGGATGAATCAAGGAATGAAAAAGTGAAATCATTTGTGCATGGCAAAGTACCATTAAATGAAGTGTTTTGGTTATGGAAATTAAGAATACTAGATCACTGGATTTATGTAAGCATTTGAGAAAGAGACACTATATAAAAATTGTTAAATAAATTTTTAGTTGAAAAATGAAATTAAGTACTTTTAAATCTTAGTTCAAGGAAAAGAAAAACTATAATTCTTTCGCTATTTTGATATTGAAATGAGATTATCACATACAAAAACTGTCAAAATTAAGACAAAGTTCTAGCAAGAGATGCTTTTACGGATCACTAGGTTTCCAAAAATATTTTCCCCTATCCATTCGTCTGTTGAAGGGCATCTTGGTTCTTTCCACAGTTTGGCGACCATGGCCATTGCTGCTATGGACATTGGGGTACAGATGGCCCTTCTTTTCACTACATCTGTATCTTTGGGTAAATACCCAGGAGTGCAATTGCAGGGTCATAGGGAAGTTCTATTTTTAATTTCTTGAGGAATCTCCACACTGTTCTCCAAAGAGGCTGCCTTATTTGTGGAGAATATCAAATAGCATGGAGGACGTGGGGAGTTAGAGAGGAGAAGGAAGTTGGGGGAAATTGGAAAGGGAGGTGAACCATGAGAGACTATGGACTCTGAAAAACAATCTGAGGGTTTGAAGTGGGGGGTGGGTGGGTGGTGGGAGGCTGGGGCAACCAGGTGATGGGTATTAGAGAGGGCACGGATTGCATGGAGCACTGGGTGTGGTGCAAAAATAATGAATACTGTTATGCAGAAAATAAATAAAAAATATATTAAAAAAAACAAATACAAAAAAATATATATTTTTTTCCCTGACTTGATACATTTTAACAGCCTTACTTCCTTCTGATTATTGGGTTGATTACCCTTGTAGTTCACCACCTGCTGGTCCCTTAGCAGGGGGATCCTGAAGTAGCTTAGAGTTTAGGGGGATTCTTTCTTGCTACCTAATGGATAGAAGCTTTTCTCCTCTAGGACCCAGGATCTCTAAACCTACAGAGCTCAAGAACAGCACAGCCCCTATCCCTGTTTCCATGGCTGCTCTGTTCCTGTACACATTCTGTAGCACTGGGGTGGCTGATGCAGAGACTGGCTAGCATCATTTAGATAAGTCAGTCAGCCATCCTGCTTGCCTCGTTGTTTAGTCCCTTTTCTATGGTAAATGCTCTCTGGTGTGTTAATACGACAAATAAAGGTCTTCACATTTTGTGTTGACTTCTGTAGATGCATCTTCATTTTTCTTCTCCAGTGCTCTTTGTTTATGATCTTCTAGTCTTTTTCCTTCAGGTTCCTGGCACACCACATAAGCATGATAACACCATTGGCCTTAAGTACGTATATGTTCTTACCTTGAGTCACTTCTCATTCAACAAAGTGCATTACCAGGTGCATCTTCTGAAGCTCCATTCTTAAGGAGGATTTTCTATACCATTGACTTTCTAGGTTACCTCTGAGTGGGGCTGTTGTATAATAGCTGTTCATTTTCACCCTGAACCCACATATTGAACAGACACATCTGTGACCCAAGTTCAGCCATTTTTCTGGCTTCATTTGGGCATTTTTCCCCAGGCCAACACCTCCAATTGCATAGTGTCTTCCTGGTAATATTGACTAAGTGGCAGGCCTGCATTTTTTTTGTTTTTTTTTTTTACAACTTTGCCCTGCCTTAGAGAAGCCTTTCCTGCTCTGGGACATACCTGAAACTGTACATCATGGCACCCAGTAGGGGGATCAGAGCAGTATTTTCAAATAGGGAAAATGCTGTCTCTAAAATCTGGACTACCAGGCATCATATGTCCTCCTTATGGACAGGAGGTATGAGATGCAGAAGTTTGTCCTTTACTTTGGAAGAGCTGTATCAGCATCCTTGGATCCCCCAAAAATGTCCTGATAATGGCAAGTCCCTGAATCTTCAGAGTTCTTCCCCCACTTTTGGACACATGTTTTCCTAAGGCCTCCAACATACTTAGTACTTCTTACTCATCTTGCCCAATATGGTGGTTCAGTGTAATATTCTGAAAAAATTCCAATAGATTCCTAGTCTCTTTGGGTTACAATGTGACAGAGGTTGGGAGAGTTAACATAATACCAGGGCAAAACAGTGAATGTATTCTTTGGCCTGCTCTATTGTGAAAGAGAATATTTCTGATCCTCCTTCCTGATATGGATGGAAAACACCACATTCAACAGATTGGTGCCTGGTTGCCATGTATTTAAGGCCATGTTGATCTGTTCTGGAAAAGACATCACATCTGGCACAGTATCTGTAATTAGAGCTACTGCTAGGCTGAATTTAATGTCCTCTTCCAGGATCTGTCTGGTTTTTCTAGTAGCCAGACTACTCAATTAAATGGAAATAAAATGGGGACTACTACCTCTGCATTCTCAGTCATGATGGGGTCTTTGGGGTGACAGTATCTCTATCATTTTCCCCAGGACACAATAGTGGTTTTATTTATAGTTTTTCATTGAAAAGGGAGTGTTTCAGTGGCTTTCACTAGATCTTCCCCACTATAATAGCTCTTACTTATCCCAAAGGCCAAGGAACCCATGAAGGATTATGCCAACCACCACGCATGTTCATTCCATTTATGCATTTAGTGTCCAAGGACATTTTCATAGAATGGATCTGTGGACCCAGTAGAAGCAAGATTTCAAGCAAGATTAGGCCTATTAGCATTCTATTTATTACTTGGCTCTCAGAATTTCCCATTTTAATGGAGCCATGAGTATGTTTTATGTGCCCAGATATCAACTTTGACCCTTTGTATAACAGTCCTTGAAATGTTGGTGTATTTTACTTTTCCCCAGTATATGATTATCAGAGTAAGTGGCTGTAGGTCTTTTTAGAGAAGAATTATGGGAATTATTATTGTGCATATTTGCCTTGGTGTTGCGGAGTCTTTCCTTCTGAGTAGCCTTTGAGTTAATGGTTTCCGGGTTAGAAAACCAGGCCTCTTTGTTTGGTTCTATCATCTTCAGCACTACCAGTGAACATGATTTTTTAATAGTATTTCCTTTCCTCTGATCTAGCCTCCAGTGGACAGCCTCTCTGGCTTATTGTCCAGCCCATGCCTTATTGTCTTATTACTTTGGTAAATGGGTGTCCTCCAGACTCTGCTGCATAATGTTATCACCAGGTGAGATTACTGGCCGTACGAAGTATATCCACTCTAGTTGCTTACTTCCCTGGGCTTTTAAACCCCTCATTTTAGTTAAGGCACTTTTGATATTTGTACTTCATTTAGTATGACCTCTTTCTTTTTCTGATCTTCCAAGAGCAATCCTAGTAGTGTACTAGTGCCACTTCCTAGGCAAGGATATGAAATTAGATTCTCTAATATAGGAGAGTGTCCTCATGCTGATGAACTCTTTTTTTCCCTACTTGATGTCCTTTACTCATCTTGTTCTAGCACCCTCAGCATCCAGTCTCATACATGTGTTTCAGCTTATATTAGTATAAGTTAAGCTAGGTCTTACAGTATCTTTGGGATACAGTTTCCTCCCTTTACAGGCCCAACACATCATCATCCAGGTAACCTTGTCACTTGACCCTGTACATTGCTCTCTTGCCCAACAGGGGATGTGGGGAAAGAAGTTGAGGGAGAGTACATGTTACCTTGCAGGACAGAAGCCTCTGCCTTATCTTTAAATCAGGGGTGCTGTAGACTACTAAGGAGCAGTGGGCCAGTTCTACAGGCCCAGAGAGGTTGGGGGGATCTGGACTGTTAATGTTTACAAATGTATTGATCCCAGTGATTCATTTCAGATTTCAGGGTCTCATTCCTTCCCAATCAGAGCCCTGAACTTGGTATAGCAGACTTACCAGGGCTGAGAATTCACTTTATCTGGAGCTTTGCAATTCGTATAATTAAGTCTTGGACTTGATCCTTAACCTCCTCCCTTCCCCAGAGATCAGGAATCACAGCCTCTTTACATGCTGCCAGAGAGGTCGTCTGATTTTTACTCTTAGCTTTTAATTAGTGATTAATTACTGTTAGTCTTTTCTTGTCTCTCTCCAATGCATCAGTGCCACTCAGCAAGCCATTAGATTCCATTGTCCTTATAATTAGTACTTCCTCAGAACCTCAGAAACTTAAGCTATTGCATTTGCCAGTGCATTTTCTTCCAAGGGTATCCTATCCCCAGTTGTCACTGGTGAAAAGTTTTAGTTACACTGCTACAAATTTGTAGTTTCTACTGTTCCACCTACTGCTAAGAATGGAGACCTCATTGCCAGCTGGTTAGCAGATGATCCAGTTAGAAAACTGCATTTTAGTTTAGTCTTCTTCCTCAGATCACTCCTGACAACAGCTATCTTAGGACCGGTTCCTTGGGCAGTATACTCTGATGTGGAGGCTTATATATCGGAAGTTTATTGGTAAGTGCTCTTAGGGTGAATAGCTTAGGGGGAGTGGAGGGAGGTGTTAGACTATGATATAGTTTCCATAAGAACCACATCCATTTCCATGGGGAGCCTTGAAGCTGAGAGGGTTCTTTGGAGTTTCCTGCTTTGATGCATGGGGTCTGGACCTTGATACCCCTAACCTGCCAATCACTGGACAAGGACTGCCGGTGGGAAGAGTGTGACTTATAGCAAGTCAGCCCTCCTGCTAAAGGCAGTTCCAGAGGGGAACTCAAGTTAAATCTGCCATCCATCACTACCCAGCAGCTAGGGATGTGAATGCATAAGCCACAAAGGAGGATCTGAGCATCACATCACAACAACCATTACAGTTCCTCTATATTAGTAATAAGCCAATAAAAAGTATAAGAAAGATGGTCCCATCAATAATAGCAGTCAGAAATATAAAATGTGTTCATATAAATTTAATGAGACATGTTAAAGACTTATTTGGAAAGAAAACTTACTGAGAAATATCTCGATAAATGAAAGTATTTACCTCATTTCTGAATGAGAGGACTTAAAAGTTCTAATTCTTTTCAAATTAACAGGATAGAATATCCAAAAATAAACTTAAGTATATATAAGAATTTGCGTATGATAAGAATGGTTCTTAAATATCACTGGGGAGAAGGAAGGATTATTTAATAAATGTTTTTGTTTATTTAAATAATTTATTTGAGAGAGAGTGAGAAGAGAGATCATGAGCAGGGAGAGGGATAGAGGGAGAAGCAAACTCCCCACAGAGCAGGGAATCCAATGTGGGGCTCAATCCCAGGACCCTGGGATCATGACCTGGGCCAAAGGTAGACACTTAACCGACTGAGCCACCCAGCCACCCAATAAAATTTTTTTAGTTTAAAGATTTATTTATTTGCGAGAGAGAGGAAAATATGAATGGGAGGAGGAGCAGCAGGGGAAGGAGAGAGTGAATCCTTGAGCAGACTCCCCACTGAGTGTGGAGCTCTCTATGAGCTCAATCCTAGGACCCCAAGATCATGCCCTGAGCCAAACCAAGAGTTAGACAATGGACTGTCACCAAAGTACCCCTAATAAATGGTTTTGAATAAATGGCTAGGCATTTGAGGCACAACTTCACAAATTAAGATTTCCTATCTCATGCCATATGCAAAGTAAATTCCATATAAATTCAATGTTTAGTAAGAAAGAAGAATCCATAAAAATATTGGAGGGGCTCAGTGGGTTAAAGCCTCTGCCTTTGGCTCAGGTCATGATCTCAGGGTCCTGGGATCTGGCCCCGCATTGGGCTCTGCTCAGCAGGGAGCCTGCTTTCCTTCCTCCCTCTCTGCCTGCCTCTCTGCCTACTTGTGATCTCTGTCAAATGAATAAATAAAATCTTAAAAAATATATATTGGAAGGAAATATGGGTATTTTTTAAAAAAGTAATCTTTTGTTGGGGAAGACATGTAAGACATTATCCGAAAGGCAGATCATATATAAGAAAAAATACATTTCATTTACTAAACAAAGGCTATTGCCTTATTAAAATAGTGAAAATTTAAAAGCAAGTGAAATATAGGAATAAAATACTTGTAAGAATAGGTCCAATATAATTATCAAAGTATAAAAGAGCTCCTATATTTTAAGAAAAAGAAAAAGACAAGCACTCTAGAAAGAAAATTTCCAAAGGATTATGAACAGATAATTCATAAAAGCAGAAAAATAAAGTCAATAAACATGTGAAAAATATCAATACCTACTAGTAATTAAATATATGCAACTGAAAGCAACAAATATCATTTTTTACCTGTAAAATTAGTTAAGGTTTTTGGAAAAATTTAACTTATGGAAAGTATACATGTTTATCTCCAGAGAATGTAACCTGGTATATATTTACAGAGAATATAAAGCCCTTGTAGAAGGGTAATTTTTATCTGTATCCTCAAATTTAATTCATACCTTTTTAAAAAAGTTCATACCCGGGATGCCTGGGTGGCTCAGTTGGTTAAGCAGCTGCCTTTGGCTCAGGTCATGATCCCAGCGTCCTGGGATTGAGTCCCACATCGGGCTCCTTGCTCAGCAGGGAGCCTGCTTCTCCCTCAGCCTCTGCCTGCCATTCTGTCTGCCTGTGCTCGCTCTCTCTCCCTCTCTCTCTGAAGAATAAATAAAATCTTAAAAAAAAAAAAAAGTTCATACCCTTTGACCTAGCAGTTCCATTTCCAGGACTGAGTCCTAAAAATTAATAATAGCTTATATACATCATGAAATACTATGTTGCCTTAAAAAATAATGTTGAAGAACAATATTTAGTGACATAGAAAAATGTGCACAGAGAGATGCTAAGTGAGCTTAGCAAGCAGTAAATCAGATGCACAAATAATTCTCCGTTTTCTTTGCTAACACAGAGGGGAAAAGAAGCCCTACATACATGGGTACAATGGCAGTGGTGATATTCCTTGTTGACAAGGTTTTGGATAAATTCAAATTTCTTCTTTTTGTTTTTGTGCATTTTGTACAGTGTTCTATGAATCAAGTTCACAACGAGTACCTTAAAGAAAGTGAGAACAATTTCTCTATTAACTTAGTCCTGATTCCACCCTGATACTACTCTAATGATTTTAGAGAAATGGATCTAAGTGAAAAAGAAAAAGAAAAAAAAAACCCATAGAATTCAGGTTGAGTCTACAGGTCCTTTTCTGATGAGCTCAGACTTTTAAAGATGTATAAAAATATAAAAGAATAAAACCTAAACAAGGCATGCACAAAGTAGAATACGTAGTATTTTTTTAAAAAATGAGAAGAAAAATTTAAAGAAGCCAGAAAGCTGAAGCTCAGAGTGAATCTAGGCTTTCAGAAAGCTTAGCGTAGGGAAAAGGATTTAAAACTAAGCATGGAATAAGAAGAAAAGAATCCCTTTGGCCGAGTGCTTGGCAGCGCCAGGGTACTGTCGATGAATGGTCAGTACAGTGCAAACTCCATCAGAGCTATTTTACATTCATCTTTTCTGCCAAAAGGAATGATGCTGGGGCTGTAAAAGGAAGAACAAACATAAGTAGGAAGGAACTGAGACCTAACATGAATGAACAGATCCGGGGACCTCCCTGCTCTGGATGAATTCTAATTTCCTGGCTGGAGCAGATGCCTTTCTATGTTCTTGCACAAGAGAGAGCAGGTCACTTCCAGTGTTCATGGACCAACTGTGGTGGGAAGCAGATGGGACGTGGGCAAGCACAAATCGTTGTTCAAAAAGGAAAGGAAGGTGAGGCCCTTAAACTTCAGTCAAGTGGGCAGGATTCTCAAATAAATCATTAAAGGGGAGTTTCTGGGGAGACCCAGAATAGGAAGCATATACTCTCTTAAATAAAAGTGGGAAAAAGGTAGTATAAATGAGAGGCATCTATGTTGATATTGTGGGTGATGAGAGATGAGAGCAGGTTAAGGAATTGTAACCTACACAGCTCGTGGGGTGCTAGGAGGTGGTGTATGAGAGAAACAGAGTAGAACAGGAGTTTTTGATGTAATTGTTTTCAGGGAAGGTGCAGGGGATGGGGCAGGGCTGTAGACAAATTCTGGCATTTCAATCAAAGATACAGAAATTGGTGCTTCAATACAGGCATCTAAGCTTAAGCAGTGAATTGGAGAAGTCTGGAGGGGTGCTCATGACTGTGGGCCTCACTGCTGTGTTGCTGCATTTGGAGTTAAGTTTGTTGATGGTCTGGTCCATTTGGGGGCAGTTGTTTTCAGTGGCTAATAGGAGAAATTTGATGAAATAACAAATCATAAAATGAGGAGATGTAACTTTTATAGAAAAGAAAAATGACAGCCATTCTAAACTCCCAAGTTTTAACCTTTTTTCTTTCTTTCCTTCCTCCCTTCTATCCTTCTTCAAATACTTATTAAGTTACTACTGTAAACAAAGTTATGTTAAATATCAAGATTATTCATTCTTCTAACAAATACTTGAAAATGCTTACTAGGCACTGAAGATTTGGCAGTTGGTTCAGACAAGCAGGGTCCTTGTTCTCATGGTGCTTAAAAATTGTCTAATGTGGTGGTGAGGAGAACAGGTGGGGAAGGGGCAGAGGCAGCATAAGCAAATGTCCATGAGATTTTGTTATATGAGCTGCTGATAGGGGGAAGGCTGTCTGAAAAGCTGACATCTGAGCAAAGAACTGCAAGACGGAAGCATGCGATCTGCAGGGAAAGATTTCTAAAGTTCCTACCTGAATGATTAATAGAAGCTTGCCAGTAATCCAAACAAAATGGAAGAGGGAAAATCTTGCAGCCAGAGGGAATAGCTTGTGCAAAGCATTATAGGTGGGAAAGAGCATGACTCATCTAAATGACTGAAGGAGGTTTGGTTTGAAATGTGATGTAGGAGGAGCTAAAGATGAGCTTGGACATGAGGGGTCAAAACACAGCCTTGTAGCTCTACTTGGGTATATGAACCTCCTCTTGATGGTAATGGGGGACTCATGAATTTTTTTTTTAAGATTTTATTTATTTATTTGACAGACAGAGATCACAAGTAGGCAGAGAGGCAGGCAGAGAGAGGGGGGGAAGCAGGCTCCCTGCTGATCAGGGAATCCAATGTGGGGCTGGATCCCAGGACCCCGAGATCATGACCTGAGCCGAAGGCAGAGGCCCAACCCACTGAGCCACCCAGGTGCCCCAAGAAGAAAGTTTTTAAGAAGAGTTAGTAAGAAGAAAGACTTTGGAAGCATTTTCTGTACAAATAAGTAATTTCCATCTTTGAAGTTGATGGCTTGAGACTAACATCAATGTATCTTTTGTGGCAGCAGAAATAGAACCAGGGTGAGGAAGGGTGAGTAAATACTTTTTATACAAATCACAAGGAAAATAAGCATAAGTACTGGAAGGATATGGCCAGGAGAAAGGGTTGTGAAGATGAAACAAAACACAATCTGTTGTGAAACATGTGGGTATCATTTGATCAGGGCATGGGAGTATAAAAGAGAATTTTTAAAAAGAAAGAAAAGGAAAATGTGGGGGACATTTACCATCGTATGGGTAAAGGTCCTCAGAGGCAATGAAAATGCAAACACCTGTACATATAACAACAATAATAAAGGTTGTAAAAGAGGCAGGACTGATCATAGGAGGGGAGAAAAGCTTTAGGGAAAAGAAAAGGAAAGGGCGGTGGATAGAGAGAAAGATCTTTTGAGGTTATGGGCAACTGGCATGTAATGTTTCTAGAAAAACTATTGGTTTTCTTTGCAGTATTAGGCTGACTGTAAGTACACATCTTATTATGTGCTTTAATGCCTCTGAGCATCAAACATAACAGCTGAGAGTTCTTAGAATAGTATAAAGTTCTATACACATGTGAAGAATCCTTAAGCTTTCTCAGTTAGAGAAGAAAAATATTCTTTTTGATTAGGTTGTATGACTTGATCTTCCCCACTTAAAACCACAAAGGAGTAGATCAGACAAGTAAAGGTGTGTTTGTATTTCACACAGCCCCCAGAGAAAGAGGCATGTTCATTTGCCTTAAGTGGGGGAATTTGGGCAATTTATTCCAGATAATTTAGGACAATGATATTCAGGTTCCTCTCTGTGTCTTAGCTGTTCTACAGGGAACTGCTGTATCTGTCAATTCTGTTAAAGTCTCAGTTTGAAGATTGTTTCATTCCTGCGAGGTCCTTTGATAAATCAACGGGTGTCTTAATACTCTGTAGACATGAGCAAATGTAATTTGAAGAGAAATAACATTGGGAGGTAGAATTTGGAGAAGATATCATCCTCCTTTAGGATGTTCCCAGCTGACATTGACTCAGGCCAATTGATTGAAAGAGAGACAGATCCATTCTATTCACCTGAGGGAAAGAACATATTTATGAATGAATTTTTCCTGTTAGCAGTGATTGCAACTAATAAATTCTCCATTTTTCTTCTTGGCCTTGCATGAACTCCTTCAGGTCCACCTGGGTGACCATCAACTTGGGTTTTTCCTTGTCACCATGTCTTGGGTCCTGACAAAGCTAGTTTCTGTAGGCAAGTGATGGGCTGCCATGTAGCATTATTTATGGGAAAGAGAAAAACTGACTCTCTGCTTCCAGGTTTTGCCACATAGGTTTCTCTTAGCTTCTCCTTGCTTTCATGTTGTTTTCTTTGATTTGTTTTAACCTATATTTTTCTAATAGTAGTGATGTTAACAGCACTGTAAGGACTTTTTCTGAGGCGTATCTCTTTTAGAGAATATATATCCCTTATACCCCTGGCTGTGCTTCTGGAAGAGAACATTCTTGCTCTTTTTTCTCCTTTCCACTCATTATTTTCTGTCCTCTTCCTTTCTTTTTCTTCCCTCTGCATAGTTGGATGGTCAAGACGGGGGAAGTCAGTGTTACATTAATACCGGCCATGAATTCATTCCTGATCCTTCTCTTCTCTCCTCTCCCCCTTGGATCTCTGAGTCAAATGTCTGGGCTGTAAGAATTTCCCTGGAGGAATTGTTGAGTAACATTCTACATGTGGCAGGCACATGACTGCACATTCTGCCTTTTCATGGGTTTGGATGTTGATTGACAAGGCACCAATAGCAACTTTATTTTATATTCCCAGAGCTCAACTAAGCCATATTCCTCACCAAGTGGCAAAGGCTGGATTGAAGGCCTGGAGAAACTGGGAGTGTCTGAGTGAGTTTTGATATTTAATTTTCTCTGATTCATTTGAGAGGCAAAAAGGGAAGACTGTGGGTGGTACGGAGCCTCTGGGGTGTAAGTGACACTCTGAAAGCATTCCTTCCTTTCTCAGTGGCTGTTCCCTGATCTAATGGAAACAGAGAAAACTCCTAAGCTTTAAAATTTAACTGGTGTGTTTGGGGAATTGAGGGAGGGGTGCATTCTTCCAAACTGGTAGAAGGACCTCCAACATGGAAGTAAGAAAAGCCCTTTAAAATAGCTGAAGACATACTAAAATAAATAGGGCCACCTTGTCTTTCCCCTTTCTGACAAGAGTTTTCATGTAGCCGCACAAACATGATCACTGTGCCTGGGAGTCTTGGGGACTCCACAAACAACTTATGAATTGAAGACAGAGGCTTGGAGGGCTGTGCTAATTATGGCTAAATCCAAGAGAAGAGATGGCAAAGTATTGTATATTCCCATGTATTATAGCCTCTCTCCCAATACACAGTATTTCATTTCATCTAAGATGCCATCAAATATAATAGATGCCAATATTTTATTTTCTATTAAGAAAGAAAAAGTTCTGACTGTAAGATGCAACTTGATTTTAAAGAGTTTAATATGTGAATAGTCTTAGGTATAGGTAAAATACAATAATAAAAGATTGACAAATCCCAGAAGGGAAGAGAAACTCTTTACCCCTTCATCCAATTCCCTTTACCAAAACACTGAGCCAATTCCCTTCGCTTCCTTGGGATTCTCTTTAGTAGGCCAAGTAGACCTTAACTGGTTTACCTTGTCTAGCTGGTGAATAGGAGTCACTTTGGCCTTCTGCA
The DNA here is from genome assembly GCF_011764305.1 of Mustela putorius furo. Taxonomy (NCBI): domain Eukaryota; kingdom Metazoa; phylum Chordata; class Mammalia; order Carnivora; family Mustelidae; genus Mustela; species Mustela putorius. The sequence goes on from NW_025421321.1 coordinate 34,451,466, forward strand.
TATCTTTTACACACTTTGGAAAGTTAGAATTATTCCCTAAGCCCAGAGGTGAGTAAATTTGTGAAGCAGATGGTGTATGCTTTTCGGATATCTCCATCTTTCTTAATCCAATTCATTTTTGTGACATTTATTTTTTTAATTTTTCCCCCCAATACTGTGTGCCATAATGTCCTATAATGACTGTCTAGGCTGCACTGTGGAAACCTGTAAGGGTATGTATCTTTGGAAAGTACCCCAGATTCCTTTATTTTTCATCTTCCATGTCAAAACTTACCTTTTTTGGATACCATTCCTATAGGCCCTTGTTAGGTGACTAACTAGTTACTCTGAAATTGAATTAGTGATAAGCTAATAATAGATTAGGTTATTCTTCCCAAGAAACACATTTTAAGGTGAATTGAGACCTTGTTGGAGATTTTTAATTCAGGGTGATTTTAGAGATCAAAATAGTAGAGAATATTTGGCCTTTAGGATAGACTATATTCTTCAAATATGAATACAGGTGACTCTTGAACAACATGGATTTGAACCGTGTGGGTACACTTCTACTTGAATTTTTCAATATATACATTGGAAAAATTTTTGGAGATTTGTGACAATTTAAAGAAAATTGTAGACAAGCTGCATAACCTAGAAGTACTAAAAATATTAAGAACAAATTAAGTATGACAGAGATGCATAAAGTATATGTAGATACTAGTCTATTTTATCACTTGATACCATAAAATATATATAAATCTATTACGAAAAGTGAAAATATATCGAAATTTACAAGCACAGACTGTACATGGTGCCACTCATAGTTGAAAGATTAAATGACTGTAAAGGAGGAAGTAATACTGTAAAGATACAGTATTAAATCATAACTGCATAAAATTCACTGTAGTACAGACTGTACTACTATAATAATTTTATAACCAGCTCCTGTTGGTATTGTGGTGAGCTCAAGTATTGTGAAAATGTGCTTAAAATGCCATGTGATGCTAATCACCTCCACGTGAGCAGTGCAGTTCATCTCTTCAGTAAATTGTGTATCACAGTAAAAAGTGATCTTTTGCAGTTCTTGGCGTATTTTTCTTCACGTTTAGTGCAATACCATAAACCTGTAATAACACCATGGGACCCATACAGAGTGCCACGAGTGATGCTGAAAGTGCTCCCAAGAAGCAGAGAAAAGTCATGACATTACAAGAAAAAGTCAGATTGCTTGATATGTAGTATAGATTGAAGTCCACAGCTGAGGTTGCCAGCCTTTTCAAGATAAATGAATCCAGTGTAAGGACCTTTGTGAAAAACAAAAACAAACCAAAGCAAAAGGAAATCTGTGAAGCCATTGGTGCAGCTCTACCAGCAGGAGCAAAACACATTGCACTTTTTGCAAAATACCTTTTTATCTCATATTGAAAATGCAGCTTTTATGTGGGTGCAGGATTGCTACAAGAAAGGCATACCTATAGACTCTAATTAATCATTTGAGAAGAAGTGAAGTTGTTACATGACAACTTAAAGGAAAAAGAAGGTAAAGGACTAAAGCCGGGGAATTTAAAGCCAGCAAAGGATGGTTTGATAATTTTAGGATGAAATTTGGCTTTAAAAAGTGTCAAGAGACTAGAAGTAGCTTCTGTTGACCAGCAGGCAGCTGATGAATTCATACATACCATTAAGAAAATCACTGAGGCAAAAGGATATCTCCCTGAACAGGTATTTTAATGCAGACTAAAGTGCTCTATTCTGGGGGGAAAAAAGCCACAAAGGACATTTATTAGTAAGGAAGAGAAGTGAGCACTACAATTTAAGGCAGGAAGTGATAGGCTAACTGTTGTTGAATACAGATACATTCTGCTTTAAAATAGGACTGCCTGCCCTTATCTATAAAGCTGTTAACCCCTGTGCCTTGAAGGGCAAAGATAAACACCAGATGCCAGTCTTTTGGCTGCACACCAAGAAGAACAACTGAGACAATGAGAGTCCTTTTTTTGGATAGATCCTGTCCATGCCTTGTCCCTGAAGTCAGGAAGTACCTTGCCAGTAAGGACTGCCTTTTAAAGTTCTTTTAATATTGGACAGTGCCCCTGGCCACCTGGAAGCCCATGGGTTTAAATACCAAAGGTGCTGAAGTGATCGGCTTGCCCCAAACACAATGTCTGTAACTCCACCTTTAGGTCCTGGGGTCATAAGAACCTTTTAGGCTCATTACACATGTTACTTCAAGGAAGGATTGTCAGTGCTGTGGAAGGGAACTCTGATAAAGCATCATGAAAATCTGGAAAGATTACACCATTGAAGATGCCATTGTTGTTATAGAGTAAGCCATGAAAGCTGTGAAGCCTGAAACAATAAATTCCTGCTGGAGAAAATTGTATCCAGATGTTGTGCATAACTTCACAGGATTTATGACGGAGCCAATCAGGGAAATCATGAAAGAGATTGTGGATATGGCAAAAAAGGTGGGGTGGGGGGAGAGGTAGTGAAGGGTTTCAAGATTCAGATCTTGGAGAAATTCAAGAGCTAATAGACATCACACTGAAGGGATTAACAGAAGACCACTTGATGGAGACGAGTGTTTCTGAATCAGTACAGAAAATGAGGAAGAAGACGTAGAAGAAGCAGTGCCAGAAAACAAACTGATGTCAGACGGTCTTGCAGGAGGAGTCCAGTTCTCAAGACTGCTTTTGACTTCTTTTATGACATAGACCCTTCTATGGTACGGGCACTGAAATTAAAGCAAACAATGGAAGAAAGATTGGCACAGTATAGAAACGCTTCTAGAGAAATGGAAAAGCAAAAAAATCAGACAGAAATTATATTGTATTTCCATAAAGTTACACCTAATGTGCCTGCCTCTCTGCCTTCCCTTTCCTTCACCTCTTTCACCTCTGCCACCCTAGGACAGCAGGACCAACCGTGCTACTTCCTCCTCATCCTCCTCATCCTCCTCAGTGTGAAAACGATGAGGATGAAGACTTCATGATGATCTGCTTCTGCGCAGTGAATTATAAATGGCCATCATGCTGTGCAGCTAATACACTTATTTGTTGTATATGCGTGTGAGTGTCATGTGAAAATCTGCTTGTAGAGTAAGACCTGCATGAGACTTTTGTTGTCATTATTGCCTAAGTATGCATTGTGGAGGACACTGTATAGAAGTGAACAGGCTATCCTTACATAGGCATTAGGTGAGTGATATTTCATATAAAACAAATGTATTTTTGTGCTATTTTATAACTTTGTTTTCAAAGAATTGCCTTAATGTACAATATGTCTCTTCATAATTGGAAAAGCTGCAATCCTAGCATCATAGGTAAGTGGCTTTTTAAAAAATGTAACGAATGAATATGACTCTAATACTGTATGCCATAAAAATTTCATGATGATTCATTCATTAGTATATAGGCTGGGCTACCATGAAATATTTGCATCAATTACACTAGGCTACAATAAAACAAACAAATCACTGCTTCTTCATTATCAGTGCACAAATCATCATAGCTGTAAGTAAATATGAGTTTATTTTTCACATTAACTTTTTGTTTTTGATGTCTGTTCCTAGTAATATGTACAACCTCTACAGTGTTTTCTATCATATAAAACGATATTGACATAGGTACTGACAGATGATTCATCTTGCAAACAGACTACGTAAACTTACACTAGCAGTAAATACACAGTACTACCAGTGTATTTTCTCTTTTCTATGATTTTCTTAAAATTTTCTTTTTTCTATATTATTTTGTTGTAAAAGTCAGTATATAATACATAGAAATACAAATTATGTTTTATATGACCCTTCATGTAATTGGTGAGTCAATAGTAAATCAATAGTAAGCTGTTAGTAGTTAAATTTGGAGGAAGTTAAAAGTTACATGGGGAGTCAGTGGCCCTAACTCCTGTGTTGTCTAAGGGTCAACTATATATGTGTGTGTGCGTGTGTGTGTGTGTGTGTGTAGTGTTCTAAGGCTTAAATTTACCATGTTAGTATATAGACTGATGAAAGGATATCAAAATATCAAAAACTATTTTATACCCCTGAGCCTGTGGTACACACTCTTATCTGATCACAGCCCACTTCTTACTGAGCTTAGATATGACCTCAGAAGCCATCTTAACAGAACTCTCATACCAAGTAATGGGAGTGACACATGGAATGAAGTCTACTTTCTAGCGCTGGTATAAGTCTTGGGGGTGAGGATATTTATCAGCTCACATATATTTCTCACTTATGAGCACAGCCAGTTCCTTTTTGCCTGGGATCTCTTCATCTATTATGTTAAGGTGAAGGAAACAGTAAGGAAGTATATGGAATCTTGTTCTCAAAAGTATGTCAGTGTAAATGCAGAGCATTTGTCAGAAGTATTAGAGAAGGTGTTTTTGGAAAATCATGTGTGCTTGTCTGAGGCACTCCTGGTTAATGTAGATACTGATAATGAGGGCAGGTGCTAGGCTAAAAAGAACAAAGGGAAAAGATTGAAGGGCTGGGAGGGCATCTGTGTATGCAGTGTTGAAGCATGGATTATCCTGAAAAGAGCCTGATGGGTAACCTGGAGTGGTCATGCAGTGTGGTAGGAGTGTTGTTGTAGTGAGGGTGTTTGCCAGCTGTTTTCCATCTCACTGAAGATGATGGCTCTTAGGATGGAAGGAAATACAGGGTTACTTAAAGGAGGAGCTCCCAGGCCAGCCTGTACAGGAAAGCATGTGTTGAGTGGTTAGCATGTAGTAGATGCTCTTGTGTGGGGGTGCCCATGTGTGGTTAAGTTGGGGGCTACAGATTTACTGCTCTCAAGTAGCAGACTGGTGTGGAAGGAGACATCCTTTTAATAGTGAACACTTACATAGTGCCCCTATGGAACTTGTAGGCACTATATATGTAGGAATATATATTAACTTACTGTCCCCAGTTTACAAATGAGGAACAAAGGCTTGGAGAGGTTCTGTAAATTGCTCAGAATCATACAGTTGGCCGTGATTTATAAGCTACTTACAGCCAGGATTCCTACCATATAGTTGGGCTCCAGAATCTTGAATCATAATACTGTGCTATCTCTCCAATCTCTCTCTCATTCAGCAGAATGAATTAATCTGGAAAAAGAGAAGTATGAAAGAGACAGACCTTTTCTGGGTTACCTAATTTGAGCTCACTGGGTTACAACTGTGGCCACTGAGAAATTCTCACTCATGAGCTATGTGGAGTTTTTCTTTCTTTTCTTTTCTTTTTTCTTTCTTTTTTTTTTTTTTTTTTTTTCTTTCTTTCTTTCTTTCTTTCTTTCTTTCTTTCTTTCTTTCTTTTTTGCAAACTTTGAGAGCAGTACTGTGGCTACATCCTATTTGCATCCCCAGTGAAAAGTGTAGTCTTTGATAGGAAGAATGAAAGGTTGAATGAATGAATGATTACTTGAATGTATGCATGTATGACTGTATAATTGGATAGATGTATGGCTGGATAGATGTATGTATGTTTACAGTTTTTGTAAGCTTAGTTTTGGAAGATAAACTAGGGCAGAGAAAAGAACCTCTCCAGTTAAGGAGGGACATACCGTTCTATCTCATGGTTGTTTACCATCTGTCTAGGCTTATCAACAGCCAAATTCAAGACTGTTCCTTCTAATGAATTAAGAGATCATGTCTTGCTAAGTAAGACTTTATCCATTACTTATTCTCTCCACAAAGATCTCTCACACTTACTTCTTCCATGCCAAAAGTCTGATTCTCTGCTGTGTCCCTCAGCCCTTCTGTATGCACTTTGTATATCTAATATGGACTGCTAATGAATTCTAGTATAAAACGAATTCTGTGAGGTTGCACATTAACTCTTCAGTAGAGGCAATAGTTCATGTCTTATTTCATTCCTTGCTTAGTGTTTTGGTTTGACTCAAAATGGGTATTTGAGAAATACCATTTATATTAAGTAGATTTGAATATTTCCTCCCAATATCCAGCACATGAACCAGTGCTAGGCCCAGAAAGGGGACTTAAAGCACCACACCAGGATTATCATAATACCTGATGCTGACTTTAATTGTTCAGAAAACAGAAATCTGGATTTTGCTGCTGTGATATTAGTTACCCTGTGTAATAATAACTGCATTTATTGACTCATTCTAGTGCAGACAATATAATCTGGGCCTCTTAGTTCTTAATCTTCTGTTAGTTCCTCTAAACCAATATTCTTTTGAAGACTAATTTAAAAAGTCTTGGTAGGGGCGCCTGGGTGGCTCTGTGGATTAAGTCTCTGCCTTCGGCTCAGGTCATGGTCTCAGGGTCCTGGGATCGAGCCCCACACAGGGCTCTCTGCTCAGCAGGAGCCTATTTCCCCTTCTCTCTCTCTGCCTGCCTCTGTGCCTACTTGTGATTTCTGTCTGTCAAATAAATAAATAAAATCTTTGAAAAGAAAAGGAAAAAAATAAATAAAAAAAATAAAAAGTCTTGGTAAATGATAGTAGTCACAAGAAAACTTACTGATCGCTAATAAGTTAGAGTCTTCAGGGAAACTATCCAAGGCCGTGGTTCTGAAAATCTAGTCAGTGGGTCACGTGCCATCCTATTCAGCTTGAGTTCTTGTTAAAGTACGTGTTCCTTCTCCTCACAACTACTGAATCAGAATACTTGCAGGCCAGCCCAGGACTCACATTCATCATGTGATACATCGACGGATTTAGGGGACCAGCTGGTCAAATGTTTTCCTATAGTAGAAATCAATTATTCACTAGGCTTTTTCCATAAAAATGGCCTTAGGAGATGACTTTAGTTCCATTCCCTTTAGTTACTTTTTTAAGGGATTTTTTATTTTTGTTTGTTACTTTTCATCTTTCCAGACATTTAAAAAAAATGTTTCTGATCACTTTATTTTGACCTTATGACCAAAGAGAACAATACAATGTAACTGGGAGAAATGAAAAACAGGAGCCAGGAATCTTTCATCACCCACCCATTCCTATAAAATGACATTTAAAGGGAGTAAAAAAAGGGTGCGTGGGTGGTGCAGTCGGCTAGGCATCTGACTCTTGGTTTTGGCTTGGGTCATGGGATTGGACCCCCATGTTGGGCTTCTCTTTCAGAGTTTGCTTGACTTTCTCCTGCTCTCTCTGTCCCTTATCTTCACCTCATTCTCTCTCCAAAAAGGAAAAAAAAAAGGGGGGGGGGACTAGAAGAAAAACTCCAATTTGGGCTGGGTTATATATATGTACATAAAATTGTTTTTATATACATATAAATATAAGTTGTTTTCAATTTGTTAGCCTCCTACACAATGGTGGACAAAGTATAGGTACAAAGGGTTGCCCTCTAGAAGTTGGCTTACTTAAAATGGGTAATCCTACATAGAAGTAATTTGGAAAAGAACATGTTTAGAAGAAACTTTCTGTCTGAACCAGTTTCTTTTTGAATGATGTTTTAATGCCATTTCCCACAGCCCCTTTCCTTTCTTTGATTTTTCCATATGGCTTTTAATGTAAATTCTGATATGGCTTCCACTCAGAGCAGAATTTGCAGAGAAGCACAACAACCAGTAGTCAGAGGTTGGGGACTGAGAGTCTGAGCCCCTGCTCAGGCTTCTTAGATTTCCCACTCAGGCTCCAAGGGTGTGACTCCTCCCTTTTCCTCATTTTTTAGGCTCTACCTTGCTACTATAGGTGCATAATGAGATGTGTAAGACCTCTCTCCAGGCCTGTTTTGTCATCAGTATAAAAGCAAAATGTACATTCCATCAAAAACATCATCAAAGGTACTGCAAGCTTATTTTATAAAAAAAGTTATCTATAATATGCTGATAAACAGGATTTCCCTTGGATCAAGAGGGTAAAATTTCTTCTAGGAAGATATCAAGACTGACCTGTAGCCTTGTTGAAGCCCATTTTTGTCCCCCCTACCCCCTTAGAGACAGTTTCATTTGCAATTAATATATTGGAATCTCAAAACTTAAGGCTTTTTTGGCTAAAAACAGATACTAGAATCTAAGGGTGTAGTGAGTACTCTGAAGAGCAGAGAGATAAAAAGGATTTTCCAAAGTTACATAGCTAATCAGTGGCAGAGCTGTTGAATCAAGTCTTTCAACTCTTGATCCAGTGTTTAACTTAGAGTAGCACCAGAAAGAGGCCTGTCTCTTCAGTTGCAGATCTTTTCTGCATGCTCATTAGCATGGTTGAAAAGTGAAAGAGGCCACAGCTGGATTTCCAGGCACCAATGATTCAGGTTGAGAGGATGGCATCCCTCAGGCAAAAGTGCACCTGGAGTCTTTTTTTTTTTTTTTTTTAGGACAGGCAGCAACATTTTTTAAAGTAAAAATTAGCTGTTACACAAATCATACTATCCTTGCAAATTGCATTAATGCTAAAAAATTAAAATATAGATGGAGTTTGTTTTTCACTTGCATTGCTGTGTGGTTCTCCAGTTAGAAAGTGACAGCCCTTCCAATATTAACTGTGTGCCATTGGTACAGCTACCTACCCTTCTGTGTTGTTTTTTTCCCTCATCTTTAAAATGGTCCTAAGATGATCTGCTCTACCTAGTTTCTGACATAGTTGTGTAGAAGAAATGAGACAACTTTTATGATTATATTTCAAAAACTAGAAGAATTCCTGAATCGTATTACACATTTCAAGATGGCAGCAGCCACGGAAAGACTAACGAGGCAATGAAAAAAAAAAAGACAAGAATAAGAGAGATGGAACTACCACTCGTCCTCCCTTTACTGCTTTCACAAGCTGGCCAGGCATTCTAAAGTCTGCATTTTAGGTGAACAGGTGGGTGAGGTGTCCATACATCATTCTCAGTTGTTTCTTGGGTCACACTTATTCAAAATTCAAGGTCACATCATCTTCCTAGGATATTTCCTTCCCTCCTTCGCTGTGGTTTGAGTGGAAAGCTCCAGAAAGGTGCAGTGACTATCCAATGATGTAAAATTTTCCAAAGATTAAGAGAGCCAAAGTCAGCCCAGTGAGAAAACAAATAATGAAAATACTAAAATAACATTGAGGGCAGAGGCCCCCATAGAACCTGCCAAAAAGATATGAAGTTTGATTAGAATAATTATTTTAATTGAATTATCATTTTAAATCAATTAAGGGGAAGGATTTCAATGGAAGGATGCCAAGCCCTACGCATGGGATCCATTTGTTGGGCAGCATGTTGGGAGCCTAAATAATTGTACACTCATGCCCTCTTTAATAAACACTCACACACATTCGCAGAACCTCTCACAATTGATCTTCACACCCAGGACTGCAGACCTCATCTCTGCTGAGCCCTGTAATGGGATAACTTAGGATGATTATGTGGTTTAGTAAATATCCATAAATTAAGGATAGTGTTTGAAGGCTGCCAGTAACGACCTCAGTTTCCTAGCATCCCCCAGAGGAGTGAATTAATTCTTCATAAGAGTTTGGGGCAAAGGCAGCAAGGATGGAGAAGATTAGCTCCTTCTATTTCTCCCCTCCCATAATTGGTTACCTTCCTGGTCCCTCTGAGGACACTGGAAGTGTTTCACCAAATCTCTGGGTCTCAACAGTAATGTACTTCGAAAAGGAGGCTGATTACATTGACTGAAATCCATCCTGGCAAAAGGTTTTTGCCGCAGCTGGTTCCATTTACATTTTGTATTTTTGGAGCTTGTGCCTGTTCCAGGGAGGGATGGGATAATTGATTTAAATCAAATTATGAAATGTGATACTTTGAATTCCTAAAAACATGTTTCCTGGCACTGCATTCAGCAGTGGAGCCCTCACAGGTACGGAGGAATGGGATGGGCGAGGCTGAGCTTCTCTTTCACTGCACACAGGGGTGTGTGAGTGTGTGTGTGTGTGTGTTGTGTGAGAGAGAGAGAGAGAGGTAGAGAGAGGTAGAGAGAGACTGAGAGGCTGAGAGGGAGAGACTGACTTCCACACTCTTCCTTTAGAGATTGGGCTGGGGTCTCTGCCTGAAATCATGAAGACAGTCTTGTCTCCCCTTATAGGTGAGAAGCAGCCATCATATTGCTGCTATACCCCTTGCCAAATGTAGCCATTGATTTTAAAAGTGAGCTTCTTGAGTTGCAGCTCTTTGATCACGGAACTGAAATTAAAGATGGTACATCCTGTAAATGACAAAGAAAATAGATGGGCGCTTGGGGAAAAAAATGCTAATAACTTTAAGACTTCACTGTGTCACACGTTCATTTCCATTTGGAAAGACAATTTGCCTCCTAGATTTTAAAAGCTATTTTAGAACAGTTTCAAAATCAAGATCCTTAATGTTGCTTTGCTCCCATCTGTAGCCTAAATTATTTGTAATTAAGTTAAATAGCTTCATATAAATAGTAGACCTATGCAGTTGGGGGAATGATTGTTTCACATACTTCCACGCTTTGTGGAATTGTGAGTAGCAATAGCATCTTTGAAAAGCAGCCCCCAGTCTCTTTGGTGCCGAGCTTTGATACAGAATTTTGGAAAATCATTCTTCCTCCAAATATTACCAGTGATTCATTTCAGACCCCAAGTGCTGTGATGTAGTTAGATTTGAATTACATCTGTGTAACTTACTAGTTTGGAACCTTGAACAAGGTATTTAACCTCTTTGTGCCTCAGTTTCCTTATCTGTAAAATGATAATCATAATAATACCAACGACATGAGATTATGCATAAAGTGCATAGAACAGTTCTTAGTCTGTAGCAAGGCTGTTCTTTCTTTTTTAGTCATTACTGTAGAAATAATAACATCCATCCTGACAATCTATAATTCTTGGAATGCTTCCAGCCATTTATTTGAATGGCTTGTTGAGCCTTGACATTTTCACTCACGTGGGTGAACACTCTTCTTTTCCGGAGACTCAGTCCAGCCCAGGGAGCAGCTTGGGAGGGATAGAAGGTCTTGCAACCTTGCAGGCTACTTTGAACTGTTGGACCTTGGAGTTTTGTCTCACTGGAGATGAGGCCTACTGAAAGGATAGGTCTTTTTGAATCTCTGTCTTGACTGACCTTATAATTACTTACGGGTAAACTGTGAACAAAAATGGAACTCTCAGACCAGGAGTTAATTTCAGAAGACCAGTGCTTAATGTGTCACCAGGCATTATAACTCATTCAGAAAAGTGTGTGACTTCTTCCAGCTTCTCCTCAGCATCTGTCCCAGGTTTGGCTCTACAAGGGGTTTGTTCTTTTTAGGTGAGTCAGACTTGATGACACTGTTTCCTTCCTAGGGAAATCCAGACATCTTTGCTCAGGCTTACCTTACAGCTTCACCCCCGCCCCCTCACTTTCCTGGGCCTTGGGAACACCAGGGAAGTCCAGGAGGAGGCTCAGGAGGTACGATAGGAAAAGATTTATACAACTTTGCCTTTGTGGCAGGAATTCAGTGAAATATGGGGTGGGGGTGTTAATCTAATGCTAAACTTTAAAAAACTTTTAAAGCTCACTATTAAAATTAATTTTAACCTTAGGGATATATGCATATAGTTAAAAATCAAATGGTCCTATTTAACATGTAAGAGAAAGAGCAGTCTGTTGTTCCCATTCTCACTTCTGTTCCCCTAGAGAAATCTCTATACTCTAAACTGTTTCTTCTGGTGTTTGTCTACATATCGCTAAAATAATTTTTTTTTACTATTTTTTCATTTGCCACATTTAGACATTATATGTTTGCTCTTTTTATGGTAATGATTGAGCTTTCTTAAACTAACACCCTTCCTCTTCTTCCAGCCATTCAGTATGGTCATATCAAAAATTCTAACTGAATTAATAGACTTTACATTATCACAATGATATAAATATTATCAGTATAGAATTAGTAGTATACTCTGATTCTAATAATTGCCCTGTTTTTACAAACATATGGATTTCTGTATACTTGTCAGAAGGGGTTACGTTTTGTTGGATAACACCGCCAAGATACTGTTGGCCCAAAACAACAGAGATTTATTTCTTGCTCATGTTGTATCAGCTATGGGTTGACAAAGGGGGTGGGGGAGGGACTTTACTCATTAGAGTCCCTAAGAGTCCTTGCCTTTTGGGGCAGCTACTGTCTTGAACCTAGTCTGTCTTCATTTCAGAAAGAAAAGTACTCTGAAGGGCGACAAACCAGCATTTAAATGCTCTGGCCCAGTTGTGATGCGCATCACTTTTGCTTAGTTTGTTGGCCAGAACTACTCACATGGCTCCACTAACCACAAGATGCCCTTGAAGAACAATTCTACTATGGTTCTGAAAGGAAGAGAGCTAAAAATATTTGGAAATATATTTTCTAAATATATCAAATAAAAATATTTGAAAAGCATTTAAAATTACCTCTGAATCTTCTCTTAATTTTTCCCTGTTGGTCTTTTATATACAATTATTTGTGTTCTCCAAATGCTTAAATTTGAATTGAAGACCTTCTGCACAGCTGCCACAATGGAGACTTTCTTTTGCCCTTCTCTGCTTAAATGTTTTTCCTTCTTTGTTTATTCCTTTTTGTCAGTCGGGTACTATTTCAGTAGTTTCCTAAGAAAGTATATAGGGGAATTAAAAGATGCAAGAAGTTATAGCTGAGTCTTTCATAGCAGTCTTCCCTGCTCTTACCTTGAACTAATTTTTAGTTTTGCTGTGCAAAGAATTTTGGGTTGGTAATCACTTTTCACTAAGAATTTTTTTAAAGATTTATTTATTTATTTTTAAAAAGTGTATGAGCAGGGGGAGGGGCAGAGGGAGAGGGAAAGAATCTTAAGCAGACTCCTTGCTGAGCATGGAGCCGTGATACAGGGCTCTATCTCACGACCCCGAGATCACAATCCAAGCCTAAATCAAGACATAAAGTCAGATACCCAACCAGCTGAGCCACACAGGTGTCCCCTCATTAAAAATTTTAAAGGAATTATTCCTTGTCATCTAACATTTTATTGCTGTTGAGAAGTCTCACATTATTCTGATTCATGTGACTTAGATTTTGCATGTGACCTAGATCTTCTGATTGCAGTCGTTTTCACTCTTATTCTGAAATTGCATGATGGTGTGCTTTGATATGGATCTTTTAAAAATGATGTTTTTTTCTCGGTATTCCATGTTCGCCTATGGTTCTAAGAACATGGGGCCATCAGAAGATTCAAAATTTTAGTTTAGAGAAGTTTTCTTGTGTCTTATATTTGATCATTTCCATTGCACCATTTTTTGGTTTTCTTTTTATGGAACATTTATAAATTAAATATTGGATTAGCCATGTTTATCATATATGTCTCTTTGTTTCTTTCCTATTTGCTATTACTCTTTTTTCTCTCTCTCTCTCTCTTTTTTTTTTTTTTTAGGTTTGCATGATTTTACCTTTTAAATTTTGTCTTGATTTTTTGAAAAGTGGGTTTATCTTGGCTCCTGGGTGGCTCAGTTGGTTAAGTGTCTGCCTTCAGCTCAGATTATGATCCCAGGGTTCAGGGATCAAGCCCCACATTAGGGTCCTTACTCAGTAGGGAGCCTGCTTCTCCCACTCCCTCTGCTTGCTTCTCCCTCTGTTTTACTCTCTCTGTCAAATAAATAAAATATTTTTTAAAAATGGGTTTATCATAATTTTAGTTTCTAAGAACTCTTGTTTTTCTCTAATTGTTCCTCCTCTGTAGCATCCAATTGCTGTTTTATGGATGTGTGATGTATTCTTATTTCCCTGAGGATATTAATTATAGTTTGTGAAACTTTGTTTTATTCCTGTATTATCTATGTTTCATCCAGGTCTCTTTCACTCTGTTGGTTGGTCTCTTTTATTATGGAGATTTTCCTCAAATCTGGTAATCTCTGAATGTCCATTCTCATTTAGGAATGGTGTTGAAAGCTTTGTGAGCCTGTTAAGAGGTGAGCTTCACTGTAATGTCATTGTATAAGTAGCATTTTCTTTGGAGAAGGCCCACATATTAGCCTGTGGATGTCTGGAACTATTCCCCATCTCCAGCAAAGAATCTTACAGCAATAGCTCTGAGAGTGGGGCATATATTTTGTTTGCTGTAGGTGTTCTTGAGACAGGACAAGTAAAGTAGGCTAGTTAACAGGCTTACAAAACTTAATCCTCCAGTTTTTACTTCCTCATTCTACCTACCCCTTTACTAGGGCTGGAATCTCTCTAGTGTATTCCTTTTAGAAGGAACATTGTCAGGTGCCTGGGTGGCTCTGTGGGTTAGGTCTCTGCCCGCAGCTCGGGTCATGATCTCGGGGTCCTGGGATCGAGTCCTGAGTCGAGCTCTCTGGGGAGCTTGCTTCCGCCTCTCTCTCTGCTTACTTGTGATCTCTGTCAAATAAATAAATAAATAAATAAATAAATAAATAAATAAAATCTTTAAAAAAAAAAAAGAAAGAAAGACACACAGTCTTTTTGCCTGGGGATTATGAGGTGTGAGGCAAGAGATTTAGATAGGCAACTAATTTATATGCATATTTTTTACCCTTCCCCATCCCTGAAATCTCTTTTGTTTATTTATTTTATTTTATATCATGTTAGTCACCATATGGCACATCTTTAGTTTTTGATGTAGTGTTCCATGATTCATTGTTGAAATCTCTATTTAGACTTGAGCTTTACCTCGGTCTTATACAATACCCAGCCCTGTTAGTTCATGGGCCTCTTAAGGATTCATCACTCTCTTCCTATTGTCATAGCTCCCTTTACAAGGACATTTCCCACTCAGCTAGATTGGTCACCACTTCTCCTTGATATGTTTTCTTTCTAAAAATATATTAAATTTCTCATCTGCTAGTATCTCCTCTCCATCTTTCTTGTCCTGAGGACTTACGTTGTTTTTATTCCTTAATCATTATTTTAATGGGGACTCAGGAAGAAGAAAGGTTAAATGCTTGTGGTCAAGATGCCATATTTAACTGGAAATCTCTTTAATAAAATAACTTCTTAGCTTTGGTGCCAGATTGCTCACCTTCCCATATTGTTCAAAACCGTTTCTAGGCATTCTGAGCCCCAAGCAAGAAAAGTCAGCCCTTTCTCAGGAGAATTTAAAATTCCAGACTTGAGACTATGGCAAGGGTAGCATTGCTTAATTGTTTAAAAGCATGGGCGTCAACTGAGAAGACTTGGGTTTGCATTTCAGTTCCATTGCTTTCCAACTATGTGACCCTGGCAAGTTTCTTATTCTTTCTAAGTCTGCTTTCTCAGTTATAACATATGGGCAATCATAGTGCCCACCTCCTATGGTTGCTATAAGAATTAAAGAAGGTAATACATGACCTGTAAAGTACATAGCATGGTGCCTAGCACATAAAAGTATGCAAGGATAGTAGTCCTTATTATCCTTATTTGTAATATTAGTATTTCTGGTTGTATTGTGCCTAAAATCAAAATTTGTAGCTCATTTCAGAATTCTCAAAAAATTGCAGGCTGAATCTGTGACTTCAGATCACTCTCAGCAAGCACTGCTCTTGAATCTGAGTTTAGTTCATTTTCTAGAATCTGTATTCTGTCCTGTTTAGGTAGTAAGCTTATTTTCACTTACAAGTTTAATGTAATACTTAGTGATCTTTCAAGCTCAGAAAGGCTGAGCCATATTCCAAAAGGTTGAAGTTAATGTCAGCCCATAGTTTAGAGCATATATTGGCAAACTTTTCCTGTAAAGAACCAAATAATAAATACTTTAGTTTTCTATACAGTCTCTTTCTTAGCTATTTGTTTCTGCCATTAGAGTGTGAAAGCCTCCATAGACAACATATAAACAAATGGGCCTGGCTATGTTCTAATGAAACTTTAATCTACAAAAGATGGTGACACTTGGGTTTGGCTATTGATTATTGTTTGACAGTCCCTGGTCCAAGGCATAGTGGGGAAAAGAGGGAGGTGGGGAAGGTATAATCAAATGAATATAAGCTCACTTTTTGGTGAGTCAGACACTGTACCAGGTTGTGTTGTCACACAAAGAAAAATTTTTTTTTGGAGCAAATCAGGAGATCCAGGGAAATGACTCCCCAAAACTGTGAATCCCTGAGCAAGGGCAGATGGGTTCTTTTTAAATGAATATTTGGATAGGGAAACCTTGTCATTGGATGTAGAGGCAGACTTAAGGTTGCACAGGTGCCTTAAGGAAACATGCCCATACACACATTCTGTGTTATATGAATGAGGCTTGTACTCCTCCTTGGGCTTAGATTTTAGTATTATAATGAAGTAAAAGTAGTTGTTGGTCATTCTAGAGGCCATTCCATGGTCTATCTGCAAGCATGAGTCAGAGGTTAAACTCCAACTGATTTCAGTGCTCTGGGCTGGCTGGAGGTCTTGTGAGGGCAGTCGCTATTGCTAGAGTGGTGGTTTTACTTTCCATCTTCCTGAGTTAAGAGGTAAACTGGAAAGAAGAGCTTAAGGAAAAATGTAGGACAAAGTTGGTGAGTATAAGCAGGTGGGCAGGTTTTGGGGTCTAGTTGGTGACAGAGTGTGGAGAAGAGAAGGAAACAGAAATATACCTATGAAGAAAGAAACCTTTCCTCTTGAAAGCAATTTGGTTATTTAAAGGAAGCTTAAGAATGCTGACTTTCATGAAATGCTCCTACTTCTCTATCTTGTTGCCTTCTAAGGGGTGACTCTTAGGAAAAATAAGATGAAGGAAACCTTTTTTTTTGTTAAAGTTTTTATTTAAATTCCAGTTAGTTAACATACAGTGTAATGTTACTTTCAAGTGTACAGCACAATGATTCAGCACTGAAAGAAATATTTTTGAGCTGCAGTATAAGGATCTTCACACTTTTCTCTCTTTCTCCTCATTCTTCTTTGACACCCCTTCCTTTGGTTAGTGACTTCAACCTTCTTCCCTTCTTCCTAGCAGAGCCCATTAATATGAAAGGGTAAATTACTAGTAATAGTTTGGATTATGACTCCTTCTAAGGAATTTATACTTTAAAAAATAAAATGAAAGAACATGATATTTCCTCTTAAGAAATAGTTTTGTTTTTGTTGTTTTGTAATGTATGCAATGGACACACCTCATTTCTGAGCCTCACCCCATCTATAATCCTGTCTGGGGGTGTGGTTCGAAGATTGGGTGGGGATCCTGGTTTCTGTTGCAAATATTACTTGGAAATAAAAACAATGCTTCAGTAATTTCAGTTGTTTTGAAATGATCATGTCAAAATACCCTTTTTCATCAAAAACATAAGCTCAACTTTCTAACAGTGATTTCATTGGATAACCCCAGGGGAGTATACTCCAATAGAAAAAATAACTACACAAAAAAAAATCTTAAACTTTTTGGTAACCATATTAATGGTGATAGTGCTGATATTGCTATCCTGCTGTTGTGTGTATATGGGATAATTCAAATGAGTTTTCATTTTGGTTTGTTTTAAGTTGACATTTTCATAGTAGTTTATTTAAAGAAATAATGATGAGATCAATGAGATAAAGTGAAAATCCCATAGTCCTGAATTTGAATCAGAGGAATCAGTGTAAAACTGTAATATTCTTTCTTTAAAAAGAAGACATATTTTCAAAAAAGATTTGGAAATAATAGTTACCCCAGTATCGATGTGTACCCCATGCATCTGCAGTCTGTTCACTAAATACGATTTCTTACCAAAGGATGACATTTCCTTAGGGAAATAGATAATTCCATGCATGGGGAAAGAAATGTATAGGATTAGCCAGGAATTTCTTGTTAGACCAGATAGTAAGAAAACTCTCAATAATATGTGGATTATTTTTAAAAAGACTCAGGACATAATTTAAATAAACTACTTAGAAAAGATGGAACAATTTTAAGCACTAATAAAGATTGAATGCAGTTGATTTAAAGACAGGGAAATATGTTTAAATCTATGGGTTCATAAAGATACTTGGTATGTGCGAGCACGCGCACACACACACACACACACACACATACCCTCAATGCCTTACTGGTTGTCTTTGGAGATTACTGGGAAGCTACCTTATATTAAAAACTGGTAAGTAGAGAGAAAGAGTCTAGCATGTATCCTGCTGTTCCTAACGATAACCAGGTAATGATAAGAAGTTTTTCTTTATAAGAATGTTAATAAAAATGATTAGATTAGAAAATCATAATTTTTACAAAATGGATGAGTCCTCAAACTTTTTCTGTAAAAGACCAGGTAGCAAATACTTTAGGCTTTGTGGGCCCTATAGTCTCTATTGCAGCTATTCAAGTCTGCAGTAGAGTGTGGAAACAGCCATTGACACTATGTAAACTACTGGACGTGATTGTGTTTCAGTAAAACTTTATGTATAAAAGCAGGGTACACTGGTTGGATTTTGTCCATAGTTTGTAGTTTGCAGACCCTTGATCTGAGTAATGATCATGTGTATCTGATAATGTCACAATGAAAAAGATGATCAGGTTTTATGCCTCTTAATGGAGGTACACAGTTTTATCTTGGAAAAAGAGAAAAGAAAATTAAACCAGTATCTGATCAAGCATCTGGATTTAATAACCAATTTTCAGAGAATAAAAGGAATAGAGGAACATATTAAAGAACCTAGGGAGAAGCAATCAACAAAATCTAGACTCTGGGAAACTCTAGAGAACAACTGATTTATTTCTTTCCTTCTTTCTTTCTTTCTTTCTTTCTTTCTTTCTTTCTTTCTTTCTTTTACTTTTTAAGATTTTTTTTTTTTTGAAAGAGAAAGAGAACACGAGTAGGAGGAGGAGCAGAGGGAGAAGCAGACTCTCCAGTGAGCAGGTAGGCTGATATGGGACATAGTCCCAGGACCCTGGGATCATGACCTGAGCCAAAATCCAATGCCTAACTGACTGAGCCACCTATGTGCCCCGGGAAAAAACTGATTTCTTAAATAAATTTTTAAAAACATTTCAAAAGGAAAACTAATATGGAGGAGTAACCTATAGGTTAAAAATGACTTAAGGGGCACCTGGGTGGCTCAGTGGGTTAAAGCCTCTACCTTCAGCTCTGGTCATGATACCGCGGTCCTGGGATTGAGCCCCACATCAGGCTCCCTGCTTAGAAGGAAGCCTGCTTCTCTCCCTCTCTCTCTCTGCCTGCCTCTCTGCCTACTTGCGATCTCTGTCTGTCCAATATATAAATAAATAAATCTTAAAAAAAAAAAAAAGACTTAAGAAATTTATCAGCTAGGGGTCCCTGGGTGGCTCAGTTGGTTAAGCAACTGCCTTCGGCTCAGGTCATGATCCTGAAGTCCTGGGATCGAGTCCCACATCCGGCTCCCTGCTCGGTGGAGAGTCTGCTTCTCCCTCTGACCCTCCCCCTTCTCATGCTCGCTCTCTCTCTCTCTCTCTCTCTCTCTCATTCTCTCTGTCTCAAATAAATAAATAAAATAAAAAAAAAATATATCAACTAGCTTTTAGTCCAGGCCCTCTTTCCTTATAGCAGCTCTATATTGCCGGAGGGGGAGAAAAGTGCCCTGATCATTTCAGGATTAATTTATTCAAAAGAAATAACAGAAAAGTACTCAACAAGCAAAAAGTCTTGTAAAGAAAATGAGGGGAAACCACAGAACATGCCAGAGGTGGAGGCAGACCCTCTTCAGAAGATGTACCACAAGAGGCAGAAGAAGTCCTTAACCTTCTGAAGGTGTAAGCCAGGAAACAGAAGGAAACCTTAGAGGAGGAGGGCTGACCCTGCCTCATCAGGGGTTTAAGGAAGAACTCCTGGGAGGCATTTGGTCCCTGAAGAAATGGTAAAAGGAGTAGCTAAGTCAAAAAAAAGCTTGGGAAAGAGATGAGAATAAGGAAGAAGTTTGTGATGATGCATTTGGGAGGAAAGACATCCATGCAGCTGCCCTGTTTTAGACATTTTTTATTTTTTGTCTGATATTGAAATCCTTTCCCTCCTTTCTTTCTATTAGTATTTTCTGATGTATCTTTGACCTTTGTTTGACTTTTAATCATCTGGTGGAATTTTGTTTTAGATCATTTCCTTGTTACTAGCATCTCCCTGGATTCTGTATTTGACCCCTTATGCAGGTCTGTTTAATTGGAAAGTTTTACATATATGCATGAAAATATATTCATTCTATACTGTAAAGTAAGACATAACAGGTTACAAAGCAGTATATTTAGTATCAGCTCACATACGTAGGATTAAATCTCAAATTGTATGTATGCGTACATGTGTGTACGCATACATACGTCTATCAAAAGCTTAACTGCTTATTTCTTTGATATTTTGTGAGCTTTTTTCTTTTTGCTTATATATATTTTTTCATGAATATATGTCATGTCACACACAAAGAATTAAAGTTTTATAATTAATAGTTGAATAATTTGCAACCAGCTTATAAGGGTAATGGGGGCACCTAAATTTTTCATAGGATAAGTATAAAAAAAAGTACAAGCTTCAAATTCTAGATCTCTTAGCCAGGAGAGTAAAACTGGCAATTATCACAGGTTTTAAAAAATATCAAATAATTTCAGTGGGTAGATGTGGTTGTTTCCCTGTAAAGATGGTTACCCATAATTTCTCTGGTCTCTAAACAATCATGTCCTCCTTCTTTTGAGCCTGGATTGATTCTAACTTACTTTGAACAGCAGAATATGGTAGAAACGACATTGTCCTGGGCTTGAGTCTTAGGCAGTTTGGCATCATCTGCCTTTGCCATCATGGGACTCTGTGCCACTAGGTAAAGAGATACAGCTAACCTCTTGGATTGAACACATGTGGGGAGAGAAAGAGGTCTCAGCCTTCTAGACATTCTCATCAAGACTTTCAGCATGAGAGTAAAGCCGTGGTTATTTCCAGTCCAGTCAAGATGCCGGCTGCCTATAGCTATGTGAACCATGAGAAGAATCTCGACCAATGTTGGCTTCTTAGCTTATTATGGAATTAACCTTCATGATTGAAATCCTTCTCAATCTTTCAGGTCAAGTTCAAAGTCTCTCTCCCTGTGTAGCATTCCTGGATGCTCTCTAACTAAATAATAATTACAACAAATATGGTAATGAAATGCAGAGAAAGAATTTTCATGCCTTTATGTTTTATCTTCTGGTTAGTTATGGATTTTTATTTCTTTGGAGATTGAAATCTGAAGTGAGTGGTCAAAACTGTCCTGATTTTTGTAGCTCCAGATTGCCTAGCAGGTTATGTATTGTGTGTTGATCCTTAATGAATATTTATTAAATTATAGCTGTTTCACCTTCAAAGTCCCCCCTCCCCCGGAATTGAGAAGCAGCCACAGCTTGGTTCTAATGTGGTACAAAAAGCCCTCAAAAGGCTTTACAGTCTATTTTACCAGAATGAAGTGCTACCACCTCATATTTCCCTTCTTGTAACCTAGAAGTGCCAAGGACCTGGAAGTATCTTGGGTGCTTCCTTATTTTTTGCCTCTCATCCTGTCTCTGGGGATTTGGCTCATTGCCACTGCTTGCTTATAAGGTCATGTCAGAGCACTCCTTCAAACATGGGTCAAACCAAAAAGGTGTTTTTTTTTTTTTTTTTACATTCTTTGATTTCATCTTTCTGCCAATTTACTGCAACTAAACTAGGAACTGTGAAACTCTCTTTTTTACACATTTCACTTTTGTTCCTTCTCTTATATTTAAAAACATGGGTGATTGCCATTCTATATCTCCTTTTTCCTTGAAGTTCTACAGCTTTTGCATTTCATCATTCACTGCAGATTTTAGTATAAAAACATTGAACTTTGTTTTTATTCTGAGCTTTCTGAAATGTTTCTGATTGTAACATAATAGACCAGTAATTAAATACTGATTTAGGGAATGATTTTTCTTTTTCCCATTTCATCATCAAAGGAGGAGAACAGTCCTATCAATCCATGGGGCTGTATGGTGCTAATATAAGGTTTTGATTAGAAACTTTTCATCCATTGGTCTCAAACCATTTTATCAGCCCTTGGAATTTTCTCTAGCTTTGCCAAGCCTTCCCAGAGGAATTTCTGCCATGTCTTCACAGCTTGGAGACAGACAGGATAATGCTGCACACCTCAGGGTTTCCTCACATTGTCATGTATGCCCTCCCTTACAGCCTTTGGGTCCAGGTAAAACATTGGCACTGGTGGCCGGTTTGAAACATGAGCCTTCCACACATCTGCTGAGGACACTGACTATGGTGGAGAAAGTGACCCTCTCCAAGTTTTATTTGAGTCATAAAAATTCATGCTGTGCACAACCTCTTTAAGAATCTGTGCCATTAAATGTGGCTAGATCCAGAGTACACTCTGGAGGAAGCCAGAAAGGACATTAAAATGCTTAGTCTATGACACACTTCCTTATTTTTGTCATTTTGACATTTATGTGTTGTTTCATTAGGGATTTTTAAGAGAAGACCCTTTTTCAGCAAGAAGTTTTCCCCAGATCTCCATAAGAATCAACAGTTTATAATCAAACAGCTGTCTGGTTTGCATTTCAACTGAGCTGGACCACCTGCTGGCTGTTAACCTCTGAAAGGTTATTATGATACAATTGTTGTTGTTGTTTGTTTAAAAAGTTTCAGAGCTCAAGGAAAATATTAGTAATGAGTTACTTAACCTGCAGTGTTTACTGTTCCCACTCAACTTGCAGATGGTGTTCCAGTGGCCAGCAAGAGGGAGGGCTCATCTGAGGCCAAGACTATTTTGCACTTGTTTTGGAGATGAACCATAAAAATAGGCTTGGCAATGAGGAGGACTGCCCTTGTGGGAGGAGGAGGGGAAGCAACATTACTAAAGCCTTTTAAAAGGAAACACAACCATTTCTGATGACTGAGGTTGAGAGGCACAGTCCCAACATAACCCTTAGTTCAGCACACAGTAAACTTGAGGCTCTAATCAGTAGAGCAGTGTATCTTTTGAGCTCGTGTGGTTTAGCCTCTGCGATTTGAGGCTTGCTCACCATCTGCTTTCTTCACTTAAATGCACACCCCTCTGACTAATGGAAATGATGGCTGCAAATTCTCTCAAATGGCCGTGTGGGTACCATTTTCTAGGCCCTGTAAAAAATCCAGTCCCTGGACATCTTCACAGCAGCTCTGATTACAGAATGGGCTGCCTCTCCTCAAGACTGGGGGCCCAAGAGCATGAGCATCATTTGCAAGAGGTAGGGACGTCTTGGTATGAATGGAGGGGGCTTTTTTCTGGTTATGGGTATTATGGACAGAGAGGACAGGACTTGCTAGAATATATATTCTGTGAGGATCAGGATTTTGTCTCTTTCATTCCCTTCCCCATCCCCAGTGCCTATAACAGTGACTAGCACATGGTGAAAATCTACTAGATATTTAGCGAAAGGCAGAAAGATTGACTGAATATCACCTTTTTATTTATTCTGCATGTAATAATAAACAGTGGTCAGTAAGTATGGTTTGCACTCATATCACAAAACTGCCCAAACTCTTTCTGACCAGAGCACTGAAGATGAAGATTTAGACAAGATAGCTTTCAGGAGCTGACTTGAGATGATTTGTGAGGCAGAATGTGAAGAGAGAAAGAATTTAGACTTTGGCTACAGACAGACTTGAGCTTGGAACGGATATAGATCTCTTTCTTGCTCTATGACCTTGAATATATTAGCTTCTCTGGTTCTGTGTTTACATATAGAATGTGAATAATGATAAATATTCTATAGGTTTTTATATTATAGATTATATAGGTAAAACCTGGTATGGAATAGAGGGGACAATAAATGATTATTTTAATTTTTTTAAGTTTTTATTTTAATTCTAGGCAGTTAACATACAATGTAATAATAATTTCAGGTATACAATTTACATACAACCCCAGTGCTCATCTTAACTAGGGCACTCCTGATTATTGTTAATATTTATATATTAACATCACTATGCTATCAATGCTGTTATAATACTATTATAATAATATGCTATCAGGGCGCCTGGATGGCTCAGTGGGTTAAGCCGCTGCCTTTGGCTCAGGTCATGATCTCAGGGTCCTGGGATCGAGTCCCGCATCGGGCTCTCTGCTCAGCGGGGAGCCTGCTTCTCTCTCTCTCTCTCTCTGCCTACTTGTGATCTTTTCTGTCAAATAAATAAATAAAATCTTTAAAAAAAATAATATGCTATCAGTCCTATCATAATACACTAACTGACCATCAAGGAATGAATTCCCTGTGCACCACAATATTTTGTGTCAAATTGCCCAGGGTTTGACGGGTTCTAGTCCTTTGTCCACCAGTAGCTAGTTTTATAATCCAGGACAAGTCATTTAACTCTTGTGCCTCACTTTTCTCACATGTAAGGTAAGGGAAGTGATTATACTGACTCTAACCGGTAGGGAGCATTCAAGATAGAGGAGCTATGAGATGTCTTTTATAAGCAAAAGTCTTTTATAACCCTGGAATAATTAATGTGAGGCTCCTTGATCAACTGTTAAATATCATACAAATATCAGTTGTTCAATTTGTGTTCAATTCTTACACATTCTCAATCTCTTCCATGAACTGAAATCTGCTTCCTAGTTAGCTAAAACCTGGCTCTCCCCTGAGCACATGGCTTCTACTACAGCTAGTTTTCTCCACAACACATACTCCTTGAATATCTACTGTGTGCTAGGTACTGCGCTAAGTATAGTTAGGTACAGGAAAAAAAAAAAGACATGATTCCTGCTTCTTGAGGAGCTTTTAATCTGGTGGAGAAAATGTTCACATGAACAGAACACAGTTATACCTGTGATGATGACGTTAATGGTTTGTTATTTTGCTCATTTGTTGGCACCTTTAAAAAAAAGGGATTTGGTGAAGATAGAAGTTGGAATACTGGTATAGGATTTTTTCCCTTCTCTTTCCTTGGTGCAGAACTTTGGCAGCAGGTTGTGCTACCTTATCTCTGATTGCCTTGGAACTATTGAAGGAGTCTCCTGAAGTCAGTGCCTACATCATCTCATGTATGGTTGGGGCAGTGGCAGTGAATTGCAGTTTCTTCTTGGAAGTGTCCCATTAGTCTTAGCATCCACCATGAAGTCATGGAGAGGCTGCTCAGAGGAGCTCCAGTGTAGCTTATGATGAATGGATGAAGAATGTCTTGGGGTGAGAGTCTGTGTCTTCTCCACATAGACAAATTCAACACCAAGCACATGGTGTACCACTTGGAAGGTACTGAATGAATGAATGATATAAACTAAACTGACCCAAACTCTCTGGAGTTCTCTTCCTTCCAAACCTTTCTACTTTGCCTTCTAGAATCCACCTTTTGGGGTAAATTCTTACACATTCTCAATCTCTTCCATGAACTGAAATCTGCTTCCTAGTTAGCTAAAACCTGGCTCTCTCCTGAGCACATGACTTCTACTACAGCTAGTTTTCTCCACACCACATGACATGACACCAGTCCAGGAGATACTATTATCATCTTTTTGACTCCTTCAGGGTCTCTTTTAGACTACGATCTTGCTATTTTTGTCGATATAATCATTTTTCTTCCTTTGAGACTCGCGACATCCAATTTACTCTCCTCTGCCTCTCCTTATTGTACATTTTCATCTTCTGTTTTCCTCCTTTTTTTTTTTTAATCAGTTAAGACAGTGGCATCTATCTAAATCTTTATCTCTATCCCAGGATTCATCATTCAGGGTACAAACATCATCCACATGATGACCCAGTAATCCCCTAACCACTTAGTTCCTTTATAGCTTCATTTCCTCACTTTAACTTCCACTTGGTTTTATTTACCCACTGCTGTGGCTATCCTCTAGATTTTGGTGTCCTTACTTATCCTGGTCTTGTGGTCCAATTTCAGTCACTCCTTTGGAAGCTTCTCTAATTCCTGGGGCTCACTATCCTTTTATCACATATGCCAAGTAAAACCCCAACCCTGGGTTCTTGATCCATAGTCTTTTCCATGCCAGGCTGCTGAGTAAATGGGGCCACTAAAAATTCAAGGTCTCTAAATCTCAATGTACTTAACATTTTTTTCCCTATTTTCTGAGTCAGCTCTTTATATCTTTATTCTGTTTTTCATGACAGCTATGAAAAATCTCCTCTATCATGTTTACCTGTGCTAGCCAGGAATCTTCTGATTTATCTTAAGTCCTACAGCTTCCTGCAAGCAAACTTTTCTACCTGCAACCATGTCTTACCTTGTCTTACCCCCACCAAGCCACCTTCTTCACTGCTGCCAGAGAAATACTTATTTCTAAAGTTCAAATCTGATCACATGGCTCTTTGTCTAATGCCTTATTTCCTCTTATGCCTATGGAAAAATCTTTAGGTTCCTTTATAAGGCTTAAAATGTTTCTTAATGATCTAGTTCTGATTTGCTTCATAGCTTCATTTTATGACTAACCCACTATCCCCATTATCAACCTCCACTTTCCAGCTGCACACACTTTCTGAAATTCTGTGCATTTTTTTTTACTCCCGGCCTTTGCATGTGATATGCATTCTGCCTAGAATTCCCTCTCCTCCCCTTCACTATACTTGTCCAGTTAACTCCTACTCATCTTTAGTGTTCCATCTTGATGCCTTAATGACACCAAGCCCCCAGATATTAAGTGTTTTTCATTTGTTCTTTAATTCCTCATTTCAGAGCTTATTATTGTGTATTTTAATTATCTGCTTGACTATAAAATATAGTAAGATCCTTGATGGCAGGGGTTGTTAGTTATCTCCTGAGCACCTAGAAGAGCACCTGCTACATGGCAGACACTGAAAAAATATTTGCAGAATAAATACTGAGTGAACAAGATAATGTCTTAGCTGAATCCTAAAAGATTGCAACTTGAAAGGTAACAACATGAACTATCAGAAGGGCTTGGGTGACAGTAGGAATTAAGTGAGCAAGATAACTCATGGTATAATGTCTCAGGAGAGGACACAAATTTGGGGAGATGGATGGGTAGGCGCCTAGAGAGTTTTTGAGAGTTATTAGATTTTGAGCTTCTGGATGTCACTGGGCAAAATTTAACAATCATTTCAGTGAACCAACAACAGATGGTTGACTGGATTAATGAGTTGTCTAATTAATTGGTCAGTTCAGTGAAATAGTACAATTGGCTGTGAACCTTAGATTGTAAAACTCAGTGATAGCCCAACAAATGCCCATCAATATTCTTAAAATAAGGAACAGTTAAGAAGCAGAGTATTAAATCTCTCTCACTACCAAATATTCCTTTAATTCTGGAAAACTCTCACTTATTACTTCTTCAAATATAGGTTATGTGTCCTTTCCTCCTTTCTTTCTTAAACTGGGGTTTTATATCAGGGATGTACAAACTTTAATGTAAAAGGCCAGATAGCAATCATGAATAGGCTATGTGGGCCATTCTGTTCTTATTACAATTACTCAATTCTACCATTGTAGTAATAAACAAATGTGATCATAAAGAATATGTGAACAGTCAAGTGTGGCTATGTTCCTACAAAGCATTATATATGGGCTCTGAAAATTAAATTTTCATGTGTCATGTAATACTACTATTCTTTTGATTTTTTCTAGTGTTTAAAAACAGTGGGAACAAACCATAAGTGACTCTTAATCTCACAAAACAAACTGAGGGTTGCTGGGGGGAGGGGGTTTGGGAGAAGGGGGTGGGATTATGGACATTGGGGAGGGTATGTGCTTTGGTGAGTGCTGTGAAGTGTGTAAACCTGGTGATTCACAGACCTGTACCCCTGGGGATAAAAATATATGTTTATAAAAAAAAAAAAAAACAGTGGGAACAATACTTAGATCACAGGCTGTTCAAAAACAGAGGGCTGGATTTGGCCTATGGTCATAGTTTACTGACTCTTACTTTAAACTATATCAGTCTATAATCTATAATTTGTTCTGGACAGATTCCTCAACAATGTCTTCCAGTTTCAGAATTCTGCTCTTGATTTTGACCAGTCTACATTTTAACTTGTCTATATAAGTTTATTTTATAATTTTAATGACCATATTTATTTCTAGCATTTCTAATAATGCTTTTTCAGACTCATGTTCTTGTGTTATTTTTGCCTATTCTTGTTTCACAATTCTTTGTTCCCTTTTAAACAATGACTTTTATTTTATTTTCAATTGAGTATCTTAAACTTAAAGTCTTTTATTCCATAGAATCAATTCTATCTTGCTTGAATTCACATTCCTAGTGCTAATGTCTTAAGTGTCTTTCTTAGCAGTAAGATTACCTCATATATTTTAAAATTTTGTCATATAGGCTCATTCTGAATGGGTTCTCCTCACCCCAGCTATATTTCTCTTTTTCTGTGATCACCTCTCCTTGTCTAGTGGGTTTATGGGGTTTGTGGTTGCCTCTACCTTACCTTTGGCTCTCTTTGCCCCAAGTTCAGGATTGGGTCTTAAAATAATAGCATTTTTTAACTTCTCTTTAAGATGATATTCGGAATGTGGCAGGTCCTGGCACTGATTCAGTGGATGACTGAGCTCAGTTTTTGTTTGTGAAGCTGAATATGCCCCTATCCTGTTCTTTAGAGCCACAGCCACAGAGGCAGGCAAAATAGGACGGAAGTATCCCACCCCAACTCTTGATTTTATTTCATCATTAGGGAAGTCTCCACTCAGTCCTGTAATTTCAACCTCTCATTTTTTTTTCTTTTTTTTTTTTTCTTCAGAGAGAGAGCTAGCGAGAGCGAGCACAGGCAGACAGAGTGGAAGGCAGAGTCAGAGGGAGAAGCAGGCTCCCTGCGGAGCAAGGAGCCCGATGTGGGACTCGATCCCAGGACGCTGGGATCATGACCTGAGCCAAAGGCAGCGGCTTAACCAACTGAGCCACCCAGGCGTCCCTCAACCTCTCATTTTTATATGGAGTTGAATTCCTGACTCCAGTGCTTGTTTCCACACCTAGAGGCCAATTGGCCAGTTGCTCTAGCTAAGGGTCTTTCTTTGCATTTTGGTTCAGGAATGTTTAACTATTGAGCTCAATTATTACTTTGTATTATTTCCATAGATTTAGAGAAAGGGGCTGCATCAAAATATTGTCTCTCTTCACCATCTTGACTAGAAATAAATTTACTCATATGCCCTATGGTTTAATGGCCAGAATGTAAGCATCTTGAGGGTAGGGCCTCTTTCTGTCCTGTTGGACACTATATTGTGGGTACTAAGCACAAAGTGGCTGCTAAATTAATGTTTATGGAAAGAATAACTGTTGAAGAAGTGATATGGATAATGACAAACAAACAATCTAGATGTATGTTAAAATCAAATCTTGTTCT
Organism: Mustela putorius furo; assembly: GCF_011764305.1. Lineage (NCBI taxonomy): Eukaryota > Metazoa > Chordata > Mammalia > Carnivora > Mustelidae > Mustela > Mustela putorius. The sequence continues at coordinate 34,480,463 of NW_025421321.1, forward strand.
TTATGCAAGTTGCAATTTTATTTGATGACAAGCATAATTAGCACCATACTCACCCATCCATTTATTCCACGTATTCAATGCTTGCAAGAGATATTTGTGGAAGTCGGGCATGGCTGTGTATTCATAAGTTATTCTTCCTCCTTCCATTAGCATTAGTCTTTGCACCTGTGAGCAAAAATAAACAGAACTATATAAATACCAAGTATTATCACTTTTATTACAACATTATCATGCTACCAGTGATATCAACTGTAAGGTAAAAATAAAGGGAGTTGAAGCAATGACAGAGGCATTTCTTGATATTCATTTTGGCTTTTTTTTTGCCATCTGGGAGGCATATATCAATATACCAGTGGAGACCTTAACGGAAGCCCTAGCACTTCCGTGACTTTTATAAAACTACTTTCTGCTTTAGTTCAAAAACATTTGTTGAACATACATAGTCAAGTCCTGACCCCTACCTCAAGATTCCTAGGCGTATACAAGTCCTAACTGTCCATTTGGGTAAATGGTCTCCAGCCATCCCCATGGGAATGTCAGCCTTGTGGGATTCTAGGGATTAGAAACCTGGTAGACTGGCCAAGAAGGACCAAACATTAATAAGTCTAAGACTCACTGTGGTTCCTTTTTTGATTTAACAGGATTTCAGGGACAGCAGCTCGCTCTTCTGAATTTGGCTCTCTTTGGGTCCCAATGGCTTGTCACTTCCCAGCAAATTGAGAGGCAGCTACATTCTTGGGGAAAGAGATACAGTCTATCTAGTGACTAGCTCTGCTGGAAGTGTGTGGAGCTTGTTAAGCATGTCACAGGGAGATTTATCTAACAGAGAGATGGGGAATATGTGTTAGGTATTGTTATTAAGCACTAATTTGCTCCCATTCCAAGCCATGCTAAGGCTGGAGAACAATTTATATTGCCAGATAAAATAGTAATACTGGGAGATTACGGAGATGACAGAGTAATCTTGTTAGCTAGACTACTTTTCTATATTGAAAACATAAAGTATTCTGCATCAAATCATATAATCTACATTTTCTCTTTCTTTAATTTGATTATGAACTATTACTGTGCTTTGCCATAAAATATGAAAGTTTTACATTTTGATAGTTTTTCAAATGCTGATTTTACTTTCTGTGCAAATACTTCATATCTTTCCAGCATAATTATTTAGCAGCCTTTTCGGGTTAATTATTGTCATTAACAATATGAGTCCTATGAGGGAATATCAATTAAAATATGCACAGCTGAACTTTCAAATGAGTAAATAATTTAGTTTTGGAAAATGACTGGAAACAGCAGGGTAACAGTCAAAAGGGGAACAATTATTTTAATGCTTATTTGACAAATGAGTCATTTTTACAGCAAATTAGATTCTTATCATAGCACCCCTACTGGTTACCACAGGAAAGCTGTTAACATGAGTTTTTAAAATAAAAGCTGTTAAGTTATGCATGCAAAGTTAAGGAAATCATTTGTATGAAGAAAAGGTGATTAGGATATGCATTGTTAGCTGATGGAATCCTGCCACTGGGATCTAATTAGGGCCATAAATCACACAAAATGATGTGTGTATATAGGGCTTGAAGCATCAGAGTGATGCATGCCATTGACAGTGAGATGGATGATTCTTCCAACCCTGACTTTCATAGCTGTCCTTGTCTTTGTGCTAACTAGACCCTAAAGTCTTACATGATGATAGGGTAGGATAGGGGCTTTAGTCACAGGAGGTTACCACTGTAAAGGATACTGGGAAAATTCCAAGATGGATCTCCATTCTTTTCCATTAGCAAAAAGCCCAGGAAACACAGAATGGCAGTCTTCAAGTACATAGCCTTGAGATGAGCTCCAAATTGTGTTTTGTCAATTTAATATAGATTGTTCTTTTTAATTTTTAACTCAGTGATTCCAAGAGGAAGGAAGAAAAGGAGGAAGAAAGGAGGGAGGGAAGGAAGGAAGACATTTATAGAAACCATGTATTATTTCTAAGATATAATAGTACCTACTCCAGACCCCATAGGGTTCAGCAAGGGTTGAGGGCAAAGCCTTCCTAAAAGCAGAAAAACACACACATCATTTTCCCAGCTCTTTTGAAAGTGTGTTTGAGTTAAATTGCTTCCGTGACTCTGCTTTCACTATCATCCTGTGGACCCCTTTCTACTGATTACAGAAGTGATAGCACATTTCCTCAGCCTGTGTGGGAAGACCTCCTCTCTGCCCTGGATACAGTAAGTTGGACCAAGGCAGCCTACCAGTCATCAAAAGTTAGACCTCAATAAATGATGTAGGGAAACAGACTTCAAGAAATAATCTAGGCCATTCCCAGATCTTCCCAGCATCCCTGGAAAACTGTTGGAATTACAAGCTCTCGGGCCCCACCCCAGATCTACAGAGTCAGAATCTCTAGGGCTAGGGCCCAAAATCTGTGTTTTCACAGGTTCTCGTCACATGCACCTTTGATGCATGCCTAAGTTTGAGAAGCACTGATTTAGGCTAGTGCCTTGAAGAACTAAACTGATACTGATTCTTTCAGGTGATTACCAGAGTAATTCCAAGAAGTCTCCAGGAATTAAAAGCCCTTATAAAACATCAAACTTTGTACCTTCAGTTACCCCTGCCATTCATTGTTAACTACAGGGGTAACCATGTATCTTCAATTTAATGTTTTCAGGGTCTTAGTTCTTCATGGATAAATAATGATGAAACTATGCCTATAGGGAATCAGGAATTTGGACAGATTAATTTGTAAATTACCTGCCAGTTCTTTGATCTCTGAGTTTTAATATGGCCAGGAAGATTAAAACAAGTAAAAATACATTTCAAGAATACTCTTGTTACTGTTTCCTTGAATTCTTTGGAAATTGATACTTCTGAACTATCTTTCCATGTACACATTCTTTGTAGAGAAGTGCAAATTTCAGAATTCTTCTGGGTAAACATCTACTAAGCATCTATACTTCAGGTATGAAGAGTCCTTTCAGGGTTACACCTTATATCAGCTTTTTAGAGCCCTTGGCCTCAGAAAAAAATATCTCTGGTTTTTCCTCCTCATACTACCACACCCAGTGGGATTCTGACTTAATACCTTATCATCATCATTGAGAAATATGTTCGTGTCTATCTTGAAATCCTATCCAAATCACATCTTTTAAAATTAATTAGCTATATTCTTCCCCTAATGCTAGACCTCAGTGGTTTTCTTGAACCCTCTAGTATTGATGGAATGACCATCCCCACCCACTTACCAAACCGATTCTTCAGAAGGTCATGGGTCATTGGGATGGGGTTAGGGAAGCGGGATGGGAGAATGATAGAGGGGATGGGTCAGATGGAGTCATATCCACTTTTTAACAACCATTAAAAGGGATGGTCTGTCAATGAACTATCAGGTGAGGTGGACATGGAATTCACACTTTGGAAATACCATGTTTAAGTTTCTCCCTTTGGATGAAGTATGTAACTCATATCTAATTGAGATTTGAAGAAGGTCATCAAGATGATCTTTGTTTGAGACTTCCAGAAGGCATCACTTCCATCACATGACCTCTGTGGTGATCACAATTTCTCCAACTTCTTTCAAAAAGTGTATCTTCTACAGAAGAATCAGTGTATTTCTAGTTGGGTAGTAGACTGTCAGCTAGTTGAGGATTTTCGTTTAACAAGTGAGGAAACTAAAACCTAATGGATGAAAGGATAAAACAAAGACCACAGGGCTTATTTATGACAGAGGTGGGCAAAGAACCTAGGCTTTTGAATTCCTGGCCCAAGGCACCACAAAGGATTCTAGGACCTTGCAAGATTTAGTCACCACCAGATTAAATATCACCAAAATTATGGAATCCATGAACTTTCCTATATATAGGAAGCTTTTTATTGTTTGCATTGTACAGATGAAGAACTGAGGTTTAGCCATCCTATAGAACTTTTCTTTGTTTACATAGGTGGGTGACCATAAAGCTTGGATGCAGACCCACAGCTGATGAGCCTGAAGCTCATTCATTGAACCATTTCACTGTGCATTGATGTGGATCATGGCTTCTTCATAAAGTGGGCACTGCAGTTTGCTTTTAAAATTTATTGTTAATTTCCAGGACTTAAAATATATGTGCTTACTCATGATAGTAGGTAGAACATGAAGGGACTCTTTCAAGGGCAAGAGTTGTAGAGATTACCATGATAAGAGATTAACACGGTTGGAATCTCTTATATACATGTAAATAACGATAGTAAAAAGCTTGGTCTTTTCTCGTTGCCCAGGAATTTTCCTCCCTAGTTATGACCCCCAGAGGCCCCAGGTTTTTATTTTTTGCAGAGTTCTTAACTCACACTGGCCCCCTTTGGAAGAGACTTGGTATCTTCCAAGTAGCCTACACATACACATATAGTAGCCTACATAAGATCTTCCTTTGGTAGGGAAGTTAGGATTCCCAGAATTCTGGTTTCTGTTAAGATGTGGACTACTGCTAAAATCATTAATTTCCAGCTTTTCAGGTAGTTTCTGAGCATATCTACCCTAAAGACCTTAGTGACAGAAGTAGTACCCAGGCAGTAGTTGACAAAACTAATAAACACTGGGTGGGAGAGACCCTCTTTGGATTTGGGGAAGGCACCCAAGGTTAGAACCTTAGACTGGCCATGAGGAAGACTGGATCCATATTTGTCTGTCTACTTCTTGGCTCTTGCTATCAATTTCTACTCAACTCGGGCCATACCTTCCCCCAGGAATACCTCCCAGATCATATGAATACTATCACTGGAATACCAGGTTCCTACCTTTCTTCCTCCTTCTCTTTCTTTCTTCTTCTTCCTTCCCTTCCTCCTTCTTTCTGTCTTTGTTTCTCCTCTCTCCCTCTCTTTCCTTATTTCTTTGTTTCATTGGCTTTTCTTCAGGGATTTCTTTTCTTTTTTTTTTTTTTTAATTTAGTATTGAGAAACCGTTTGTTCCCTGAATAAGCACTCTCAGCCATGTGCATTCAGCTTAACGAAAGGTCAAACTGTAGATATAGGTTCACTGAGGAATAAAGGTCAGCTAAGAGAAGTACACTTACACTAATCATGTCTTAGTAGTCCAGAGGAGTGAATGCAGAAGTTTGGAGTGAAGCAAATAAGTCCACTGGGTGCCTCCCATCTGAGGTAGATGGTCTGTGTATGTGAGTTAAACCAGTATTTTTTGAAGAATAATCAGACTTTGTTCCTATCTGGAGGTTTATCCTGGCTGGTCTCTTGTAGGTCCTGGGAATTAGATTCACACAACTTCCTTGACTACCACTTTCATAATACCAAATATAGCACATCTATGTTCCCAATGCTTTTTGTAAGCTGATACTTTGTCCCTCTAATTCTTTTTTTTTTTTAAGATTTTATTCATTTATTTGACAGACAGAGATCACAAGTAGGCAGAGAGGCAGGCAGAGAGAGAGGAAGAAGCAGGCTCCCCGCTGAGCAGAGAGCCCGATGTGGGACTCCATCCCAGGACCCTGAGATCATGACCTGAGCCGAAGGCAGCGGCTTAACCCACTGAGCCACCCAGGTGCCCTGTCCCTCTAATTCTTAAGTCACTTTCTTTCAGCACCTTCCCTTCCCCTCGCCTAGCTTTTTCTGGTTCTCAGTCTTTTCATGTTCTTGCCAGCCAGAACCTCCACTGGCATGCCATAATTAGCCCTACCACCCTTACCAGTGTCTCTTAGTCAATCAGAACTTACTCATCTTACATTCTTTTCCTTAAAGCCCTAATGGGTAACTAAAACCAACATGACAGATCAATCACCATGAGGTGTTAATAATGCCTGATTGCTGTTTGTTAACAACCCACTACATCTTAGTGAGCTGCTGCAGTAGATTTCTTGACAGTTCAAGAGAGAAGAGATCTCCAGCAAGCAGACCTTCCTACAGTATCAGAATTACAGAGTGCACCATCTGGGCTGCCATATTATTCTATCTAATTTCTAGAACTGATCCTTGTAAGGTACTAGCCTTTGCTGGGTTTTGTTACTTCTTGATGGCACCTGCTTTAATGTAATAGTCAAAGCAATTCCAGTTCAGCCTTGTTAGGAAGATTTTTGAAGAATGTCAGAACAGCCTTTATGTTAGCTCTCTGGCAGTTGTAGGTTTATGTTGACTTTCTCTGGATATGCCCCAAGATTTTCCAATGCCTGTGACTGGGATGGGTAGAGGAATTCTTGATTTGATGCCTTGGGACAAGCAAGAGGTCATCCATCTTTCTAATATATTTGATATCTCTTAACTGAATTTTGCCTGTCAGTGGTTAACATTCCTACACATGGAACAAGTAGATTTCCAAATTTGTAGCAACTAGGTACAGTGTGAGTGCATGGACTAGGAACAGAAGTTGAATGAAAATTAATTATTTGCCACTACAGAGGCTTTTTCCTTTTTTGCCCTTAAAAAAAAAAAAAGGATTTATTTATTTGAGAGAGAGAGAGACAGACAGACAGAGATAGTGACAGGGCAAGAGAGAGCATGAGTGGGGAGGAGAAGGAGAAGCAGGTTCCCCACTGAACAGGGAGCCCACTGTGGGGCTTGATCCCAGGATCCTGGGATCATGACCTAAGCTGAAGGCAGATGCTTACCTGACTGAGCCATCCAGGTGCCCTTTTTTTACCCTTTTCAATCTGTCATCATTCAGTCATTCAGATAGTCTATGTATCTTGATAGAATTCTCACTTCACCAAATTCAAGTGATCAGGTAAGTCATGCGAAAGCAGAAGGCAATGTCAGACACTGCCCTTGCCCTCACCCTTAAGGATCTCATGATATGATCAATGCAAGAATTCCCAAAGTATGGGGTGAGGTAAAAGAGGGGTGACCACTCACCAGAATCACCTAGAAAGCTTTTTCAAAGTAGAAATCATGCTTGAAATCATGCTGTCTCTTGAAATCATGCTGTCTCTTCTGAATAGAGTTAACAGGAGCAAAACCACATTGATATCTGCATGTTGAAAATACTTTCCCAGGTAATTCTGATGCATGCCTCTGTTTAAGGACCCTTGGGTTAATGAGATAAAGCATGCAGTCATATGAAAGTTATATAGAACATGAGCCATGAGAAAGACTGCCTAGTGCCAAGTGAAGGTGAGTGGAGGACAAGGTGAGAGCATCATGGATTGGAGTGGTCTAAAGGCCTCAAACCCTATGAGTTAGGGTTTGAAAGACAGGTAGGTTTTACACAGAGCAAGATAGGAGGAGGACATTTCTTCCTCCTTACTAGTCATCATATTTCCCAAATTTGTTGAGCTATTAAAATTACATTTTGGGAAAAGGCAAATCCCCAAACTTGATCCCCAAACTAAAGGGATATTGGAGCAGATACTGGGAAACTATAATGAAACAATCATAATTCCAGTAGTTAAATAGTTTTGTCAAATACTGCATTTTATCTTGATTTCAGGAATCTTGTTGGGATTTTCATATTGTGTTTGTGAAGCAGGAAGTAAAATAGTATGTTACCAATGCTTCACTTGAGGGGGTAGGGGATAATGATGGGAGAGCTGTTAGGGTTCACCATATGGTATGAGCCTTTCTTCCATATCAATTCATAAATTTTGAATTTCATGAGAATACCTTTAAACTTTTTTGAGTAAGAGAGCACAAGATTATATACTATTTTGCAGTAGAGGTTGAGTGACTAGCCTGATAGAGCTCCCATGGGAAGAGGTGAGGACATAGAATTTGTAGCAACTAGGTACAGTGTGAGTGCATGGACTAGGAACAGAAATAGAAGCTTGCATAGCCCAAATTCGTACAGGGAAACGTGTGTGTGATGTGAAGAGCCCAAGAAAGAACTACAAGTGTTTAATATACAGCCTGGAACTTATAATCAGAGACCCAACCCTGGGATAAGCACAGCTGCTTTTATCTGCCATTCCATGGATACCCCCGTGGGTGGCTGAACACAGACACTCTAGGAGTCATGTTCCAGGAGAAGAACTCTGCTCTCCTGTTTCTTTCCCTTTTTTTAGGTACTTTGGGAGTGGGCAGCCTATGAGATTGAGGGCATTTGCTGTCATGAGGGGCCCTGCTAGAGAGGGGAAAAATTTTGTTGGTAGTGTTAGCTGCCCAGAGAAGTGACATAGCTGTGCTAATAACACCTGCAGATGTGGTGGGAAGATGAGACAGCTGAGATGAGCAGGAGAACCTCTGAACTAGCTAGCTCTTTGCCAGGCAATTCAGAAAGAGCTGCCAGAGTCAGTCAGGGATAAACCTAGTTATTCTTCCTAGAACAGTCACCCAAGTTTGGGAGGGATAGGTGGGCTGGGAATGGAATGTGTACTTCTTCTCTAATGCTTGTCCTTAATCTAAATGTTAGGCAATTCTGTAAAGGAACAATTAAGGAGGAAAACTTTCCGGGAAATCCTTCAGTGAAAGCCCCTTTTCCCACTTACCTCATGGGTGTTTGAACAGGTAGGACAATCTCTTTTTCGTGAGAGGAGGCCGCACCTTCAAGTAAGCCACTCTTCAAATTCTTTCCCAGGCAGACTCATCACTCTGTAAATAAACTTGTAGTCACTTTTACATAAAAGTATTTAATATATTAGTGTCTTCTGTGAAGATTGGGGCTAAAGAAAATAGACGGAATCTATTTCTGTCAGTTAGGATTGTGTTCATCTGCATGCTACAAAAACCTGGCTTTGGTGGCTTAAACTATCCAGGAGTCTGGTTTTTTTCTTTTGTTTTGTTTGTTTTAGTATTGTTTTTCAAAAAGGTCGGAGGTAGGTAGTAGCTGAAGTTGTTTCAGAGACTCAACAATGTCAAGGCTGACACCTCTGGGGTCCTCTTGGTTGGCTTTTTTCTTATGGTTCGTGGCAGGTCCAGCTGCACCTGGGCCTTCAAGGGAGGAGGAGGGTAAGCAAGGAGAGGTGCGTTAGGCACATTTGTCTCTTTTTATCAGAACAATGAAAGTATTGAAGAAGCCTCTTCCTCTAATCCAGCAGACCTCTGACCTTTGACCCAGACCTGGGCATGCGATCTTTAGTGAAAGCTGAAAAAAATGACCCATTTCTCCTTCCAAGCTGGAGGGGATTGGAGTAGCAAGGGAGAAGGGGGCTGGAAATGACTTTTGCCAAATATCAGTGTATGCCTTACTACTCAGGTCATTAAATTAAAGTAGGGATTCTCAACCTGGCTGGACATTAGAATCAACCAAGGGAAGTTTAAAGATCAGAAGCCTGGACCATATCCCCAGACCAATTTCATTTAGACCTCTTGGGGGTGGGACACAGGCATCAGAATTTTTTAAAGCTCCTCCGATCAGTTTAGTGTTCAGTGAGACTGGAAACTACTAACATAGTTCACTCTCCAGGATGTTTCTTTTTAATAACTTCCCTAGGTAATATGGGTGTAGGTGACTCACAAGGCCTTTTTTTTTTTTTTTAAAGATTTTATTTATTTGACAGAGAGAGATCACAAGTAGGCAGAGAGGCAGGCAGAGAGAGAGAGAGAGAGGAGGAAGCAGGCTCCCTGCTAAGCAGAGAGCCCGATGTGGGACTCCATCCCAGGACCCTGAGATCATGACCCGAGCCGAAGGCAGCGGCTTAACCCACTGAGCCACGCAGGCGCCCCTCACAAGGCCTTTTGAAAAACATTGTTAAACTCTCATTCATTGGCAACCTTATTTACTAACTCAGAAGTACCTACTGAATGCCTCCCATGTTTATGGATATAGGATATATCCAGATATATGGATATAGGAGAAAAATAAGAATGGATTTATGCTTTATGCCCTTTGGTTACCTCTAATGTCTTCTGATAGTATAGTACTTCACAATGACAGCACTTTTATACAAAATCTAATTTAGGCTTCAGAGCTAGACTATGAGGCCCTATAACAATATAAAGAAAATTGATACTCAAGAAGGTGACATGGGTTTCACCAACTCATTTAGCTATGAGCTGATGTGTGCCAGCTGAGTATGTCTGTGGAAAAGAAGTTTTCAGTCTTTGCATTCAGTGGTCACATAGACTAGAGCTAGACTTGTAAACTGAAATACATTTTGCAAATGTACCCAAAGTGAGTGATGCAGGAATATGACAAGCATTGACCAGTTACTATCTAAAAACAATATTGTCGGCGCTGTACTGTATGCACTTTTAGATCTTCATAACAAGGCTATTGTTGGGTGCTGTTATCTCCACATGATTTATGAAGAAACTGGAAGCTTAATTACTTGTCTAAGGCCATACTGTTGCTGGAAAGAGGAGATAAGAGTTGAACTCCTGCATCTAGTTCCAAACCTGTGCTCTTAACTAAGAGCTACCTTATATAGGTTTTTCATGGATAAAGGGGCCCAGCCAAGAGCACTAGTGGGAACTGAAATTCAGTCCAATTTTGGTTTGCCATGCCTCTACTCTGGCACAAGACTGTATACTCTGAGAGGGACAGTGTTTTCTGTAATTCCTTTGCAGATAACCTGTAGAATATATGTGTTCTAGTCTTAATGAATGTTTCAATCTCCTTACTGGTTATGGGTCTGTCAGGCTTTCTATTTCTTCCTGGTTCAGTTGTGGTAGTTTATATGTTTCTAGGAATGCATCCATTTTTTCCAGATTGTCAAATTTGTTGGCGTAGAGTTGCTCATAGTATGTTCTTAAAATAGTTTGTATTTCCTTGGTGTTAGTTGTGATCTCTCCTCTTTCATTCATGATTTTATTTATTTGGGTCCTTTCTCTTTTCTTTTTGATAAGTCTGGCCAGGGGTTTATCAATCTTATTAATTCTTTCAAAGAACCAGCTCCTAGTTTCGTTGATTTGCTCTATTGTTTCTTTGGTTTCTATTTCATTGATTTCTGCTCTGATCTTTATGATTTCTCTTCTCCTGCTGGGCTTAGGGTTTCGTTCTTGTTCTTTCTGAAGCTCCTTTAGGTGTAGGGTTAGGTTGTGTACCTGAGACCTTTCTTGTTTCTTGAGAAAGGCTTGTACCACTATATATTTTCCTCTCAGGACTGCCTTTGTTGTGTCCCACAGATTTTGAACCGTTGTATTTTCATTATCATTTGTTTCCATGATTTTTTTCAATTCTTCTTTAATTTCCTGGTTGACCCATTCATTCTTTAGAAGGATGCTGTTTAGTCTCCATGTATTTGGGTTCTTTCCAAACTTCCTCTTGTGGTTGAGTTCTAGCTTCAGAGCATTGTGGTCTGAAAATATGCAGGGAATGATCCCAATCTTTTGATACCGGCTGAGTCTTGATTTAGGACCGAGGATGTGATCTATTCTGGAGAATGTTCCATGTGCACTAGAGAAGAATGTGTATTCTGTTGCTTTGGGATGAAATGTTCTGAATATATCTGTGATTTCCATCTGGTCCAGTGTGTCGTTTAAGGCCTTTATTTCCTTGTTGATCTTTTGCTTGGATGATCTGTCCATTTCTGTGAGGGGAGTGTTAAATTCCCCTACTATTATTGTATTATTGTTGATGTGTTTCTTTGATTTTGTTATTAATTGGTTTATATAGTTGGCTGCTCCCACGTTGGGGGCCTAGATATTTAAAATTGTTAGATCTTCTTGTTGGACAGACCCTTTGAGTCTGATATAGTGTCCTTCCTCATCTCTTATTATAGTCTTTGGCTTAAAATCTAATTGATCTGATATAAGGATTGCCACTCCTGCTTTCTTCTGATGTCCATTAGCATGGTAAATTCTTCCCCCCCCCCTCACTTTAAAACTGGGGGTGTCTTCGGGCTTAAAATGAGTTTCTTGTAGGCAACATATAGATGGGTTTTGTTTTTTTATCCATTCTGATACCCTGTGTCTTTTGATTGGGGCATTTAGCCCATTAATATTCAGGGTAACTATTGAGAGGTATGAATTTAGTGCCATTGTATTGCCTGTAAGGTGACTGTTACTGTATATGGTCTCTGTTCCTTTCTGATATACCACTTGTAGGCTCTCTCTTTGTTTAGAGGACCCCTTTCAATATTTCCTGTAGAGCTGGTTTGGTGTTTGCAAATTCTTTCAGTTTTTGTTTGTCCTGGAAGCTTTTAATCTCTCCTTCTATTTTCAATGATAGCCTAGCTGGGTATAGTATTCTTGGATGCATGTTTTTCTCACTTAGGGCTCTGAAAATATCATGCCAGCTCTTTCTGGCCTGCCAGGTCTCTGTGGATAAGTCAGCTGCCAATTTAATATTTTTACCATTGTATGTTACAGACTTCTTTTCCTGGGCTGCTTTCATGATTTTCTCTTTGTCACTAAGAATTGTAAATTGTACTATTAGGTGATGGGGTGTGGGCCTATTCTTATTGATTTTGAGGGGCGTTCTCTAAATCTCCTGAATTTTGATACTCGTTCCCTTTACCATATTGGGGAAATTCTCCCCAATAATTCTCTCCAGTATACCTTCTGCTCCCCTCTCTCTTTCTTCTTCTTCTGGAATCCCAATTATTCTAATGTTGTTTCGTTTTATGGTGTCACTTATCTCTTGAATTCTCCCCTTGTGGTCCAGTAGCTGTTTGTCCCTCTTTTGCTCAGCTTCTTTATTCTCTGTCATTTGGTCTTCTATATCACTAATTCTTTCTTCTGCCTCATTTATCCTAGCAGTGAGAGCCTCCATTTTTTATTGCACCTCATTAATAGCTTTTTTGATTTCAACTTGGTTAGATTTTAGTTCTTTTATTTCTCCAGAAAGGGCTTTTATATCTCCCGAGAGGGTTTCTCTAATATCTTCCATGCCTTTTTTGAGCCCAGCTAGAACCTTGAGAATTGTCATTCTGAATCTAGATCTGATGTATTACCAACGTCTGTATTGATTAGGTCCCTAGCCTTCGGTACTGCCTTTTGTTCTTTTTTTTGTGGTGAATTTTTCTGCCTTGTCATTTTGTCCAGATAAGAGTATATGAAGGAGCAAGTAAAATACTAAAAGGGTGGCAAAAACCCCAGGAAAATATGCTTTAACCAAATAAGAAGAGATCCCAAATCGTGAGTGGGGAGAAAGGGGATAAAAAAAGGTTCAAAAAGAAAGAAAGAAAGAAAAAAAAATAAAAGAAAAGAATTAAAAAAAGAAAACAAATAAAGAAAAGTATAAAAAAGAAAAAATATATATATTAGATAAACTAGTTAAAAAACGTTAAAAAAGAAAAGGGCAAAAGTTAAAATAAATTTTAGCAGAAGAAGAGAAAAAAAATGAAAAAGAAAAAAATTAATTTAACTGCAAATCTAGAAAATCACAGGGAGAAAGCCATGAGTTCCGTGCTTTGCTTTCTCCTCCTCTGGAATTCTACTGCTCTCCTTGGTATTGAAACTGCATTTCTTGGTAGGTGAACTTGGTCTTGGCTGGATTTCTTGTTGATCTTCTTGGGGAGGGGCCTCTTGTAGTGATTCTCAAGTGTCTTTGCCCCGGGCGGAATTGCACCGCCCTTATCAGGGGCCTCTGAGTAATCCGCTAGGGTTTGCTTTCAAGAGCTTTTGTTCCCTGAGCGCTTTCCGTAGAGTTCCGGAGGACGGAAATACAAATGGCGGCCTCCTGGTCTCCGGCCTGGAGGAGCCGAGAGCCTGGGGCCCCACTCCTCAGTGCGCCCTCAGAGAACAGCGCCCATTAACTCCCGTCTGCCTGACCTCCAGCCGTGCTCTGAGCTCACCGAGTCTATAGCCGGTTCAAAGTAACACCCAGCTGTGAGCTCACTATCAACTCTGTCTCTGTAGCCGGTTTTCCCGTTCCAATACCCGCAAGCTCTACGACACTCAGACACCCCCAATCCTTCTGTGACCCTGCAGGACCTGAGGCCACGCTGACCCCGCGTGTGCTTAGCCCCGGTTTAGCCTCTGGAGCGATGTCCCTCAGCAGAACAGACTTTTAAAAGTCCTGATTTTGTGCTCCGTTGCTCCGCCGCTTGCTGGGAGCCAGCCCATCCCCCCAGAGTCTATCTTCCCATGGCTTTGGATTCACTTCTCCGCCGGTCCTACCTTTCAGAAAGTGGTTGTTTTTCTGTTTCCAGAATTGCTGTTCTTCTTCTTTTCGATCTGCCAATGGATTTTCAGGTGTTTGCAATTTTTAGATAAGCTATCTAGCTGATCTCCTGCTAGCTGATGTAGTCTCAGCCTGCTACTTCTCCGCCATCTTGACTCCTCCGGAAATTGTGTTTTTGTGATGGAAAATAACTTACCTAGATGGCAAAATGATGGGCAAGTGCCTGAACTGACCCTCCACTGAAAACAGCTAATTATGCAAGTAGAAACCTAAGATATTTTTATGTAATTTTCCATGAGCTTATAAGAAACTAGGGAATATTCAGGCATAGAATATTCATGGAATATAGGAATATTCCATGAGCTTGTAAGAAACTAGGGAATATTCAGGGAATATTCAGGCATAGAAGGAGGGAGTCCATTTACTGTCAGGGGTGAAAGACTGTCTTCCTTGTTTGAATGGAGGTTTCAGTCCTTGGATTCCCCGTGAGAAGATTTTCTTGGGGATCCATGCTCACATAAAGTCAGCCAGAAGGGAAGTAGCAAGCACAAAGCAATTTATTCAAGTGAAAGTATACTCTCAACATTGGAGATTCAGCAGATTCTGTGAAGTGGAACCTACTGTTATGCTGTTTTGGAATTGGATATTATTGGGTTCTCTGGGCTGCAGGAGCTGTGACTGCAGTGGAGTGGTTTCTAAAGGAGGCTGCTTCCAGTCATTTGGGAAACACCTCACACAGCTTGGTAGGGGGGTTTTGACCCTATACAGTTTGTACCAGAACACAAGGCAGCCTTTCTCAGTGTGGGGGAGGGACTGTACCTGCAATGAAAATATATAATAATGAATTTAGGAGTTACGGCGGGGCAGAGGTGGAAGAGGAGAGTGCATGTTCTGCACCTGTGGCTGTTTGGTCTGTCAGGCCAAAGGTGTTGGAAGTCACAAGGTCATTGACTCTAGCTCATGTCCTCAAGGACTTGGGACTCTGTTTCAGGGCATTCCTTCCACTGCTCAGGTCTGACTTCAACCTAACAGTACCATGAGGGCATATTTCTGGGTAAAACTAATCATTATTTTTCAGGTTCTCATGGGGCTGGGATTTGGAAGACAAAGCTCAGAGCTTACACAAGGTAGGGAATCCATAAGAACACATTCCCGAAATGCGGAGCTCCATGAAGCTGCCCCAGCAGTGCCAGTGGGAATTAAAAGTAAAACAATTGATCCACTCAGAACTACAGGAAAAATCAGCTCAAACTTCGGCAGTGAGCTAGTGAGGGAAAACTTTTCCTTCAAAATTGGTAATCATAAGCCATCTGTCATGAAGCTTTGAAGATCAAATTCATATCATCTGGGTGACCTAAAATATCTGAAGCTGGTAAATTTTTTTTTAAGTTTTTTAGTATTGGTAAAGTCTCCATTCATAGACAGAAGCAAATGGTGATCTCTTTTTGAGGAATCCACCTCTATCCTAGGCCTCAAAGATTTTCCACAGCTAAAATTCTACAGGTAATTAGCTCTTTATAGTAAAAAAAAAAAATCATTAAACATAAAAAGAAATAAGACATTATTAACAGGAGGCAGCAGAAACAGTAGATAATAAAATAAGACCTTAAAAAATTCAGTTTTTGGGACTATGGGCTACAGAATACAGAATAATATGTTTTAGCACAACAAAGGAAATAGTCAACAAAATAAAGATGCAACCCATGGAATGGGAGAAGATATTTTCAAGTGACGGTACAGACAAAAGGTTGATATCCAGGATCTATAAAAAACTCCTCAAACTCCACACACACAAAACAGACAATCATATCAAAAAAATGGGCAGAAGATATGAACAGACACTTCTCCAATGAAGACATACAAATAGCTATCAGACACATGAAAAAATGTTCATTATCACTAGCCATCAGGGAGATTCAAATTAAAACCACATTGAGATACCACCTACACTAGTTAGAATGGCCAAAATTAGCAACACAGGAAATAACATGTGTTGGAGAGGATGTGGAGAAAGGGGGACCCTCTTACACTGTTAGTGGGAATGCAAGTTGGTGCAGCCACTTTGGAGAACAGTGTGGAGATTCCTCAAGAAATTAAAAACAGGGCTTCCCTATGACCCTGCAGTTGCACTCCTGGGTATTTACCCCACAGATACAGATGTAGTGAAAAGAAGGGCCATCTGTACCCCAATATTTATAGCAGCAATGGCCACGGTTGCCAAAGTGTGGAAAGAACCAAGATGCCCTTCAACAGACGAATGGATAAGGAAGATGTGGTCCATATACACTATGGAGTATTATGCCTCCATCAGAAAGGATGAATACCCAACTTTTGTAGCAACATGGACAAGACTGGAAGAGATTATGCTGAGTGAAGTAAGTCAAGCAGAGAGAGTCAATTATCATACGGTTTCACTTATTTGTGGAGCATAACAAATAGCATGGAGGACATGGGGAGATGGAGAGGAGAAGGGAGCCGAGGGAAATTGGAAAGGGAGGTGAACCATGAGAGACTATGGATTCTGAAAAACAACCTGAGGGTTTTGAAGGGGCGGGGTTGGGAGGTTGGGGGAACCAAGAGGTGGGTATTGGGGAGGGCATGTATTGCATGGAGCACTGGGTGTGGTGCAAAAAAAATGAATACTGCTACACTGAAAAGAAATTTTAAAAAAAAGAGAATAATATGTTTTATAAGATGGAGTGGAGTATGGGTAAAGAGCAAGAGCAAGCAGATTGATACAAAGAGTTTCTAGAAATAAAAAATACAGTATTTTTGTGTTGTATAACATTCTATTGATAGGATATTTGCTTGATACAGTTCTGTTACTCTTTCCCTAATGTTTCCATTTGGATATCAATTTATACATGATCACGATGTTCTCAGTCACAGACCTGTACCCCTGGGGCAAATAATATATTATATATTAATTTTTTAAAAAAGAAAGAAAGACACAACCACAGCAAAAACCAATGCATATTTCTGTTTAATAACTTGATAGTTTTCTCCGGGAGGTAGCTCAGTGTGTGAATGTTTGTTTACTATAAGCTCTAGTAGAAATACCATTTTTGTAGGGTTGTTCTGAGTAGAGAGTAGTGATTAAGACCTTGCCCCTCCTGGAGTCAGACTGACTGGATTCATATCCTGTCTCTAGCACTTACTAGTTCTGTGATCTTGAACAAGTTTTATTCTCTCATGTGCCTCAATTTCCTCATTATCAAAAAGGGGAACCTGGTAGTACATGTGTCTTAGTGTTGAAGGGGTGAATGAGACAATGTATATGAAGTGTTTTGCATATGGTTGGCACACAGTGGGTGTTAACTATTATGATTATATTGTGTAGTAATGTCTGGTACATAGCAGGCAGCCCATAAATAACATTCTATTAAGTATTATTTTTAATCAGAAATTATATGAATTTATTTTGTTAAGAATGGCATCTGTTTATTTTAAGCCAGAAAGTACCTTATATTTTATTTAGTCCAATCCTCTAACTTAACAGGCAAAAAACTTCTGAGAGGTGGAGTTTGAGTCAGAAGCAGTCTTCCTGTCTTCTAAATCTGTACAAATGGCAGAAAAGGAGAGAGAAAACAATATATAAAGATTTTAAACATTAGTGGGTGAATCAGGCCTTTATTCTTCTGCAATAAAAAGACATATTTATGTTTCTCTCATGGAGCAGGACTGCCAGTGGGGTTGCCTGGAATTGCCCGGAATAGGCAGAGGTTTTAGGAGATGCTCAATCTGGGAGCTGCTCCCCTCTCCTGGGAGTATGGCTAGAAGCAAGCTGGGTGGTGAGCCCAGCCAGTGAAGTGCAAGCAAAGCCAAACATTGAGAAAGGTTAAACAGAGAAAGGAGAGGTTTATGAGAGACCAAGGAAAGGGAGGTAGAGGAGGAAGAAGGAGGCAGAGGAGGGGGTTGGAGGAGAAGGTGAAAGAAAAAAAAAAGGTGTTTAGACATTCTATATTAGAAGAAGAGAACACTGTGGCCAATTTATTAATATTACCTTTAAAATCATGTCATTTTCATGTTCTTCTAGAGGTTGTACACATAGTTGTTGTGAGTTTGAATGGATTGTAAAATATGCCCCCAAAGCAGTGTGAATACTCCCCTGTCATGAAACCAATTAACTTTCTGTCAAAAAAAATGTAATAACTTTTCATTATAAAAGAGATCTTCTCTGTGTAAGGGATATAGGTGCCTTTGGAAAGCAGTTTCTATACTGCGTTTTTTTTTTTTTTTCCATTTTGTTTCGTTTTGTATTTTTAAGCATCCTTGAGACAGTTTACAAGGCTGAAAGATCTGAGTATATTGCTAAGGTAGTTGGGAGCTTGATGTAACTAATTAAATCCTCTATAGAAATTAGTTTTAACAAGTTCTGCCAGATGCTCTTATTGGAAATAGCTGCTTGGGGATTAGGAATGTTGGGACAAAAATGAATAAAGTGGAAACTTAGCTACTTGTAGTTGTAGAGAAAGAGAAAATAAGGTTTGTGTACTCTCTGCTGTCACATGAAGAGAAAGGAAGAAGAAACTCTGAGCACTGAATTCATTTCAACAGCCTGGATGAGGTACCTAGAATACTAGTTAGTGAGACTGAGAGAGAATATATGGATGTTAGCAAAGCCCAGAGGGCTGTTTGAATGTGAAGGAACGCAGAAGTTTTGGACAAATTGCTGAGAGGGGACTTTGATGTCAAGCTTGGCAATTTAGATAAGGTGATTTAAAGAAAAGGTAAGAATTAGTGTAAAAGGTACAAAGTTATACCTTAGATGTTAATTTCTTTACAGTTTGCTCTATAATATAATCTTCGAGATTATTCATTTAACATGGCAATTGGCATGATATATGGAAGGCAATTCTGTTTCTACTTAGCATTTTTATTCTGAAGGAATTTATGCTAGAGGACAAGGAAATATTAGGTGACTTGTAGATGTAACTCTTTTTGATGTATCAGTGGTGGGAAAATAAGGTGGTAAGGAGGCCTAATAAGTCTATAAAGAAAAACGTATTAGTAGAGATCTACTTCTGAATAGTAGGCAAAACCAAAGGTTTTTGTTTGGCTCAGGTGACTGTAGCAGGACTGCCACTTGGTGGCAGCATACTTAAAATGTGCCTACTGGTTTTTGAGTTGGGGTGATGAATAAAAAGTTCTTTTAAAAGTTGAAACTGTGAAATAAAGGTTATGAAGTGACAAAGAAGTTATAGCAATAGTGCTTGAATGGCTTAAATATGGCCAAGAAAATATAAAGTATCTCTTGTGTTATTAAGAATGAACACAGGGCTAGAAGATACAAATATATATATTATTTAGTCATATTCTGTTCAGTTCTTGAAATTGTATCTATTTATTTTGGGTTTTTGCCTTGAATTTTTATTTTGTATATCTATAGCCCTTATATTTGAGTTATTTTTGAAGTTGTCACTTTCCTTCCTTTGGGGGGGCAGCTAGGGAGAAAAAAACCCTTGAGTTATGATTAATTGATCTTTTGTAGACCCGGAAGTTATTCTCTTTTGGCTCTTTAATCACTGGATCACAAAATTAAGTGGGGAAAAACTATAGATATTTACTTTTCTTTACTCTAGAGGAGAAAAATATTTCTATGTCAGAGAGATTTTTTTTTGTTTTGTTTTGTAGCTTGTTTTTATTTGTTCTTAACATGAAAATCCATGGCTGAACTAAGTGAACTACTGGCTTGTTTTATGCTTAGCTCAAAGAGTGTTCTGTTGTTCCAGATTTGTCTAGTTCAGTAATGTGGGAAAAATATATAATAAGGTCAATACTAACTGAACCAAGGTATAACACTGAGTCTAAATTTTGGGAAAAAAATACTTCCATTGGTAAGTTCACTGTAAATGTTAATATTTGTGTTTGCTGCATTTTACCCTAGTTTTGTCTTCTTAGTTTGATAGATTTAAATTCCTCATAGGAAATTATGCAAATGTAGGAAATATAAATATTGAGATATAAAACATATTTAATTTACGATATCCTGAAATGATTTTATTTTTGCTGCACTTACTGAAACATACTTAGTGCTGCTCAGGCTTTTTCTGTACCATACCACATAATGATTTGTAATTCTAGATTTACTATGCTCATTTAGTCCCTTCTCTCTAACAGATGAGAACCTGAGACATAGAATGTCAGTGCCTGGCTCACTGGCAGCTGCCTTCTTCAGGTGGCAGCAGGATCTGGTTGACAAAGTCTGTCCATGATTCAAACATGGAATTATGATCTAGAGCTAATAATTGAGTAACAATTTATTATAAGAACGTGGTTGGTCTAGATTGGCTTCTATATAACTATTGCACAATAAAATGAGAACCTGAAGTCTCTATCTGGTCATCTTCAGAAGTTAGGCTGTTGTGCCTCAGGGACAAATGTCCTCTAAAAACAGAAGGGAAAAATTATCAGTTAAAGCCAGTACTGAGGGGCGCCTGGGTGGCTCAGTGGGTTGGACCGCTGCCTTCGGCTCAGGTCGTGATCTCAGGGTCCTGGGATCGAGTCCCGCATCGGGCTCTCTGCTCAGCGGGGAGCCTGCTTCCCTCTCTCTCTCTCTCTGCCTGCCTCTCCATCTACTTGTGATCTCTGTCAAATAAATAAATAAATAAATCTTTAACATAAATAAATAAATAAATAAAGCCAGTACTGACTAGAGCATCTTCTACCCATGGAGGAACGCGGTGTAATTCACATCAGTGAGACCAGAAATACTGACACTGTGTCCTTCCTATAGTCCGTCCAGATGGGGGGCCAGAATGTGTGAGGCCTGGAGCAAATGTTGCAGGATGTACATTAGGCTTTTGGTGTGGCCAAAGCACAGGCTGTGGGTGGGTACTATAAAGAGTAGACTTGGTCTTCAAAATGGAAGAATTCTTTTTTTTTTTTCTTCTCTTTGTTTTTGTTTTTGAGCAGCTAGAGGTCAGGAAGACAGGGAGAAGAGAGGAGAGCCATATAATGTGACATGAGATTTATTCACAGAGAGACTAAGAACTGCAAGAGAAATAGGGGTCAGACACTAAAATACACACTATTTGCAGTGCTGCGCTATAACCATCCTTCATCACTCCAGATCTTCAGTGAAGTCCCCAACCCATACACGTTCTTTGTGAAAGTGGTTTTTGGTTTTTGTGTTAGTTTTGTAGCAGTCAAGAACAGTGCTGAGTTCTCTCCCAGGGTTGATCTAAAACATGCAGGAATGGGACAGCTGTGGGATTTCGGCTGCTGTGGGATGGAGGATGTGGGATGGTCAGCCCTGACACTCAGCTCACAAGTGCCCACTTAAACCCCAGAGAGTGTGCAGCCATTGTGGGGAGGACAGGAACTAGAAGCCCTGAGCTTTAAGCTTCGGTAGATAATAAATAGGTAGATAGGTTATTTCTACCAGTATGTGACTGCCATGTTAGGTACCATGCAATGAAAGGAAAAGAATTAACACGTGGGCCCTTCCCTGAAGAGACTGTAACTCAACTGGGAAAGGCAGTAGATCCTGTATGTCATGGTAACAGTATCGCTTCTTGTGTTTTGATATGGTAAACCAGTGCTAAAGCAGCGGCAGCTTGAAAAAAATTAAGAAGGTAATATCTTTGTGGCTTTCTTCTAAGTAGAATTAGAGTCCGTGAAATTATGGAAAATTTTGTTCAGGGTCATGAATGAAGCTTTACATCTCTGGAGGACTTACCTCTTCCCCCATGCTTCCTTAACAAACTCTAAAAAAGAACACTGAGAGTTAGCAGTAGCTTCAGATGCGGAACAACTACCATCTGATACCAACCCAAAAATGACACACACATGAAACTAACACTTGCTTGGAGCTTGGTTATCCAAGCATGTTACAGTTATTAATGCATTTAATTTTCACAAAAATATCTATGAAGCTCAAAGAGATACAGCAAACTATTAAAGATCATATAGCCAGTTGACACCTAAAATTTAATGGTTGGTCCTCTGGTTGGTCAGTCTGTGTTGGTATTTTCTGGGTATAGAGAATGAAGAAATAATTAAAATCGAAAACTCGGACTATCTGAAAGGAATTAGGAATGCCCTGTGTCTGCAATGAAACTAGATAAATTTTGGAATCAAGTTCATGGAGTATAATAAGAGGCTTTGAAAGTTTGTGAAGTAAATGTAAGGCAACTTCTTTTGGCGGGGGGGAGTTGTTTTATTTTTGAGCCCGCCAGACTGGTCTTTTGTTCTCTTAAAGGCAGACCTAGTTGGGGGACAGTCTCTTCTTCTTTTGGAATCCTGTCCAAGTTCTCAGACAGGCTTGGGTAGGTCTTTTCCTTCGGGCTAAGGAGAGGTGTGGTTAGTGTGGTAACCAGCAACCCCTGCTTCACTAATAATAGTCTAAGGGTTTAGTCACCCCTGAGAGCATACTCTCCACTCTGCTTAAAAATATAAGAGAGGAAAGAAAAGCATACAGTAGGAGGTAAAGTGAAAACCCCATTTCAACAAATGCCCTTGCAGCTTCTCACATTCCATATTGCAGCCCTCACTGACCCATATATATGACAAATATATGCTGAGCATCCACTTCATGCTGGACACTGTTTTCTACCTGTTGGGGATGGGAGTGGTAGGTTAAAAAGGTTTGTGCCTTCAGAGAGGTACAATTTAGGGTGACCAAAGACAGTAGACCTGGAAGCAGATGCCCAGGGCAAGTGCAGATAGGGAGAGTATAGGGAGGAAAAGAAGACAGGGCAATGGGAATGAATGAGTGTAAATGGGGCTAATTTGGATTAAGTGGTGGTGGGGGGGGGTCTGCGGAGATGAGATGAACTTCCAGAAAATTTGAATAGAAAGGTGATGGGGATGCAAACATCCGGGGATGCAGTGGTCCAGGGATGGGCAACAGAAAGTGCCGTAAGGTAGGAGTGAGTTTGATGTGTTCAAGGAACCCAAAGAAAGGCTGTGAATCAGAGAAAGTGGGATTAAATGAATGGAAGAGATAAAGATGGGCCACAGAAAGAGTCTGATGTTCTAAAACTGCAGTAAGAAGCCATTGGAGGACTCCAGGCAGGGAATATTATGATAGAACTACCCTTTCCTGAGATCAGTTTCGATGTAAATGCATAAAGAGATTGTGGTGTGTTCATGGAATACACTGCAGAAGAGAAAACAAATGAACTGTAGATCCATGCTAGTAATAACATGGATGCAACTAAAAAACGTAATGTTAAGTAAAAGAAGAAAGTCACAGAAGAACATATGCAGCATTATTCCATTTACTTAAAGTCCAAAAGTAGGCAAAACTGATCCATAAATTTTGAGAGAGCACTTTGGGCTCACTAAAACATGAAAATAAATAGCTCCTTTCTTTGGTATATCCATGTATGTAAATGCACAGGAGAAGGACTAGACTGATAAAACCCCAAAACTTATGACCCAGGGTACCCTAGATGAGCAAAATAGAATGGGTAGGAGAGAGGGGATGGTTAAGAGGTACTTAAACCTTACCTGTAGTTTTTGAACTTTACACTCATAGTGAAGGTACTAGTTTCCTGTGACTGCTATAGCAAAGTACCACAAACTTGGCAGCTTAAGACCACACACATTTATTTTCTCATGGTCTGGAGGCCGGAAGCCTAAATCTGTTTCATGGGGCCAAACCCAGGCTCTTGGCAGGCCTGTCTCTCGCAGGAGAAGCTGTTCCTTGCTTCTTCCAGCTTCTAGTGGCGACCTGCATCCCCCAGCTTGTGTCTGCATCACTCTCATCTCTGCCTGCTTCCATGCTCACATTCCCTTTTCCTCTTGTGTATATGCCTCGTGACTTTCCTTTTCTCTTAGAAGAAAAGGTGCATTTTGGAGGCCCACTCACATAATCTAGGATCATCTCTTCACCTGAAGATCCGTAACTTCATCACGGCTGCAAGGACCCTTTTTCCCCAATCAGGTCACATTTACAGGCACAGGGTTAAGACATGGATGTCTTTTGGAGGGCTATTTTCAGCCTCCCATAGGCCATTTATTTACTTGTTTACATAATTTAAAAGAAAGATGTTTTTGAAAGTGGATGGAAAACAAAGCCCCTGGCTATTGAAGATCACATGGGAGGTGACTGGGCTTGCCCGGGTGAGGGGAGACAGTAGCCTGGGTTAGGAGGTGGCGGTAGAGATGCGAAGAGTGGAAGGAATTGAGACACAGTGTGGAATTCAGGTTTTGGAATGGCCATTGGGTCAGATGCAGAGGAAGAGGGACAAAGGAAGAAACAAGGATGACCTATGTTCTTGGTTCGAGAAGCTAAGAGGTGCCATTTACTGATGTGAGGAACAGGTTGTGGGGGACAGGTTTAGAGAGACAATTGGGAACTTCTGGTAGAGCATACTTGTAATATGCTAAATATATTTTCTGCCTTTTATTTTCTTATTTACTTATTTATTTTAAAGAGGTTTTTAAATTTATCTGACAGGGAGAGACACAGCCAGAGAGGGAACACAAAGAGGGGAAGTGGGAGAGGGAGAAGCAGGCTCCCTGCCAAGCAGGGAGCCCAATGCGGGGCTCAATCCTAGGACTCTGGGCTCTTGACCTGAGCTGAAGGCAGATGCTTAACAACTGAGCCACCCAGGTGCCCCTATTTTCTGCCTTTTAAAAAATGATCAGAATTACTGAACTGGGAGAATTTAGCATTTAAATAAATGGAGTGATTTCTCATTATGGGTTATCAAGGCCTGGGAAAGAGGTTTAGTAAGATACAAGGAAGGCAAATGTTGAGTAGATAGTGCACAGAGCACAGGGCTCCTTTAGCACCTTGAGTGACACAAAGAAATATAGACAGTGGCTGCTCTAATGGCAATAAACAAAAATGGGCATGTCTTGGGCTCTGAGGCCTATGGATTGCTCCCATGCAGCTGACCTGTGATATTTGCTCTTCACAGTGACTGGAGCTCTTGTTT
The DNA here is from genome assembly GCF_011764305.1 of Mustela putorius furo. NCBI lineage: Eukaryota > Metazoa > Chordata > Mammalia > Carnivora > Mustelidae > Mustela > Mustela putorius. The sequence goes on from NW_025421321.1 coordinate 34,505,273, forward strand.
TGTGGTTTCTACCTGTGTATAGAACACTAGGACAAAGGAATATTTTATTTGCATCTTCTCACCTTACCGCTAATAGCAACAACACTGCTTATAGAAAACAAATTGTTTTATTTTGCAAATTTTGTACTTTTCTCTGACCTAGTATGGGCTTTGGAGTCAGACGGATGAATTCCCAGGTCTGGAGACCAGCCCTGCCACTTACCACGTGACCCTGGGCTTGTTACCCAGTCTCTCCAGGTCTGCACTTCCTCATGGGGTAGTTGTGAAGGTCAGAGTATGTGTTCAGTAAATATTTGATATTATTGCTATTACCAACTTGGCTTCATAGCCTTCGGATGTCTCCCTGCAGTTTACTTTTATTGGGAAATGCTAAAATGTAACATTTCCTTCATAATAAAAACAAGCCAAAACCAATTCCGATACCTTTTCTCCTCCACCCTGTGCAAAGGCTACCTTTCAAGAATGTTTACAAATGAACAAATATGGTATTCCTTCCAATAGCTTTGAACATTTTCTGTTTTGATAGATATTCTTTTATTGCTTGTCTAGATACACTCAACTGCAGTTATCTGGAAAACGATTGCAAAATAACCTACCTGCTTTAATAACAGACCTTTAGATCCCTGAGGCGAAAATGGGGATAATTACTAAGGGGGATTGTCAGGGAACAGTGACACCTAACCCTTCTCAAGAATTCCCTAGTGCAGACTTTGTAAACAAATCAACAGAGAGCTTGTGAAATTTCCTGTGGTTTGAGCTTTGTTTGTTTCTAATGCTAAATAATATCCTGATAATCTCTTTAGCCCCCAGCCTCTTCCCACCAATTTTTTTTTTTTAAGAAAGCAAATTAAGCAATCAGATTCTATGCAGCCTCAGTCATAGATATAATATGAATTACCAAAAAAAGGTCTGGTCTAAGTTTGCAAGTAGACAACCCAAACTGAGTGTGGCAACATCTTATTCGTAAGTGTTAAATGGCTGAAATACATGACAGAGTTGTCTAAAGATAAAAGATACTTCACAGAAGAAGAAAGAGCCATAACATCATGGACTGTTATTTCTGGGGTTTTCCTTCTCTTTGCTCTTCGAGTGAAATGAGATTTATTCCCCCCACCCCACCCCCGTAAAAATACGGTGATGTTAATAACTTGGTGCTTTTTCTCTCAGATGTTTCCCTTCTCAGTTAAGAACACTGTCCTTCTCCTAGTCATGTATTGAGGTCCACTGTGAAGATAGAAGGCTCATCAAACGGGGAATTTCTTCCTTAAAATGAGCTCTAGATCTGGCCTTGGAGAGACCTAGGCTGGTCCCTTTTTCTCTCACACTTATTTCCCATGACAGCTCTGATAGAGTCCAAGAACTCAACATCCTTTAGGTCATAATTTAACTGCATTTAGAGACTTAGTTCATGGGGTCTCTAAATGCAGTGCCAGGACCAGCAATATCAATACCACCCAAGAACTCTTGGGGAAGGCAAATTTTTAGGGCACCTGGCTGGCTCATTCAGTGGAGCATGAGATTCTTGATCTTGGGGTTGTACATTTGAGCCCATTGTTGGGTGTGGAGATTACTTAAAAATAAAATATGAAAAAAAGAAAGAGAAAGAAGGAAGGAAGGAAAGAAAGAAAGATAAATAGAAAGAAAGAGGAAGGAAGGAAGGAAGGAAGGAGGGAAGGAAAGAAAGAAAAGAAAGAGAAAGAAAGGAAAAGAAGAAAGAACAGCGAACTCCTGGGCCTTCCTCCAGACCTCGTGAATCAGAAACTCTAGGGCTGGAGCCACTCTGCTTTCACAAGCCCTGTAGGTGATTCTGATGCATGCTGAGGTTTGAGAGCCACAGGTCTAGTGTAGTTCTTGCAAAAATTCAGATAAATTTAATCAAGTTACTTATTTTCACAATTCCTCCCAGTTCTATTTTTAGAGATACTCAAATTGGACAAGCAAAGTCAAATGCCAGGCAAAGTGTTTGATTCTGGCAGGTTCCTTAAGGCTGGCAGAAATGCCCCTCTTGGGGTCCGACCTCTCCTAAAACAAACATCTGGAAACTTTCTCTATCTTTAACCCCGGGTGAGTGGGTGGTAGAAAGGAAAGTAACTATTCCTTTTCTGTTTGAAAATATTTAGGTTGAATGATGTGAAGATTTCAGTAGATCTGTGACAAGATCAAAGAGCATAAATTATTTAACAGTGGGTCTACTTTTGTGGAATTATTTAAAGTATCATAATTGCAGTTCAGCTTCCCAGCCTTCATTTCCAAGTCTGGAATTCTGTTGGGAGCTATCATAATCACTGAAGAGTATAGTATTACAGGCTGGGTATAAAAATATCTTTTTAATGACTAGTTAATTAGTGAAATGTCTTGACCTAAGTGGAGACCAAATAGAAGACAGAGCTTTTATGAAGGGGGAAAAGACTAAGTTGTCACCACCTTATTATTCTTGTTGAATTAGCCACTCCTTAAAATATCAGTTGATTAGATAAAATTCAGAATGTGGTGCATCAGTATGAACAACAAAGGGCCACATAGCATACAGAAGTATCTTGGAACTTCTGTAGTTTTGTTTTGATCTTAATTTTAGCATGCATTGTCTGAAGGTCAGTTTCAGGTTATTCATTACAGTGATCCCAAGACTTTTCTTACCTGACCGGGACAGTAAGACCAGAGCTCATAGATGCTCTTGCCTCTTCTCCATTGGAAAAGGAAGGGGGAGGTAGAAAAAAGCTCTCCAAGACATTAGGCAGATGGGTCCCTTTACAATTTTCCAAGGGAAAATCAAATAATTAGTTGCTATACCTATTTTCCTGTTTGTTGTAACTTTTCTAGCATTTAACCTAAGGAGTCATAAATTAAGCTGTGTGGATTTATGTTTCAAAATAGCATGTGTTCTGTTTATAGCAAAGGCAGAACAGGTTTTGCCAAGTTTGTAACTTCACAAGTTTAAAATTTTGAACGCAAAACTTGAAATTCTTGTGGTGTCAAGACTACTTGCAAAAGCATCTGAGATTCTAAAGAGATGAGTCTTGACATCGTTAACTCTTTCAGAACCAGGGTCTTATGAATTATTTTTAAACCAATCAACCACAGATGTACCACAGTTCCCTTGGAACACATGCATTCAAAGTGAGGGGTCAAATACATCTAATTAACTCAGGCGTTTGAGGCTTTATGGACTCGTATTTACTTTGTAAAAACTTAGAAATAACTAATATACATGAAATTTGTCTCAATTTATTTTACATTCTATAAAATGCTGTTGGTATTATCTTTTAATCCACCATGCCTATGGCATGTGCAGATTTATTCAGGGAAAATAATTTGTGCTAAAAGCTGAAACATTTTATTAAATTTCCCCCAAATAGTTAGACATTGTCGGGCAGATGGCTAGTTGTTTCTTTGAGAGGATTACCCCAGTACCTGCCCTGGACCTGCAGATGCCCTGGTTCTGGAATGAAGGGCCACTCCTGCCTACTTTCCCTCTTGCCCTGACATTCTTCCTTGACTAGCAATAATTTCTCTGTTAGCCACAGGTAATCCCAGGAATCCAGACCCATATGGGTCCTGTTGATCTTGAGGCAGGCAGAGTCAGTCACATGATTCTCATACCCATGTGAGATGATCTCAGGCTCCCAGGAGAATAGGGACCTGGGAGTTCACCCAGTTCTTCTGGTCCATTTAAACTAGCTCAGAAAGATTATCCAGAGACTTTGAAAGCCTTTGGTGACTCATTCCCCAAGAAGGGTTTGGTTTCTTTACCCTCTCCTCTTTTACAACCGTAGCTCTCTATGAAGGCATCTTAACCCACATCATCTTAATTAATCCCTTCGTTTATATGTTTCAATCAGCTAATGGAGCCCAGATTTAGAACTAAGGACTTTGATTCTAAGTTTGACTTCCTGCTATGCTCTGTTGCCTCTTAATAAGTCCTAAATTCATAACAACTACTGTTTTGAGGGTGCCTCCCTGTTCAGGGGCACTTTCTCATATAGAACCTAATGGACATTACCCTCACAAGGGCAACATGAGGTGGGTATATTAAATCTCTTTTAAAGATTAGGCACTCAAAGCTTGAGAGGTTATGAACTATTTGCATAAGATCACCCAGCTATGAGGTGAAGCTAGAATTTGATTCAGCTTGTTCTCATGGCTATGGCAAAAATCATTTTCCTTCCATGTTTATATAATTTTCTTGATGCCTAACCTGAAGTTTGTCTGCCATTATTGTTTATTCTTTTTCTTTCTTCAGATTCAAAACACATTCAGGATAGAAATTCTGGGGGCTGAATGTATACTATGTGTTCATTTAGTAAATGAATGGATTGCATATATTTATGTGTATCAATTCATTAACTATATCACATGTATAAAATGAGGTAATGCATTTACTTGCTTCCAGCGGTGCGCAGTGCATAGTGTACACTCAATAAATATTAGTTTCAATCATTTATTTATCATTTATTAAGTTCTTGCTCTGGGACCATCACTGAGAAATCCCTCTTGGGAAAACCAAATAAATATGTGTTACCTTTGACTTCCCTAGCATTCCATTTGTCTTTCTTATCTCCTAGATTATAGTCTTTATGGGGTGAAGGACATATCTGTATCATACTCCTTTGTATGTCCAGTAGCCAGAGCAAGGCTTGATGTAGTTTAAGTACATGAAAAATATTTGTTGAACATATAAATGAATGCTTAGACATTAGATATTCGGCAAATTTGTTTCATCATCTCAATCTAGAAATTAAATCATGCCATTCAGATTGGGTTATCGTAATTATTTTTTTTGTTGGCTGTCTGAATGGCATCTGTTCAATGTATCTGATGAACATCCCCTTCCTTCTTTGCTTCTCATACATACACTCATCCTTGGCAAGGCTCAGGATGGTGGCCTCCAGACCTAAATCCCTAAAGTCCCTTGCAGCCGTAGGAAGCTGAGGCGGGTCCAAGTGTAGCTGGGGCTTAAGGAAGTCTCCTCAGGGCTAGAAGGGCATGCTTAGGAGTAATTTGTTTGTAGTTTCAGCCACTCCTTAAAGGCCCTGCTCCAGCTTCCCAGTCTGAGATAAGAGCTTCATTTCAGATGTCTCCCGATGGTTGCTTTGTAGCCCCAGATTAACAACCCACCCCTCACCCCTCATATTTTTCATTTTGGCCTCTCTTGGTGGGTGGTAGTACTTTGACGCTTGTAAGCTGCCAGGTTGGTGGCGGTAGGGGTAGTGTAGGATGTAGAGGGAAGAGGTATTTCTGAATGCTTTAACATACTTTGCAACGGTTAGCTTCAAGTAAACTGAGCAGCCAGAGTGAAGGGTTGAGCACAACTGCTGCCTTTGAGTATTGGAAGGGCTGGAGTCCAGCTCTAGCTTGTGTGCCTCCTTTTGTATGCTGCAGTCCTTGTCAGCAGGGCTCCAGCATGCGCAATGATGCACTGCTGTCTAACTTGCCCAGAAAAGAGATAGTAAAGGCAGACATTAGCCCAGGGATTCCTTCTCAAGCGTAGCATGCAGCAGTGAGCATGGTTTAAGCAAGTGAGGGAGGTGTCAGCCTTACCATACAGTTAGGACATGCAGCACAGAGAAGGAAAGTGTACCCTGGCTCAGGCCAGGGTGGAGGCAAAGGAACATACTCTCTAACCTTAGCATTATAAGAGCTGCCATCTTTGAGCATCTACAGTATGCTATGCCCTTTATGTAGACCGTGTCATTTAATTCTTTTCCCAGTCCTATGGAGTTTGAATTGAGAATACTTGCCTTTTGTGTGATTTCTTTTTAATTTTTAAGATAAGGCAGTTAAACCTTGGTGAGGTTTCCCTACAGATTATAAAGAAAAACTGGGATCTGAATTCACTTTTGACTCCAGTGCCCTGTTCTGAACCACTTTGCAGTCCCATTTCATTTTCCATGCAGTTTCCTGGGAGAGCACCATCACTTTGAAGCTAATACAAGAATTGAGGACAGGTATCTTTGTAGCTATCTTATTCTTCCATGTTTTCCTTCCTGAGAAAAACTCGTGTTGGGCCATGTAGCCAAAGTTGCACAAACTGCTGATGGTACAAAGGAGTTGTCATGTCTTATGTTCTTTCTAGGTTGGCTTCTAACAGATCTCCATAGAAACTCTCTTTATATATATGGGAAATAACAGTAACTTTCCCTCTCCAACATCCCTAGACCCCCAAAAGTTACCACATAAGAGTGAGAGCAGGAACACAGTAAACATGTTTCTTTGGATGGTCAGTACAAAATGTACTTAAATTCTGAGGAGAGGGCTGAGCGAATTCTGATATACTGGTTTAATATAAAAGATCCTGAAGATTGTATTATGCTACCCCAGCCAATCAGAAACTGGATATCAACTCTTCTTTCATGGTTTAGCCATTTTACCATCACACTGACAACCTCATTTTCTGCATCTCAAACTCTGAGGAAAGTTAGAAAGCGCTTGCTTTCAGTCTTTTTGTTTGTTTGTTTGTTTGTTTTGTTTTTTTTTTTTTTGAGAAGGAAATGTCTGATTACCATTGAGCTGACTGAAAAATGATTATGCAACAAGAAAATAATGTCAAATTTTGAACATTCCTTCTCTTTGTAGTTGGTTTAGCTTCCAGGTAATATAAATGTAAGGAACAGTTCACTCAAGAAACTGAATTTCAATTAGGACAGTACAAGAGAGCAGGAATTCTGAAATGTCCAGAGATGATACAAGACCCCCATTTCAGGGGTTAGATGGCAAAGTAAGGAAGAGGGAACAGCGTGGGTCTTTAGAGCCAAATACTGGTCCATACCTTAGTGTTGCTCTTTCTGCCTATAAGTTGTTGGTGAAGTTATTTTAATTCTCTGAACTTCAGTCTCCTCATCTGCAAGATGGAGAATACCTACTGTCCAGGGATGTGATGATTATTAAATGACACAAGTAATAGTGTAAAACTCCTGAAATAAAATGTGTACTCAAGAAATATTCTTTCTCTTTTTTCCCTTTATTCCCTCTCTCCTGTGGGAAAACCCATCTCTCTGTGCTAGAAGATAACTCTTCCAGGGTGTATTAGTTTGCTGAGGCTACTGTAACAAAGTTCCTGATTCTAGGAGACCATGACTGAGGTATGGACAGGGTTTGTTTCTTCTAGGACTCTGGGGGAATTGCATGCCTCCTCTAGCCTCTGGTTGTTTTCTGGCAATCTTTGGCATTCCTTGGCTTGTGGAGGCATCAGCCCAAACTCTGCCTTCATCTTCACATAATGTCTCCCTCTATGTCTATCTCCAGAGTTCCCCTTTTTATGAAGTCATATTGATTGAGGGCCCACCTTAATGACCTCATTTTAACTTGATAACCTCTGTAAAGACCCTGTCTCCAAATAAGGTCACATTCTGAGGTGTTGGAAGTTAGGACTCCATGTGAATTTGGAGGGAACACAATTCAGCTCATAACAGAGGGCAAGTGGGTGTGATGCTGGTTGGAGAAGTAAATATAACAGATTGGGATTTGAATTTTCACCTGGGGATTTTGTCTATTTTAGCTGTAGGCTTATTTAGCTACATAGTGACTTCCTTTTTATCATGGCCCCTTTGGGGAAAGTGGAGTTATGGCCACAACAGCAGGAAATATTTTTGGTGAGCTATAGGGACAAGCCTCATTCCTGTAAGTAGTAAGTCTGACTTTACACATACATTTTAAGATTGGGCAACCAGAGTGAATATTGCTTCTAGAGCTTATGAAATGGTTGATGTTCAGAAGTTATACCTTCAGGCAGTGGAGATACTAAAAATACTTAGTTTTGGTATACCTTTTTGGCTGAAATCATATAGTTACTTCCAATTCAGTCATAAAGTTATGGCAATTTATAGTTGGCATTTTTTAATTGCTCACCATGTAATAGGAACATTTATGCTATCTTGTTTGGTTTTTAAAACTACTTGTAAGGTAGCTATTTACAAGAAGGAAACTAAGGCTCAGAGAGATTGAGAGACTTGTGAGTTTTGGGCCCTCTGACCTCAAGTGCTCCTTTTTTATACCATAGTTGCCTTCACTGAAGGTCTTTTCCTGGGTGAGAGTCCAGGGGAAACACGTTCAGATACAGTAGCATAGGAATTTAGCAGGCATCTCTGCCTTGATCAGAATTACAAGCCCTTTTGCATGTGGCAATATAGCCCTTGGGAGACTATTTCAATTCCAACTAAGCCAATCTTATCATCCATGGTTTGTCTACACAGTAGCGTAATTGGCAGAAACACAGGAGTGTTGGTTACTCTGATTACACTGACTTTGGAGACCATGACTGATCAGTTTAGACCAAAATTCCAGCCATGGTACTTCTGGAAACTTGCACCACCGTGGCAATTGTAGAGTCACAGTCAGAAATTGCATCCATCACACATACATTTTGTTTATTATCAGAACTTGAATGGAATGGTGGTTTTGACTTTCACAGTTGTCATTACACCTGAGACAAAAGCTCCAACCTCCTATTGTGTGAAACCATGCCTTGAAGGCCTTCAAGTCATGGCTTGCTTTCTCAATAGGATTATCAGTGACAGGCTTGGTAGGTAGGTGCCCTTTAGATTTCCAGTTGAGGTGGTGGAGAAAGGGACCTCTCTTGTTCTAACATCCAGACAGTGTTGCTGCTGAGGACGTTTCTTTTGTTACTTACTAGAACTTTCTGGGTTTCTCCATTGTTTTTTAGACATAAGTGCATGAGAGTCCCATAAGTCCTTATCTCAGAAGGAGAATACTATAGTAATTGGCAAGTGAAGTTGGAGAAACTGCATCATTTAGCACTGCCATGTTTAGAGGAGCCCACCTTATCAATGTCCCTTCATTGAGACCCCAACTAATTTCTTTACCTTTCTTAGATTTTAAATCTTAATGGGAACCAAGTGACTTAAAAAATTAGATAGAGCCTCAGAACTTATTGAAGGCCTCAGGAGCAATTTTTTGTTGTTTACTTCCCAAACAAGGTGGTTTAGCATTTTATGGCATTGTTCAATGCCTCTGGTGTAAATTACATCCTGCGAGGTTTGACAAAAGTACAAGATACAGGTGGTCACATGGGGTGTCTCAGGTACCACATAGACTCCTGCCATTTCTCCTTTCCTTGATTCAATCTCAGATTTGAACTAACATTTCTAACCACATGGGGTCCTTGTGGCAGCTGCAAAGCCCAGATGTCCAGCTGGAGAAATGCAGCCTGTATCCTGTTCATTTGACAGACTTGTGAGTTTGGGACAAGTTGGCAGCTGAGTTGTCGTTCCTTGTATTCCTTTGAGTTGGTCTTGAGTGGATGTAGTAGGAATATCCAGTCAGGGTTTTTTTTTAATATCCAGAAAGATACAATAGAGAACAATAGAAATGAAACATCTGTTCAGATTCAGAAATGACTTTTCTGTTAGGTCAGTGGCTAGTGGTGAAAAATTTGATGTAGCTTCCCAAATTATTGACTGTCCAAATAACAATGAACAGCATTTAAATTAATGGCAAAAAACAAACCTAACTAATTAATATGATATAAGCCAAAAGAAAATGTGGGTGATAAATATGAATATTTAGAACTGATAAATGATTTAAAATATTTCTTTATGAACTAAATTAAGGCTTGAACTCTAGTTCATGCAAAAGGAGATTCATAGTCCTAGAAGTCAGTCTCCAAAAAGGTGAGAATGTTTTCAGCACTCAGGTCTTATATTCTACCAGATTTCACTGCCTTCATAGTGCGATTTTATGTGCTGCTAATAAGAGGGTATTTTCTATGTGCTGTTTATATAAGATTCAGATGCCTTTTTATAAAATACTTTTGAGTTCCTTTCAGATTTGTGAGTCTGTTTATATCCTTATCAGTAACAATGAAATCTTTTATCTTTTCTAAGGTGTTAATGATTGATAACCAGGAGCATACTGGTTATGATTTAAAACTACACTATCCACTATGGTAGCCATTAGAAAGATGTAACAATTTAAATTAAAATTAATTAAAATAAAATGTACTTTACACTTCAGTTCAAGTGTATTGGACCAGTACAGATAGATATCTGACCTTTCTGCCAATGCAGAAAAGTCTCCTGGACAGCTCTGATCTAGAAAACTTCCTGCTTTCTAATCTAGAACCTATGCAAAACTGCTTTCCTTTGCTAGAGCATTTTTAAGAGCTTCCTGCTCAGTCAAAAATAACAGAAAAGTAGGTCTGTATTGCAGATAAGAAAATACCCAATACCCTTTTCTTGTAGAAAACATGATTCTCCATTGTGACTCAATATTTGAATGGTAAGACAGTGACTAATTTGTGGCAGTCTGTATTGATATGGAGAATTGGCATCTGTGAATCTTATACATGGTTCCTGCTACCCTAAACTAGAGGTTAAGGAGCTTTTCTCTGAAAGGGTAAGATGGTAGATATTTTAGGTTTTGTGACTCGTTCCTATCTCTGTCTTCTCTCTTCAGCTCTGCCAGTGCCTTGCTAAAGCAGCCATTGACAGCTAGCAAACAAATACATGTAGCTGTGTTCCAATAAAACTTTATTGACAGAAGTAGGCATAGGTGATACTTCACCCACATTTACCCTAGAATGCTTTTTATACTCTCTCATGCCTTAAAATTGATCAAGAAGCAAATATGTTGGCTGAGATAAACCAATGCTTGCTCACTAATTCTCACTACAATGTTGTGATTAAATTATAGACATCCATTTTAAACTTGCTGTTCTTGGGAATTTTCCCAGATAAATACATACATGCTAGTCTCCCTGTGATGTCTGTCTTTGACATCAAATGAATTATTTTAGTTTTAGTTGTGTATATATCTTAGATTGCCAATCTCTGAATAGCAAGAAACTTAGGAAAAAAAATGGGTCTTGGAGGGTGTGCATGGGGTCTTCAGCTGATAATTTTTTGTTTTGTTGGTGCTTGTTTTTGTTGTTATTCTTATACCAAGGCCTATATTACATGAAAATGCTAGTTAGACTAGTAAGACTAATTTTGCTTTGAGATGCTTCAGAAAGAGACAAATTATTACTGCCTTGCCATTATCACTTTTGTGTTTTTCATCATTCCTTTTGTGTATCTATTAGATAGTTCTGAGAGTCATTCTGGAAGATCTGGTCCTGAACCTCCTTCTTTAGCTCATCCAGTTGTTTTGAAAGCATCTGATTCCCTGTGTTAAGTCTCTTCCTGCTTAAAATAACTAGAGTATCTGTTTTCAACACTAGATCTTGACCGATAAAGCAGCGTATATCACTTTTATAAATTTTGAAATGTGTATAAATTTGCCATGTGTTTTGGAAGGCTATATCTCTAAATGAGTCTCCAGCTCCAGTTTTCTGAACCCTAATTTTGCCATTTCCCCATCCTTGCTGTAGTGTTTTGGATGGTAATCCTTACCCACTTACTAGACGGGGAATTCACTGGGGAATGTCAGACTGAATGGCTCAAGAGAATCAGTTGGGAATGTTATATCCTGTGCATACAAGCCTTGGACTGGATATGAATGATGAAACTGAATACTCAGGTTATGTGCTGTGAGGACCTCCCCCTTAAAAGTGGAGGAGATCACAATTCATTTGAAGCAACCACCTATCGATCTTCAGTAACATGTATCCAGTATAGTTCTGTGGCATACTTATGCAGTAAGCTTCAAAGCCTTTGGTATGTTTGCAAAATGCATTAAAGAGACAACTCATCACCTGACTTATGTTTTTCAAATGAGCTTTCTCTACACAGGAATCCAGCTGGCTCATATGGGTCTTTCCTTTGACCTGCTTAACATTACCCAAAATGCCATCCTGACCCTCTTATTTGGACCCATCCTTTGTGCTCCTTGTGTAAACTTGTCCAGAAAGGATTTCCAGACCAAGCATTTACATGATATTCACAATGTAACACAGATAGCAGATAGCTTTTTCTTTTTAATTTTGATTCAGTGGAATGCCAACCTGAAGTTAAAAAAAAAAAAAAACAAACACATTACAAAGCATAAATCCTTATGATTAATTACCTTGAGTTCAGATATAATTTAAACATATTGACTTGTCTGAAATAAGTGCCAGACAGTGGAGCTGGGGAGACAGGAAGTACCTGGGTGAGACTGCTGAAACAGGCTGGAAGGGAAGTCAAAGGGGGGTAAGGACACCATCATTTAACTGTTCTCCACAGCCAGGCAGAAAATGGCCACAACTGCTGATGGTCAGTGAAATCAAAGGGATAAATTATGGCTGAGCCTTGCCTTTGAAATTAACAGAAAGTTAGTCGATACTTCAACTTTGTACAATCCTAAAAAATTCATTCTGAGACAATCCATTACAAATGATTTTTTTCCCCCTCCTCATACAAATGATCTGTGCAGAGATTCCTGTGAGGAGCTAGAGCTGCTTTGCTAATTCTCAGTGTCCTCATTCTGAACTGGAGGGGTTTCAGAGTCCCTGCTTGGCTGGGGCCCCAAAGCTGGAGGTGGGGTGTCACTAGCAGTGGGTATGGGCTGCAAATTCCTCAGCATGAATGAAGCCTTAAGACCAGCATGATGGCCCTTTAATTTGGGGAACCAGGCTGCTCCAAGTGCTTTCTGTAGCTAGGCAATGAGAAAGAAGGAAACTGATTTCTTTGCAGCAAACTGGGACCAGATGGGTTTCTCTGTGTAGAAAGTTTAGAAATCCAACCAGCTGCTTTCAGTTTTTGATAATGGATTATGGTGTCGAGGGGCCTATGCTAACTTTGATACCCATGCATAGGAAAACAGAATGTGAACGTTTGGGCTAACCTCACCGGTAGATTTTTAATACACACGGGGCACATGTGATTCAGTGTTCCCTTGAAGCCAAGCGTAACTGTTTAATGCCATCTGGGTAACAGCGACGTCATCAGAGGAGGCCTGGTCACAGACTTCCATTCATCCTTTGGCTTGCCTTTATGGTCCTTGTGGTGGTCCTCTATTCAGCACTGAGAGCTGAATTCTGATTCATGTCCCTGAAGTTTCTGGGGAGCCTGGGATCTAGCCCACTGCTGTTCTCTCTCACACTGAGGCTCCTTGAAGCCTGCAGCTGTGCAAAAATTTCACACATACAGTGAGAGTAGCAGCATTTGCCTCTTGGCTGGCTTTTCAAATAAACTCCCCGTCCTGTCTCTGAAACTAAAACCCAAGCTCTAGGGGGGGAGAAGACATTTTTATAGGTAAATTTACCCTTTCTGAGTGAAGTAGCAAAGGGAAGGAGGGAGGGGGTCCATTCAACTACTTGAGATCTCTGGCCAAGCCTGGGGGTAATGATGGGTGTCTTCATGCATTCTTTATGTAAAGACAGAGAGCCTAGAAAACCGTATAGAACTCAGAGAAAATTCCAGAAGGATTTCAGGAATTTATTTCATAATGTAAAATATAATTTGGCCATCTTACTTGATAAAATTGTGGGAAAAGACCTGTATTAGTGTGTGTGTGTGTGTGTAAAGAGATTTATTTTAAGGATTGGCTCACGTGATTATTGAAGTTGGCAAGTCTGAAATCTGAAGGGAAGACCAGTGGGTAGAGACCCACGGACGAGATGAGGATGTAGTTCAGGGGACCTCAGTCTGTTTCTTTTAAGGTCTTCAACTGATTGGACAAGGCCCACTCACATGTAGAAGGTAATCTGCTTTACTCAAGGTCTACTGATTTAAATGTTAATATCATCTAAAAAAAAATACCTTTATAGTGACCTCCAGACTGTGTTTGACCAAATATCTGGCTTCTGTGGCCCTGCAAAGTTGATACATAAAATTAACCAAATTATTCCAAGTATGAGAATATTTATATTTGTTTTCCCCTAAAACCCAAAAGAACTGGAGCACAAAATAAGAAATGTCCATATTATACAAGGTGGCAAAACCAAATGCATTTATCATACATTCATATGTGCACGCACATGCACACACACGTGCGCACACATACACACATACACACACACACACACACACGTACATACTTCCCTGTGTCCCCCAAGCTCATCCATGTAAGAGTATAGATGAGTTTCAGGACAAAAGCAATCAGAAAAGAAAGGAAATCAAAGATACACAGCCCCCTGTGTCCCATGCATTTCCTCTGTCTGGATAAGAAATGAAAAAATTAGTCCTGGAAACGCTCCATAACCTTTGCTCCTTCCTGTTGGAATTTCTTAAGGTGAAAGTCTGATTTTTAAAAACTATTGCAGCTTGCATGTCACTGTGTCCAAGGAAGAAAGCTTTGTACAGAGATACTCCCTTTTGTTTAGGAAAGTCTGTGAGGATGATGGATCACCATAATGAGAATTCTCTTAAAAAATTTTTGACTCAATTTTAAAGTGTACCAGTGATCCTCATTCTAATGGGGAGAAAATCTTACTTGAGAAATGACTAAGATTGTGTTTTTGAAGATGCATATTTTTGTGGAATTGGATATTTTTTATAGTAAAAATAATGAACAAAAAGCTTTCTCTTCTTTTCAAGTATCTAGAAGAAAGCATAGCAAATACTTGGGGATGTTGAAGAGAAGCTAGTTGACTATTTTCTTCCTGTGACTTTTGGTCAAGATTTGGACTGGTGTTCTGTAGCACAACCTCTGGATATTTCTCCTCTTTGTCTAGAAGTAAGATACAAGACCAGGGGCTTATCTCCAACTCCTGGTACAGTGATTTTTTTTTTTTTAATCTGGTTATAACTAAGTCACTACTTGTGCCATTTCTATAGTATTTCACCTGGGAGTGGCACTACATGGCTTGTAAGGTTTCCTACCAGGCCCAAACCAATGGTTCTATAGTTAGATTTCAGCCTCCCTGCATTCCTGATAGTTGCAGTATCCCATAGCCTTTATAATCAGAAGTAGACCTCTGTGTGGAGTCTAAAGGTGGGAGATGGCTACTAGTTTCTTTCCTTCATATTAGAAAAAAAGTAAAACTCACAAATTGTCACCAAGCCACTGGCTGGTTTTCTCCTGAGGTTTGGCAAATAAAAATGCATAACACCCAGTTAAATTTGAATTTCAGATAAACAGTAAATAATTTCGTAATATAAATGTGTCCTATGCAATACTTGGGACATATTTATGCTAAAAAATAGCCACTATTTATCTGAAATCCAAATTTCACTGGAAGTTCTATAATTTATGTGGCATTCTTATCCTTGAAGATTCCATTTCAGCTTCACCCCAGGGTAGCTTGGGTCTCTTTTTATTGCCTGTATGTTTGTCTCCCAAGTCATTTTCCCATGACAGCATCTCTGCTTTCTACTATTCCACAGAGTTGCCTAGACTTTATCTCTCCCTGGAATCGCTAGTCTTCATTCTTCTTTTTCCCCAAGATGCCAAGAGGATTTCAGAGCAGTGGGGATTCTGTGTTCTGAAAAGAAATTGTTAATACAAATGCATTCATAAGCCATTAGGCAATATAAATGTTTGAAGCAGGACAGGTCGTTTCCAATAGATAAAGGTAAAGTCTATGGCCAATAGCAGAGTGCAGGCCCTTTTGGAAGACATTTCCAAAAGCTTTAAATCACTATGCTGCCAGTCAAGCATGTCTGCTCAGCTAGTGGGCTGTCATTTTGCATCTTCTGGTTTAAGGTAAAATACTTCCCAAAGTTTTTTCCTTGGAACACTTGAGTCTTGCAAATATTAAAATAAGCTTGAGGAACATTGTGTATCCTCTTGGGTACGAATGTAAAACTTCTGACTAGATCTAGGTTTCAAGAAGGCAGGAATGGCATCTGTTATATTAACTGTTTTAATCCCAGAGCTTAGCATATAGAAGCCTCTTAAATATTTATTGAATGAACAAATGAAGAATGAAGTCTTAGTCATTTTCTATTCTCCACTGTCTCATTCTCCATGAGAAGCCAATATTTTAAATATAGACTTTGGATGAAAACCAAGTTGTACAAGATTTTTAAAGATTCTTATAGTTGAGACATTAGTCAAATTTAAGATATGATACCTAAATTTTGAACCTGGGTCTTGCTAGCTGAATGTGGCCCTGACACATATTTTATTTGGCCAATGAAGTATATGGAAAAAAAAAAAGTGAACTTTCATGCCTTGAGACAGACATGAGTGATAGCTCACCAGTGTCCTCACTATTCCCTATTGTCTCATTAGCTCTCTCCCCTTACATCACTTACCTAGCCTCTAGAGGCATTTGAGTTTCAGCATCTGCTAGGGGATGATTCATCAACTTTAGAACACAGATTTTGTTGCAATATGATTGAAGAGAGCTTATACTCTGAATATAAGAGAGCTTATATTCTTATACTCTGAGACCTTATACTCACTAACTGTATGACTTTGGACAAGCTACTTACCTAAGCCCCATCTTATTCATTTGGGTAAAAAAAATGCTGATGACAAAAGTACTTACTTCATTAAACTGTTAAGAGTATCAAATGATATAATAAATGAAAACTGCTTACCATGCATCTGGCACATAGTAAATGTCCTTCAAATGTTATTTATACAACAGTAATGGTTGCTGTTACTGTTTTGGCTTTATGTGTATGAAGGCCAGATTCTAGAATTAACATAATGAGCTCCAAGAAGCCCAGAAATGAGAAGATATTAATCTCTCATTTTCAAAGTCTAGAAAGAAGACAGATGATGAATAAATATACTTGCCGTTGTTTAGTTTTGCTCAGTGATATATTCTAAGCATCCAGAAATGTGCAAAGCATATAGTAAATGCTCAATAGGTATTTAGTGAAATAAATGAGTAAACTGTAGACTTCTGGGTGTGTCTTATTAGGGTCAAAAAACCTCACCAATTCAAGTGTCTTGGCTTCTTCTAACTAAGCCCTTGGCTGGGCAATCAGATCTCTGGGTGAAGATACTACACTGCCTCAGAATGGGAATTAGAGTCAAGCTCTGCATACAAAATACCCAGGAAAGCTCCAGCAAGATCTCCATTGATCCTTGTAACCCTTTTAGTAACCTCTTCTACTTTGAATCAGGGGCGATCCGTATGACCAATAGAACACAACTGGTAGAAGTCTGACTTTTACAGCTCTGTCAAAAAGGCATATTGCAACTTATGTTTTGGTGTCTTGGATCCCTTGCTCTGGGGGGATGGCTTGGAAGATATGCAGCTCTGTGGAGAGGAACTGAGGCCTTATACCAACTGCCATCACCACTTCCTAGCCACGTAAGGAGGTGCTTGGAATAAAATTTTCCAACCCCAGTTAAGCTTTCAGGTGACAGAACTGAGGTTGACATCCGATGTAACTTCAGGAGGGACCTTGAGTCAGAGCTGCTCATCCAAGCCACACCTGAATTCTTAACACACAGAAACTGTGAGGGATACCCAGAAAAATAGTAATTAGTGTTTTCAGTCACTAAATTTTTGAATAATTTGTTGTGTAGCAATAGATAACTAGTACAAGAGGGATTTGATTCTGACTTGTGTTTCAGATAGATTATCATTGAAGTACAATGAACACCGACATAAAATAGTTTTATGTGCCTTATTGACAAGTATTCCATAGACCTTGTCACATTTGTCATTGGCCCCAAGTGGTCCCAAGATGCATGTGGCTTGTGCGGAGCGGCCCTACCATGTGGTTCTCAATTCCTGAAGCTAGTTCTTTAGATAATTAAGAGCATATGAAGGACCCCAAGGAGTGATAAAGATATTACTGAACAAATGAGTCCAGGGATCAGAAAACACCATCAAGCACCTTCTATTTGCATGACCTGTCTACTGGGGATAAAAAGAGCAATGAGTCATGCTCACTGTCTTCCATAATCCACGTGGGACAGCATACATGCATGAGGAATTAATTAGCAACTCATGGTAGTCTATGGCTAGTACTGTGGTCCATTCTTTGACATATTTAGAGGGTCCTTGACAAGTAAGAGGACATCCAGGGGATTTGCATTCTGAGAAAACAGGGGTCTTGAGCATGAAAGAGGGATGCTCAAGCAAAATGAAGATGGTTGCCTTCAAATATCTGAAGGACATCACAAGGAAAATAGGCAAACCTGCTCTGATTTGTTCTTGAGCACATAACAAAGACCAGTAGTAAACTTACAGGAGGGTAGAGCATACTTCAACAACAAAATTTTTGTCAAAGCTGCCTGGCATCACCAATAAATAGCAAACAGTGGGTGATGCTGTAAAGAGGCTTGCTACATGGTGTAAGAGGTTAACTTATCTCTGAGCTCCCCAGAATTCCATGGCATGAGGAGGCTATGGCTGAAAAGGTACGTAGATAAAAAAAAAAAAACCTCTTGTGTCACATGGTGTAGTAGAAAAAGCATGATCTTTGTAGGCAGAAGGGGTTTAACTCCTGAATTTACATGAAAAGTTATGTGAGGCTTTACCTGGTCATGAGCTCATTGTGAAAAGCAGACACAGTAAGATAGCATGTGCCAAGCATATGATACATTAAGGAGTTCATTAGATGGTGACTTTTAATGTTATATCAAGAGATTTATTGAGTTGGTACACAGCAAAAATCGTGGCCAACTCATTGCCAGGCTGGTCTTTTGGGCAGTTGGGGAAAGCTATAACTTCTAAAAATATTTTTTTAAAAAAGTCACCCCGTGTTCTTCCTGGATCCTATATCTATCTGCTATGCCAACATTTGCAAAGACCTACTAATGCCTTCCATGAAATTGTCAACATACCTTGTAAGCATTGCCGCCAACACACTACCTTTCCATTGGTCCTTGGGTCAGAATATTCAGGTAGCACAATCTTTCTACATAACTTGCAGGTGTGTTTTTCAATGGAATAGGAAGTGAAGAGAGACAGGAAGGGCCTGACTCCACTGACATACTGAGGATGTGGCTTAGCTGCCATTATGGAGATTGGCCCACCACAATCAGGACAGTAGCTTCAGACAGCCAACGGAAGCCAGTGGCCAACTTTCTCCAGCCTGTAAGCCTCTACACGATACATTTACATCTTATTAGAAAAAAATCCGATTATCTCTCTCTCCTGTTCAGAAGTAATCAGTGGCTTCACAGACTGCCTACTGACTTTGTTTTTCCTGTTAAGATTCAAATACTCATACACTGTGGCTTTGTCTTAGCTTTCCAGCTTTATTTTCAAATATTCTTCGTCTCGTTCTGTGTTCCAGCTGAACAGAATTACTGTTCAGAATAATCGTTCTTTCAGTGTACTTCATGCTCCTTAGACTTCAAATCCTACTATTTCCTCTCATTCTGTTTTTTAATTTAGATGTATAAAAGGTATATGTACATCTCAAAGATTAATAAAATTAGTGACTGTGTATCCACCACAAAGGCTAAGAAATAGAAGTCCATTGAATCTCCTTCTATACTTTTATCTGCTGTTTTCTCAGATGAGGAAACTTTTGTTCCCCTCATTCCTTTGGACTTTTCCTTTTCTCTCTTTTTTGGTAGTTATTTCACCTACATCTATGTTACTGTAACCACATACACACACACAGAGGCACAAACCAAGCTCTGTAAGAAAAAGACTAGTATTACTACTTTTTCTCTTTTTCTTTTTTTTTTCAGATTTTTATTTATTCATTTATTTGATAAAGATAGCGAAAGAGGGAACACAAGCAGGGAGAATGGGAGAGGGAGAAGCAGGCTTCCTGCTGAGTAAGGAGCCCAACAGAGGGCTCAATCCTAGGACCCAGGGATCACGACCCAAGCCAAAGGCAGACTCTTAATGATTGAGCCACCCAGGGGACCCATATTTACCACTTGTTGATGGATCCCTGGAGAAGATAAGCTGAATAGGCTTCTGGATCATATCTGGCTTGAGCCCCTTCTGGGGGGAAGTCAGTGGGCGAGGCTATCTGGCAGGGCTGTTGTACAGTCAGAAATATGGTGGGAGGGAGTGTTTATGGGCTGAACAAAATCCCTGTCAAAGCCCCGAGTCCCTAGTACCTCAGAATGTGACTACAATAGGAGATAGGGCATTAAAGAGGTGATTAAGTTAAAATGAGGTCTTGAGGGCAGGCCCTCATTCAGTCTGACTGATATTTTCACAAGAAGAGGAAATCTGGACACACAGACATTAGGGATGTGCATGCACATAGGAAAGATCATGTGAGGACACACTAAGACAATCATCTGCAAGTGAAGGAGAAAGGCTCTAGGAGAAAAGAGACCTGTTGACACCTTGATCTTGGATTTCTGGGTTTCAAAGTTGTGAGAAAATAAATGTTTATTGTTTAGGCCACACAGTCTCTGTTTTTGTTTGTTTGTTGTTTTGTGTTTTTGTTTTTTTGGTGACAGCCCTGGCAACTAGTACAGGAAAGGTTGTTCTCTCTGTTCCATCTGACCTTCAACTCTCAGGGGAACAAGTCTTCTGTGCATGAAATGGGCTTCCTCCTCTGATCCAGTGCAGCAGGGCATGGAGAACAGAAACTTGATTTGCACAAAATAAAGACAGGCCAAATACAGGTAAGAATATGTGCCAGGTGCCCCAAGGCACTCTGAACTTGGTTTAGAAAGACAGTACGGTATTGTCGGAGACCTGGTGACAAAAGCCTTAGTAGATACCTTCCTTGCATCAAACTTCTCTGACCTGACAAGTCACCTCTGTGTCTAGTGCCCAGCTATTATCGTGGATCCCCTTCATCGTCCTCCTGAACATTCTTGTAGGAAGCTGGTGGGATCCACTTTCTGTGCCTGGTGTTCTGAAATTTCCCAGCGCTATAGGTCTGTTTTCACCCTGTGTGGTAGGTACTTAGTAAGCCTGTTGGCCAAATGACTTATACCCTGTTATTATGGGCCTTTTTCTCTTGTTTATTTTGTTGATGGTTTCCTCTCATCTGTGTTCTTTCTTTCTTTCTGAAATTCTACTTATTAATATCTTCAACTCCTCGATTTGGCCTGTGATTATGTTGTTTGTTTTCCAACTTTGTTTTTCTTGCTCTATTTTCTTTCTTTTTTTTTTTTAAGATTTTTTTCATTTATTTATCTGACAGAGATCACAAGCAGGCAGAGAGTCAGGCAGAGAGAGAGAGGAGGAAGCAGGCTCCTTGCCGAGCAGAGAGCCCGATGAGGGGCTCAATCCCAGGTCCCTGGGATCATGACCTGAGTTGAAGGCAGAGGCTTTAACCCACTGAGCCACCCAGGTGCCCTCTTGCTCTGTTTTCTAAGAGATTTCTCCAACTTCATATTCCAGCTGTTACTTTGCATTTTAAAATTTTCTTTTATATTTTTAATTTCTAAGTTCTTTATTTTTTTAAAGTTTCTTTTTTATAGCTTTCTAGCTTTGCTTCCTAGATATATTGTCTTAACTCCTTAAGGATATTGTTTTGTTTTTGTTTTTTGGGGGGGTTTTTGAAAATTCTTAGTGCTGTGTGTGTGTGTTCTGGTGTCTGCCTTTCATATTAGAAGCTTTCCTTAGATATCCGTTCATTCTCAGATGCCCCAGACTGGAGAGGCTTTCATACCTGAGACTGGAGAACTAAACAGATGATAGAAATTCTGGGTGTGTGTGTGGCTTGCCCACTTTAAACTTCACTGTAGAGTAATTATGCCTGTTTGGGAAGAAAAGCCCGTGTTTGTGTGTGTATATATATATATGTATATGTACATATATATATATATACTTTTTTCCTTGAGCTGATCAGATTCCCTTGAGAAGATTTTCCAGTCTCTTCCATGGAAGATAAGACTTTAGCTGCCATGTTCTGGCATCTCAGCATCAGTACACACATGGTTCTTTTGGCACTAAACCCATGCCCTCAGCTGTCATTGTATCCCAATCCAGAGGCACTCCGTTACACATTCTCCAGAGAAAATTCCTCCACGCTTCTCACTTAGCTGCAGAGGGGAAGCCTCACAGCATCCTGGAATGTGAGAAAGAAATTAGGGATTATAATACATCTCTGAAAATAAATCCAGAAACATTCATCAGCCAGCTTTTCCTAATCTTTTTACTTTAATCCTGCCTCCATCCGTAGTTCTATCTCGTGCTATTGTATTCTCTCCTATCTTTTGGGGATTTTTCAGTCTAAATGGGGTCAGTTCTCAGCTTTCCCCACTGCCAGTTTTAGGCTGTTCCACCACTTCCCTACTTTTCACCTTTCAAAAGTTAGTTGCCATTGTCTCCTCTTCCTTGAGGTCTTTTGCAAAAGAAATCCATTTATCTAAGGTTTTGGGGTTTTTGGAAGGAGCAAAATTAGATGAATATTCCACCATATTAACCCTATATAGTGTCCCTATATCTTGTCCCTATATCTTGAGAATCTGTATATTCTCTCATCCTCTGGATTATTTCCATCTATTTTGGCTTTTATTTATTTATTTATTTGATTCTTTAAAGATTTATTTATTTATTTATTTGATAGGGAGAGATCACAAGTAGATGGAGAGGCAGGCAGAGAGAGAGAGAGAGGAGGAAGCAGGCTCCCTGCTGAGCAGAGAGCCCGATGCGGGATTCGATCCCAGGACACTGAGATCATGACCTGAGCCAAAGGCAGCGGCTTAACCCACTGAGCCACCCAGGCGCCCCTATTTTGGCTTTTAAATCTCAGCTATTGTAAAGGTTCAGCTCAAATGCCACCTCCTCTATAAAGCTGTTCCAAGCGTGGAAAGCCTTGCTATTTTTCTTTTCTCATAGTACTTCTTTCTCTGATATCTTTCCCCTCTCCTGCCATACACACAGAAAACAGGGTGACTAGTAAATAAAGAAATGGTTTATTGTTATTACATTAGGATACATGATAACATCACATTACCTACATTTTCAGACTTTATGGTCACTGGATTATAACTTCCTGAGATTATGGGCAGAACAACATCTAGGTTCCAGGGTCTGGCAGTTTCTCCTTGTAAGTCCTTGGGCAAGTCAGTTAATCTCTCTCTACTTCAGTTTTCCTATCCTAAGATAAAGCTACAAAATCAGGAGATGAAAAAGGAACCTATGGAATTAGTCATAATACAGAATCAAATAAAAAAAACACAGAGAAGGAACACCCTCAGTATGCATATCCCCTACTATTACTATTATTATCATCATTTCCTTTTTCCTTCACAGTGGTTTTTTTTTTTTTTTTTTTTTTTTTGAGAGGGGGTTGTTTTGAAGGTCCAAGGATTTTATTGAATGTGGCAGGTATCATGATAATGTAATATGCTGTAAGATATCAGTATTTTTTTTTTTTTGGACTCATCTCTTTGCTCCCTGAGGAGTCCCCACAGATTGCCTTTCACATAGCAGGTGTCTGAGGAATACTTGCTGGATTGAATATAACATCTCAATATTTAAGGGGAGATTTTACATTTGAAGACACAAGTACGCAGTCATGCATGTGTGCTTTGGTTGTTGGAAGGTTAGTATGCTCCATCTGCTTCACAATATTGAATAAAAATACATCTGGCAATTTAGTCTGTTTCCTTCTGAAGAACCTGCAAGTGTATGCTTTTGGTTCAAATGATTTTGTCCTCCAGAGTTGGAAAAAGCAAAAAGTAGGATTTGGTATAATCGTGAGCAAAGGTAGGATGAAATACTCTCTCGTTGTTTTAGGAGCTTTTTAAGCATTAAAGACAATTTGCAACTTTGGGAAACCGCCCTATTGAATCATAATGATCCCCAAATCTGCCTTACCCTCCCTTTTCTGTGTGTATAGTGTTTAACATTGACATTTGCCTGTCTACAGGGGTTATTTGTGTGAACATGTGAAGCTTTGCTGCTTAGGAACCCATCAAGTCTTGTTGCTCACCCTTCACCTGTGATCTTGATTCAGAGTTTATGAAATCATAATCAATTGCCATGCAGATAGTCATGATAATCCCACACTGAGCGCAAGTTCAGGTAGGTGGAGCAGGTGGACTTCTAAGCAAGAACACTATCATCCTGTCAATGTTCTTAGTAACCAAAATCACAGAAGGAGAAATATATAATGTGAAGACTGGTGCATCAGGCTCCAGTGTGTTACCCAATATGATCCTTCTCAAAGTTTTTGGTAAAGCATCTGTGTCTTGTTAACATAGCTGGTGAGAGGTAGAGGAGGAAACCACAACAAAATGATCTCTCTTTTGAGCAGCAGAATTCAAACACTCCACTTTAAAGGGTTTGATTAGTGAGTTTGTAAAATACCTAGGTCTCTGGAGTTGTTAAATTTTAACACTTGGTTTTGTTTGCCTACCTTTTCTACTTTCTGTAATGCTCATATCAGTCCTCTCAAACTTAAATGAGCATGTGAATCACCTGAGGGTGTTATTAAACGAGAGATTTGGAGTCAGCAATCTGGGATGGGGCATGAGTCTGCGTTTCTAACAGGTGATGCTGATGCTACTTGTCACACCACACTAAGTGGATGACGCCTTTGAAGGGAAATCCAAATTTTGAGTCAAAATAAAGATCTTATGGCTGACAAGCTTCTAGAAACACTTACTTTCTAGTTACCAATAACATTACTGCATTTTCCAAAGTCTAAGCCACATGTTTCCTCACATTTTAACTTTCTGATATTGGTGTGTGGCAATCATATTTAAAAAAGTTGTACAGCTACTGAGCCAACAAAAATGTTGTGACATATGGGTTATCTGAATATATGTGAAATTTGTGGTTGATAGAATGTGTCCATTTGTTACCTCAGTTATCTGCACTGGTAGCACCATGTGGAGGTCAAATTTTACCTTAACATTTGTTCACAATACTTTCGTAACACACTTGGTTCCACATTGAATTTGTCTGGAAAACTTCAAAAAATATTGATGCCTGGGTCCCAGAGGTTCTAAGGCAATTGTTCTCCCCAGATGATTCTCACATGCAACAAACTTTGAGAATCACTGTGTTAAAATCCCTTCGCGAAGATCAAGCTGTTAGAGAACACTGAAGCAATACTTTACTGTGTGCATGTCAGGCCATGTAAGGCAGGAGAAATTGCCCTCATCTTTCAGAAGAGATCATAGACTTTCAAAGCTCATAGAAGCTGGTTGTCAGTTGAGCAGGATTCTCAGCCAGGTGGTGATCATCTGTTAATGGAAGTTGCCCGACTTTGTTCCAGAGATGTTATTTTATAACCAGTGATATTACAAAACTGAGTTTACCCAAGTTGAGAATGTAGATGAAATCCTGGTTTTATTCCCTATGCCTCAAAATCATGCCCATGCTGAAAAGGCAGAGGTCAAAGTCATGAGCACAGATTACAAAAAGCTGCATGTTGTGGTACTAAACATGGCTGCATGTGGCCAAGGATTGGTCCCCAAATTTCTTTCACCGTCATGTGAAGAAAGCTTGGATTTAACTTAGACTGTGATACTAAATAAGAAAAGGGCCCTTGGGTCACTTGGGTGGCTTGGTCATTAAATCTCTGCCTTCTTCGGCTCAAGTCGTGATCCCAGAGTCCTGAGATCGAGCCCTGCATCAGGCTCCTTGGTGGGCGGGAAGCCTGCGTCTCCATCTCCCATTCCCCCTGCTTGTGTTCCCTCTAGCTGTCTCTCTCTGTCAAATAAATAAATAAATAAATAATCTTTTTAAAAAAGCAAAAATAACAACAACAACAACAAAAAATCAAGAAAGGGCCCTTGCAGCAAGAGGGGTGCTTCGTGAGTCAGCTGAAGACAAGGTTTCAGCTGCTATATGGCTGAGCCCCTAGGAGCCCCTCCTTTCTGGCCCTGTAACACGCTCTTTGACTGTCTGACCTGATCTTCCAGAGAATAACCGAGAAAAGGGCTCTGGTGAGGTAACATTCAAAACTGGAGGCCTGACATGACAGTCACAACTCATGTCTCTGGGTGGGTGGTAATATCTTTAGTCCTTACAGAATAGGGATGGCAGACATTGTGTCTCCTGGCCCCTGGTTTAGTGGTCAGTACTAGCCTATGATCCAGGAGCCCTACCAGTCATTAGACTATTGGATATACTAGAAGGAAGAAAACTAGTTCTAGTATGTCCTTACACACCCACACACAAACCCTTGGAAGAGATGATAGCTCTAGAGGCTGAGGGGTTGGAATGAACTTATTTGCAAGGTAGGCTAGGCCCTGGGAGGAATACAAGCAGCTCCAGGAGGAGGAAGTATTGAGGAGATTCTCTAAAGAAGGGGAAAGTAATTAGCTTGGTGTGTTGGTCTAACTGAGACCCATGGTCAGCAACTCCATCTTGAATATGACCCAGGGCTAGGCTAGACCTCAGAGGGAACTGGTGCCTAGAGAGACCCACATGGCTGAGTCATCAATGGCGGATGGGAGTCTCCAGCCTCAGCAAGGACATATATGTAGATTCTGTGAGTGAACTATACCATATGCCCCTAGGTACAGCAGGGTTCACCAGCAACCACATTGGACAGTTCATATCAAAGCTAATGACCTCATACCTCAAGAGCGTGACTATATGTAAGGCCAACTCTTTTTCTTGTGCTCTGCTAATTGTCTACTTTTTCAGACTCCAGTTTTGCAATTATTACTGCTTTCTTTCCAGTCACCAATTTCTTTCAATTTAGATTATCCCTATTAGCGTATTAAAAACCTTGATATCGGGCACCTGGGTGGCTCAGTGGGTTAAAGCCTCTGCCTTTGGCTCAGGTCATGATCTCAGGGTCCTGGGATCGAGCCCCGCATCGGGCTCTCTGCTCTGCGGGGAGCCTGCTTCCCCCTCTCTCTCTGCCTGCCTCTCTGCTTACTTGTGGTCTCTCTCTGTCAAATAAATAAATAAAAAATCTTAAAAAAAAAAAGAACCTTGATATCATGTCTTTAAAAAGCAATGATAAATTTTTTTCCATCAAAATTTCCCAAAAATGCTTCCTAAAATTTGTTTCCTACCTCTCATTTTTTCTTTAAATTACTCAAGCATTCCACCACAACCCTGAAGTGGTTATTACTGGAGTAAAAAATGACTTTATTAATAATCTATTGTCTTCATTTTACTTTCAGTAGTTTTTTGACATGATGAGCCAAATTTTCTTGAAATCCTTTTCCTGGACTACCCTAATCTATAAGGTTTTCCTTCTGCCTCCCTGTTCGGTTCTCTTCATTCCTCTCAAATTCCAAACCCCAATGTGTTGAAATGCCTAGGAGCTTTGTCTTTAGCCCTTTTCTCTTTTCAGTGACCTCTTTGGTCCCTGGAGAATAAATCCAAACCATTGCAAACTGAAATTCCTGAGCTTCAGACTCCCATATGTAATGGTCTACTCAGTACCTCCATTTGGATATCCATGACATCTCTAAATTAACCGCCAAGGAACAGTCCGTCTAAAGTAGTCTAAAGCTACTCCACCATCCCTACCCCTTGTTTCTCCCATCTTTGCTTATTGGATTACCACACTCCCTGTTGCTCAGGCTTAAAATCTTGAGGTTAATCCCTTTCTGCTGTCACATCGTTCACAGTAAGCCCACCAGCTCCCCCTCAAGACAGCTCCTGAATCAGAACATGTTTTATCATTTCCACTTCTGCAATCCTGGTCCAAGGTACCCTCAGCCTAAACAATTGCAGTGGCCTAATTGGTCTCCCTGCCTCTACTTTGCCCCCTGCTTCCCTCTCCTCCTTTCACAGGACAATTAGTATATCTTCTAAAACAAAGATGACATCATTCCTTTCTTTAGAACCCTTCCATGCCTTCCAGTAGCCTCAAACTCTATATAATCCAAATTCCTTGCCATAGTTTGTAATAGTTGGCATACCCTGGTTTTGGCTTACCTCTCAGTTTTTGTTTTGTCTTTGTATTTGGTATTTACCTAGAAAGACTTTTTCTATTCTTCTACCTGCTATTTTTTAGACCATTATATATGAATATATATGAATGTCTTGAAAATAGGGTATGACTAGATTTTTTAAAAAATCAATCTACTGAACATTGTTAAAACTAATTTATTGTAGGGGCAGTTGGTTAAGAGTCTGCCTTTGGTTCAAGTTGTGATTCCAGGTCCAGGAATTGAGCCCTACAGGGAAGTCTGCTTCTCCCTCTCTCTCTGTCTCTCCTCTCTGCTGTGCTTTCTCTCTTTCTCAAATAAACACAATCTTAAAAAAAAAAAAAAAAAGAATTTATTGTATTTCTTACCATTAAATATATTTGGATTAATTTCTCCAGTCTTAAGTTTTGCTTCCTTTTTTTTTCTTTAGATTTTATTTATTTGAGAAAAGAAATAAATTTACCTTAATAAACTTTACTTTTGAAACACATTACGGTCACCAGACACAAATAAATAGCTTCCAGACAAGAAATGGGGTGGAGGAATGAAACAAACAAAGAAGAAATACATGCACAGAAAAATTGGGTTAAATAAAAAGCAAAACATAAGGCACATGGGTGACTTAGTAGGTTAAGCAGGGAGGGGGAGGGCCAGAGGAAGAGGGAGGACCCAACTCCCTGCTGAGCAGAGGGTCCCACATGGAGCTCTATCCCAAGACCCTGAGATAATGACCTAAGCTGAAGGCAGACACTTAACCTACTAAGCCACCCAGTTGCCTTACGTATTTACCCTAATTTTTCTGTGCATGTATTTCTTCTTTGAGTTGTTTGTTTCATTCCTCCACCCCCTTTCTTGTCTGGAAGCTATTTATTTGTATCTGGTGACCATAACATGTTTCGAAAGTAAAGTTTATAAAGGTAAATTTACTCCTTTTATTATACAATTTTATTAATTCTGATAAATGTAAATACTCATATAACTATCACCACATCAAGATGTAGACTATTTCTATTATCCTCAAAAGTTACCTCATGATTTTTTATCTTCAGCTCTTGTTCATGTCTACCCCTAGCTGTGATTGATCAGTTTCCTGTACCTATAATTTTACCTATTCCAAAATGTTATTGAAATGGAATTATAGAATGATACCTTTTGAGTCTGTCTTCTTTCACTTAGCATAATACACTTGTGACTCATACTTATTGCATATATCATTACTTCCCTTTAATTGCTGAGTAGTATTCCATTGTGTAGATATACTGCTGTTGTTTATCAATTCACTGGCTGATGGACATTTAGATTATTTCTAGTTTGGGGTGATTTTGAATAAGGTTGATATGAACATTTGCATACAGATTTATATATTCATGCATTTTCCTTTCTCTTGGATAAAAACCTAGGAATAAGACTGTTTGGTTATAGGGTGCCTGGGTGGCTCACTCAGTTAAGCATCTGCCTTCAGTTCAAGTCATGATCCTAGGGTCCTGGGACTGAGCTCTACTTGGGCTGCTTGCTCAGCAAGGAGTTTGCTTCTCCCTCTCCCTCTGTCTGCTGCTCCCCCTGCTTGTGCTCTCTGTTTCTGTCAAGTAAATAAATAAAATCTTAAAAAAAGAGAGAGAGAGATTGCTTGGTTGTATAGTAAGTACAAGTTTAAGAATATAAGAAGCTTGTAAACTCTTTTTTAAATTGGCTTACTATTGTGCATTTCCATGCTCAGTCAATCAGAAGTTCCAATTCTCTGCCTCCTTGTCAGCACTTAGTATTTTTAGGACTTAAGATTTTTAGTCATTCTAATAAGTATAGAATATTTTATTATGATTTTAATTTTCCTATCCCTGATGACTAGTGATCTTGAGCAACTTCTTATGTGTTAATTGCTATCCCTATATTTTTTCTGATAAAATGTATCTCACACATTTTGATATATTATGTTTTTATTTAATTCAATTCTGGATATTTTCTTATTTCTCTTGTGACTTCCACTCAGGAGCATTTGTTATTTAGAAATATATTGATTAATGTCCAAATATTAGGGAATTTTCTGAATTTCTTTTATTGGTTTATTGATTTCTAGTTTAATTTCTTTGTGGTTTCAGAATGTATATTGTGTAATTTCAATTCTACAACTACATTTGTTGAGGTTTGTTTTAATGCCTAGAGTAGGGTTTATCTTGGTGAAATTCCCTGTTTACTTGAATATCTACTCTGCTTCTTATACTTGAGGATTCATTTCTGCCATCAATCCTAGAAAATTCTCTCATCAAAAATTTATTCTCTCACACTAGGATGGCTATAATCAAAGAGTCCAGTAATACTAAGTATTGGCAAGGCTGTGGAGAAATTGGAACCCTAATACATTGCAGTTTGGAATGTGAAATGGACCAGCCACTTCAGGAAACAGTTGGACAGTTCCTCAAATGATTAACTGTAGAGTTACCACATGACTCAGAAATTCCACTCCTAAGTATATGCCCAAGAGAAATGAAAACTTATGTCCACATGAAAACTTGTACATGAGTATTTATAGAATCATTATATAATAGCCAAAAAATGAAAATAACTGTAATGTTCATTAACTGATGAGTAAACAAGATGTGGTATAATTCAAACAATGGAATATTATTGGCTATTAAAAGGAAGGAAGTACTGATACATGATATGATATGGTTGAACCTTGAAAATATGTTAATCTATAGAGACAGAAAGCAAATTAATGGCTACTTAGAGCTGGGGGTGGGGTAGAGTGGGATGGATAGGGAGGGAGGTGATAGCTAAAGGATATGGAATTTCTTTTTTTTTTTTAAGATTTTATTTATTTGTTATTAGAGAGAGTGCATACATGGGTCAGGGAGAGAGCAGGAGCAGAGGCAAAGGGAGAGAGAAAAGCAGATTCTCTGCTGAGGAGGGAGCCTTATTCAGGACTTGATCCCGGGACCCTGCCTGAGCTGAAGGCAATCACTTAACCAACTGAGCCACCCAGGCACCCCTGGAGTTTCTTTTTGAAGTGATGGAAATGTTCTAAAATTGACTATGATGGTTTATTTTTTGAATATATGAAAAAGCATTGATTATACACTTTAAATGAGTGAATTGTATGAGGTATAAGTTATATTTCAGTAAAGCTGTTGCAGAAAATAATTTGCCCCTTTCCTTTCTAGTCTCTCCTGAGACTACAAGCAGACAGACATGTAAGGAATTGGTTACATCTTTATAATAGTTACTTCTTTATAATGGTTACATCTTTGAATAAGAACATTAATAATAGTTTAATATTTGAATTTGAGTCGTAGTTCATATTTGTAATTCTGCAATTATCGGTAAAATTTCTTTTATAGTATTAAAAAAAAAAACAGGTCCAGTCAAGCTTCACTAATTGCATTTGGTTATTTTGTCTTTTTAGACTCTTTTAGTCTAAAAGACTCTTTAGTCTAAAAGAATCCCATCTCCTTTTATTGTTTTTTTTTTATATATTGACCTTTTTGAATAATCCAGACCACTTGTTAATAGGAGATCATCCTTTGAGGATCTAATGTTTATTAACCTTTCTCTTTCTAAATTTTTTCAAATTGATCATTTGAAATGCTTGTTCTTTGTTCATTTTTTTCTGTTTCACTTTTTACTTGTTTAAATATTTTGTGCATAGTTCTTTTATATTATCATCTGAGATTCTTAGAGGTCTAAATTGTTGTTTGTTTCTGGTGGCTCTTACTGTAGTTTAATCCTTTAGGAAGTTAGTAATTTTTAATCAAGAGCTCCGATTTCACTAAAGTAGGATCCTGAGGGACCTAAATTCAAGGTACATTCCTTTAAGAAAATCTGTATTTCCTTTTACAGCAATCTAAGGGGACAGATATAGGGCCATTTTAATTTCATTTCTCAGCTTGAGTTTTCCTTACTATCCAAGATAGAAAAAATTTGAACCCCAGACCATTCTACAAATGGAATAACGATTGAGAGATAAAATTTTCACCATGACTGCTTTTTCTAGCCTTTCCCCCCACTCTGGCCTATTTTTCTTTTACTAAGGAGTGGAGTCCTCATCATCTTCTACCCCATCTGCGTGTGCCCAATGTAGTCTCTTTCCCCCATGTGATCATTAATTCCCAAAGCTCTAGACTCCCAATAACATTTGCCCCAGGGCAGACCCAGTTTCCCCATTAGCTCACCACTCTGGTTTCAGTTCACTAGGCAGCTTTTCACCCATGTGGATGTACCTTACTTTCATGCCATTTCAGCTATGCATTAAAAAATATGTTGTAATTGATTCAGCACTAGGAGTTCTGCAGCAGGAGGATTTTCAGAGTAGCTGATCTGCCACACTGCTGGAAGCAAAATTCCCTACCTAACTCTGTGACCTCATCTCCCTTGAGTATTCCCTTTTTCCCTGGGCTCTGGCCACATTGGCCTTCTTTCTGAAACTCAAACACATAACGCTCACAGATGTCTCGGAGCCTTTTCACCTGTTATTTGTTTTCCTTAAAAGATTCTTTCCTTCAATTCACATGGTTGCACTTTATCACCATTCAGGTCTCAGGTTAAGTGTGCCATCTTCAGATTCTTCCCTAACTATTCTGTTGCTTTCTCTCACCTTAGCTTAATATGTCTTCTACATAGAATTTTCCAGAACCTAAAATAAGTTTCTTTATTGACTTATGTTTTATTTTCTAGAATGTAAACTGTTTAAGGACTGGGGATCTTGTTCTGGGAAAGTGCTTGGCACATACAGACACTCTGAAAGTAAATATTTGTTGACTGGTTCATTAATATCCTTTTTAAAATACATTTTCTTTCTTCTTTTTTCCCTTTTCTCTATCTTCTGCTAAGATACCTGCCAGTGATCTCTTTTAGCCTGGAAACCAGGGCCATTTCATAGTGACAATAGCCAGCCTACTATAGCAGGGTCACCATGGAAGTGCCATCCTGTGTATTATAAAGGGAGAACACTCAAACTGTGTGTGTGTATGTGTAAATATGTTCTACGTATAGAAAACATGTACCTGTACAATTCACACCCACAACTCCTTGAACCATCACAAAAACAAAACTACAGATTAACCTTTGCCTCAGCACCCCAGGGAAGCTTTAGAGAAGGGATACAGTAGAATGATCTTTTTCTTCTTTTTTTGGCAGACTAATTCTTTTTAATAAGGAATATTACTTTTTTGCTGTTGAAGTATAATTAACATACAACATTATAAGGTGTATATTGATTTGACCATTCTAAACATTACTCAGCACTCACCACAATAAGTGTAGTTCCCATCTGTCACCATATAACATTTCAGTCTATATTCCCTATGCTGTATTTTTCATCTCTGTGACTTACTTATTTTTGTAACTGGAAATTTATACCTCTTAATCCCCTTTACTTCACCCAGATCCCCGTCTGCCTCCCCTCTGGCAGCGTAAGTTCTCTATATTTATGTCTGTTTTTTGTTTGCTGATTCATTTTTTAGGTTTCCACGTGTAAGTGAAATAGTATGGTGCTTGTCTTTCTCTGACTTATTTAACTTAGCATTATACCCTCTAGGTCCATTCATGTTGTCACAAATGGCAAGATCTCATTCATTTTATGGCTTTGTAGTATTTCAGTGTGTGTGTGTGTGTGTGTGTGTGTGTGTGTGTGTATCTATACATATATATATCTCTGTATCTCTATATATCTGTATCTATCTATCTATCTATATATATATATATATATATACTTCACCTCTTCATTATCCATTCATCTATGGATGGACACTTAGGTTACTTCCATATCTTGGCTATTGTAAATAATGCTGCTATAATTATAGAGGTGCATATGTCTTTTTGAATTAAGTGTCCTTGCTTTCTTTAGGTAATACCCACTAGGAATTACAGGATCAAACAGTACTTTTTTTTGAATTTTTTTGAGGACCCTCTATGTTGTTTTCTGCAGTGGCTGCACAGTTTACATTCCCACCAATAGCTCATGAGGGTTTTCTCTTCTCCACATCCGCACCAACACTTGTTATTTCCTGCCTTTTTGATTTTAGGAATTCTTACTGGCATAAGGGGATATTTCATTGTGATTTTGATTTGCATTTCTCTGATGCTTAGTGATGTTGAGTATCTTTTCATGTGTCTGTTGGCCACCTATGTCATCTTTGGGAAAATGACTATTCAGGTCTTCTGCCCATTATTTTAACTTATTTGTTTGTTTGTTTGTTTGGCGTTGAGCATTTAAGTTCTTATTTTGGATATTAACTCCTTATCAGATATATCTTTCAAAATTTTCTGTTATTCAGTAGGTTGCCTTTTTGTTTGTTGATGGTTTCCTTTGCTGTGCAGCTTCTTTTTTTGATGTAGTCCCAATAGTTTATTTTTGCTTTTGTTTCTCTTGCCTAAGAGATATATCCATAAATATGTTGCTAAGGCCAATGTCTAAGAGATTACTGCCTATGTTCTCTTCTAGGATTTTTATGGCCACTTGTCTTACATTTAGGTGTCTCACCCATTTGAATTTATTTTTGTGTGTTGTGTAAGAAAGTGGTCCAGTTTATTCTTTTTTGCATGTTGCTGTCCATTTTACCTAGCACCATTTGTTGAAGAGACGTTCTTTTTCCCATTGGATATTCTTGAATGTTCTTTTTTTATTATTATTATTCATAGTTCAATGCCATTGGGTAGTTTTTAAGACCTCTGCAGCTATGGCTACAGGAGAATATCCAAATTTCTGCTAATGCTCAAAACACTGGAAAGGGTTTTTCTGTTGTAGGCAAGCAATCAACACACTTATGCAGGTTTCTTTGAAACTTACAAGTTTGTTTGGTTGTTTTACTATGAAGGAATAAATGGTTCTCCTTGCACTGAAAGTGCTAAATATTTTCTTGCAGATACACTATGTTGACCATCAAAAGACTATTTAAGTTCCCAAGGATTCTGAGTTAGGATAGGTGTCTTGACTCATATCTTATACAGAGATGATATTAAAAATATTTAACAACCATCAGGTATGGATGCTGGCTATAACATGAGAGCAGAAAGTCTCCTGCCCTGACAGGTCAGGTTGGCGGGGAGGCATCATTGAATTCAAAGCAGCTGCTATTCAATAACTGACATGGATGTATCGGTATTTTAACAACCAGTATGTATTAGCCAAATATTAGCCTTGATCGTATGGCATTGTGGTTGGTCTGAGCTTCTCGGGGCCCTAGAAATCATCTAGTCCTGAGGTTTTTATATGTATTCTTAACCT
This sequence comes from Mustela putorius furo, assembly GCF_011764305.1. Lineage (NCBI taxonomy): Eukaryota > Metazoa > Chordata > Mammalia > Carnivora > Mustelidae > Mustela > Mustela putorius. The sequence continues at coordinate 34,540,002 of NW_025421321.1, forward strand.
ATGGAAACTAATAAGTTATAGCTTATTTGTGAACAATTCTTAAGATTTTTAAACAATGCATTTTACTCTCTTTTCCATATATTAGGATTGGTTTCATCGATGTATAATCATGAGTTTTAGACAACTTAGCTGTTTATATCTCTTTCTCAGAAGCCTGTCTGTTTTCAAACACCTTTTAAAAATGACTGGTTATGGGGGCGCCTGGGTGGCTCAGTGGGTTAAAGCCTCTGCCTTTGGCTCAGGTCATGATCCCAGGGGTCCTGGGATTGAGCCCCGCATCAGGCTCTCTGCTCTTTGGGAAGCCTACTTCCTCCTCTCTCTCTGCCTACTTGTGATCTCTGTCTCTCCAATTAAAAAAAAAAAAAAAAGACTGGTTATGGAGAATTATCTCTGCAGAGTCTCCCATCTATTAAGTGAACCACTACAATCTCCTTTCTGTTTCACCATTATGGGTGAACTTAAGTACAGTTAATCCAGAAGCTTTGATTTAGCCATTAAGTTTTAGTTTAGCCTTCTGCTTCTTGAAGTCCTTTACCAGAATGGCACATAAATTCATGTGAAGGCTATTCTCTTTTTTCCTCTCTCCTGATCACATAGGGCAGGGGTTGCTGTGACCATACAGTGGAAAGAGCCCAACTTTTAGTGTCCAGAGACTTTTGGAGAAGACAAAAGAGGCAGTTCCTAGCAAGTACCTGTAATAGATGGTAGTTGTTCAAAAATGTTTGTTGAACCTGAGGTATAAGTGATCAGGGAAAGGTCACCCAAGAGGAAATGAAAGAAGGCAGATGCTCTTAATAATTCACAATCTGAAGAATCAGACTGAGTACTCAGTATCCATGAACACTCAGTCTTCTAATGGAACCGAAGGTATAGCAGGTATGTTGTTGTCCTGTGCATATTTTGTCCAGATATAAAGTCCTGATACTTTTCCTGGGATCTTCCTGAAACACTTAGGATTTCCAAAAATGTGGCCAATACAGGGAATTGTTTGACAACCATTAGCAAAAGGGAATAATTTTTTTTTAATAACTGGACCTTCATTTTTAAAAAAGAAACTTTTGTTTCATCAAGTGTCATGAGAGGAGATGGGGATAAATTTGCCATTTTGCAGTAGGAAAGAAACGACAGAAATACGACATTTGCAGTAAGAGAAATAGCAGCTGAAGTTTGGGAGGCGGTGTGCTCAGAAAAGGGCAGGAAAGAAAAACTGTTTTACAAATGAGATTTCTTTAGCTTCCAGAAATAGAGAAAGTAGTTTACATACTCCTGCACATCTGTGTAGACTTGCAAAATGTGCTTTGCCTAATTCTTAGGTTGTACTGTTGATGCTATTGGTATGCAAAAGACCAATGCCATTTTAATATTTATGATGTTAACAAACTCCTCCAGTCCCAGCCTCTGCTTATAGTGGTGGATCAGGACAAGTACTAGAATTTCAAAGATCATTGAATTTAGAGTCAGAAGGGACACTAGATATCAACTCCTGTTCTTTGGAAGAAAAAAAAAAAAAGAACTCTTTCCTAGCTTCAGCAGAAAATGCTTTCATTTTATAGGCAATGGAAATAAGATGGTCACAAATCATATTGAAGGAAAAATTTCCCATTGGAAACTCCAGAATTCTGTGTAGGACACTGGGCTTAGATAGTCAGATCCAAATATGATGCCAGGTTATCTCAAGTAAGTTCTGCAGAAGAGAAACCTCCTCCCAGATGGAATGTCCCACTCAGATTTTTCCCACATTGCTTTCATTATTATGGCTTTTCTTAAAAGTTCAAGTACTGGGGGCGCCTGGGTGGCTCAGTGGTTGGGCTGCTGCCTTCGGCTCAGGTCATGATCTCAGGGACCTGGGATCGAGCCCCACATCGGGCTCTCTGCTCAGCAGGGAGCCTGCTTCCTCCTCTCTCTCTGCCTGCCTCTCTGCCTGCTTGTGATCTCTCTCTGTCAAATAAATAAATAAAATCTTTAAAAAAAAAAAAAAAGTTCAAGTACTGCCTCAGTTTCTAGGTCTTATCCCACTTCTCCACCTCCCCTCAGGATGTGTTGATTGCTGTCCATGTTCAATTATGTGTGCACATTCTTCTGTTTAGCTCCTACTCACTGCACTGTTCCTCACTCCACATCTTTCCTGCAGATCTTAAAAACCCTTTCCCTTGAGCCAGGGTGTCTGTGGCAGCAAAGCTCAATCCCTCGGCCTCTGCTGTGGTGCATCCCATAGCCCTTCCTGGGGATGAAGTCTCCTGTGGTCTCTCCTGGCTCCCCATCTCCATGACCATTGGACCATCTGACTGGCCAATCTGACCATCACCACCTCTCTAAATGTGGGATGAAGTATAAACAAGGCTGTTACCCTTTTCAAAAAGACGGTATTGCTTACTCTCTTGAGTTTTTCTGTTATTTCTTAGGTATAGCTAGAGCTCCCATTTCATTTTAAAATAACTTCTTAAAAGGGAACATATACTGATCCACTTAATGCATTTGCCAGTTCATTTCACTTTTGATCCTACAATTATTTCTAACAATCTGAAGGAGCCTGTATTGGCTGCTCAGAAAGAAGTGTACAGTGAAAGCTGTCTTTGGGTGTAAATAAAGAGCTGAGGATCTCTGAGGAACTCTGTGACTGCACAACCTCAGCTCATCACTTCACCATGACTCACCACGACTCCAGGCTGCATCCGAGGCTGGACAACATCATGTGCTTGGCCTCCTGCTAGTATGCACATGTTTGAGGGGTACACATTTTCACAGGGCTCCTCTCTGATCCTGATTCCTTTTTTCTCTGTGATCCCCCTTAGTGTTTGATCTGGGAATAATTTGAAAATGAATGAGAAAAGCAGCAAGGCAAGTAGGTGTTTCTTTTTCCTTCTTTCCCCTTCACTCTCTTGTTCTCTGCTCTGTCTTCACCTCTCCTGTGTCTCAGCTTTCCTTTCTGTTCAAAAAGGAAAGCCCATCCCAGGAGGGCTGAGAGGGAGGCAGGGCACCAAGTAGGGAAGGTCATTTTACTGGCCTCACATTCGCATAAGACAGACTCAAAAGTTCCCTCCCCAGGGTCTGAAGTGTGTGTGTCTTCAGAAAGAAAGAAAGAAAGAGGACAGAAAGAAAAAGAAAGAGAAGAAATCCCTAATTATTTTGCAAAGGGAAAAAAATTTACTTTGTGAAATACAAATGTATACAATATATGAAAAATTCTAATTTCTTTTTTATTTAATATATTCCAAGCCTCTCCTTTGCCTAAAACAAGGAAGACAGTAGGTAGGAAGAAAGAATAAAAAGGAAGACAGGAAGACATGGGCAGAGACCAGCTCCTTCTTCACTCTGAGAGGCCCTGGTTGGAGTCATGGGAACAGGGAAGGATTGGCTGACTTGGTGGTCCTCCTGGCTCCACCATGACTGGACTGGGACCTGGAAAATGCCCTTGCCATGTTCAAGATTCAGGTGATAGACTGGAGGTCTTATGGTCTCCTCCAAAAGCAGCCGCTTTCCATGATTCTGATGGACCTTTTAAGGAAGGGATGTATTTTAAGTTAGGGCTTCACACTCCAGATTTTCATGGAAAAGGGGAAAAAAAAGACCTGATGGTTTTTCCCTGCCCTGCCCTGGAGATGCTTAGAGAGAGAGCATTTGTCAAACATCACTTGGAACAGCCAGGTTTAGCAACATGGCTAAGTCAGGCTACCAGGAGTGAAGCCAACCAGGCAGAGGATGGAGGACTTAACTAAATTCTCTGGCAGAGGCCTGGGAGACAAGGTCTTGTAAGAAGCATCATCTGTATCAAGAATTGAAATGAGCTGGAGAGGCTGGTGAAAGCAGGATTTCTCATGACCAATGCAGATGTGACCAGCAGGGGGTTTGCCTACAGGAAGAATAGAGAAGGGAGGTCCTTGGAGAGGCATCCATCATACCCACAAATACTTCCTTAAAAGCTACCTTTAAATAATGGAAAATGCATGTTAATGTATGTAGACAATGGAAGCCTGGGATAGGCCTTCTGTTATACAGTATAGGGAGTAATAACTGAAGCTCACTGGCCATTGAGAGCTGAGATGTCTGCAGGGACTGAAGCTTACTGTGAAATCCTGGCTTGCTCCTCACTTTGTCCATCATAATTATTGTGACAATGAATAATTTCCCATTCTCCCTTCAGGGTTTCCTAATTCTACACCTTTTATACACTCAACCAGTTGTGGTTTCAACATTCTACTAAGTCTTCCTTGCCATCAACGTGAGTTAGATGGCATGCCCTGAAACCCAGAATGTGGGAGAGGAGCAGGTTCAGTCATGGGGTGTCACAGTGGCTGGGCTGGTATCATCTGAAAAGCAAAATGTTGTGCAAATTTTCCAGTAGACTTTCCACTAATATTCTTCTAAATTAAGTTGTCCATCTAGAAATCCAAAGTCAGAACAAAATGTTGATGTTCCTGAGGAAGAAAGACTCATAGAGTCTTTGGATCACTGTGATCACACTTAGGAGAGTGTCTTACCTGCTGGAAATCATGGACTGAACCAGAAGCTATTCTGTGTTCCCTTTAAGGATGATGATTTAAGCATTCAGCCCTATTCCTTAAGCCAGCCAGTGCAGACAGAAGGAAAAATGATATTTAGATGTTTCCTTTATCCAGCGCTACTCTGTGGCAGGTACTTTACCCACTTTATCCCCTCTATTCCCTCAGAGAACTCTTTGAGGCATACAGTTATCCTCTTCATTTGGCAGGTGAGAGTACAAAAGGCTTCTCATACAGCTCATAGGGTGCAGAATCAGAACTCATATTCTGGTCTGACTGTAGAACATTTGCTCCAACCATCATACACCACCACCCCAACTTTGAATTCTGCTACTCTTTTAGTGGGGAAAAAAAAAAGATGGAGAGTGAGAACAGAGGATTAGATCACCAGAGCCCAGGGTTGTAGTAGAGAACCCACCTGAAATTCTACCTCTAGGATATCTAACAAGGAAATTAAATGGCTCATTGGTCACTTAAGATTGTGAGTCAGTTCTTTGGGGAGTTTGTTTTTGAGACGGATGTTCACCAGGCCATCAGTCACTCTGAGCGGTACAGTCAGTCTCTAAAGTTGCCAAATTTAACTGTCCCTACTGGGCCTTCAGTGATATGATAGCATCAGGCATCAGAAAAACATGTGGTCATCACCCATCCAGAATCAGTCCGTGTGGAAGGAGAAGCTTTGAGTAGATAGGAAGAAGGAACTCTTGGGCAAAGGGCTGCTCTGGGTAACCATCAAAGACTGTGGAATCTCCACCTTAAGATCTCTAAGAAGGGGAGAAATACCATCTGTTTGGCATAAGACTAAAGGCTAGGGGTCAAGTACTTATATTTGTTCCCTTCCAGTTAGTTCTAGAATGTCTTATCAAAAACCTCCCATTTGTGAGATCCCTTAGGAAAGTTTTATTCTTGTTCAAGAGCCATGGGTGGCTGCATGTAACTACCTCATTCATTGTGACATTATGTTGGCTACTTGCCTGAGTATATTTTTGGCTTCACATAGATTGTAAGGGGCTGGAGGGCAGAGGTCATTTGTTAAATTCTTTTGTAATCATTCTTCCCCCAATGCCCAATATTCATTCATTTAACAAATATTTACTGAGTGCCAACTCTGCCAGGCACTGAGTTTATAAAGCAGAATAAGTTTCAGTTCCAGTTGTTAGAGAGCTTGCCTCTATGACACATAGTAACTCAATGGGATGCACTGATTAGCATTAAGTATATAGAGCTCTTATGAAGGAAAGAGTTGTTTTTTATTAAGCACAGAGTAGATGTTCAATGAAATGTTTGTTAGATGAATGAAATACAGGCTTATGAAATACAGCAAATAATGAAAGATATGCCATCCTAAGGATAATTATGGCAGAAAGTGTTCATTTTGGGTAGAGGACAAAAGCCTGCATGTTTGTATCCCACTTACCCTGTGCCTTATAAAATACTAAAATTGTAAGGTTAAAAGGGGCTTTATGTCATTTAATAGGACCCCCACATTTTTGCCAAGGAGAAAACTAAGACCCAGAGAGGTTGACTTGCCTCACTTTACATCATCACAACAGAAGCTGTATTTTCTCATTCCTCATCAGCTCTTTCTTTCAGACAACGTGAACTCAAAGGACCACAGGCTAATGCAGCATCCTTAATGACCCCAGTTATTGCCTTGATTGAGCTTTTCCTAATCAAAGCACAGTCCTTGTAGTAGGGAATTTCCAAAAAGCTGCCTGAGGCTGCTGATCAACAATTCATTTTTAGCATTTCTTTTTAAATCGCTCTAAGTCGTTGCACCTGGGTCACAGTGACAGCTGAGTAAGGGGGCTGAGGAGCAACGTTCAGGGCACCAGGTTGGTGAGCCCCCTCTGCCATGTATATGCATGAGCTCACCATTTGCATAAAGTGAAAAAGCATCGCTCCCATTAATCACCGCATTCATCTTAATAATTAGTGGCAATAATGTTGAAGAGCGGTGGTCTCCACATCGATCTCTGAGGCACCATGGGCTATTTCTGTTGCAGATGAATGATTGTCAAGAGTGACAAGTTGATGTCTTTGGATCGACCACCCCAGTTCCACGTGCTTTACAGCCTGGCAGCTGGTCAGGAAGCTCGGGTGATCTGTGGGGCTAATGCTGTCCCTCTAACAAGGCCAGTAAAAAGGAGTGATGTGACACCTGGGAGGGGGCTTGAGAAAAAGTCCCTGACCACTTTAAGGGGCCCTCTTTCAGCCATATGCATAGTAAACTAGCCGTAACTGCAAAGCAAGAGGCTATTTGTCATAAAGATTATGACTCCATGGTGAAGCACTTGAAAGGCTACCACTTGCTCTTAGACCTTCTCCATAAAAGATTGGCTTGGGGTCTGTAATTTGCCAATACTTCTGGGTCAAGAGAAAGCCGTTTCAGATCAGAGATATAATAGAATGTTTTAAGGCCAGTGGGACAGTGCCAGAAAGGATGGAAGTACTAATAATTTTCATGGATTTTTTTTTTTAAAGACCCTATCAGGTAAAATACACACACACACACACACACACACACACACACACACAGAAGTCACAAAGGAATCTACTGGAAGATTTGAAGAGAAACTACAAAGGACTTCATTAATATAAAAGGAAAGATTAGTCAGAGAACAAAAGAATAAGGAAGGAGGCAGGGAATGGAGAGAGGGAAGGAATTATAATAATGTGAGACAGGGGAGACTGGTGAGTAAAAACTAGGGAAGAATTAAAACAAAGACTCCTCGACTTTCTAGATCCACAAGATCACCCTGGATATCTCCCCTTTGGACAAGATGAAGACAAAGTGAGTGACAGGAAAATTCCAGTTTTAGATGTAAATGTTTAAAAAAGTAAGAACAATTAAATTTCTCCTGAGGTCTGGGTTAGCAAAGCCATAAGCACAGTGTTAGGGTTGATTTGGGAGATTTGATAGTACTTTTTCTTTTGCTTTCTTAGCTTATATTCACTGGTAAAGGTTTGAAACTACCTTTGTGAGCTCTCATTCTGCCTTCATTAGAAAGTGAACTTTTTATTATCTACCAAAAAATTGATAAGAAGCTCCCAAGGAGAGTGCAGTTGTATCCAATGGCTGTTTGTTTTAAAATTTAGGGATTTAAAAATATATATATAACTGTCTTCTTCCATCTCCCCAGTGACATAAAGTGAACCCACTGCATCCCCTCCAATGCTTATTGGGTCTCTGCACTTCTATATTCGCTATGAGACGGTCAACACATTGAATTTGGTCAACATGTGCACTGCCTACTCAACTTCGGGACAAAATATATGACTCAAAACTGAGCACTTTGGAAGGGTTTTATTTTGTTGTTGTTGCTACTTATCTTTCCCCCTCTTTGTAGCGTTATCCAGTTTTGGTATCACAAGAGGCTCTGTTATAGCTCTGTGCTGGATTTTTGGGGGAAAGGAAGTGTCCAACTGTAAAACATCTAATAAACATGCGTGTGAATAAATTCCAGGGCTGACACATCCTCCTAAGTGAAGTTCATGAAGATAGGGTCTTGTACAATCCTTTGATTCCTCCTTGGAGATAAAAGATGCTGAAATGAAAAGGTTTGGAAGCAGGTCAAAAATTCTGGGATGTGAACAACACCATTCTTTAAGAGCCCTTACTGTGTTGTAGCAGAAGGGAAAAGGAGGTATGCTAAGTGATGGCAGAACCTGGCATTTCTGACCCCAAGAATTACAGTGTCTGAGCTAATAAAGGAAGAACACAATGGTAGGCATTGGTCTGTCCATTTAGATCTTGGAGTAGGTTGACCTTCTTCAGCCAAAATAGCCACATCCCTAGGGTGTGGAGGGTTTGGTGTGTATCTTCTCGGTAAGCTGTGGGCATTTTGCAAGGTGAGATTTTTCCTTTGGACCCTCCTGTCCAATGTGCCTTGCTGTGCCTAGTTCCTCTGCTCTACCTTTCTGTGTCTGGAGTGTGCACGCATGTCTTTAATTGGATTCTCTGAAATGCATTTCTGACACTGATTTGGTTACATTATATTCCATTCTGTTATCAAACAAATTTGCTGTCAAACAAAAGATCAATGTTATTGTAATGTCCTACTTGATGGATTAAATAGGGTATTATTCAACTCTTATTAAACAATCAAGAAAAACACACTGGGACATGCTTTCATTCGCAGCTGCTAACAAATACATCGCATGTGATCTGTGATTAAGAAACAAAGCAGGAGCAGTTATTTTCAGATTAATTAAACAAACAAGTAGGATTTAGGGACCAGGATTTTTAAAACCCAGTACAATTCTTTGAAACATGTTTGGAAAAGGACATAATTTACTTTAACTACATGAGTGAACACTTAAGAATATAAAATCTTTCAGTGACACAATTCTGGATTAATTGCCCGGAACTATCGCAGCGCCATAAACAAAACTGTTCCAGGGATGGACCTTTCAGAAGATTTTTTTTTTCCTTGTGAGTAAATGTCCATTTAGAGAGCTTTTCTAAATTTAGAAGCAGTGTTCATCAATCATTTATAATAAGCGCCAAGTAACTCCACTCAGCTGCCAGCTCAAGACGCACCCCCTTTGTGGAGAATGCTCCCCTCAGAGTGCTTGCATTGCTAAGCCTGGCATTCACTCCATTACCAGGGCCTGACCTTTGTGTTTCTCAGACTTTGCTCTCAAGATGCCCAGAGAAAGCAAATATTAAATCAGCAGAAACCTCTCTCTTATCTCAGCCTGCCTGGCTCTGTATTCTCTTTAGCACCCCCCATCCCCACCCCCATCTCCCAGCTTTACATACAGTTGGCTACATTTTGGCTCCCTCTGTCTGATGCTGTTTCCGCTAATGGCTGAAGAAATGGAACATTACACCATTTAACGTGTGTGGGTCACATTAATCACAGAAAATTCTTTTAATGTCTCAGAAGTAACTGTCAAACTGGACATACTGAATCTATTTAAACTAAAGCATGCCATTTTTTATCTACAGTGATCTTTAATTCCCATAAAAGGGTCAAGAAAATGTGATTAAGTGACAGTTTTAAAATGTACTATAATATTAAATAGCTTGATTAAGTGACAACTATAAAATGTAATACAATATTAAGTATCTGGCTATGTCCCAAAAGAACTTTAAAGTATTTTTGAACGGTTTGGGAATTCACTAACCCATAATGGGTTACTAAGGAATTTTTATTTTTTATTTTTTTGGTGGAGACATAAAAATAGTTGAACTTAAAACACACACTAAAAAAACAAAACAACAACAAAAACTTGCAGCACACAGATAACTTAGAATTGTAGTCTCTCTTTGGTTAGAATTGTAGTCTCTCTTTGGTTAGAATTGTAGTCTCTCTTTGGTTAGAATTGTAATCTCTCTTTAGGGCACCAGGGACTGGGCTTGTGGCAATAAGGGATGATCATTTTAGGATTCTGAATTTACCAGTGCTTGACTGAAATTGTAATGCCTGTAACACAAAGAATAGCATCAAAAGTAATTGTGGCAGAGAGACCTCACAGCTGGATGGAAAGGGCACAAGCTCGTCAGTGACCTCTCAGGCTATCTCCAAAGGGACTGATCATCCCTCCCTGGGTGTCTAGCTTACCTTGTATATTGTATCTTGGCTCCTGTCGGGGACGTAGTAGGAAACACCAGCTTGGCTGAAATCAAGTCCTCCAGCTAGCCAGTTCTCTCCAGTACAATAAGACAGTGGAGATGCCGAAATATAAGATGGGGCCCATACAAGGATCCTTGCTATGCCTGGACTTTAATGGACGCACTATCTGGGGGGCTGAAGGTGGAAGGGGACAGTTCTATGCAATGTCTAGGATATAACTTTGGGCCAGGTGCCCAATCCAAATGAGTAAAGAACTTTATGTCATTATTCAGACAGTTCAGTAACTCCTGGGCCCTGAATATTTGGTTATACCTTAGCTTGTGTTCCCCTAGAAAGCATAACTTGAGGCAAAGTCTTCTGTGCTATGAATGCTATTAGAGGATTCGACCCTGAGGAGTGAGAGGGGGAAGGAGAGTGAGGCAGAGCCAATATGAAGATGTCTTATCCAGTTGGCTGCTACTAATTGCTTGATCTTGATTTTGTGGGACTGTCCCTGAGGAAACCATCTAAACTGCATAACCATATAGTCTGTCTAGAGGAAAAGAGGAAAGACTTTATCTGCCAACTCCCGCAGGTCAAATGTTTTCTCCATTGTACCTCAGCTCATCACTGCAGGTTACATTTGGGAGGTGGTGCATGGCAGGTTCTTAAGGCATCCTGTATATATATAGCAACAGGGAATTTCCAGAGCAGTAAGTGAGGTAGGTCAGGTGGAGCCTCTGTGATGTCAGTTGGAGCTTATGCAGAGCTGGTTGGTGCAGTGGCATCTGGAACAAGGAGAGTCTGAAAGGGTCTGAAGTGGTACGTAGGAGGGTCCCTATCCAGGTCAGAATCAGATAGAGGCACTCTTCGTATTGTCACATTCAGCAGAACGTTTCCATATATTGCTGCTGAAAGAACATCAGTTGAATTTTGAAGTGTCTTCCTGGCTTCCTAAGCTCCTCTCTAACCCCAGGGAGATTCTGGGCTGGGTACCGTGGACAAGTACAGTACACAAGTACAAGTATACCTCTAAAAATGTTTTGGTGATGGTTAGCAAGTGTCTATGCCTAGAACTGTGGATATAGGCCACATGCCTCTTAAGAGCTTCCCAGTGTCCCATTGAGAAAAGGGTTGATTCTCAGTTTTAAGGGAACTCTTCAAGAAAAAGATAGAGAATTGTACTAAATATCACTGCAGGTCCCACAGTGACAGAGACAAATGGCCATGACACATTTCTGTAGGCTCACTCACTCTCAGGATGATGATGAAGCTTCATCTGGAAGATTTGCTCATCTGTCTAATAAATCAGCAAGGAAACTTTCCCTGATATTTACTTGGGACTTTCTTTCCCGTCTTCATTTCATTCCATTCCTCCAGTTGCTCACCCTTGTACCAGGCTACATAAATCTCTTCTCCTTCTTCTGCCCCTTTGTCAACCATTAGCCTGCTCCCCCTCTGTCATTGTTTCACCAGACCATAGATGTAACTCTTCTAATCTTCCCTGATAAATCAGGCTCTTGGAATCACTCCTTGTTGCTCCCTCAAACTCCCTGGAGCTGGGATAGAGGGCTCTGAGTGCCTGGTGCAGACGTTTCTTTTATAATGGGCCCTGAAAGGTTGTCAGCTGCAGATAATTAGGATCTCCCTTCCCGCCATAGAGCTGCATATATCTTCCATGCAAAGAACCCCCATCACCTTCAAAAGAATTAACACATGCAGAGGAGATATACGAGGGGGCTGGGTGACCAGAGGATGGGGCCATCTCTTCTGAAGGCCAGAACTGCTTCATGATCCCTGTGAGAGAGAAGCACTTTCTCTGAGGAGAACCTGACCCTTCTCACATTATTTTAAGGTAAAAATCTCATGCCTTGAGTCTGGATTGTGCAACACAAGTAATGAGCAGAAAGTAAATTATTTTTTAATAGTATTGTGCCTTTGCACTCTACTATATTCTCTCTCTCTCTTCCTATTGAACTAAAATTTAGTCTGGTGATGAAAACTCAAGTATATTTTGTGTGTAGGTTTTATGTTCTAACTCTGATGATAACTGGCCCATATCTCTGTTAGATGTACTATTCAGTTTTTCTTTAACAACTGTAGTGTCAGAAATACTGAACGGAGTGTCAGTCCTGAATGCAGCCTGGCACAGAGAAAATTCTTCTTAGGAAATGATCCATGAGACCTTAGGGCCTACCATGTTTGAAGGAGGGAATACTATTCAGAGGGGAGGGAGAAATCAATTAGGATGGGCCTGAGACTCTCTTCCCACACTTCCATCAGAGCAGATTTATTTTTTTTTTATTTTTTATTTTTTTAAAGATTTTATTCATTTATTTGACAGAAATCACAAGTAGGCAGAGAGGCAGACAGAGACAGAGGGGGAGGCAGGCTCCCCACTGAGCTGAGAGCCCGATGTGGGGCTCGATCCCAGGACCCCGAGATCATAACCCACTGAGCCACCCAGGTGCCCCAAAGAGCAGATTTATTTTTGACCATGCCGTATATTCAGATTCCATGTAATTTTGTATTTTTAAAAAGGTGGAATTAAGTTTGAAAACTTCTGATTCCATCACCTTGTCCATGAAGAAAGAGCCCCAGAGATGTTACAGGCACATGGCTTGTTAGTGCTGTAAGCAAAAGGGAGAGTATAGGACCCCCAATCCCTGGGTTTTTCATCTTTCCCTAACACTGTTGCTGCATCATAATCTTCATAATGTTCTTGAGTATTGTATTTGGATCATTAAGAAATAGATGGGCCTATATATTCCTAGGCTAATGTTGATGATAAAGTACTATTTGCGCTCTGAGATGCTCTCACTGACCTGTGCATTTGGAGTGAATTTTCTGGTGGTGGGGACAGATGTGCACTGAGTCACCCTCACAATTGCCATCATCTAAGAAATGATTGGTGAGTCTCAGGGGTGTGATCTTTGACCATGAATCTCAGTGAAAGGAACTAATGCCTTGAGGGAGAAGGCACAATTTGGCCTAAGCCTCATTAGAGTCACTGCTGGGGCTAACTAAAGAATTTCAGAGTTGGGCTGGATCACAACCATCCGCCAGCCAAACCCATTCCTTTTAAAGGAGAGGACAATGAGGCTGAGAAAAGCCAAATGGTTTTATCATAGAAAAAAGATTCGGATGGGTTCAGGACTGGTGGGTAATAGGCATTGATTCTTGTAGTTATTGTTACTTGTTTCTTCGATGGAGGGAGCTAGAGCTTGATTTGTCTGCTCTCTTTCTTCCCTTTCCGTTGGGACCTGTCCAAGACAGTGATGTGGGTACAGGTGTCTGTTCTTCAGACTAAAACTTCCTTTGGACTAGCTGTTACAAGGTCTGCAGGGGAGAGAGAGTGGGGCACGCAGGAAGTTACCAGGTCTGTTTGCTTCTCAGCCCAGCCTGTGTCCCTCCATGGATTTTATCCTCGGTAAAAATGGTGGTCCAGCCTCAACACGTTAACTCACTTTTCTTATTTCCTTTGATTCAGAACCTGGGTAAGGAAGAGTCTCAACATCCTACTTTGTGGAACTTATATTGCCCTCAGTCTGCTGGATGGCATCTCCATGAATCTAAACTAACTTCCCTGTGGAGAATGAAGCCAGCTGGAATCATTCTTAATAAGAAGCCCAGTGGTTGGCATCATTCATTGAAATGGGCGAAGACGAAAGTTATAGTGGGTTTTGACTGAGATTCTTTTTCTAAGCAGGGCTTTTAAAAACATTTCTTAAGAACAAAACTTGAAACAAATGGGAGGCCTTATCCCCACCAGGACTTAAAATACCAACATATGTATAAAGAATCTACTCAATTTGATAAGTCAGTTCAAAGTGACCAGGAAATAACAACAAGAAGCCAGGCATGGAAACCAGCATTTGGGGTTTGGAGAACATTAAATAGCATCTGTACATGGGTTGTTCTCCAAAATTCTCAAGTTCTAAAACATTTCTCCTCCCCTTCTGTTTTTTTTCTTTCTTGTCAGACATTCACTTATTTTTAGAGTTTCAGAGGGCTTTCTCTGACTGGGTAAGGGTGTCACTTATAAAAAGCAAAAGAGGGGTCTGTGTAATAAGAAAATATCTTGGCTAAAGTTGAGTTCAACAAGGGAGAGAAGTTCTGGGGAGTTTGAGAAGAAATAGTCATTACTTAAGGTGAAGTTATCTTTGAGAAAGCTGCATTGCTGTGGAAAGAAAGTAATTTATTGAGGAAGGTAATTGTTTTAAATAAGTGTCCTCTACTGGAAGGGTACTAATAACAACATCCCTGAGTTGATGCGAGGGTAACATGAGGTAATTATGGTTAACACTTCATGAACTGGAAAAATGTTATGAAAATATAACATGGGATTAAGAGAAATTGTTCAAAATCCTGAAAACACTACAGCTTCCTGAGCGAGTAGATAAAAGGTGTTGGCATCTTGTAGGATATATATTCTGTGAACTGATTCACCAGAGTTCTCTTGATTTGCTTTCCTCTTTATAACTTGATAGAAAATAGAAAGCATGGACCACCTCCAAGTGGCTATTATCTGAAAAAGGTAAACTTACTAAAAAGCAAACAATGTATCTGCCACCCATTGCATAGTGCCTAGCCTTCCACCATCCTGAGTGTCTCCTTGAGCCCTGGAAGATGAGAAGGGGTCCCTATAAATGGGAATGGCTGAAGGTCTCCAGTACCTGCCATACTGAGGTTTTTGCCCAGCCGAGGAAAAAACTAAAGAAGTTGAATGATAGGAATGTGTGAGGGAGATCTCACTCAGCTTGATACCCATATTAGATCAGAACTATTTGGGGTGGAGGGAGGACTTTAGTTTCTTGCCTGAAAACTAGTGTGGTGTTGATTATAATTGAATGAACTTATTATTAATTTTTAACAAAGATAGAACATTTCTCAGAGTTCAGGTGTTTGTTCACTAGTATTTCTTGAGTACCTAGTATTTCTTGAGTTGGCCTCTAGATAGGAGTTGGGGAAGACAGAGCTATGCAGGAGAATAACCTCATAGACTTTATTTCCTAATAGGATGGCAAGAAGGCAGGCACCATCTCAAACCAAGGCATGATTTGTCTCTCACAAACCCTAAAGGAGCTGTTCTGGGGTTCTCTTTAGGAAGCATGATCTGTATGGTTTGATTCTGACATCTAAGGCAGGCTAGAATTTTTCACTTTTTGCCTGCTATCCCGTTTATTCTTTATGCTTTCTTTCTTTCTTTTTTTTTTTTTTTTTTTTTACATCAAGGAAAATTGTTCACTTGCAGTGCCATTTTAACTTGTTACTAGCAAGCATCTGGCCTGGGTGTTTTCCATTAGCATGAAAATTCAGGAGGCTACAGAAGAAAATACCTACAACTGAGCATTGAGGGAGCCACTTCATTTCCCCCACATCAGACAATGTGTCTTGCATTTCTCTAGTGTAAATAAAATGATGATTCAAAGAATGTTCCCCATTAATGAGTATCTGATTTAGAATAAAATAAAATCCATGCTGGGAAGTTGATGAGCTTGATTTTGCTGACTTGCTTCTAGCATGCAACTCATATTTATTGGTCCTTTGCCTTTGACAAGTGTCACCGGTCGTCTGCTGTTCTTTCTGCTGCATGAAAGGGAGAGGGCTTGCAGGTTGATTTTAGTTCCCTGTAACTGGAGGTGACACTTGAAAGCTCAGAGCTATTGAAAAGGTAGGTGATTATTAAAATGTAATGTGTTTCTGTTTTCCTGATTATGACCTCCCGGTCTTGCAATTTGCTGCCAAGTGTGTTCTAAAGCTGGAATACAGGTGGTGATGTGTCTTCCCAGCTTCAGGAGAGTTTTAGATCATATTAACCACCTACTTGTTCACCTTTCCTAATTGTTTCCAACAGTGGACATGGTGAAAAATTAAGATACAGGGAGAGAGAAATGGAAGGTTATCTATGGTGCCTTTAATGAAGGAGGAAGAACTGGGGTGGGGAGCAAGGAGAGAGAAAATAGCACATAATTAATCAGAAATAACACTTAAAAACAATTGCTGTGGAAGAGTATTTCCCTGAAAAGCAATAGAGTCCATTCTGAGCACATACTCCACTTACATTAACTATGCATTAAAATTAGTGGCAATTTACTTCTGCTATTCTCTTTTGGTTCCTAGTTAGGTTCAACTTGCTACTCCTATGTGTTTATGCGATGGAATGACTGGATATATTACAGAGGGCAGGAATCATGACCAAGTGAGAAAACAGTTTGGAGATAAATGATGGGTAGTCTGAGCAAGTGCTAAGACCCACAATCACCAGGACACCAACATAATGCCTTCTGAAAGAGTAGATGGAAATGACCAGTTAATTCTCCTAAGCTGGGACAATTTAAAGAGCAGGAGATCTGTAGCTTGTTCACTGCTTGAAGTTTCTTTGCCTGTGGAAGCTTCTGTTTTTCCATCTAAAAAGTGGGTCTAATACCTATGTGAAAGGATTAAGTAAACAGGATAATGTTTCTAAGCACTTACAATAATTACCAGCACACTGTGCATGCAAGGTGTAGAAAATTCATACTTTTAGTTATAGGCTCTCTACGAGGAATCTTTTTAAAAAAATTTTATTTATTTATTTATTTATTTTTATTTCTTTTCAGTGTAACAGTATTCATTGTTTTTGCACCACACCCAGTGCTCCATGCAATATGTGCCCTCCCCAATACCTACCACCTGGCTCCCCCAACCTCCCATCCCCTGCCCCTTCAAAACCCTCAGGTTGTTTTTCAGAATCCATAGCCTCTCATGGTTCACCTCCCCTTCCAATTTCCCTCAGCTCCCTTCTCCTCTCCATCTCCCTATGTCCTCCATGTTATTTGTTATGCCCCACAAATATACGAGGAATATTTTTTAAAATCTGCCCTTTGGTATTTCATCAGCAGATAATCTGGAAATTTAAATTAGGGTAAGTTCCAAGCAGGAACATATTCTGCTACATCATAGGCTGTCTGGAAGGACAAACAAAAGAATTCATATCCCAAGCCTCCTGCCTTTATGGCTGTTTTCTACTCTTATTCTTAGGGGTTATTCATTTGGTGATTGATTTATGTTCATAAATCCCAGACCCATCACCCCTTCCCAACACGCCTGCAAAAAGTGTTGAATTAAAGGCTATGAAGTCATTATGCCTCTTCTGAATTGGGCAAGGTATGTACAGAGCTAAAGCCTTCCCTGAAATGCGGAGAGAAGTTAGGGTGACTGACTGTAGACCTAAAGAATGCACCTCTGTCCCTCCAGGTTCAGGTCAGATGTCTTTCTCATCCACAGAGGACACAGGTCCCTTAGGAGGCTCTTCTGCAGATCTGGGTGGGAAGTGTGGGGTCCTTTTGGTTTTCACGTGCATTTCCCTGGGCAGCTCAGCCCTCCCCGGCTCTACACTCTGTCTGTGCCGCAGGGTAGGTCAGGAATCCCAGGAAAAGAACATTAGACAGGCTCCAGGAGGGAACTTGGGTACAACAAAAGCCACCCCCCCCCCATGAAATTGGATCCATCTCTGCCCCTGTGGGGCCAAGTGGCATTTGAACGTGCTTATAAATGACATAAATCACTTGCAGAACCTCAAGAAACAATTAACTTGGGTTGAAAATAGCTGCTAAGGTTTCAGCTCCTTGTGTGTTTATGCCCCTTTGCTTCAGCTTTTAGTTTTGAAAAAGGGAGGATTAAGATTGTTTTGAGGGCCAAATTGCAAGGAAGGGCCATTCTTTAGCTGTGGCATCTGTTTCACATTCCATGCAATTTGAATACTCACAGGTTTGCATTCTTAAAATAATTGTATAATTATTTCTAAAAAGACTAAGGAGTCCTTCTGAAATATCAACCTGGCAGTATGGAGTGGATCAGTTGGCTCCAGTACAGAGAGGGGAATTGATAGATGATAGAGATAGACAGATAGGCAGATAGATGAAAGTCTCAAAAGAATCTTCTAGAAAGAAACCACGCTAGCAGCAAAGACTTCCTATGTTCCTTTAGATCTACCCATAGCCCTGTGACTGCCTCACTTTACATTCAGTAAGCATCAATCACTCAGCCAATGTGAAGCACGGAAAGAGCTCAGGAAAATGTTGAGGGCTAGAGAGTGTTTCATAAAGTACTATGCTAAGAGCCATTGCCTTCCTTTTTTTGAGAATAATTTAAGTTTTTTAAAATTATAAAAACTAGATAAGTTCATGGAAGAAAATTTAGAAAATACAAGAAATACTTTAAAACATTAAAATCCTCTCTAGCTCTACTCTGTGGCATTTTGATGTGTTCTTTTTCAGTGGGAAAGACCTCATATACCATTGTAGCAGGGAGGGAGCCAGAAGGGGGTCAGAACTTTGGGACGACTGGTTGAGGCTCCAGATCTGGAGGCTCTGCTTCCTGGTCAATCAGTAGAAACTTCTCAAGGGGCTCTCTGCTCTGCCCATTCCTTCATCCAGAGGAGGATGCTTAGATCGAATTCTTCCCACGGGCCCACTCCTCAACCCTTTATGAGCAGCTGTAGTTGCCCCAAAGGTGAGGCAAGCAAATCTAATATCTAATCTGGGTTTGGTTTTTTTTTTCCCCTTTTCCTCTTTTGGAACCCTGCAGGATGTTGTCTTTCTGTACTCTTTGCTCTCTACTTGGCATCACCTAAAAGCCCTTCTTTTGTATTGAGAGGAATACTTTGACAGAGCACAGAA
Source organism: Mustela putorius furo (assembly GCF_011764305.1). Classification (NCBI taxonomy): domain Eukaryota; kingdom Metazoa; phylum Chordata; class Mammalia; order Carnivora; family Mustelidae; genus Mustela; species Mustela putorius. The sequence goes on from NW_025421321.1 coordinate 34,558,725, forward strand.
CTGGAAAGCAGGGCTTCTGGTTTCCCCTCCTGCTGTGTGATCTTGGGCAACTTGGCAGCAACAGTGGTATAGGTTTGAACATCAGATTGTGGTGGAGGTCTCTGAGTGACTTCAGACTCACCCTGAGCCAACATATTAAGGGAGAATGAATGGGTCTCATGCGTGAATGAATGAATGAATGTCCTGATTTTGTATTCCACAGAGAAGAGACTTGAAAAACAGTACAAGGAAATCCTTCATCATGTTCTATCTAGCATCAGTAGTCCAAAAAAGGGAAGAGGGACTTTTAGTCTGCTCAAGCTGCTATAATAAAATACCATAGACGAGGTAAGCTTAGACAAGAGAAATTTATTTCCTACAGATGTGGAGATGAAAAGTCTGAGATCAAAATGCTAGCAGATTTTGTGTTGGGTGAGGGCCTTCTTCGTGTCTTGTAGACAGCAACCTTCTCACTATATGCTTACATGGCCTTCCCCTAGTGTGTGCTTGTGGGGAGAGAGCTCTCTCTCCCTCTTCTTACAGAGACAGTAATCCCATCAAGAGGATCCTACCTGCCAGACATAATCTAAACCTAGTTAACTCCCAAAGATTCCACCTTCAAATACCAATGCACTGGGGAATAGAACTTCATAACAAAATTTTGGGTAGACAAAGACAGTTAGCCCTAACAGAGTGTAATGAATCAGGGGAGTGTCAATAGAGCATAGAGGCTCAATTGCCATGCTTGTGTGGGTTATCTAGCTTTCTGGAGTCTTTTATGTAAGTCTCTAAAGTACTAATACCTACCTTAAGGGTTGTCCTGAAGACAAAGTGACATAACTAATGTTTCACATTTGACATCAAGACTGGTTAACAAATGTTCAGTCAAGATGACTGACATTACTTCTGTTACTCTTACTGATTTCATTGCTTCTATTTCTCATTCCCAAAGGAATGTTAAGTCCTAATCATGGTAGAGTTCAAAGAATCTGAAGAACTTCAGGGCTTTTTTAGAGTGATCATTTCCATTTCTGTTTTCATGGAATCTATGGAATGCAGCCACTCTACTGATTGCAAAAAACCAAATTCAAGTCAGTTCCAGATTCTTTCCTCACCGTGGGAGAGCACTTCCAGGAATGTCAACTGAGTTGGACTTCCGAGTCCTACTAGTGCCATGATGGCAGGCCTGAATCACTTTTTCTTACCACTTTTGTTGTTGTTTTTTTTTTCTTTTTTAGAAAGAGAGTGCAGTGGCATGAGCCTAATTGGGGAGAGGCAGAGGCAGGGGATAGAAAGAATCTTAAGCAGGCTCTGCACCCAGTGTGGAACCAGATGCAGAGCTCACAACCCTAAGATCATGACCTGAACCAAAATCAAGTGTCAGATGTTTGACTGATCCACCCAGGCACCCCTCTTATCATTTATTTTATAGGGTGAGAGTTGATTATAGTCTTCAAGTGAAGAATAGCATTGGAACCTGGTTGCTTACTACATAGAATATAATTTACAAAAGGGATCTACGTAAAAAGCTATAAAGAAGCCCCTTCTCTTCTTGCAGAGGTGTTTCACTAATGTTTCTGTGGTGATGTTTTCATGAGTTGAGCTGCTTTGTAGATTTTTGTGTTTGTTTTGTTTTGGTGTTTTTACCTTAAGGAAAGTTTGGCTTTTTAATTATTATCACCATGTACTGGATGGTTAGAGATCACTTGATCATAAGTAAACTTTACCTTAGTTATATCTGTCCTTAATTGGAATTGACACAACGTTTAATTTTATAGACCTCAGAGAAATGACTAAGAAATCTACTTCAATATGTATAAAATCTTCAGGGTATACTTGGAAAAACTTTTTATTTCTCTTTTTTTTTCTTTCTTTCTTTCTTTTTTTTAATTGTTGTATAGTTCCTTGCTAAAATGGCTTAAAGAACTCCTAGTTCTATCACATTGAAACTAGAATAGACTTGCACTAGTAGTACATTGGCATCTATGTCATTGGGTTGTGGGAATTAGTAGATGAAAATATTACCTGAGTTGTCACCACCAACCATGCTTTGTCACCCTTGGTTAATTTGAAGGGAAAAAAGAAAAGGTGTTCCAACAGTTAAGCCATGAGTTAGAGAGAAACAGACAAAAGGAATGAGTTGTGTTGAATTAGGGTATTTTATGACTTGCCATGATCATCTCTCACCAGATTAGATGAGGACTTACATAACCAGGAAAAAACATTTTCAGGATACTGTTTTCACTTTGTGTGTGCATTTTTTAAAAACCACTAATCTGTCAAACCAAGTTGGGCTCTATCACTAGGAACAAGGAGACTGAATCTGAGCCATACCTGGTTAGGAGAGCAGGTCAGGTGGGGAGGCATGTTCCCATCAGTCACTGAAAATATGTTCCTCCTAAGGTGATAGTATAATGAGAGAGCCATTAGACCACACCTCTAGAGCCTCCTGGGATTGGTCTTTGTGACCCAAGTTTCCAGGGTCACAAAGAAGAGGAAATAGGAATTCTGATCTGACTTTCACAAACACTGAAGTGCCCTCACTTGCTATTTTGACACCAATTTGTCAGGTTGTTCTTTTTTTTTTACCCCCAAGATTTTATTTATTTATTTGACAGAGAGAGACACAGCCAGAGAGGAAACACAAACAGGGGGAGAGGGAGAAGCAGGCTTCCTGTGGAGAGGAACCTGGATAGATCCAGGACCCTGGGATCATGACCTGAGCTGAAGGCAGGCGCTTAACAACTGAGCAACCCAGGCACCCCCGTCAGGTTTTTTTTAATGTATAAGTGCATCAGAATCACCTGGGTGACATCTTTAAAAAAAAAGGAGAGTTTCATGTTCCCCACAAGAGGTTTTGATTTAGCAAATCTGAGGCAGGGCCTAGCATTTGCAGTTGTAATAAGAACTTGGAGTGTTTTTGATGTGTGTGGTACATTGACCACACTTTTGGAAACATCAGTCTAGCACAGTGGTTCTGAAACTTGAATGCATATCAGAATCACCTGATGCGTTGGCTAAAACACTGAATGGGTTCCCCTCCCCTTTCCATTTCTAATTCAGTAAGTAGGCCTTGGAGCCTAAGAATTTGCATTTCTTTCTTTTTTTTTTTTTTTAAGATTTTATTTATTTATTTGACAGAGAGAGATCACAAGTAGATGGAGAGGCAGGCAGAGAGAGAGAGAGAGGGAAGCAGGCTCCCTGCTGAGCACAGAGCCTGATGCGCAACTCGATCCCAGGACCCTGAGATCATGACCTGAGCCGAAGGCAGCAGCTTAACCCACTGAGCCACCGAGGCGCCCCAAGAATTTGCATTTCTGTCAAATTCTCAGGTGATGTTGTTGCTGCTTTGAGAATCCATGGCTGATAAAACATGGAGTATGCTTTGGAAAAAAACCTGTTGGATAAGAAGACCAGTCACGCTTTGAGAAAAGGAAAAAAAAGAATCAAATGGACCTTTATGCTGGGTATCTACTAAGAAAGAGTGCCTAGCACAGTGAAATAGTACTTTATCCTGGTAACTCTTTATTTTATTTGTATATTTTACAGATGAGAAATCCAAAGGTTAGGGCAGTTATTACCTTGTTAAAGGTCACATAGCTAGTTAAATATTTTAAAATGATTTTTTTCCCTTTGAGTTCCTGTAGTTATACATGCAGCAATTTGGAGTAGCCATTGGCCCAGTAAGGAGGCTGCTTTTTGCTATACAGCTCAGCTCAGACTTACCCAGCCCAGCTGTGAAAGGAAATGGCATTCACGATGCACGTTTTTTGCAATCACAGACATATCTTCTGGAAAGATGGCTGGACTTCATTGTTTACATTTACCATTTCAGGGGCCAAATAGGTCCCCCAAGATAGAACAATTAGCAATTAGCAAATCAGTCATAAGGTATTGATTTCATTTGTTTATTTATTAATTCATCAGTTCTTTTAAATATTTACTGAGAATGGCTGTATTTGCGGAGTATTATGCAAGGCACTGATACAATATACAGTTCTGGAGTGAAGCCAGTAAATCCAAATGTGTGTGCTTCCCTCTCCACTGATCAGTGTCACATTTCTGGGTAGGTCCCTTTAGCTGTCTGGATCTCAGTCTCCCTACTGGCAAATTTAGTGAGTGAAACTAGGGCACATCCAAAGTTTCTTTACTTTGAAACACTTTTGAATTTATAATCTAACACTCTATGTGCCTAACTCACAATTTACCTGCCTAACCCTTGAGTTGTGGGATGTATGTGTTCATGGGGAACATGGTAGATGTAGAAGTAGAAGTAAGAGTCCCTGTCTTTGAGAACTGAAAAATCAGAATGTGCACACCTCACATCATAGGAGAATATTACAATTCAGCATCTAACCCTGCGGGAAGTCAAGTAGTACATCTTCCTGTGAGAGAGGTGGTCAAGGGTGGGATGACAGGAAATAGGGAGTGAGGAATGGTGTGGTTTGGGTGAGTGGAAAGGGAAGGGGAACAAATTCAGCAAGCGTATAACCTCAGAAGAATTTTCATGATTTTGTACCCCCTCATGGTCCTGCGTTCGCTTTTCGGTGTCATCGGACACATCTGGGGCTGGGTGAGCCATCTGCTTATGGGTAGTGTTGCCAGGTTTAGCAAATGAAAATTCAGGACGCTCAGTGAAATTTGAATTTCAAACAAGTAACACAATTTTTTAAAATTTAAGTATGTCCCAAATATTGTGTGGGACATACATATATCTAAAAATTATGCATTGTTCCTCTGAAATTCACATTTTAATTGGGCATCAAGGAGAGTTTCTCAGAATCGGGATGCCCGCAAACAGGGGGGACAGCAGTCTCAGTTGTTATTAACATGTTGGCAGTTCTAACTCCTTGACAAATGCCTTACTCAGAAGGCCTAAATAAAGTTCTCTCCAGCCAGAGAGCAGAAAGAACGCAGCTTCTCTTCCTTCTGCTGCCCACCCTCTTTTCAGGTGAGAGTTGAAAGCAGAGAAGCCTTTGGAATCCTCAGCTCTCCTGAGTCTGCTTGCATCAGGATTAACAGACAGCGTCTGGCAGAATTAGATCCCTCTAGGCTCCTGGGCAGTCTCTGCTTGCTTTCTCTTGCCTCACTCTTTTTGTTTTTTTTTTTTTTAAAGATTTTATTTATTTATTTGTCACATAGAGAAATCACAAGTAGGCAGAGAGGCAGGTAGAGAGGGGGTAGGGGAAAGCAGGCTCCCTGCTGAGCAGACAGCCCAATGCGAGGCTCGATCCCTGGACCCTGAGATCATGACCTGAGCTGGAGGCAGAGGCTTAACCCACTAAGCCACCCAGGTGCCCCTCTCTTGCCTCACTCTTACTCTGCAACTCAAACAGTGAGAGCAGCTTAAGGAGTATCGTTCTGCCCATGGTAGAGACTGACTGAGCTATTTTTTTGTAATTAATTGTTTTCTTCAAGAAAAAGAGCCCGTAGCTTCCTGTTCTTGTAACCCTACTCATCAGGTCAGGTTGGAGTGAGATTTATTTCCTCATCTCTCTGTGTATATATCTTTGTCCTCACCTCCACATTTGTTTGTTTGTTTGCTTATTTTTATGTTGTGTTAGTCACCATACGGTACATCATTAGTTTTTGATGCAGCATTCCATCATTCATTGTTTGCACACCACGTCCTGTGTTCCATGCAATACATGCCCTCCTTATACCCACCACCACTGGGCTGCGTTTTTGAATCCATTGCCTGGATGAATTTGGTTTTGCCTGCCGGGTGGGCTGTCCTCAAGGACACCTGCAATCTTGAGGCATATTGAGCAGCCTGAACACGAAAATCCCTGTTTATATCCTCTTCTGTGTAATGCAAGTTAAAGGGTTCCTTTGGGACATAAGATAATTTTCTGAGCTTGCTTCCTTCAAGTGATCCAGAGGCTCTTATGGACAGATAAGCTCCATTCATTAGTTTATTCCTTCTACATCTCTTCAGTGCCTACCTTGTGCCATAGTAAATGGCTTCAAAATGAAGCTCTGTGGGTGATTGCTCAGGAGGTATACCATTCAAACCTGTAATCTATTGTCATGCCTTAGGGTGTGAGGAACTGTGACCCATTTTATTGCAATCAGATAGGGCAGCCTGGAAGAAGCCAGGACTGAAATTTGGCCTGCCTACTAGAATAGACCAAGTGATAGGAACTCCAGGTTGCTGGGTAAAATATGACATTAGAAAACAAGGCAATAGTGACTTGTGACTGATACAAGTTATCAAGTGGAGAAAGCCCTATAATCCAGGGAAATCTTTTAGCAAGTAGGCCCCAGCTGTAGACTCAAGATCAGAGATAGGACCTCTGCTGACAGGAAGAGAAGCGAGCAGGGGTGTGGGCAATGGGCCCAGGGAACAACTTCAGACAGAGACCCAGTTACTTGACTTAGGACATAGAAGGGCGAAATAAGAAAATGCCCTACATTGGCAACACAGGGACACAAACTGGCAGCCACAGTATAAGTGAGTAATTTGGGGTAATCAGTCTTGCGTTAGAGCTGCTTAAACTAAATTTCTCCAAGAAGTTTAGTTTCTTTTTTATTTTTATTCTTTTGGGCTCCATGAAACTGAGGCAGCAGGTGTGGTTCAGCAGCACATTTAATACTTCATTCAGATTGGAGAAGCAGATGGATAGTCCCTGTTTACAGAGGCTCTGGCTTTTTCTTTAAATAGGGTTTTCAGTAAAGTAAGAAAACTGGGAAATGACCCTAGAAGAACCACTGAAGCCTGATGCATGTTGAGTTATGATATAGATAGGATAGGTGTTTGCCAACCTGTTCAGGGTCCTGTACTCCCCAGAGTGAGTGGTCTTTGCACACTTCGGGGCTAGCTAGAAAAACTCGCCCTGGGTACAGTCCCTCAGAGGAATATGGGAAGATGTTGCAGTCATAGGCCTCTGGGCCAAGCAGGCTGTAACAATGAAGTAGCAGTGAAGAAGAGTGCCAGCAGGTGCTTCTTCCCTCTGAGCTCCTGGAGCCATAATGGGAAGAAGCCAGCTTTATCTCTCGTGATGAGTGTTTTCAAGCTCTTTAGAGCACAGAGTCATCTGATCACAAAGATCAGTCTACAGTTAAGTGCAGGTAAAGCAGAAATGCCGGGTGACCAGCTGTAGCCTGAAGGCTACTAAGGTCCGGATGAAAGATGCAGAGGAAGGACAGCAGAAGTCCACATTGCCCAGAGAGGGTGAGGGGCCAGTGGTGCTGGAGGAAGCTCCACAGCTTCAGAGGCCATCGATAGCAAGAGTGCTCATCATCTTTACTGAAAGATCAAGTACATATGGTAGCACCTGGTCTCCCTGGCCCTTACCCTGCCTACTCTGTCCCCCAGAAATGTCACACAGTAAGCCCTGGGTCAGAAGAGGATCTCAGCTCTTACACACTCTCAGGAGTTGGAATGATATTTTTTTAAGGCCCCTAAATAGATATCTATAATATATATATATATATATATATTTTAAATATATTATATTATTATATAAAATATAGTCTATTATTATACACTAGCCCCATGGGTACATGTCTGTGAATTGTCAGGCTTACACACTTCACAGCACTCACCATAGCACATACCCTCCCCATTGTCCCTAACCCAACCACCTTCTCCATACCCTCCTACTCCAGCAACCCTTAGTTTGTTTTGTGAGATTAAGAGTCTCTTACTGTTTGTCTCCCTCCCAATCCCATCTTGTTTCATTTTTTTCCTTCCCTACCCTCCAAACCCCCCACTCTGCCTCTCAAATTCCTCATATCAGGGAGATCATATGATAATTGTCTTTCTCTGATTGACTTATTTTGCTCAGCATAATACCCTCTAGTTCTATCCATGTTGTCACAAATGGCAAGATTTCATTTCTTTTGATGGCTGCATAGTATTCCATTGTGTGTGTGTGTGTGTGTGTGTGTGTGTACCACATCTTCTTTATCCATTCATCTGTTGATGGACGTCTAGGTTCTTTCCATAGTTTGGCTATTGTGGACATTACTGCTATAAACATTCGGGTGCATGTGTCCCTTCAGATCGCTACATTTGTATCTTAAATACCCAGTAGTGCAATTGCTGAGTCATAGAGTAGTTCTATTTTCAACCTTTTGAGCGACCTCCATGCTGTTTTCCAGAGTGACTGCACCAGCTTGCATTCCCACCAACAGTGTAGGAGGGTTCCCCTTTCTCTGCATCCTCGCCAGCATCTGTCATTTCCTGACTTGTTGATTTTAGCCATTCTGACTGGTGTGAGGTGATATCTCATTGTGGTTTTGATTTGTATTTCCCTGATGCCGAGTGATGTGGTGCACTTTTTCATGTGTCTGTTGGCCATCTGGATGTCTTTTGTAGAAATGTCTGTTCATGTCCTCTGCCCATTTCTTGATTGGACTCTTTGTTCTTTGGGTGTTGAGTTTGATTGATTTATAGATTTTGGATACTAGCCCTTTATCTGATAGTCCTTTGCAAATATCTTCTCCCATTCTGCCAGTTGTCTTTTGGTTTTGTTTACTGTTTCCTTTGCTGTGTAAAAGCTTTTCACTTGATGAAGTCCTAATAGTTCATTTTTACCCTTGCTTCCCTTGCCTTGAGCGATGTTTCTAGGAAGAAGTTGCTGTGGCTGAGGTTGAAAAGGTTGCAGCCTGTGTTCTCCTCAAGGATTTTGACGGATTTCTGTCTCACATTGAGGACTCTCATCTATTTTGAGTCTATTTTTGTGTGTGGTGTAAAGAACTGGTCCATTCTTTTGCATGTGGCTGTCCAATTTTTCCAAAACCATTGATTGGAAAGACTGTCTTTGTCAAAGATTAGTTGAACATAGAGTTGAGGGTCTATTTCTGGGCTCTATATTCTGTACCATTGATCTATATGTCTGTTTTTGTGCCAGTCCCATAGTGTCTTGATGATGACATCTTTGTAATAGAGCTTGAAGCCTGGAATTGTGATGCCACCAACTTTGGCTTTCTTTTTCAACATTCCTCTGGCTATTCAGGGTCTTTTCTGGTTCTATAAAATTTTTAGGATTATTTGTTCCATTTGTTCTTTGAAAAAAATGGATGGTGTTTTGATAGGGATTGCATTAAACTTGTAGACTGTGTTAGGTAGCATAGACATTTTCACAATATTTGTTCTTCCAATCAATGTGCATGGAATGTTTTTCCATTCCTTTGTGTCCTCCTCAGTTTCTTTCACGAGTACTTTATAGTCTTCTGAGTACAGATTCCTTGCCTCTTTGGTTAGGTTTATTCCTACATATCTTGTGATTTTGGGTGCAGTTGTAAATGGGATTGACTCCTTAATTTCTCTATCTTCTGTCTTATTGTTGGTGTATAAAATGAAACTGATTTCTGTGCATTGATTTTATATCCTGACACTTTACTGAATTTCTGTACAAGCTTAGCAGATTTGGAGTGGAGTCTTTTGGGTTTTACACATAGAGTATCATATCATATGCAAAGAGTAATAGTTTGACTTCTTCTTTGCTGATTTGGTTGCATTTAATTTCTTTTTGTTGTCTGACTGCTTAGGCTAGGACTTCTACTACTATGTTGAATAGCAAAGGTGATAATGGACATCCCTGCCATGTTCCTGACCTTAGCGGAAAAGTGCTCAGTTTTTCTCCATTAAGAATGATCTTCACAGTGGGTTTTTCATAGATGGTTTTGGTGATATTGAAGCATGTACCCTCTATCCCTACACTTTGAAGAGTTTTGATCAAGGAAGGATGCTTTACTTTGTCAAATTATTTTTCAGCATCTATTTAGAGTATCATATGGTTCTTGTTTTTTCTTTTATTAATATATTGTATCACATTGATTGGCAGATGATGAACCAGCCTTGCAGCCCTGGAATAAATCCTACTTGGTTGTGGTGAATAATTTTTTTAACGTACTGTTGGATCCTGTTGGCTAGTATTTTGGTGAGAATTTTCGCATCTGTGTTCATCAAGGATATTTTTTGATGGGGTCTTTGGTTTTGGAATCAAGTTTATGCTGGCCTCAAAAAAAGAGAGTTTGGAAGTTTTCCTTCCATTTCTATTTTTTGGAACAGTTTCAGGAGAATAAGTATTAATTCTTCTTTAAATGTTTGGTAGAATTCCCCTGGGAGGCTGTCTGGTCCTGGGCTCTTGTTTGTTGGGAGATTTTTTATGACTGCTTCAATCTCCTTACTGGTTATGGGTCTGTTCAGGCTTTCTTTTCTTCCTGGTTTAGTTTTAGTAGTTTAAGTGTCTCTAGGAATGCATCCATTTCTTCCAAATTGTCAGATTTGCTAGCGTATAGTTGCTCATAATATGTTCATATAATTGTATTTCTTTGGTGTTGGTTGTGATCTCATCTCTTTCATTCATGATTTTATGTATTTGGGTCCTTTCTCTTTTCTTGTTGATAAGTCTGGCAAGGGGTTTATGAACCTTATTAATTCTTTCAAAGAACCAGCTCCTAGTTTTATTGACTTGTTCTATTGTTTTTTGGTTTCTATTTCATTGATTTCTGCTCTGATCTTTATTATTTCTCTTCTCCTGCTGGGTTTAGGCTTTCTTTGCTGTTCTTTCTCAAGCTCCTTTAGGTGCAGGGTTAGGTTGTGTTTGAACCTTTCTTGTTTCTTGAGAAAGGCTTGTTTCGCTATATACTTTCCTCTCCCTTTGCTGTGTCCCATAGATTTTGAACCTTTGTGTTTTCATTATCATTTGTTTCCATGAAATTTTTCCATTCATCTTAAATTTCCTGGTTGACTCATTCATTCCTTAGTAGGATGCTCTTTAGTTTTTATGTATTTGGGTTCTTTCCAACTTTCCTCTTGTGATTGAGTTCTAGCTTCAGAGCATTGTGATCTGAAAATATGTAGGGAATGATCCCAATCTTTTGGTACAGGTTGAGACCTCATTTGTGCCCCAGGATGTGATCTATTCTGAAGAATGTACCATGTGCATAAGAGCAGAATGTGTATTCTGTTGCTTTGAAATGGAATGTTCTGAATATATCTGTGATGTCCATCTTGTCCAGTGTGTCATTTAAGGCCTTTATTTAAGGCCTTTATTTCCTTGATCTTTTGCTTGGATGATCTGTCCATTTCAGTGATGGGGGTGTTAAAGTCCCCTACTATTATTGTATTATTGTCAATGTGTTTCTTTGATTTTGTTATTAATTGCTTTATATAGTTGGCTGCTCCCATGTTAGGGGCAGAGGTATTTAAAATTGTTAGTTCTTCTTGTTGGACCGACTCTTCAAGTATGATATAGTGTCCTTCCTCACCTCGTGTGATAGTCTTTGGCTTAAAATCTAATTGATCTGATATAAGGATTGCCACCCCAGCTTTTTTTAAAATTTCCATTGGCATGGTAAATTGTTTTCCACCCCATCACTTTAAATCTGGAGGTGTCTTTGGCTCTAAAATGAGTTTCCTGTAGACAGCATATTGATGGGTTTGGTTTTTTATCCATTCTGATACCGTGTGTCTTTTGAGTGGGGCATTTAGCCCATTTACATTGAGAGATATGAATTTAATGCCATTGTATTGCCTGTAAGGTGACTGTGTATTGTCTCTGCTCCATTCTGGTCTACTACTTTTAGGCTCTCTCTTTGCTTAGAGGACCCCTTTCAATATTTCCTATAGGGTTGGCTTGTTGTTTACCAATTCTTTTCTTTTTCATTTGTCCTAGAAGCTTTTTATCTCTCCTTCTATTTTCAGTGATAGCCTAGCTGGATATAGTATTCTTGATTGCATGTTTTTCTCATTTAGTGCTCTGAATATATCATGCCAGTTCTTTCTGGCCTGCCAGGAGTCTGTGGATAAGTCTGCTGCCAATCTAATATTTTTACCATTGTATGTTACAGACTTCTTGTCCCAGGTTGCTTTCAGGATTTTCTCTTTGTCACTAAGACTTGTAAGTTTTACTATTAGATGATGGGGTGTGGACCTATTTTTATTGATTTTGAGGGGGATTCTCTGTTCTCATGGATTTTGATGCTTGTCCCCTTTGCCATATTGGGGAAATTCTCTACAATAATTCGCTCCAATATAACTTCTATCCCCCTCTCTCCTTCTTTTTCTTCTGGAATCCCAATTATTCCAATATTGTTTCATCTTATGGTATCACTTATCTTTCAAATTCTCCCCTCGTGGTCCAGTAGTTGCTTGTCTCTCTTTTGCTTTGCTTCTTTATTCTCTGTCATTTGGTCTTCTATATCACTAATTCTCTCTTCTGCCTCATTTTTCCTAGCAGTAAGAGCCTCCATTTTTTATTGCACCTCATTAATAGCTTTTTTGATTTCAGCTTTGTTAGATTTTAGTTCTTTTATTTTCCAAGAAAGGGCTTTTTTTTTCCTCCAGAAAGGGATCCTCTAATATCTTCAAAGCCTTTTTTGAGCCCAGTTAGCACCTTGAGAATCATCATTCTGAAATCTAGATCTGACATTACCAGTGTTTGTATTGATTATGTCCCTAGCCTTTGGTACTGCCTCTTATTTTTTTATTTATTTTTTTTTTTTGTGATGAGTTTTTCCACTTTGTCATTTTATCCAGATCAGAATATATAAAAGAGAGTATAAAATACTAAAAGGGTGGCAAAGACCCCAGAAAAATGTATGCTAACCAAATCAGAACAGACCCCAAATCAGGGGGAGAATAGAACTTTAAAAAGTTTTTTTAAAAAAAATCTAAAAAGACTATATATAAGATATATCTATATATATATAAATTAGACTTGTGAATAAACAGAGCCACTTGATTTTGGGTGTATTTTGGTCTCTTAGAAGAAACTATCTCCCAAAATTTTAAAGAAAGAAAAACTTATATATATAAGTTTATATATATATATATGTATATATATATACATATATATATATATTTTATGTAAACATGAGGGGATGGAATATGACTATAAGGATGAAAATTTTAAAAAATTATAGAAAAGGAATTAATGAGATAAGTTGGATGGAAAAAGAAATAAATGAAAGTGGAGAGAATATGGTCAGGCTGGAGACTAGAACAAAGCCCTGTGTTAGATTTAGGGTATATTTTGATCTATTAGAAGAAATTTTATCCCAAAATTTTTTAGAGGAAAAAAAGCGATATGTATACAAAAAATAAAGTTAGATAAAATGAAAGATAAAATATATCTATAATAATGAAGGTTTAAAAGTTTTTTTTAAGAAAGTTATTGTTAAGATAAACTAGTTAAAAAATGTTAAAAGAGGAAAGAGGAAAAGCTAAAAAAATTAGAATAAGAAAAAATAAAATTATAATTAACTTTGCAAGACTAAAGGTTCATGGGGAGAAAGCCATGAATTGCATGCTTTGCTTTCTCCTCCTCTGGAATTCCACTGTTCTCCTTGATCAGTGAGATTGATCTTGGCTGGATGTTCTTGCTGCTCTTCTGGGGGAGGGAACTGTGGCTCCTACAAGCAAAGGCATGTTCCAGTCTCCTGGTGGGTTGCTTGTTCATGTTGTTCTTCACATTCTTCCCCAGAGTCATTTTGAATATGGGAGCAGGGTTGTTGACCGCATGTTCTGGATTCAAACCCCTACAGCTGGTCTCCCCAAGGATTTTGCTTCTGGAGCCTCCTCACTCTTTTCATCTCATTCACAGCTTTAATCCTGGACAAGCACCTTAGTTTTCATTCAAGCTCTTACTCTATGTAAGAGACTGTTTTAACTTCTTTACTAATTCTAAGTCCTTTGTTCCCCCATAATAACCCTATAAAGGAAAAACTACAGTCATCTTCATTTAATGAGTTTAGAGCCATGAAACAGTTGCCTAAGATCCCATTCGGGAGGTGGCAGAGATGGCATTTAAGTTAGCAGGGTTCAGAGTCCATTTTATTAATCACTATTCTGTGTCAGCTCTTTTAACCTACATCAGTGATTTTCAAACCATAGTGTACATCAGAATCTCTGGAGGGTATGTTAAAACCCAGGTTTTTCTCAGATTCTGATTCAGTGGATGTGGGGTTGGGAGACCTGAGAATTTGCATTTTGGATAAGTAATAATGCTGTGCTGCTGTTGGGGAACCCACAGTCTGAGAATCACTGATCTGGGCACTTCAGTGCAGCCACTTGACCAGTTACATGGGCATGTGTTTGAAAAATGAAGACTCCAGGGCTCCATTTCCAGATATTTTTATTTATTGGTCTTTGGAAGAGGAACTGGGAATCTGTAGCTTTACAAAGCTCCACTGCTGCACAACTAGATTAATCTCCTGGTGACTTAGTTTTCCATCTAGAAAGTTAGCTGACGAATTAGTCTCCTTACACAAGGTTATTGACTAGCACAGATGAGATAACCAATATCAGAATGCTTTGCAAGGATAAAGTGTTAGTTGGAAACACTTTATCACAGTTGTTAAGCATTTGTTGGGGATTTTTGTAGTTGGGCCAGCCTGAATTTCATTTTAGCTCTTCATTTTCGCTTGTGTATCCTTACCTCTAAAGTGGGAATGATAGTGTTTTTATGAACTCTTGTAAATAATACTTCTGTTGTGTCTAGCACATAGTAAGTGCTCAGTAAAGTATAACTTTAAAAGTAGTGCATATTGTTTACTGTCCTTTCTTTCATGCTGATAGCTGTGTTTATAAAACTTGTCCAATTAATGCACTTTGAAAGACCTCTCCCTTCTAAAAAGCCTATCCGTTCCTTGAACTAGTACAGTTCTTTATTTGCTTCATCATATGGTAGCCAGCCCTCTTATGAGCATCTCTAAATGTTAATACATTATCTGACCTCAGGATCTTATTCCTTGTTTTGTTTATCTAATTTTAGAAAAAAAAAAAGTAAGTAATAAGTATGTCTCCATTTAGAGTTTTACTGAATACTTAATATTCATTTTATCATTGAATGCTGTGGAATTTTGTGATGGTGATGATGATTCCTTTTTGTGAGTCAAAGAAACTACAGAGAAAGAGAAGTGATTTGTATTAGATCCTCCAAATTCTAAATGTGAGAGATAGGGCTCAATCCAATCTAGACTCCAGGCCTGTGCTAGATGACACAGAGGAGTGTTTTATCTGTTACATGTATTTCCTTCAGATGCATTTTGGACATTTTCCCACTCTGCTCTCCACACAATACTGCTAGGGTTTTTAGGTTGAATTCTAATAAGTTTATCAATTACTTTTTGCAGTACTGAAACTTTCTACCCAAGAACATAGTTTGCTTTACCAGTTACCCACATCTTCTATATCCTATGGTCAAGCTCTAACAGTTTTCCTTACTCATGGTATATACATTTTTTACTAAGTTTACTTTTAGGTAGTCTATATTTTTCTATTTATTTGGATGGACTCATCTTCCTCATTTTACTTTCCTGCTAATTATTGTTGATGTTTAGGAAATCTGTTTATTTTATAAATTTATTGACTTTTTTGTAGATTTATGAATTTTGATTACAGTTGATAAACAGTCACTTTAGCTACTTCTGAACTCTGTTAGAAGTAATCAGTTTTTCCATGGATTTTCTTGGGCTTTATAGGCAGAAAAAATTACATAATTTTTAATAATGAAATTTCTTACCCTTTACAATGATTGAATCTAAACTATTTTTTTCTTATTGTATTAGCATAGATACTTGTGTAGAATTTAGACTATGTGGATGTGGTTTAGGTTAATTTTTTTTTTTTTTTTTGAGGGAGAGAGAGCACACATGCTTGCAAGCAGGGGGTGGGGAGGAAGAGGAAGAGAGAGTAAGAGAACCTTAAGCAGCCTCCACACCCAGAGCAACATGGGGCTCGATATCACGACCCTAAGATCATGACCTGAGCCCAAATCAAGAGTTGGATGCTTAACTGACTGAGACACCCAGGCACCCCCTCAGTTTCCTTTTTGTTGAGAAGACTCTGTATGTTCTGAAGACTAAGCCACATGAATCAAGTTAACTTTCATGTCTTGTGACAATCCCTAAAATGAAAACTTTTGAAAGGTTTTCTTGTTTTGATAGGTTTCATAATGTATGTTTTGGGTATATTATATAAGTTTATTCAATATTAACTAGAAACAAGGAGGGTACAGTTCCCAATTGTAAGTGGCCAGCCATTCACTGGCTTGACTGTAGGAAAGCAAGCAAAAGTTATTTCTGGAGCAGTAAAGTAAAATATGCCAGCAGTGACTATGATCAAACTGATTTATTTTCTTTCATGATAATAATTTGTATGATTTTCTTATTTTTTAAAAGGACTACGACCTTGTAGTACTTTGTTTTCTAGAGTCTTTGGGACAGGACTTAAGATTGTCAAACTTAAGAATAGTTCTGTTGATAAGAAATACTTAAACATGTAAATATTTACATCAAAACATAGAAATTAAAACTTCAAAAAATTTAAAGGAGATGAGAGCTTTTATGTTAAAGGAGATCAGAGTTTAAATGAGGAAGCTGAGGCCCAGAGAGTTAGAATAACTTGAAGAATGTGCAGCAATGATAGAACTAGAAGCCATATTTTTCAACTCTGTATTCATCCATATTCAGGCAATATCTAAAATATGCCTTGTAGATAATTACCATTTTGTTGATTCAAAATATGGTTAATTGCACTAATGGTCCTCAGGCTTACTGAATCCTCAAAACCAAAAGCAGCCAGTATGTCATAGATTATTGTACTTTATACTTTTTTTAAAAAGATTTATTTATTTGAGAGATAGAGAGCAAGGAAGGAAGAGGAGCAAAGGGAGAGAGTCTTAAGCAGACTCTGAGCTGAGTGCAGAGCCCAACATGGGGCTCAATCACATGACTCTGAGATCATGACCTGAACTGAAACTGAGATTTGGAAGGTTAACCAACTGTGCTGCCCAGGTGCCCCTGTACTTCATACTTTCAAAGTTTTCAGGGGCATTCCTCCAGGATTAGACTTGAGCCCATGCCTTTCCAGATCATGCCAGCCTACATCTACTACTCCAGAGAATGCAGATGCAGGAAGGACTATCTCAATTGTCTATATAGGGCACAGAATGCTTGTAGCAAAGGAACAACCCCCTCTGTCTCAAGTCACAGGCAGGGAGCCAACCATTAGGTTAGTTCTACTTGTTTATGCTTAGGGGAAACATGATAGTGTTACAAGTATAACTATTAGTTACCTTTGGAAACTCCTAACCAGTCTGAAAAACAAAGATTTTCCACTTCTACTCCATTAGATAAAAAAACGGGTTGCCAGAACTGTATTTTTATTTAAAAATCCTTATAGTAGACATCGTAGGTTGGCTCACTCCAACTTTCTTTTAGTTTTCTTAGTTTTTCTCTACCATGCAGGCTGGAAAGCTGAAGACTACATTTGCCAGACTCCTTTGTAGCTAAAATACAGACAAATAGCCTTGGTTCTACCCATTAGAGCTACCTCATTTATGACTTGGAGTAATAAGAGGAAGCAGTTATGCAAAGAAAAATTGAATCTTCTGGTTACAGAGACTTCTCAGATAGCAGTGATACAGCTCCTGGATTCCAATCTTAAGGGAAGTTAGTACCTAGAGATAAGCAGTTGTCTTTCACTGTGACAGTTCTGGAGTGTAATTGGTTCTTAATCCTGGCTGTTTTGGTTCTGACTATATAATGGACAAGCCTGGTTCCCTGATTATCCTAAAGTTCCTATTACCTTCTTACTATCTTATAATATCCCTTTCTGCCTAAGTCAACTAGACTTGTCTTTCTTGATTGCAACTGAGAGTCACAATTTATGTAATCTTGATAACTAATATAAAGTATATCTATATAACATTGTATATATAGTACACTACTGTATATACAAAAGTAATAACATTATTACATATCTAGCCTATTGTGTACCTGATACCCTTCTAGACATTTTGCATGTATAAACTTGTCTAATTTTCACCTCTATTCCTAGGAGTTTAGTAATTATCCCTATTTTACTGATGAGAAACACAAATGGAGAGAGGATAAAGTAAATAAGGTTACAGAGCAAGCAAGGGAGAGAAGTTCAGATTTAAACCAAGGCAGTCTGGCTCTGCAAGACATGACCTGACTCCATGGAGCTCTGCTGCCCTGCCAATTTAATGAAATAGGTATTCTTCTTATTATTATTATTATTAGCATCTTACAGATACAGAAGTGAGGTACATTCAAAGAGGTTTACTGACAGCAGTTACACAGCTAGTAGGTGACTGGCATAGTGGGTCCAAGATATTCAGACTCTACATCGAGGGCTCTTATGGCCACACTCCAGTGCTGGTCAGACCTTCACTGTATTACCTGTCTATTCATTTACTTAGCCTGTCAGTTACTCATGCATCACCCTGTTCATCCAACTGTATTATTCTTCTGAAACTACTCTGGTCTTTTCTATTTCTGGAGGAATATGGAGCTTGTGGTTCCAGGGCCTCTTCCTATAATGTGCTAAGACTCACACCTCATTTCCTTTGGGGTCCTATAGAGGTGTACCATGGCCCATAAAAAACACCATCTCTGCTCATATCTCATGATTTTTGCAAATTAACGATCTAAGTAAAATGGACCATTGCCTTTAAAAGTGTGCAATAAAAAATGATAATAAATGCCAGGCTGAGGATCATAATGGAAAAACAACTGTTTGGGATATTTTGCTATGGTACAGTTCCCCAGCCTGAGTGCTTTACGTGGAGTTGGCTATGTTTTTTTGGGTTCCATGTTCAATGCCTTGAGTATTTACACATGGCTGCATGCAGAGTAAGAATTGCCTGTGAAGTCAGAACAGGCTCAAAGGTGAGGCTTGCCAATAGGCATATCAATTAGATAGTGACCCAGAAATTCTCGGAAGAGTGATTTTTTACCTCTCTTCTGTCTCCTTGAGGATTCTTTCCCTTCCTTACCACCTTCCATGACTTCTTGGTAGAAAACTGGAAGATCTGGGATTTTTGCCAAGTTTAGGAAAAAAAAAGTTAACTGCTGTAACATTGCGAAATAAATTGCTCTGTGAAGCAAAAGAAAAATCAAAGATCTTGGGAAAAAAATGAAGCCACGGTTTCAATTATAACTGCTAACAGGTTTAGCTCCAACTTTGGGCCAAAGTGTCATCCAGACAGATGTTCTTACACTTTGGTTTCCATAATAAATGTTGTACTTGTGAAAATATTTTAATGACATCTCGGCACTTTATTAGGCCTCAAATTCTAGAGGATTTTTCAGGTCAGACAAGGACCATTTGCACCATCTCACCCAGTGACCTCTTTCATTCTGCTGGGGCTTATGGAGAACATTAAATTTGCAGATGCAATTATTGCATAATAAAGTATTGATTTCCTAAGAAACCCTATAATGTTTTCTTCTTAATAATTAGCATTTACAAGGAACACATCCAAGAACTTTTATAGAGGATTAACCACCTATTGCCACTTGAATGAGACACTTAGTACTTTAGCTAAAAAATAAACAATATTAGAAAATAGCTTTATTTTTCAGAACTGCAGATCGGTTGCACATCCCTTATGCGAGTTCCCACAGTGTTTTAGTTGATATTTTAAAATAGTTTTGATGTATGTATGAGCCGTTTTGAAAATTCATTTAAAAGCAAATTGAATTATTTTTCCACAGCTGATAAGGACTGTAGTTTTGTTTGGCGATGTGATAACTCACTTGCTGAACTATCTCCTATGGATAGCTTTTATCTGTTAAGGCATCAAAAACAAGAACAATGTACAATTATAAAATGAAAGTCCCCCTAAAGTCAAAGAAATTTACAAGTACAATTTAAAGATAACTTCCCCTATATAGACAACTGAGGTTATTTAATAATCCAAGTGAACACAGAATGTGATGACTGGATATATTTATGAGAGGAAAGAGAAGATTTATAAGTAAGTCATCTGAACAAGGTGTTTTTCCACGTGTTTCTGGTTTGCTCCTGTTGAAATTAGGGGAGTACTTTCATGCTTTTCATATGTTCTTTGAAATTGTCTCCTGAATGTGTTGTAGTTAGCTTTGGGAGAACTTCAGATACCAGGGTCACTGCATCTTAAGAAATAGTATGCTAACATCAATATGGCACCAGCCAACCTGGACTCTCATGTCTGATCACAGCTCTGATGAGCCCAGCTACTTAAAAATATCTCATGTCAGTTGAGAGGCAATGTGGGGGGCTTAGGGGGCAGGAAAAGAATAAATGAAACAACGTGGGATCGGGAGGGAGACAAACCATAAGAGACTCTTAATCTCACAAAACAAACTGAAGGTTAAAGGCAGAGAAGGGGGAAGGGAGAGGGTGGTGGGGTTATGGACACTGTGGAAGTTATGTGCTATGGTGAGTGCTGTGAAGTGTGTAAACCTGGCGATTCACAGACTTGTACCCCTGGGGCTAATAATACAGTTTATGTTAATAAAAATTTAAAAATTTTAAAAATATCTCATGTCTTTAGCTGTATGTTTTAATTCTATTGTCTGTGCAGCAACTTGGCATTGGCCTTGAAATTAGGGAGACTGTGGTACCACTTATTCCTTCTATATCACTCAGAGGAGAGTAGGAGGCATTCATTCAATCAAACAAAAGATTTTTTTGAGCTCCTCTTGTGTCCTCAGCTTTGTGTTGAATGGTGTGTAGAGCCAGGGTTAGTAAGGAGACATCTCTTGTCCTTGTCCTCAGGTCCCCAACAATCATTGATCATATAAAACTGTAAAGGTAGAGCTTTTGATCATGCTCTTCTCTTTGCCTGAAAGGCCTTTGCCTTTATCTCTTCAGCCAACTAATTTGAATCATCTTTTTAAGATGTAGCTCAAATCTTCTTCCTTCCTGGAAGCTTTCTCCAAAACTAACGCTCGTTGCTTCACTATTTTGCAGATTATGTTAAAGTTATTCTTCATGGATCTGGCTCAGTTATTAGAATCTGGTTCTCCCCAATAAGGATTGATTGTGTTCCTTTTCATATCCCAGGGGTTAACCACTACCTTAACGGTATTGGATAAACACCCGGCATGGAGTGATGTCTTTCTTCTCTGTCCACACAATTCTCCTAATGATACAGTGGGTGTAACTACCTCAAATTAGAATTATTTAGCTATGTGTCATCTCTTTTAAGAGACTGAAGACCTAGCAGTCCTTTGCAGCAAAAAACCACATGTCTGAACTCTTCTCTACTACTTATTGGCCAAGGGATTGGGGTATTTTATTGAAAAAAACAATATTTACTTCATAGAATTGTTAGGAAATTTAAATGACATTTAACAGTGTTTGACACACCTCATATATTCAATAAATGAAATGCTATTCTTTCAGTACAGTATCTTGAAGTGTGTACTTTACACATAGTAGATATTGGAAAAATAGTGAATGAAAAGATATGGAGCCAAATTAATTATATAGGCAATTAATAGAATGGAATTTCAGAGGAAGATGGTCTGTGGGAGCTGTAGTGCTTAACAAATACTTTGTTCATGAAGGGAGAGTTGAATGAACACTGAAGGCTACATAGAATTTCTAATGATTACAAGTTAAGAAAAATATCTGTCATTTATTGAGCATGCATTTTGTGCCAGGCACTATGCAAACCACCCTGTGTATCTCATTTAATCTTCACAATAACCTTGTAAAATAAGTGTTTATTTTAATAACTATCACTTTATGAGGAGGAAACTAAAGTTTTGAGAGGTTGTCTTAGTTTTCAAGTTTATATAAGTATTATATATTTGTCAGCTATTATTACACTAATGCTGTATAATAAACCACACCGGAACTCAGTATCTTGGAATGGTAATCATTTACTCTCATGCTTATGGATCTGTAGGTTAGTTATCACTCAGCTGAGCTAGGCTGGTCTCCAGGTTCTGGTTTCTAGGCCCTGGCCTCCAGCTGTTACATCTGCCGTATCTTCCTTGGACTGTGGCTCCATGGAGCATGTGGTCTGCTTCATAGGACTCATTCTGGGGCTGAGGCTAAAGAAACCACCATTAACTAGGACACGTTCTTTTCACGAGGTATCATGGCACAAAAGGGCAAGCCAAACTGCAAGTACCTTTTAGTCTCATGTGCCAATATCTCATTAGCCAGAGCAAGTTTCATGGCCAACCCCAAAGTTAAAGTGTAGTGTAGTAAGGAAATCCATATTACCCAACATGAGGTCATGGCAAGGGTGTGGATGTATCTTTCTATTGTAAGAGAGTGAAGAATTGGGACCCGTAATTCAGTTCCATAAGTAATAACTGGCAGAGCCAGTATCTGATCCATACCTATTTAATTTCAGAGCATAATATTTTTTTTCTCTACTGTGTACCATTTCCAAAGAGAAGAATGGGGTTTCAGTTGGAGGCACAGCACATACAAGCTATGTTCTGAGGAGAGTGAGGAGCATTTAGCCTAGAGCAAGGAGAGTAGTGAAAGCCCTGCAGTGGCCAGAAAGCAAAAAGCCCTGAAAGCAGTAACAGCAATGCATAATTTAGTAAAATCTCATGATTTTATTAGTAGGCCAGTCCTGAGAATCTCAGAGATCTCTGGGTGAAACCGCAAATATTTGTCTTGAATTTCAAACTGCCCTGCCACCCGAGTTCTCTGATGACCTACACAGTCCATCTGTGAAGATTAGTAAAATGTTCCCTGTATCAGTGTCCCAGACAGAAAGAGATGACAGAGTCGAAAGGATTGAATTGAATGGAATGGATACAAGGGCTATATACAGAGGTGTGGCCAAGGAAAAGGGTAACCCACAAAGGTTGATGGGACACCCAGGGACTAGCAACAGTGAAAGCTATTATTGCCCGTAGGCCTGAAGAAATGAGGGAGGCAACAGTGTTATTCAAAGCCAGTGAGAGCTAGAGTGAGGTCGAAGAGCTACCCCCAGGACCACAGCCACTGTTAGAACCCTGGTGAGGCAGAGTGCAAGCATGAAGCATGAAATACATGTTGGTGTCTTGTCTCTATCTCCTGAGGCTGATTTCCTAGATAAGACCCTGCTGCCTTGGACTTCTCTGGACCCTGTGTAGTTCCTCAGATGATAGTCAAGCCTCTTGTTGTCTGCCCAGGATCAGATCCCCTGTTTTTGTCACAGATTAGATCATAGCTCCAAGGTCCTACAGTACATCAAAAAATCAAGGAAGAGCCTCCATCTGTCCCTGCTGGTTTTGTACCCAGATCACACAAAATTCTCCATGGTCAGGGAGTGAATAAATAGATCTTTCTTCTGATATTACACGGCCATGGTCTTAAGAGGTTTGAGGAGGGAAGAGTCCAATTCATATCTACAAAACGATCATTTCAGATAGTCTTAAGTCTTCACTAATCTGCACAAACAAGACAACTTGGGTTTTCTGGGAGTGATTGCATACTTGCCAGTGTTCTCAGGCTCCCAAGATCTTTGAAAGGTAGGAGTATCCCCACCTGTCCTCATTTTTCTTATTGCTTCTGAAAACTCTGCCTTGGCTGGGCCCCTTGGTATGCAAGACAGTCTGGCTGAATCTCATTCTTTGCAGCAACAACAAAAAAGTCAATTGGGTAGCTGCACTGTGGGCTATTTGTAAGAGTATATTTTTCTTGAACGTTATATTTATACTTACTTAATTATTCAGCCTAACATGGCTAACTTCCTGTCATATAACAATTACTGAGGACACTGAAATAAAATCAAGGTCTCTGCCCTCAGAAGCACACACATACTCACAAATGTACCTTGAATCTCAGATCTTTTTTTTTTTTTTAAGATTATTTATTTATTTATTTATTTGACAGGTAGAGATCACAAGTAGGCAGAGAGAGAGAGGAGGAAGCAGGCTCCCCACTGAGCAGAGAGCCCGATGTGGGGCTCTATCCCAGGACCCTGAGATCATGACCTGAGCTAAAGGCAGAAGCTTAACCCACTGAGCCACCCAGGCGCCCCTTGAATCTCCGATCTTAAAGCTGAGCGGAACTTGGAATTCTACTAAGTTATGCCCTTACTTTTCAGCAGCTAAGCTCCCTTCATATTACCAGTGGCTCTTGAGAGAGCCCAGAGAGTTACAGGTTTACTTTGTTCCTGGCCTCCTAGAGGACTAATAGTAGTGAGGAGGCAAAAGTGCTGCTCTTTCTCTCTAGTCAAGTCAAGGAGGTGGGAAGAAATTCCCATTACCTGGGATTGACCAGAGCTAGTATCCCTTCATTCACAAGTAGAATTATAAACTGGCCATTTTTGTTATATGTTGCACTAGTCTGCAACACTACTAGATTTAAAGGTAAAATATGAAAATCCAAGCTTGTTAGTGACCTCATTTTCAAGGCCAGCCTTAAGACCTATAAAAAAAAGGCCTCTGGCATAGATACATTTCAGATACCTCAATCTTTGGGCTAGAGGGGAAATGGCTTTTGGCTCACCTGGTAGACCAGGTGCCTCTGGGCTCTTCAAGACTTAGTTCATTTCTTGGTTAAGAGGAGGCACTTGACAATATCTGGCCTAGAATGAGGTTCTGGGGCCAAATGCTACAGTCCTTGCAATGAGATGACCAAGAGGGCTGGCCCCCTGACCTGACAGCTCACACTTGTACCCCACTGCTCCTAAAATAAGTTGAATCCTGATCCATGACCGTCTGGTTATACTTAGTTATGTAGAAGTGTAATTAATGCCACTTAATGTAAAGTGAAAACAGAATTTCTGCAACTGCCAGCTTTCTCCAGCTCAGCCAGTACTATGTGCTGATTTCATTTATAAGTAATATTTTCTTTTTCATCATGCTGATTGCAGAAAAACCACTCCAAGAAAGAGAAACAGAGATCAAAGTTCAACTGACAACATACAAAAAACAAAATTTTCGATTGCAGATATTGATTTCCATCTAGCATCATGCCAATTGCTCCATAAAGTTGAAGCCCTCCTGATATCTTAGTCAGTGGTCAGTTTGAGTGCATCAGGCCTGTGAGCTCTGCTGGACCCCAGCTAAAGATCTTGGCTGAGCATCATGTTCCCTATTTCTTCAATTTATTCCTTACCTTTGCCCCATATTCTCTGCTGAATGTCTGAGAAAAGCTTCCTGGAAATAAGTGAGGTTTGGGTTCTCTAGTCATGCAGTCACTGCTTTGGTCTCATTAGCAAGGGCCTGGCTGCCCCCACAGGCATTTTCCTACATTCCATCTACTATGCCTGGGTGTGAGAGCTATAAGTTAGCAAGACCTGGGTGGAGCATGGTGTGTTGGGCCACAATGAAAGGCACTGCAGTCTGCAGAGACCTTCAGAGCCCAAGCAAAGACATTTAATGTTTGGAAAATAAAGAGTTTTCCCAAACCTTGCTTTATAATAATAGAGAAGATAATGAGTTTTTACATAAGACTATAGTAAGGGTGAACCTGATTTTTGTTCTGAGCCAAGCTGCTAACTAGTGTGTGTTTTTTAGCATTAGGGAGGGACTTGCACAGCTGTATATGCACGCATGTTAATTGAAGTCAGTACTGTCTCTGAAAATAGATGGGAGCTAACCAGATACCGTATTTAGTTATGAAATACCCACTTCTAGTCAAAATTCCAGATCCAGCTCCTAGCTCTTTTGAACAGTTTTTAATACATCAGTTTCCCAGAAGCAGTTCACTTTCTGCAGTGATGACACAGAACTAGAAAAGATGATTAAAAAATCATTGATCTGATTCCATCCTTCAGCATCTTTGCTCTGCTCTCTGTACCCTTTGAAGCCAATGGGAGCTTCCCTACCCAAGCAGATGCATTACGGTGGGAGAATAGACTGGAAATCAGGCCATCCCTTGAAATGGAATACCACCAATAAATAAATTAAACTCTTTGTTGATGCATATTTTCCAAAAGTACTGGAAATCTCTGAAGAGTGCAATTAGAGAACTCTGTTCTTCAACAGTTGAATTTCCCACATCTTGCTTTAACTTCCAAGACATGAAAATGCTAATGTCTATTGTTTATATAGAGAGAAACGTTAAAATTCCAAAGCAGGCGCCAGAAAAATAACAACCAAAATAAATGGCCTCCACCCTGTCCCCAACCCCTCTGCACCCCAGTGTTGCATCGTTAATATTGTACCTTTAAAGCCTTAATAATTGAATGCATTCAAACCTTCATCATCTGGGTCCCCACATCCACACAGGGCAGAGCCAAAGCAGGCTCCCAGAGTAGCTGTGACATCAGGAGATTCATGCAGGGGGAGTTGTGGATTTTCTCAGTAGTTATTTCCACATCAAAGGAGGATCTCCCCTGTCTTCATGAATGTGTGCTCTACCAGAGGATTTAACTATACTTATGCAACACCTAAAATGAGGTCCAGCCTCAGGCAAAATAGATAAATTTCCTCTTCTGTGCTCTCCCATCCTCTTGCTGGTAGTACTGCTTCTCTTTCCCTACCATCCCCCAGCAGCATCTTCTTGCTAATTTTTGTATTAGCCATACTGCTGTACTTCCAAAAACTTGGCCTCTGTGCTTTCTCCCTAACCCTCTCTGCTCAAACAAAACACTTTTTCTCAGTTCTGTTTTCTTGGCTCTTCCTTTCAATTCATCTGATTAACTGACTTATGCTAAAGTATTAAGGGCTAAAAATGAATATCACAGTGGTCATTCAGCCAAGTAACCTGTGTAAGAGACTGAAATTTTTTATTGTTTTAGCTACTAGCTTAATCTGTCGGGAGAAATTTCATCGTTGGGGGAAAATAACTGAGCTGTCTGGGGTAGAAGAGGAGACCTGAGGGCAACAGTTAACAAAGGGAGTGTGCATTTTTAAAAAGTCCCTTAAAGCACTGTGTCTGAGAGACGGAAAGAAACCTGTATTTGATTCCCGTGAGAGAAGGGGAAAGAAGAGAACAGTTGGGTAGAGAAGTGCAGTGGAGGGAAGAGGATGTGGGAAAAGCTTGAGTTCTTTATGGGATAACTTTCGAAGCTTCTACCTGGCAATGGGGCAAAGCAGGGTTTAGGAATGAGAGGCTCTAATACTTAGTTTAAAATCATGCCCATTGTTGCAATGCAAACTCCCTTTAAAGTTCCTCCAAAAACTTCATTTACATCTGTCAGACACACAAATATTTTTTATGAGTGTGTTTGTGGATGTGTGTAAAATAAAAAAGAGTTTCACATTTTCATCAATGAGATTCATGCAGAAGTAAGAGTTCATAGGCTAAAGCAACCTTGAGAATAAAAAGCTGCTTTCTCTACTAGGAATTTATAGAATTCTTGGGAGTATTTGCCCTTCCAAAGAGTATACAACTGTGGATTTTTACCCGATATCATCATGCTCTAAAGGAGCAAGCAGAGCAGCTAATATCTGACGAATATTTGTAGCCCAGTGAAGTGCAAGAGCACATAGTAGAATTTGCTGATGGGGAAGGGAGGAAGGGAACAAGAGCTTCCCCAGAGGGTGGATCAAGTCTGTATGGCTTATTAAGACCATCCCCTTTGGGACAAGAAAGAGGAGAGAGAGCTGGGGCTCCTGAGGCTTTAAGTGGAAGCTAGGGAAGAGCCCATGTGGTATGAGATGGGGCAGCCCCCTTCATTCTGCCCGAATCTGTGCAAATAACTGACTTTATGCAATATAGACTGGAGAGGAGGATTCTGCTTTGGTGGCAACACATCCTACAGCCAGTATGGGACTTTTTTTTTTTTCCTAAGAGCAGCAACATGGTGGACCAGGTAAGTTAGAACTGGCTGAAACAACCAGGCAAAGACACAAGAGCAGGGAATGACAGCAAATGACACATTTTTTCAGGATCTTCCCTCTGCTGAGTCAGCAGTGAATAGGACCTGGAAGAAGCTGGATTTTCCTGTCATTGACAAGAGGAGGAGATACCTAGTCTGTACAGAGAAACACATCTCCAGGTATAACATGGAGGGGAAAAAAAATCTATTATATCAACAAATTGTAATGCAAAAGAAAATTTAGAAATAATGTGGTCTCTTCTACACCCTTTTATGGGATGACCCCTATGTGCCAGGTGTATGGAAAAATATTCACTATACTTGATTTCTAGGCTTCACAAGAGCTCAAAGAGATAGATAGTTTACAGATGTGAATACAGAGGCTTGAAAAGGTTAAAGAATATCTCTCCCCAAGGTCAAAGGCTAGGAGGCCCAGGGACAAGGGAACTGCTGTCTTTATTGATCTGGCTGCAGAGTAGACTGTCTTGTAGCAGGAGTCAGCAGTCTACAGTGGTGGCCAACTGTCGGTCTGTTTATGCTCTGTGAGCTAAGAGTGGTTTTTACATTTTGAAAGGAGTTATTTTAAAGAAAGAAGTATATAAGACAAATAGCTTATGTGTCCCACAAAACCTAAAGTAGTTACTATCTGGCCCTTTGCAGAAAAAGTTTACTAATCCCTGTTTTATGACATAAACCTATTCTTCCTCCTCTGAGTCAGGGTGACTCTGAATATGACCACTAAAAAATGTGACCTCTACCTCTGCCTGTTTGACATGGAAGCTCAGGTATTATAGGTACTTGGTTCTTTTTAAAAACCCTTGCTGGACCATCAACCAAGATGGCTATCAGCTAAGACCTTAAAACAATAAAATATAGTTTGTGTCAAATGCCACAGAAATAATAGGATTACAAAAGCAGAGGCTTTATCTGGAGTGAGTTTGTGACCTGGAGACCGTGAGTCACTAAGGAGTCCAGCATTAAGCTTAAAGGTGTGGGACCTCTTGAAATTCTGCACAGATTTTGTGCATATGAACAAAAATACATTTTCCCCCTGGGAGTAGACCCTGATTTCCCTCTCATTCTCAAAAAGGTGGTTACTTCTCAAAGGTTATGAACCTTGTTTCTAGAACTCATGATGGTTTGAAAATATAGACTTATCAGAACTGGGAAGAACATTAAGTTTAATCCCTAAAGTTCAGACTTAGGCCCCTTTCCAAAGACTGTTCTCTTTCCCTAAAGATTCCATCCACATCTATTACTTCCTTTATGATCTAGACACATATTCCAGTGACCTAGATTCTACAGTTGATGCCTTCTTCAAAACTTCACTTGACCGTTGCAACTGAGTAAGTGCCAAAAGAGAACTTCTGATTTTTCCCTCAAACCCAATGTTCAAGTGTTCTCATCTATGTGTACCAGAAACTGAGGAGTCATTCTTGACTCTCACTCTACAGCATCACTCTTCATCATATCCATTTCATCATCAAATCCCATTGTATTTTACTTTCTGAATGTCTTCTAAATCTGCCCACTCTCCCTTTGTATCTCTCCATTGTTCTGGACCCAACTTGGGCTACCACTTTCATTACCAACCCTCACCAGATCATTCTCCATGTTACTTCCAGACTGTCACAGGTAGGGTTTCCAAGGAAGCCAACTTGAGATGGAGATGGGACTGCAAGCAGTTGATTGGGCAGTGATTCTTGTGGAAAGGAGGGAAGGAGAAATAAGTTTGGGCAGAGGGAGAAGTTGAGCTGCAGTGATATCTCAACTGAAACCTTGGCTAACACTGTGGGGATTTCAGAAGATGGAACAAGCTGTCCAAAGGTGGGAGGAGTAGATTGGGCTTTTACACCCACATTTACACTCACATTACACTCACACTCACATTTCAGGATGTGAGCCGTAGAATGGGGCACAAACTTGTATACTGTAGCTCTGCAGTTCAGACAGTTCCTGAAAGGATATGACTGCTGTGGACTATCTTCTGGCAAGAGTCTCAGCAGCTGGGGCAAGATTCTTCATTAGCAAGGGGAATTTGTGTGGCACAGTGAAATTTTCAATTCTGATCATATCATTCTTTTGTCCCAAGCCTCTCAATGACCTTTTAATGCTCTTAGAAAAAGCCAAATTCTTAAAGCTACATGTGGTCTGACTCCCACCCGACCTTTCCAACCTCACCTCCATCCCACTCAGCTTTACCCTCTGGGCTCCAGCCACACTGGCCTATTTTCAGTCTCTCATATTTATTTTGCTTCCTCCTACCACTAGCCTTTGCATATACTATTTCTTGTTTTGCAGTTGTTCCCTCTACTTCTCCTTCACCTAGTCGGGTCTTTAAATCTCACCTCAACACCTCTTCCTGACCTCCTTAACAAGGTCACTCTCCTATTAAGGACCCTCACAGCACATATTCTTTTGTGCAGAAGCACATGTATCACTCGCAATTTTTGCATTTTTTTGTTTGTTTATTCCTTAGTCAGCTGTGTCTGTCTTTAGAGGGGGTTACTCCTTGAGGAAAAGGTTGTGCCTAGTTTTTGGTCACCACTGAATTCCTGATGTATCTCAGTTTCTGACCCATGGTGAGTGTTTAGAAAATACTGGTTGACTGAAAAGTGCATCAATGCCCTTATTTGGTGGATCAGGATACCAAAGATTGAAGAAACCACAGAGACCTGCTCAGAGTCAAACAGCTGCTTAGTATCAGAAAAGGAAATTCAAAGTCATATGTGTTATTTGCATATTGTTTGTAGATTTCGTGACCTATTTATAGGCAAGTTTACAACCAAAATTTGATACTGCTTCTTCTGCCTTCTGCTCTTTTCTTGAACTGGACCATTGATTTTTCTCTTCCTAGTGTTTACGCATATTGGTTGTGGTTTTCATTTATGTAGTCAAAGAAAAACCTCAAATGGATGGATGAATTAAATCCAATGACTTAAAAAAAATTTTTTTAACCCTATGTAACACCAAATACCCAATTGACAAATTCTTTTGCTTTTTATTCAGTTGTTTTAACTGATGGAGTTGTAATCTTATTTCATCCAAATGTCCCACCCCCAAGTCCATACTATGGCAGAGTGAGAAAAATAGGCAGAAGAAAGGAGGTTGGCCCACAAGGTACCTTATATTTCTGGGCTCAAGTTTAGAGAACAATGATTTGGAATCCTGAGTCATAATTCACCAGGCTGGCTACATATGCAAATGAGAACATCCTGACTTGTTCAAAGGAGTTCCGTAAATAATATTATTCATCTCCTAGAAGCAAGCCATATTTTTACTGGACTTTTTACTTCAGCCCTGCATTACTAATGAGAATATATATTTTTAAAACTCTGTTATTTATTTCCTTCTGCTTAATATTTCAATCAAACATACATTTACTATATTAATCACAGAACATGATAGTTTTAAAACCTCAGAAATCATTTTAATTGAATACCTCATGTCTGTTTAATCTAAAGTTAATAAAACCTTTTTTTTTTTTAAACATCATTGTATCCAATTTTAATTTCTTGCTGTAGGACATCACCCCTCCCTCCTTAATTTTTTTTTCAGAGCCAGTCTGACAAAAAAAATATGAAGTTTATTTGGAAATCAAAGTTAGATTCTTTTTATGTAAACAAAGCTAACCTGTTATTTACTTAAAATCAGTGCAGTAACCAATAAAATGGAGAATTTTACCCAAGATGAAAATTTATGATGTATTGACTGAAAGTACATTTTGAAATGAGAAATTCTCAGCTGATGTCAGTTATTTTCAGACATGAACACAATTGGATGAGTAGTCTGTTGTAAGACCTTTATGTGTCTGCATCAGTGGGAGTCCTGGGGATAGGCGATTGCCCATGGCACCTAATGGCATTTCTTTCATTAATTTGGCTAGAGATAGCATAGAATGCAACTATTATAGATTTAAGTATTCAAGGGATGGAACTCCATGGAAATCATTGTTCTACACATCTACGATGTTTCCAATCCTTCCCATCTACCTTTAGAGTTGTATATTGTTCCTGGTCTGTAGATAATAGGTAATGAGTCACTCTTCAGCAGTTACTTTGATTAGAATTCTTTAGCTCCATGCTGTAAAGTGAAGGTAAATGTGAGTTAAGAAAGGGTGTCTGGGGTGCCTGTGTGGCTCAGTTGTTAAGCAACTGCCTTCGGCTTGGGTCATGATCCCAGGGTCCTGGGATGGAGCCTGGGATCGAGCCCCAAAATGGGCTCCCTGCTCAGCAGAGAGCCTGCTTCTCCCTCTCCCACTCCCCCACTTGTGTTCCCTCTCTTGCTATCTCTGTCTCTGTCAAATAAATAAGTAAAATCTTTTTTTTTTCTTTTTTTTTTTTTAAAGAAGGGATGTCTGGGTGGCTCAGTTTGTTGAGCATCTGCCTTCGGCTCAGGTCATGATCCCAGGGTCCAGGCATGGAGCCCTGTTTCAGGCTCCCTGTTCAGTGTGGGATCTGCTACTCTTCTGCCCTCCCCCTGCTCATGCTCTCTCTCTCTCTCTCTCACTCACACACTCTCTCTCTGTCTCTCAATAAATACATAAAAATCTTAAAAGAAATTTTTATCTCAGAAACATTTCATTTACATTCCCTTGGGACTTCATATATTAGGGTTCGATTAGCTGTAATTGTCTTTCAAATTTTGTATCCAATACTGCCTAACAGAGGGATTACCTTCTAACATGAACACATGATTTGCCTGACCGACCATGTGCCAAGTCAAAAAACCTATTACTTTAGAGAATAATATCCAAATGTCATATAGGAATATCATACAGGGTGGGTGACTATATCATTCACTTACCAAACTGGGACGTGATCAGCATGAAGGAGGAATCATTATTGAGTCAAGGCAACAAGTGTAAACCTCAAGCATTCACGGAAAAGCAGCGCATCTGGTAGTTCTATCTATAGTGTACCTAGAATACCTACCTTATTTTTTTTTCCATGGGAACTTCCCACGAACTTCTCTGCAAAGACTTAATTCATGTTCTGTGCTCATAAACCCAGCCTGACAGAGGAATCTTAGATCTACCAGATCATTTCCACTTGCAGTGGAAAGTTCCTAAAACTCCAAGAAATGATCTAATCCATAATAAATATTGAGTCCACCTTTAAGTCCTTCTGGAACAGCCCTACTCATGGTCTCACAATTCTAGAAACCCGCAGCCCCAGAGCAGTGATAGCAAGTCATTGCAATCAGCTATCTGCGTGGCTGCATAACGCTCATCCAGGGCCCACATCTCCTTTTACCTCTTTACAATCCGAGTGTTGCCTGTTTTAGATTGTGTCCCATTTTCCTGAGTCTCTTATCTGGCATCTGTCTGTAAGGGTGCCAGGATTCCAGGATTAAATGTTTTGAGACTTACCCCCTAAGAGAGGAATTAGAAGCCACCATGAGGAAGGACACAGTCAGTGGCCTGTGGACTTCTTTATCACACAGCAGGTCATTCTGTTCTTGATGAGACAAATTTTGGCAAACAGTCTGTTTATGACTGCCTTTCCTAGACTTACACAATCTTAGGATCAGACCCAGAGGTCAAATAATACAGTCTTAATTTTTTTTTTTTTTTTTTGAGGGAGACATGGTTTAGGAATTTTTCTTCCTGAGAGAGTTCTTTGTTTGGAAGTGACCCGAGAAGATGAGTTATTGAACAACTCTTCTGTCATGGACCAGTGGGCAGAGAAAAAGCAGTGCTCCTGTTACCTAGGACATTCAAAAAGACGAGTGCAATAAGGTGCAGATAATTAACCTGTTCATAATCCAAACAAGAGACAAATCTCATCAGCCTCGAGCCTTGGGCAGAGGGAATGTGCTTTTCTAAACCAAGCTGTGAAAGCAGGGAGGAGATTAGAGAGGTAAAATCTTGGCCAATATTTTATGTGATTCTCAACCCAAAGAAACCCTAGGCCATCAAAGGCTTTCTCTTATAGTTCTATCTTGAAAGAAATAGTAGAAACTTCATAGTAAGGTAATTAAGTCATTATGTCTCTATACTAATTCTGAGCAATGGGTACCAGGGGTGAGTTGAATGTGTAACATAGGAGGTGATATGGTACAATGCTGTGGGTGATCTTTTTGAGCTAATACTTTTAGGGGCAAATAACTCTTTCTATGAAAAAACTTAAAACGTACCTCCCAGTACTGCACAACAGAGATGACACTGAATAAGGTAAAAAGAAGACAAATTTTTAAAAAGCTAGGGTTTAAGAGATAAAGATCTAAAGTGTCATGCCACCATTTTTATTAACAAGTACCCAAGCAGTATCTAATCATTTACAGAGCATCTTGGAGGGAAATAGAATTTTTCGTAGATATATATATACAATTGGTAAAGTTTTAGTGCTTAAAAAGTGGCAAATGCAGACAGAAAAAAAAAACCGCATTATTTTTTGTGTGTGTGATTAGTAAGAGAGTTGTAGAAAAAACAAACAGCCCTATCAATGTCAAAGGTTTGAAATAATAGATACAGTACGTGGAGAAGAGCCTAAAAGAAGATTCCTCTAGTCCCATTTCATTAAAGTTTATCACTAGTTCCTTAATGAACAGGAAGTGGAGGTTGGAATCAAGATCATTTTTACTTTACTCTGTATAAATATTTGTATATTTTTTATCACTATTATTTGATTATTCTCAAGCAATTTTATTTTTATCTTCACTGAGCCTGATGTAAATGATCAATCCAGGTTTTTCTACACATACTAGAAATAGAAAAATTCTGTCTGAATCTGGTGTCTAGAATATACACTATAGGGTAGCTTATAATACTTAGAGAATTGAGTCTAGATGTAGATTTATTAAGGGAAAATCCAGTTCAGTCTCCTTCCATGTAGGAAAAAGCCTGTGTCTTTCCTACTAAGTCTTTCTTTCTGTATGTCTCCTTTAGTAGTCATGTAAAACACTTCACTTCTGACACTTCTGGTCACTAGATGTGTGCAACTATTTCCCCATACCAAGCAATCCTCTGCAACACCAGCTGGGTGTTGTAGTTTAACTTGTCCTGTAGTTTAACTTGGTTCTGATACTTACTACCACAGATAGCAACAGATTTCGCAGGTTAAGGATGCAGTCTTACAAGACTGCCCTTGCGCCCCACCCACCCATCCCAGACTTCAGTCAAAGTCCAGATTATCACCTGTGTTTGTTTGTTTGTTTGTTTGTTTGTTTTTAAAGGTTTTATTTATTTGACAGACAGAGATCACAAGTAGGCAGAGAGGCAGGCAGAGAGAGGAGGAAGCAGGCCCCTTGCTGAGCAGAGAGCCCGATGGGGGCTCGATCCCAGGCCCCTGGGATCAAGACCTGAGCCCAAGCCAGAGGCTTTAACCCATTGAGCCACCCAGGCACCCCTCACCTGTGTTTTTGATCAACTGAAACTATAGATTAGAGGTTCCAGTGACCCCTCCTTGGGTTCAGTTGATTTGCTAGAGTTGCTCACAGAACCCAGGGAGACACATTTATCAGTTTATTAAGGACTATGATAAAGTACACAGATGACAGTTACATAGGGTGAGGTCTGGGAGAGTCACAAGTGCAGGAACTTCTGTCCCTGTGGAGTTGTTGTGTGTCAGCCTCCTGGTTTGGATATGTTTGCCAAGCTGGAAGCTCTGCAGACTCTCTACTTTGAGTTTTTAAGGAGGCTTCATCTTATAGGCATGACCAATTATTAATTCCCTTTTCAGCTCTCCTCTCTCTGGAGTATAAGAGCTAGGGCTAAAAATTCCAATCTTCCAGTCATGATTTGGTCTTTCTGGTGGCCAGCCCCCATTTAGGAGCCATCTGGAAGCCCACCCACAGTCACCTCATTAGAACCAAAGATGCTCCTAGTATTCTTATCATTTAAGAAATTGTAAGGATTTAGGAATTCTGTGTCAAGAAGAAGTAGCAGAGACATATATATTTTTTCTATTATCTCACAATATTACAAAGGCATTAGGTCCCTGAAATGAAAGGTGATATCCTATCTCCTCTTCCTTTCCTATCTATACTTTCTACTTTCTACCCTACAGACACCAAGAGATGTAATCACAATCTGTTTTGACCCACAACAGTCATCAGGAAGTTTCCTTTTTTTCCACGTTTAGCATCAGTAGGAATTCTAAAAAGACTTGGCAATATTTACATTAATGTGAAATTTAATTATTTTCAACTTCTTCACATTTTTGTTGTTAACTTCAGTCTTCTGAGGAGGTCAGAAAAGGCATTGCAATTCTTATTTGATGGAATTCTAAGGCCTATTGTGGCGTGATGTCTAATCAGTGGCAGAACCAACGCTATCACTCAGGTCTCTTGACTCTCACACTTTTCTGGACACCATGTCACACTGCCTACCTACACTGGGGCAAAAGCAAAGTTTTTCTTTTCATTTTTTCTTCTGGAAGAAAGAGGCATAGAAAGTTATCATTAGTGATGGGAAAAACAGAAGACAGATAGTGGTCACTGGTAGCCATGTTAGCCAAACTTACGAAGATAAGATTACCTGAATCACGTGGTGTGTTGCTTAGTGATGATACAGAGCATTTCAGAAAAAAGACATACTGGCACAAAAAAATTACTCAGAGAAATAATAAAGAGCAATCCAATATAAATAGTAACAATGTATGTTGACAATGAGGAGGGATATGTGGGGCAGCACAGAGAAAATTGGAATAGGCTTGGGAAACCAGTATTTTATTTGTGACTACATCATTTACTAGCTTCCAGATTATGAGCAAAACATTTAATCTCTCTGCCTCAGTTTCCCTGTATATTAACTTGCTACATTCTTCACTGGGTCTGTCAGAATTGGAGGAGATAATAAATGTGGTTTTCATATTTCTCAAGTGCTAGACAAAGGTAAGAGATTATAGAGCATTACACACAGTAGGTACTTAACAAACATTTATTGAACTACGAAGGCTATTTCAACTGGAATGGATTATCATTCTGCATAATGATTCCTAAGGTTATGTGCCAGTAATTATTGCTTTAATAGAAATGGCTAAGTGAATTAACCTGCTGCCAGAATTATGGATCCAATAATATTTTAGAAAATTGTTATTATTCTTCAGTCCTGAGATATCTGGGTATGGAATGCAGTAACAAACATGCAAATTCTGGCCAACAGCCTGGGTGTTTTTGCCACTTGATAAAATTGGAATGCTTGAATACAGTTTTTCCATTTGAAAGACACATTACAAAAATCTACCAAGACAAGTTAAGTATGTGTCTCTGGCAAAGGAATTAAACAAATGTAGAGAGTGAGAAACATCAATGCAATGCTAGCTATTTTAGTGCTCTATTATCACCCACAGAGATTCTTAATGCAGTACGAAAATTCCACGATTATAAATTCCAGCTATATGGCCTGCCTTGTAGGCTATCAGAGTCTCTATTGCCAAGAACAGATTAATCTGAATTTTTAAAAACTTACTGACCAGTCATCACAAACTTCCATTTAATATGGGTACATGCATATATATGTTTATGTATATTATATACGTAAGTAAATAAGAATCAACCACTATAGTAAAGGGGCATTATTGCTCTTTGTGTAATCCTGTAATTTCACCAACAATTAACTCTGTCCCAGAGAACATCTTGTCTGTAAGTGGCTTCCTGTGGGTATCGAATTGCTTTGCTTTTAACCTCTGTGCAGTTTTTTTCCTGCTTTGCTCTATTGCTTTGTGAAGAAAAAAAAAAAAAAAAAAGATGTCACCCAATGTCATTGCCTACTCAGACAAACCTTAGGATCAAATCTCTGGTTTCTTAAAAACTTTCTTAGGTGCCTTGCCCTCTGGACATTTCTGCCCACAAAAAAATATTAAGTATTTTTAAGGACAAGTTGACCCCTGACTTAGGATACTTCTGTGTTTGAGAAGATAAGTTTCTCAGGGGGGCATAGTTAACGAGTTTTATAATCTGGAAGGATGTCTCCATCATCCAGCCTGGGTCAGGTTGTTGCAATATCTGGAGGAAGTTTAGAGGCATTCTGACTATGCGTGGCTCCGGGGTAACTGGATTCAGCCACTTGGGCTGCACCCACAGGCCCAGCTTCCTTTCTCTTTCTTCGTCCTGGGCAGTGGCTTTCAAATGCCAACTTGTACAACATAATGAGAAAATAAAGACAATTTCGTAAACCTTTTTGAATTGAATTGGAGTAAAATACGTGTAACATGAAAATGATCATTTTTTAAAATGGTACAGTGCAGTGCCATTAAGAATATTCCTTGTTGTACAACCATCACCACCATCCATCTCCAAAACTTTTTCATCTTCCCTGTTGAAATTTCATACATGTGGTCCGAATAACAACTTTTCATTCTTCCCTGGCCCCAGATTTCATCATTCTACTTTCTGTTTCTATGAATTTGGCTACTCTAGACATCTCATCTAAGTGGAATGAAATATTTTTTGTCCTTTGGTAACTGGCTTATTTCACATAGTATAATGTTCTCAAAGATCATTTATGTTATAGCTTATGTCACAATTTCTTCCCTTTTTAAGGCTGAATAGTATTCCATTATGTGTATATATCATTTTTTAAAAATTATTCATTCATCAGTCAGTTGACAAGTTACTCTAACCTTTTGGCACCTCTTATGAACAATGCTGCTATAACCATGGACGTGATAACATTGTGAGTTTCTGCAAAGATCACTGTGTTTAAAGATCTGTCCTTGGTGTTAATCTGTCCATTCCTTTATGAAATAATGGTGGTAAGAGTTGGTTTTTCCTTAGTTGATAAAGTCAAATGTTGACAACCCTAACTCAATCTCCATTTTTGTTGTTTTTTTAATTTAACTCATCTGTGAAAGTCTGGAAAACATAGGAATTCTTCTCAAACATGGTTGAGCACCAGAATTATCTATAAAGCTTTGGAAAATATAGTTCTCAGAAGCCCCCACTAAACTGATTGAAGCGGAATCTCCCAAGGTTAACTCGGGCTGCGATATTTTTTCAAAGTTCCTGATGTTAATTCTGATTTAAGGCTAATTTGAAGAATTTCTTATGGCTTTCCAGAACTACCCTACATATCAAACTAGGTGAGTCAGTTTGGTCAGTGAATACCTCTCTGCCACCAGCAAATCCATCATAGGATGAATTCTACCAAATTTCAGATATGTCCAGGGCCACTAACAAGGAGATTCTGAACTAGAACTGAGGCTATGTAAAAATTAAATCAGTTATCCAGAGTGCAATTCTTATTTCCAAAATCAAAGTTGGAGTTTGTATGGTTCCTCCACAGCTGCTTGCACCTGTTCTATGGGGAGAGGAAAGAATCCATTTTCATGACTTCTCTCCTTTCTTCTATCTACCTCCTCAGAATTCTTGAACTTGGCCATGTTATGCTTTCAAAACTACATTCAACATAAATCGTACAATATCCAACTTTCTTTTTTTTGAAACTATAGCCCAGATTGAGAAGGGTTTGCTTCATTCACACGTTTATTGATTTTCTTTTTTTTAATTTAATTTAATTTTTTCAGTGTTCCAAAATTCATTGTTTATGCACCATATCCAGTGCTCCATGCAATATGTGCCCTCCATAATACCCACCACCAGGCTCACCCAACCCCCCACCTACTCCACTCTAAAACCCTCAGTTTGTTTCTCAGAGATTTTCTTTTCACCACTAAATAGCTATAGAGTCTGCCATGTGTCTAAAGGGTCAGTAAACCACACAAAGAACCTTGTCAGAAATGATGAAGAAAGTTGAGTCTCGCAAGATTTGTTCAGGTGCCATCCATGAAGTGAACTCATTCACATTTACTGTTCACCTTCACAGTCTTCCAAATACCAAACATCAGTTGATGGCATGTGATTAGTGAGGAATCTCTGAGTTGATTAAGTGCAGTGATATTTTGAGAAAAACAGGGCATTCCTCATTATCCACAAATCTGTGGGTATGAGAAAGTGTGCAAGTTGGCATATTAGCATTTCCACATT
This sequence comes from Mustela putorius furo, assembly GCF_011764305.1. NCBI lineage: Eukaryota > Metazoa > Chordata > Mammalia > Carnivora > Mustelidae > Mustela > Mustela putorius. Next base: position 34,598,108 of record NW_025421321.1, read on the forward strand.
CATCTCTCCTTCCTCTCTGCAACCTTGAGTGAAGCAGCTTGCCTTATTAGTAACATGTTTGGGATTAACAGCTTTGCTATTGTGTTAGCATCTCTGTCATTACCCAGGGAGGGAAACTGGCAAGTGCTAAGCACAAGGGATGAAATTCTCATGCAGCTCCAACATTGGAGCCAAAACTTTGTCAGCTACAAGCAAGGTGTGTGCACCTTTAATAAAAATGGGTTTTATAATTAGGGTAGGGAAATTTTTAAATGTACTAAAACTCTCATATCGCATTAAAAAGAAATGCCATTCAGATATTTACAAAGTAATGGAATTTCATTCCCATCTGCTCAGGCTTCCTTTCAACACCTCTCCCCTTACCAGTGCCAAAAGGAGACATTTCTAAGCTTGCAGTGTGAATCGTAGGAGAGCCAGCCTGGAATTTTGGATTGGGAGGGGCTAGACCTTGAAAGTGGCTGGAAATGTGAAAAAAGTGTCTGGAGGCAAAGAGGACCCTTGGGCTCTAAGGGTTGTAAGGTTGATGTATAGCAAGCTGGCTTTCTGCATCCATAAACCCTGGCCAAAATCTCTGGGCACCACAGTCCCCAGTGGAGGAAGCCCAAGAGTGGAAGCTTGTTCAGCTGTGTTTGCAGCTCAAGTCCTTTCTGATAGATACAGCCATTCTGGGGACAGTCTCATTCGTGGGTCACTTTCTCTTAAACCACTTTAGGCTGTGGAGTCACAAGCAGAAGACATAGGTGCTAGAGAGAAACTCACTTTCCTGAGCACATGCTAGATTCACCATGTTAGCTGTCACATGGTGTTGCTTTGGAGTTGCAAAGAATAGAATGAGCCTCTCCCACTGACAGCCTTCCTCATTCCTCAGTGGTGACCAGCTGTGCATGAAAAAAAAAAAAAAGAGAGAGAGAGAGAGAGAGAAAAGAAAAGAAAAAAAGAATCAGTAGTTCCCCAGACCACTCTGAGACTAAATCCAGAGATCAAGTAGAACTTTTCCCTTTATTACTAGTTGAAGTTTCCACTTTCAAATTAGTCTGCCTTGGGCCTACATTCTTGGGAAATTCCCAGCCATCAATGGAGTGAGTACTGACTACATACTGTGATGCTCATGAGGATATGGACCTCTGTGCTCCCTTATTTCTTCCATCACTTTCTCCCTGGAATGAAGCATCTCTCTATTGGTGGAATTGGGGTTTCATTCAGAACCCCTACGTTCGACACCAAGAGGGAATGCCACGACTGACCTCAAACACCTGTACCCAGGAGCCTATGATGATGCTGGAAGCCGTGCTGTCAGAACAGTAAGGAAAGCTGTGCCATCAGAAGAGAGAAAGGGGAAAGAAAATCCAGGTTGATGACTTGGAAAATGAACTTTATTCACTTTGTAATTCTGCCAGAAGCAGGTCCTCTTTCTAGTTTCTAGATCTGGTGATGAAACTTTTTGAACCAGTAATTTTAGCACATCATCTGAGTGGATTTTCTGTGATTTGTGGAATTTGGCAGGTTTTAATGCATAGCCGCATGGGCAGACCACTCAGACCACAGTGCCTGAGGGCATGTCAGGATAAAGACTGGAAGCTTCTCCCCAAACTCACTGGCTTCCTTCCCCTCCAGGGCCCCCACATCCCTCTGCTCTAGTGCTAGAAGGAAGAATTACAAGGATAAAGGATTGAGAGTTCCAGTCAGAGTCCTGAACCATACAAGAAGCTGCTCATTCCTCCAAAGGGTTGTATTTTTCCTTCTTCCCAGAAAATCCGTTGTCTTACTTCACCATCTTCCAGGAGTAGGCCTCCCTGTGCGACCCTTTATCTTCCACCTAGGAAAAGAAAATGTTTTGACTCTGGGAGGAGGACAGTAAAGAAAGTAGGGGCCTCCTCTAGGTCTCCCTGTGATGTCCAGGCCCTGTGATGTCCCACAGCTTTGGTGAAGGAATGCCTATGAGTGGGCAGCCCACAGGCAGAACAAGGTATTCATGGAGCACAGCCACTGACATACTGGTTAACTCTGGTCAGTGAATGGAATCTTTTTTTTTTTTTAATATTTTATTTATTTATTTGACAGATAGAGATCACAAGTAGGCAGAGAGGCAGGCAGAGAAAGAGAGAGGAGGAAGCAGGCTCCCTGCTGAGCAGAGAGTCCAAAGCGGGGCTCCATCCCAGGACCCTGGGATCACGACCCAAGCCGAAGTACACCTGCCTATTCTTCTTTGGGTATGTATTCCTCCCCTCAGAACCACTGGTTAGTTGACATAATTCAGCTCTTGTGGAGAACTGTGCTGCTTTAAGATGATGAGTTCTACAGATACATTTGTTCGTTTCAGAAATGGACTTCTGGTTACTGAAGCCATCACATCCCTCCTCTTTGCAGCCTTTCTCATGGGCAAAAAGGAAGTTTGGGTTTATAACCCCGTTGCATCTGAACAGATTAATGTCTAGTTACCCAGAATTCCAGGACAAAACATGGTGGGGCAGGGAAGGAGGTCAAATACTTTTTAGTTCAATTTAACAGGGAAATATTCAGGAATTCCTCTCTTAAAAGAGTTGACAGCTCAGAAAACAGCACACTAGCATACATTGGATTTGGTGGTTAATTAGAGTGAACACAAAGCCTGGCTAGCCTGGAACAGCAGCCTTAGGTTAAACCTTTTGCCCTCAGTGTACTTGTTACTCAAATAAGTGCACTTGCTTGGACAACAAATGATATGGTCACCAGATGTGAGGAGAAAAAAAGAAAGATTCCCAATTTTTTTCCTTTGACTCTAATTGTCTTCCCAAGCTAGTTGCAATAGCAATACTGTTTGATGGCTCCAAGAACGTTCCTCAAAGTCCTCTGGAAATGGTTCTGGTGTCTGTGCGATTGCTGGTCCCTGTAGCTTTGTTCTACAAGTGAAAGTCCTCCCCATTTTCCTGGCAGATGTCAGATTTAGCAAACAGAAGTACAGGACACCCAGTTAACTTTGAATTTCAGAATAACAGTGAATAATGTTTTAGTATAAAAGATTCCATCCACAGGGGTGCCTGGGTGGCTCAGGGGGGCCGCTCTCAAGTGATAGGGCTGAGCAGCCTCTTAGGTGAATAGCACCAAGTCCCTAATGAGATCCCAAAAGAGCACTGCCTGCTTCCAGTTATACGCATGGACTCTTTTTGGCACTCAGACCGAATTTCCTTGTTGTTTTCTAAATAAAACCTAGAGGGCTTTGTCATCACATACTGGATAGAGTGGAGGAATTCATCTTTTTTTTAGGTTTGTTAATATAAACAGTCTGAAGGTTCACTTGGGCCAGATTACTGAATCCATTTCATCTTGGAGGAGTAAGTTGTTGTATGAAGGATAAAGTTGCTAAGTCTCAAGGTGAAAACCTGAGGGAGGCTGAAGGAAGAGACACCTGCAATGCTGATAAAGGTTATAATTTGAAAGGTATATTCTTATTCCCAGATTTGTTCAGGCTTCAAAGATATTAGAGTCCATGGTGGAAAATTGTGTGCTTTGAAAGAGCCTGAATTTTATAATAACTCCATCATATTTTTCTTCTGGTATAATTCGACTTTTTAAAAAAGTAACATCAGAAGGCACCAGTTATATCGCACATTAAAGCTAGTATTAGCAGCTGTTTGTGGCTTCAAGACAAGCCTTTTTTAGGCTAGCAGAATTCTGTAGTCTATGCTCACCTCATTGAAAATTTTCATGGTGATTTAAAATGCCAGATTTTAGGAGGGGAGAGGGAAGGCCCAGAAAGGGCAAAGAGCACCCCTGGGCCAGCTTGGGCCTGAGAACAATTGCAAGCTTCCTACACAATTAGAGCCAACATAGGGTGTTACAGTTGTTGTTGTTGTTAGTGTTGTTTCATCTTGTTTTCTTAATAAATTCATTGCTAACATTGAAGAGGATGCATTCTTACATACAAAAGCACATTTATTACTTGCTTTGCCTGCAAATGAGAAAGATCTATTAACCATGTTCTGTATGGAGACAGTATTTTGGCACTCAGTAGAGACTGCCTCTTTTTTAAAAAGGACTGAAATAAATGCATTTGCTGCACAATGGCTGAAGCTGTTTGGTGTCCATAGTGTATAGCTTGCCTGAGTTCCTTCTACCTCATGTTACTTCTTAATGCCAAAGCCAAATACCAGTTGCCAGTTATCATATTTGAGCTGGTGATCTTCTTATACTCTATATAAGTATATACTATATATACTTATATATATATCTTCTTATACTCAGAAACTTCAGTCATTTATGTTACTTGCTTGGTCTTCAGGAACATTTAAACTTTCTGTCTTTGTTGCAGGGTGATGAGATTTATCTCCAAATATCTGGCTCAGATAGGCCTGAAATTCTACCATTACTAATCATCACTTTGGGTGAGTTGATTCCTTGGGTGATTCTCCATTAAAATCATGGCAGAGGGGCTCCTGGATGGCTCAGTGGGTTAAAGTCTCTGCCTTTGGCTCAGGTCATGATCCCAGGGTCCTGGGATGGAGCCCCACATCAGGCTCTCTGCTCGATGGGGAGTCTGCTTCCCTCTCTCTCTGCCTGCCTCTCTGCCTACTTGTGATCTTTGTCTGTCAAATAAATGAATAAAATCTTTAAAAAAAATATTTCTTTCTTAAAAAAATAAAATAAAATCATGGCAGATACTTCTGAGAAAGGAAATGTAGCATTACTTCCCTAATATTGCAGTAGTAAAAATTGAATCAGATCATTCTGCCTACTTGTGTTCAAGAAGAGGCATTTCTCCTATGAGGAGATCCAAACTATTGGCTTTTTATTGACTCAAGGTGGAGTAAAGAACGAGGCTTAAATATGGAACCAAATGGGCTATAAACACTCTGCTGGATCGAATCTGACCTGAACCCTCTAAATGAGGTGAGACCCTTTACTCGTGGACCCAAACAGATAGATGCATCCTTTTGTGAATAGATGAATCCAGAAAAGGGAAGAATGGCCTAGGCATGTATGCCTGTTTTTTCTTCTTAAGTCAGTTAATACAGCAATTCTTTGGGAATAGGGTTAAGAGTGGTCAATAAATGAGAGGAGTGGAAGGAAAACCACAGGGATTAGTCTATCTGGAATCCCATCCATGGATTTAGTAGAGTGGGGAATAAGTGTTTCCTCCAACAATAACCTGCAGTCTGAGTACCAGACCCACAGAAATACATTATTTTCCATCTGGACAAATGGAGCATTTCTTCTTAGGAAATGGAAGCCCAGGTCTCTGGTCCATATAGGGTTCTAGAAGGAGAGAGTAACCATTTGGAGCCATGGAATTAAGAAATTCCAGATAGAAAGGCAGACTTGTGACAAAAATTGGACATCCAGTGTCTCAATGGGTACAGAGCAGAGTAATAATAAGAGAAATCCATTGAATTCTGAGGACATGGAAGAACAGGAACCTTTTACTTCAGGAACTTGAAAAAACTTCTTGTTGAGAACCTGTAGTCTCTGAGGAGCGGTTGAGAGGGTTTGGACAATATTTCTTTTTATAACCCCTCTAATGGACATCGTGCTCTATTTTATATTTAATAGGTACTCACTAAAATATTGGGTAGATTGAATTAAAGAGAATTTCTAAATATTACTAAAGTAAGGAAATGTATACCAAAAAATAATAACCCACAGGCTTAACCCTTCAGAAGAATGCTTGCATTTTAAAAGAGGACTTTGTTATACCAATTTCATCTGTAACTCATAGAATATACAGAGCATATTTCAACCAAAAGCTCTTAGGGAAGGCTCTAATTTCTCCCCCATATGCATATATTCCCCAGAAGCCCAAGGTTAGCTGTTTAGTACTTTACTTAGTCAGATCCCTACCACAATCTGAATTTCATGGTTTCTTCTAAGGAATGTCAGTTCTCTTATTTTTGCCATTGGTCTGCACATAAGTATCTAGAGCTCTCAGGAATTAGAAATACATATTAATGAAAGTGAATCCTACCTAAAGAATTTGTTAGGAAATTTGTTGTTTGTTATAATGATAGAGCCAAAAAGTTGGACCATCACCACCCAAAAACCCAAATCTTCTCACATAAATTATTGGATCCATAATAAACTGCCTTATATGGTGATTGTAAAGCTAATGAAATGTGATACAGTAAGGATGGATTTCATATTTATTTTGTCTTTTGTATCAAGTAGGTGGGGAGTTGCTGATGTCAGGAAAGTCCCTAATTGAGAATCACAGTGCATGGGGTTCTGATAAATGACAACTGCCTCAGCCAGAACCAATGACCACGCGGGTTCCCACTTCATGGCCAGGGTCACTGGGGAGACATTTCTCATTGGATCAGCTTATTGTAAATATTAGGTTTCAGCCTTTGAGCATATATTGCTGGTTTTCAGTTACTTGGAGCTTTAGAACATCTGCTTTTTCATAGGAAAAAAAAAAACGAAGAAAAGGAAAGGGAAAGAAGAAAGAAATCTCTTAAGGAAGTGTTTAAAAGTTGAGCTGATAGATTTGGCAGTTCTCATTTGTGGCAGGAGTAACAGGCATCACAGGGGCAGTGTGACTTCAATATTAAAGAATAAACACTTTAACATTATTAAATACATCATAGCAGGTTTTATAGCAAACTTCATAATAAAGTTAGATGTTTCAGTATCAAAAAGGCACACACATTGCTTTAATGGTATCTACATGTTATGGATTGTAACAGCCTGTTATGACATCATCTGTTAGGAATTTACTATGAATACTTGTTGGGGGGGGGTTGATTCAAAGAAGCTCCTAATAAGATGCCATGAAGTGTAACTACATCTAATGACAATTGGTCAATTATGGATAAAGCATTTTCAAAGAGAACTGTTGCTTTAAGCTCTATTAAAACGTTAATGAGGCTTAGCAAAAGTCTCCATTTCTTGCCTGCTGTTCTCTCATCCGAAAAGCCACACTCCTTTGTGACTCTTCCCAGCTCCAAGGGACTATACAGTTTAGAAGGCAGTTGGGGATAATTTTAGCTGCAGACAAGAATTTCAGTTCAGCAGCAGACCCAACCTTGGGGTTGATACCTGGGGGCTAGTGTGATTCAGATAGACTTTTTTAACTTTTTAGGCTCTTTTCTGTCTGATTCATCCTCTTTGTCTCTCTGTGGGAAGCATCTGATTGAAATGAAATCCACTGACCCGAAAAAAAAATTTTCTTGACTGGTGACAAATAAGTTGGCTGCCCTCAAAAAAGAGTGTTTTCTTTAATTCTGGAGATGGTGTGGGGTCTCAAACTTGCCACTTTGGGGTATAAGCCAGCCCATGGATTTGTTTAACAAGAGCTGTGCTTAAAAGACATGGATTTAAGTGCTTTTAGGGAGGGCACACCTTCTCCAGTTTATAGCAAGTTTCACAATGTCCTATTGTCATAGACCAGCCACAGTTTCCTGCCTGACCTCTAAAAAAGAATCCTGAGCCCTGGTGGCTCACAGTGCATGTTTCATTCCTGCTCCCTTCACCCTCAGTTTGACTTGATGTCTCACTGATGCCTCCCCACAGCTGGACCTTGTTCCTCACAGAGAGTTTTTGGTGAAACCAGAGTCATAAAGACAGGATTAAGAGCAAAGTCCAAGGAATCCCAGAATCTAAGAGTTTGCAGAAAGTCTTAAGAGTTTGGGGTACTCCAACTGCAGATGAGCAGCTTTAGACACAGAGAGGGAAAAACCTTGGAAACGTTTCAGCCCCCGAAGGAATAGAGCAGAGACTGAAAGTCAGGTCTTTTGATTCCTCATCTTGGCATGCTTCACCCACTACGCCCCACAGCTGGCCTGAAAGATGCCTTCTTTATATGACCCTTCCTCATGTTCCCAGAGAGTGTGTCTTTTTCAAAGTCACCATCCACATACATAGGATGGCACCAGCTGTGCAGCCCAACCCCACTTACACTATACTACTATGTCTGGGGAAATGGAATTCAAGACCAGTGTGTTCACAATAAGCCTGCTAAGTCTCAAAGAAAAGTGCTTCTGTACGGATGGCAGAGAACTTGGGGCTGGAGACAGATTAAGATTTAAAACAAATCCCAGGATTCAACTTTGCAGACAACTCAGGTTGAGTCCTAGGCCCTTCTTTGTTAAGAGTTTGTGGAAAGTTTCCTTCAGGATTGGCTTTGGGAGGAAACAGAATGGTGTGGACTCTTTAAGGTGTCTTGAGCCACCTCAGGAAGCCTTTCTTCAGGCCCCAAAATGGCCTTGTAGCTAAATATTCCCATGTAAACCAAGGAAAAATTGTCTGAAATTCAGTTAGTAACTCACTCATATGAGCTTAATACTGCCCCCTTTGAGCATTGTCCTTCAAGAAGACATTCCTGGAATAGGAGAGCAGCTAGACTGGCTGGTTCAATGAGCTTTCTTCATGAATGAAAGAAAGGAGGGTAAGGAGAACCCTGAGCATTATTGAGAGGCAGGAAAGCAGATGAAGGAATTGTTGGGGGGAGAGACATTGGCTAATAGAGAAACTGAAAGTGAAGGAGTCAGTGAAGGACTAGGGACATCAGTGGGCAAGACTGCATGGTCACGGCCACAAAACATTTGTGAAAGATTGGCTATCGCCTCTTACTCAGTACCCTGAAAATTCTCAGCGCCTAAATCCTGCCAGTATTTTCAGCAAATATCTCCAGAAAGCTGGAAGAAAAGATGTAAATATCCCAACTACTATTTTAGTGCCTGGCACATGATCTCAATAAATGTTTGTTGAATAAATGAACCAAATATTTTTAGTGTACATTTGCTTAGCCTTGCAGTCTGGTCTCTGGAACTTTTGACCAAGGCTTTGGTGCCTACGAAGTAGGTTCTAATCTCAAGAGATAGGGAGTGGAATGGACCTGGAATCAGAAGATGCCAGATTCCTCATCTGTCTAATAGTAACAAGAATAATACATACCATCCTATCTCAGAAAGGTGCTATATGACTCCGAAACAAGAGGTTGTAAGAGTATGGACAGCTTGAACATTTATTATTGAATACATAGAGAAATGTTACTTTATCTTTTCTTGTCTGAACTTTGTGGGATTATCCACGGTTGAAACTTTTTTTTTGGTCACCTCAGGTAATACAGGTGATTAGTTTATAACTCATCCATTTGAACATTCCCTGGTCCATTATCACTTAAAAGTCAGATGGGATTCTTAAAAGGAATTGAAAGGGAGAGCAGGTTGCTCAGTAGAGTCGGAGTGACATCACAGGTGGAGGTATGGAGTGAAATGTATTTTTCTAGAAAGGGCACAGAGGGCTTCTGGTTTGTAGCTTCCACTGATTCTACAAAGTAATGAGAGACCATGATTAGAAAAAAGAATGAAAGAAACATAGTGGGTGTGCTACTATAGAAGCTTACTGCTATTGTTTTCTGAGAGTGAAAACAAATCCTAGAATGACTTAGAGGCTGCTTATTGTTATAGCTTGGCCAGGAGGGTATAGACCCAAAACAAAATTGCAAGGAAGACAGCAAAGAATAGGTGGACTCAAGAAGTGAGTGTGTATGTGTGTGTGTGTGTGTGTGTGTGTGTGTGTGTTGGGGAGTAAGGGTGGGAGCAAACCAACAGTTACTCATTTGAGTGCCCTAGAAGGCAGATAAGGACTGCTCAAAGATTTGGAGTGTGTGAAGGGTGAAAAAGATTATTAGCAAAAATTCAGCAAGTTTGGGAAGAACTTTAAGAGAATAAGCTGAAACATTTTTGGATAATTTAGAGTAAAATGAACATATCTTGTTTGATTTTTCTTTTCACTTGGTCCGTTTTCTGTGGTAGAGTATTATATACATTCAATGGAATTTTGTATTAGAAAAGTGTTGAATGAATCAAAATTTCCATATAGGCCAATGCCTCATGCATTAGGGCATTTACGGGGTGAGTGTTAGAAATATGCACCCAAAAAAATGTCTATTTCTTAGTTCACAGTTTGATCTTCTTCATCATTTCTGTTATGGAGCCAATGTTCTCTCAGATTTGGAAAACTTTCCTCACTTATGTACTTATTTGTGTGTATGTGTATGTATATATATATGTACATATGTGTATGTATATATATACATACACGTACACCATGTATATATATACATACACATACACATACACATACATATAACATAAATTGATGAAACTCTTTCCAGACCCATAATTCCAGGAATTTTTTAATGCATTTGTTATTAGTCTTTTGATAAAATTTTCTAATTAAGTCAGTGTGACACTCAGCCAAAAAAACAGAATTACTTCACAATATCCTCATATGTTCCTTTTTGTACCCTGAAAGCAGGATAAAGAAATCAGTTTCAGCTGCAATTAGAGGCATTGAGGTTAGACTGGGAGAAGAACTCCTGGACTGCAGGAGTCTGGCTGAATTGCCTGCCATGTGGGGAATTTAAAATCTTCATCTTTAGAGAATTATAGAAAAAAGTAACCAGTAACACATAGGGTTGCCTCATTACAAGCAGTCATGTCCAGTAACATCCTCTCTGCCTGACAAATTTTAATGGCCTTCAATGCTGTTTTGCCACACTTTCCTGTGACTTGGCTCAGAGAAGATAAGCATTTTTGTAGAGTAGTATGGAAGACTTTGGGCTATCTCCCCAGTCCCCACCTCCCAGTCTGTGAAAACTGATTCCTCACTGGAACTATGAGATGGGCCCTGTAACTCGTGTTGTACCATGTGGTCCTCCTGAGCTCCATCCACCACCACCCTGACTCGGTCTGATTAGAGTGGGATTCTCACCCAGTCTGAGAAGTGCTAACCACATTCTGCCTTGGGAATGGTATTGAGACTCAGAGAGCAAAATGGCCATGGTTAAGAGCATAGAACCTGAAGCTAGATTTCCTAGATTTGAAATCCATATCTACTACTCATTTGTTATGTGAATTTGAACAAGTCACTTAATTTCTCTGCCTTACTTTTGTTATCTGTAAAATGGGGACAAACCTTATAGGTTGGACAAGAGGATTAAATGAGTTAATACAACATGAAAATTACTTAGGGTCTGGAACATAAGGGACAGCTCACTCTCTGAGGGATAGCTCACTTGTAACCTTGGCTGGTCACTTGAGCAGATTAGGAATGGAAGACATCACTGTGGATTGGTCATCTTCTGCTTTGGACCTAAGGAGAGAAAGCCGGTTTTCAGGACAAGATGAGAGAAGCAGAAGGGAGTGAAAATGTAATGCAGGAGACCAGAGAGGCAGCTAGACAGAGCAGTGCCTTGATTCTTCATAGTTTTCTGGCTCCTGGTTCTGGCCTCCCCTAAGACTGACCTCCTTTTGATCTGTTGATTTCCATAAGATACTCGTGTGTCCTTATGAGAAATGTTGCTTTTTGGCTTTCACTATTTCGAGTGAGATTCCATTACTTGGAACTAAAGAACCTTGGCTAGATATATCCTTAGTTCCCCTTGAACACACATTTCCAAGAAATCAGAACAAAAAGAAGACTTCAAGGGAAATGTCCTGCATATTATATTTCTTGTGGGGTCACTTCCTCTTTCTTGGAATAGGAGATGCCACCATTTTGACCTATTTTATTCTTTTCAAAAAACATCGTGTTCTCCATTAGTAAGTTCTAAACTGAGGGACTTCTTCAACAACCAAAACTCACTTTTCTTCTACATGAAAATGACTTTAGAGTTGAGTGAGCCAAATTTCTCATCTTCTAACTCTGTTATATTTGGCAGTCCAAAAAATAGTGTCCTCTTCCTTCGTCTCAGATAGTAGGAGAGCTCAGGCAGAGGTGGGATGCAAAATGCACACAGTATTTGGTTTTTTCCACTGCCAAATCCAAGTCCTCACACTCAACCTGCTAAATCCTTTGACTTCAGTCATGAAAAATGACACACATTACTATGCCTCATAACACATCTTCTAAAACCTTTCCAAATAACCAGCCGGCGGGCAGCATTGCCAACCTCACCACAGACACCATCATTTTTTCCTTTCCCTGTCTGGCTCTGAGTTTTTGGAACAGAGGTGAAACTTAAGCTTCCCAAACAAAGACCGTTTACTAGGCAACTTAGGGCAAGTAATTAGCTCACACACCATAAGGTGCCATGGAGCTGTTTGCAGATCTTGTCCAAGTTTGGGTCTTTTTATCCCCCTAGAAACTCACTCTTTTCTCTGAGAACCCGCAATCATTTACCACTGGGTGAGGGAACTACACTTATTATAAGAGTAAAATATTTAAAACCTCTTTCAGGGATGGTCAGACACCCTCATAAATCATATTCTCCCCACTGGTGAGTTTGGGATGGTAAGGTCATGTGTTGACATATTTAGAAGCCATTGGGGTGCTGTGGTTTCACAGCTAGGAGGGAAACTTGAGCTTGTTGAAGTTGGAGCTTACTTGTATTTTTATTTATTGAATTAATGAAATATTGGCAACAAGCTGTGTTTTACTTTAGACAGAATGTGATTTTTTTCTCTTTGCCTCCACTTACCTTGTCTCCCTCCCTGCCCCTCCCAAATAGACATTTTTGTAATGTTTCAAACACTAGAAAAGCTTCCTGGGCAGTCAAACTGAACCTTAACAAAATCAAGATGAACCAATCAATATGTGGAGATGTGGCTTCCATTAAAATTGACATTTGGGTGTTAGAAAAAAGAAGAAAGAAACAGCATGAAAGTAAATATTTTGAATGTGTTTACAAGGCTGCTGGATTCTAAGTGTTTGCACATGTATCAATCCATTCGTCAGCTTCACCGGTAGTTTTCAAAAACCACAGATCACCAGAATCTCATGATATTTCCTTACTTTTGGTAAAGGCATTACCACTCTGTGAATGTGAATGTGTGTGCATGTGTGTGTGCACACGCTGTAGTGACTAAATAACAACAAACGTTACCGTCATGGTTTAGTGCAGAAGTTTTTAGTTCTAGCTATAAGCTAACCATCTGGGGAGACACTGGAAGCCTCCTAGGCATCTGTGCTTCTTAAAAGCTCCCCAGTTTATCATTTATGGTCCCAACAGGAAATCAATGGCACATTCAAATTGGGTAACCTGAAGAAAGTTTAATAAAGGTGCTCTACAAAGGTGCTAGCAGAGTGGTGGGAAGCCAAAAGTGATAGTACAGTACTATCTAGGGGTAGGAACAATGGAGTGCTGTTATCACCCTAGTCTCAAGGAGGAAAGGGTAGAGGAGTTATCAGAACCCAGAGAGAGAGGAGCAAGCAGAGAGGGTCACCTGACAGGAGCTGTGACCTTCAGACAAGGGATGCAGCCAACTCCCGATAATTCCACAGACGTCGGCCATGAAAGGAACCCCAACCATATTCTCCTGCCCCCTGACCCCATCCTCTGCTGGTCCTCTTTGTTGACCAAAACCAACTAGAAGCCAGAAGCTGAGGAAGCAGTCCATAAGATCAGCCCTCCTCTACCCAGGAAAACACAGCATGTAGAAGAGTATAGAGTGGATCCAGAGGACAAATGGGAGTTGTCTAGCCCATCAGGAGAGTCTCATGCAATCAGATTTAACCTCTGGAAAGGGCATTGTGATAGAAGTCTGAAGTCTCAGGAGGAGTTCTGGCTTGCTGTGACTTTGGGCAACACATTCCACTTATCTGAGGCTGTTTTCTCAATTGAAATATAGGGCATTGAACTAGCTCGGTGTTATCCAGTGTGCTTTTAGTACTCTCCTCTTATAACTTAGAGGCCGTTTGGGGTGGGAAGATGATTGGTTCTAGCCTCATTCCCCATTGCAGTCCACAGTATACATCAGTCACGTGCTAAATTTCTTTTGAGAGTGCCGAATTATTTCTCTTAGCTTACTGTATGCATGTTTAAGTCAGTGAACATCTGGACTACTGTGTTCACAAGGAAGAAATTGTGTGTGTGTGTGTGTGTATGTGTGCACCCTTCTAGGTAACCTTAGAGATGAGAAAGGAAGGTGGAGTTGAGAAAAATGAGACTTAAGGAGGCCATCCCTAAGTTCTTCATGTTTAAGAGGCAAATATATGGTAGAATCACCCTTCAAATTTATGTCTATTTTGTTCTAAAAACAATGCCACCAAAGGACATGAAAACTGGAAAAAAAATTACACCTACCTACATTCAGATATACACAACCTTTAACATGTATATATTTTTTTAGTATGTCTGGTTACCCTGCCCCAGGTTTAAATGCCTGTCCTTTTTGCACACTACCCTTGAGGGTGCAGTTCATCTTCTGATGTCTTTCAACAGAATACAAAAGACAAACCAAGTGACAGATGAGCAAAACTATTATTGGATTTATGTAACATTTGAAATAGCTATCTATCCCAATTTTCCCCCAACCAGCAAAAGAGAGTTTTATTTTAATACTAAGTAAAGATGCAACGTTTGAGGGATATATTCTCTCACTCCACGACTGTCAGGTTTTTCTCAATGGGAAATTGGGCTTTTGAAGCCTCTTTTAGAGGTTCCTGTGTTCACAGTTCAGAGAAGATAGAGGTCAGTGAGGAGGAACAGTGGCAGAGGCTGTGGGACTTCAGGGGGTCTTGCAAGATGTGGATGGGAATTTTCACATCCGTTTTGTATAAAGTTCTGTAAGCCCAGTCCTGGTCTCTCTAAGGAAAAAATAAATATAACCTAAGAAAAGTAGTGTTGAGAAGGTATTTTCCTCTGTCTTTTAAATGACTGGGCCCCAGATACCTCGGTCAGAAAATACTTATACATTAATAATATGTACTATGCTAGAAGGCAACTGCTGGGTGATAATTGTGAAAAATATATTTTATTAAAAATAATGAGTATTAAAACACAAGGAAGGTAAAAAAAAGAGAGAGAAAACACAAGAAAGGTAATTGGCATAATGTGAACTTAGCATAAAGAAAAATAGGAGTAGAAAATAAATTCTTATTTCTACTTGGGATAATGAATGAAGGACATTTTCACAAAGAAGAATACTTTGAGCTGAAACTTGAAAGGTGAATAAGGTTTTACCTGATGGATGATGAGTAAGGGCGTTTAAGGCAAAAGGAGTTGTATGTGCAAACGGACAGAGGTCTAAATGACGAGTCAACAAATAATAAATAGTTCAATATGTCTATAGGATAGGATGCAGGTGAGGCAGCTATAGAGGCAAAGTTGGCTTAGTAGGTGGCAGTCACACTATGATGTGTTTTACATGACAACTTGAGTACTTTATATTTCATCCTGTGTTTCCCATCATTTTAAACTATTTTGCATATATCCCCATAGATACACGCATGCTGAGTGTCTATATGATGTTATGCTAAATAAAAAGAGCACATCTTCCCAAAATACCAGTTTTACTGGAAATATTAGAGAAGTTTTTTTTTTTCTGATTTATTTATTCTTAAACACAGAGATTACTGTTACATAAACCATCTCTTCACTAAAGCTGAGAAAGTAAAATGCATTTATATGTGGAGGTTAATAAAGCACCAGATTTTTATGTTAAGAAAAACTCAGTAAGGTTAGTGCTTTAGTTAAATCATGGTAACCAGGGTGAAAAAAAAAAAAAATGAAACATGCTAATATCTATTTGCTCAAGGATGTGGATTGGAATTTCTTGGTGAGCTGTAAAGACTGGCAAAGCTAAGATTGTTCAATTACAAATTTGTAATCTTAATTATTTATTTTTATTTACATATAATGTATTATTCGCCCCAGGGGTACAGGTCTGTGAATTGCCAGGTTTACACACTTCACATCACTCACCATAGCACATACCCTCCCTAATGTCCATAACCCAACCACCTTCTCCATACCCCTACCCAAGCAACACTCAGTTTGTTTTGTGAGATTGAGTCTCTTACAGTTTGTCTTCCTCCCGATCCCATCTTGTTTCATTTTTTCCCTTCCTACCTACTATCCACCCCCTACTCTGCCTCTCAAATTCCTCATATCAGGGAGATCATATGATAATTGTCTTTCTCTGATTGAATTACTTCACTCAGCATAACACCCTCTAGTTCCATTCATGTAGTCGCAAATGGCAAGATTTCATTTCTTCTGATGGTTGCATAGTATTCTATTGTATATATATATATATATATCACATCTTCTTTATCCATTCATCTGTTGATGGACATCTAGGTTCTTTCCATAGTTTGGCTATTGTGGACATTGCTGCTATAAACATTCCGGTTCATGTGCCCCTTGGAATGACTACATTTGTATCTTCAGTGTAAATACCCAGTAGTGCAATTGCTGGGTCGTCGGGTAGCTCTATTTTCAACTTTTTGAGGGACCTCCATGCTGTTCTCCAGAGTGGGCTGCACCAGCTTGCATTCCCACCAACAGGGTAGGAGGGTTCCCCTTTCTCCGCATTTTCTCCAAGATCTGTTGATTCCTGACCTGTTAATTTTAGCCATTCTGACTGGTGTGAGGTGGTATCTTATTGTGGTTTTAATTTGTATTTTCCTGATGCTGAGTGATGTGGAGCAATTTTTCATGTGTCTGTTGGCCATCTAGATGTCTTCTTTGCAGAAATGTCTGTTCATGACTTCTGCCCATTTCTTGATTAGATTATTTGTTTTTTGGGTGTTGAGTTTGGTAAGTTCTTTATAGATTTTGGATACTAGCCCTTTATCCAATATGCCCTTTGAAAATATTTTCTCCCATTCTATCAATTGTCTTTTGGTTTTGTTGACTGTTTCCTTTGCTATGCAAAAGATTTTGATCTTGATGAAGTCCCAATAGTTCATTTTTGCTCTTGCTTTCCTTGCCTTTGGCGATGTTTCTAGGAAGAAGTTACTGCAGCTAAGGTTGAAGAGGTTGCAGCCTGTGTTCTCCTCAAGGATTTTGATGGACTCCTGTCTCACATTGAGGTCTTTCATCCACTTTGAGTCTATTTTTGTGTGTAGTGTAAGGAAATGGTCCAGTTTCATTCTTTTGCATGTGGCTGTCCAGTTTTCCCAACACCATTTGTTGAAGAGACTGTCTTTTTTCCCATTGAATATTCCTTTCTGCTTTGTCGAAGATTAGTTGACCATAGAGGTGAGGGTCTATTTCTAGGCTCTCTATTCTGTTTCATTGATCTATGTGTCTTTTTTTATGCCAGTACCATAATCTTGATGATGACAGCTTTGTAATAGAGCTTGATGTCTGGAATTGTGATGCCACAAACTTTGGCTTTCTTTTTCAACATTCCTCTGGCTATTAAGGGTCTTTTCTGGTTCCATACAAATTTTAGGACTGTTTGTTCCAATTCTTTGAAAAAAAACATTGATGGTATTTTGACAGGGATTGCATTAAATGTGTAGATTGCTTTAGTAGCATAGACATTTTCACAATATTTGTTCTTCCAATCCATGTGCATGGAACATTTTTCCATTTCTTTGTGTCTTCCTCAATTTCATTCATGAATACTTTATAGTTCTCCAAGTACAGATTCTTTGCCTCTTTGGTTAGATTTATTCCTAAGTATCTTATGGTTTTGGGTGCAGTTATAAATGGGATCGACTCCTTAATTTCTCTATGTTCTGTCTTGGTGGTGGTGTATAAAATGCAACTGATTTCTCTGCAATGATTTTATATCCTGACACTTTACTGAATTCCTGTATGAGTTCTAGCAATTTTGGAGTGGAGTCTTTTGGGTTTTCCATGTAAAGTATCATATCATATGCAAAGAATGATAGTTTGACTTCTACTTTGCTGATTCATATGTCTTTAATTTCTTTTTGCTGTCTGATTGCTGAGGCTAGTACTATGTTGAATAGCAGTGGTGATAGTGGACATCCCTGCCATGTTCCTGACCTTAGTGGAAAAGCTCTCAGTTTTCCCCCATTGAGAATGATATTTGTTGTGGGTTTTTCATAGATGGCTTTGATGATATTGAGGTATGTGCCCTCTATCCCTACACTCTGAAGAGTTTTAATCAAGAAAGGATGCTGTATTTTGTCCAATGCTTTTTCAGCACCTATTGAGAGTATCATATGGTTCTTGTTCTTTCTTTTATTAATGTATTGTATCACATTGACTGATTGGCAGGTGATGAACCAAACTTGCAGCTCTGGAATAAATCCCACTGGTTGTGGCAAGTAATCCTTTTAATGTACTGTTGGAACCTATTGGCTAGTATGTTGGTGAGAATTTTTGCATCTGTGTTCATCAAGGAAATTGGTCTGTAATTCTCCTTATTGATGGGGTCTTTCTCTGGTTTTGGAATCTAGGTAATGCTAGCCTCATGAAACGAGTTTGGAAGTTTTCCTTCCATTTCTATTTTTTGGAACAGTTTCAGGAGAATAGGTATTAATTCTTCTTTAAATGTTTGGTAGAATTCCCCTGGGAAGCCATCTGGTCCTGGGCTCTTTTTTTTTTTTCGGAGATTTTTTTTTTTTTTTAAGATTTTATTTATTTATTTGACAGAGAGAGATCACAAGTAGTCAGAGAGGCAGGCAGAGAGAGAGGAGGAAGCAGGCTCCCTGCTGAGCAGAGAGCCTGGTGCCTGAGCCGAAGGCAGCGGCTTAACCCACTGAGCCACCCAGGCTGCTTCAATCTCCTTACTGGTTATGGGTCTGTTCAGGCTTTCTATTTCTTCCTGGTTCAGTTTGATAGTTTATATGTCTCAAGGAATGCATCCATTTCTTCTAAATTGTCAAATTTGCTGGCATATAGTTGCTCATTATATGTTCATATAATTGTATTTCTTAGGTGTTAGTTGTGATCTCTCCTCTTTCATTCATGATTTTATGTATTTGGGTCCTTTCTCTTTTCTTTTTGATAAGTCTGGCTAGGGGCTTATCAATCTTATTAATTCTTTCAAACAGCCAGCTCCTAGTTTTATTGACTTGTTCTACTGTTCTTTTGGTTTCTATTTCATTGATTTTTGCTCTGATCTTTATTATTTCTCTTCTCCTGGATTTAGGCTTTCTTGGCTGTTCTCTCTCAATTTCCTTTAGGTGCAGGGTTAGGTTGTGTACTTGATACCTTTCTTGTTTCTTGAGAAAGGTTTGTTTCACTATATACTTCCTCTCAGGACGACCTTTGCTGTGTCCAACATATTTTGATCAGTTGTGTTTTCATTATCATTTGTTTCCATGAGTTTTTTTCTATTCATCTTTAATTTCCTGGTTGACCCATTCATTCCTTAGTAAGATACTCTTTAGCTTTTATTTATTTGGTTTCTTTCCAACTTTCCTCTTGTGATTGAGTTCTAGCTTCAGAGCATTGTGATCTGAAAATATGCAGGGAATGATCCCAATCTTTTGATACTGGTTGGGACCTGATTTGTGCCCCAGGATGTAATTTATTCTGGAGAATGTTCCATGTACACTAGAGAAGAATGTGTATCCTGTTGCTTTGTAATGGAATGTTCTGAATATATCTGTGATTTCCATCTGGTCCAGTGTGTCATTTACAGACTTTATTTCCTTGTTGATCTTTTGCTTGGATGATCTGTCCATTTCAATGAAGGGGGTGTTAAAGTCCCCTACTATTATTGTATTATTGCCAATGTGTTTCTTTAATTTTGTTATTAATTGGTTTATTTAGTTGGCTGCTCCCATGTTAGGGACATAGATATTTAAAATTTTTAGTTCTTCTTGTTTTACAGACCCTTAGAATATGATATAGTGGTCCTTACTCACCTCTTATGATAGTCTTTGGCTTAAAATCTAATTGATCTGATATAAAGATTGCCACCCCAGCTTTCTTTTAATGTCCATTGGCATGGTAAATTGTTTTCCACCCCCTCACTTTAAATTTGGAGATGTTTTTGGCTCTAAAATGAGTTTCTTTTGGACAGCATATTGAAAGTTTTTTTTTTTTAAAGATTTTATTTATTTATTTGACAGACAGATCACAAGTAGGCAGAGAGGCAGGCAGAGAGAGAGGAGGATGCAGGCTCCCTGCTGAGCAGAGAGCCTGACGTGGGGCTCGATCCCAGGACCCTGAGATCGTGACCTGAGTCTTAACCCACTGAGCCACCCAGGTGCCCCGAAAGTTGTTTTTTTTTTCTTTTTTAAGAAAAATGTAGGGACTAACACACCCTTTTAATGTTTTTAAATATTTTTAAGGTTTAAAAAGTGTTTAAAGTTTGTAGTTCCTAGTAGGAAAACATTATATGAATGAATATCCTAATGGCAAACCATTATAGAATGTTTCAGTTGCATGGGGAACAGAAAGGTAGGGATTTTCTTCACAGCACCCCAGCTTTCTTCATGAGAAGGTCAGAGGTACACTGGTTTGTATTATTGTGACATCCATTACATGATTGAAGTTGCTTTTCCTTCAGCTAGGGCTTTATTTGTCAGAAGGGCATTATGCTTGACCTCCAAATTTGGCTGACAATTTACTGATGAGATGCATAACCTTTGGGTTGCTCTGATATTTTGACATATTCGTTGGGTTCTGGGCCACCATAACTTCTGGATCCTGCATGGCTGCAAGAACTTCTGGATCACTAAGAATTTCATTGAGTCCAGGCATTCCTGCCATTCCAGGTACACTCCCACCCCCGCCATTCCAGGCATTCCTCTGGGAAAATAACCAGGCATTCCCCCAGGAAAGCCACCTGGGAAAGAACCATACTGAGCTCCTGATTGTTGTCTGGGTTCTTCCTCCCTCTGGGCTCTCTCATGTTCTTCCCAAGCTTTCTTAACCCTTTCTATTCTTTCTTTGATCTCTTGCTCTTCACGTTTTCACTCATACCTTCTCCAATGTTGAGTAATTCTCTGGGCCCTCGGTTGAACTTCTTTCAGCATTGCACTAACATCTTCATCATAATCCAGATTATAAGCAAGGGCAAGATCATGTGCTGCTTCTTCCCAATGGCCCAGAAGTCTATGTGCTTTCCCACACCACTTATAAGGCTGAGCTGAATCGGGATTTCTTTCAATAGCTCTGTCACAGTCTCAAATGGCAGCATTTGGCTTCTGTAATTTGATGAAGACACTGGCTCTCTTGTCATACAGAATGACCAAGTGAGGATGTAGTTTGAGGGCATCTGTGAACAAGTCAACAGCTTTCTGTAGTTCACCATCATTTAGGGCAGCAATGGCAGCCACTCTTTTATCATTTGCCTGATTCCTCATTTCCTTGGTTAACTCTACATTTTCATCTCCCATTTCTTGAGAGGCATCAGTATTTGGTTCAATCACACCTTCATTGTCAATTTCTAGATCACTTTCCTCACTTAATGGTTCATCTGTCTTTATGTTTTCCTTTGCCTTCTTACTATCTGGTTTTTCTTCCATGATAGTCTTCTGATTTAGTTTTATGAGTGGCAGGTGGTATTTTACCCCCAATGCTCTCCACCCACTCCCACAGGAAATGCATTTCCTCGGTGTGCAGAATGCTCGGATCCTGCTTACACATTTTCACAAAGGCCCGAAGCTCGTTCACTTTGAGGGGTCCTTGGTCCAGAGGCAGTGGCAGGCAGCAGGTGCAGCTGAGGTTGAGACACAATTCCGGGCACAGCTATTAGCTCAGCGTCTGGTTTTTTGTTTTTGTTTGTTTGTTTTTTTTTTTTTTAATCCATTCTGACACCCCGTGTCTTTAGATTGGGACATTTAGCCCATTTACATTCAGGGTAACTATTGACAGATATGAATTTAGTGCCATTGTATTGCCTGTAAGTTGACTGTTACTGTATAATGTCTCTGTTCCTTTCTGGTCTACTACTTTTAGGCTCTCTCTTTGCTTAGAGGACCCCTTTCAATATTTACTTAGGGATGGTTTGTGTTTACAAATTCTTTTGTTTTTTGTTTGTCCTGGAAGCTCTTTATCTCTCCTTCTATTTTCAGTGATAGCCTAGATGGATATAGTATTCTTTTTTTAAGATTTTATTTATTTATTTGACAGACAGAGAACACAAGTAGGCAGAGAGGCAGGCAGAGAGAGAGAGAGAGAGAGAGTGAGAGAGAGAGAGAGAAGCAGGCCCCCTACTGAGCAGAGAACCCAATGTGGAGCTCAATCCCAGGACCCTGAGATCATGACCAGAGCTGAAGGAGGAGGCTTTAACCCACTGAGCCACCCAGGTGCCCCTGGATATAGTATTCTTGATTTCATGTTTTTCTCATTTAGTGCTCTGAATATATCATGCCAGTTCTTTCTGGCCTGCCAGGTGTCTGTGGATAAGTCTGCTACCAATCTAATATTTTTATCATTGTATGTTACAGACTTCTTGTCCTGGGCTGCTTTCAGGATTTTCTCTTTGTCACTAAGACTTGTAAGTTTTACAATTAGATGATGGGGTGTGGACCTATTTTTATTGATTTTGAGGGGGGCTCTCTGTGCCTCCTGGATTTTGATGCTTGTTCCCTTTGCCATATTGGGGAAATTCTCTACAATAATTTGCTCCAATATTCCTTCTGCCCCCCTCTCTCTTACTTCTTCTTCTGGAATCCCAATTATTCTAATATTTTGTCTTATGGTATCACTTATCTCTTGAATTCTTTTCTCATAATCCAGTAGTTGTCTCTCTTTTACTCAACTTCTTTATTCTCTATCATTTGTTCTTCTATATCACTAATACTCTCTTCTGCCTCATTTATCCTAGCAGTAAGGGCCTCCATTCTTGATTGCACCTCATTAATACCATTTTTTTATCTCAACTTGGTTAGATTTTAGTTCTTTTATTTCTCTAGAAAGGGCTTTTACTTCTCCAGACAGGTTTCTCTAATATCTTCTATGCCTCTTTTGAGCCCAGCTAGCCCCTTGAGAATCATCATTCTGAACTCTAGATCTGACATATTACCAATGTCCGTATTGATTAGGTCCCTAGCCTTTGGTACTGCCTCTTGTTCTTTTTTTTGTGGTGAGTTTTCCACCTTGTCATTTTATCCAGATAAGAATATATGAATGAGAGAACCAAATACTAAAAGGGTGACAAAGACCCCAGAAAAATTTACGCTAAGCAAATCAGAAGACTCCACACTGGGGGAGTGAGAAGAAGGAGTGTAAAAATAAATAAATAAATTTATATATATTTATATTAGACTGGTGAATAGAACAGAGCCACCCACTTGATTTTGGGTGTATTTTGGTCTCTTAGAAGAAACTACCTCTCAATTTTTTAAAGAAAGAAAAAAATATATATTAATAAATAAGGGTAAACATGATAAAGTGATGGAATATGACTGTAAAGATGAAAATTTAAAAAAAAATTCTAAAAAAGGATTTGATAAGTTGGTTGGAAAAAGAAAGAAAAGAAAACAAAAAAAAGAGGAGAGAATGTGCTCAGGCTGGAGACTAGAACAAATCCCTGTGCTAGACTTAGGGTATATTTTGTTCTATTAGAAGAAATTATATCCCAAAATTTTTAGAAAAAAAAAAATCCTATGTGTATACAAAAAATAAGGCTAAATACAATGAAGGATAAAATATGACTATAATAATGAAGGTTTAAAAAGATTTTTTAAAAGAAAGTATTGTTAAGATAAAGTAGTTTAAAAACGTTAAAAGAGGAAAACTTTAAAAATTTGATAAGAAAAAATATTTTAAAAATTTCATTAAACTTTGCAAGACTAGAGGATCATGGGGGGGAAAGCCAGGAATTGCAAGCATTGCTTTCCCCTAGCTCTGGAGTTCCACTTTTTCCTTGATCCAGGAGCTTGGTCTTGGCTGGATGTTCTTGCAGCTGTTCTGGGGGAGGGGCCTGTTGCCTGTGTTTCTCAAATGTCTTTGCCCAAGGTGGAATTGTACCGCCCTTGCCAGGGGCCATGCTAAGTAATCGCTCATGTTTGCTCTTCGAGCTTTTGTTCCCAGTATGCTTTCCGTAGAGCTTTGGAGGATGGGAATGAAAATGGCGGCCTCCCAATCTCTGGTCTAGAGCTTGTGGCCCCACTCCTCAGTGAGCCCTTGGAGAAAAGCACTCAATCACTCCCGTCTCCCTGGCCTTTGGCTGCATGCCAAGCTCCCCCGGCCTGTGACCCAGTGTCTCTGTCTCTGGCACACAGCCCCGCCTGGAGTTTACAAACCCAGCAGATCACTGCCTTTCTTCCAGGGAGGCCTCCCCAGATCTGCCACTTGTGGGGTCCCTGCTCAAAGAGCAGTTGCCCAGCTGTGCTGAAGATCACAGTTTAAGGTAACCCTGAGCTGAGAGATCACTCCTTGTCTCCGTCTCTGTAGTTGGCTTCCCCATTCTATTACCTGTGAGCTCTGCTACACTCAGACACCCCCGATCCTTCTTTACCCTGAGGGACCTGAGACCATGCTGTCCCTACGAGACTTTACCCCCTGCTTAGCCTCGGAGCAATGTCCCTCAGTGGAGCAGACTTCTAAAAGTTCTGACTTTATGTTCCACTGCTCCACTGCTTGCCAGGAGCTGGTCCTTCCCCCTGTGGCCTATCTTCCTGTTACTCTGGATTCACTTCTCTGCATGTCCTACCTTGCAAAAATGGTCAATTTTCTGTTCCTAGAATTGCTGCTCTTCTTCTCTTTGATCTCCTGTTGAGTTTGTAGGTGTTCAGAATGGTTTGATAACTATCTAGCTGAACTCCTGTGACCTGATGTCATTTCAGTCTGCTACTCCTCTGCCATCTTGCCTCCAATCCCCAAATTAGTAATTTTAAAAAGAATTTTTGAGGAAGAAAAATACAGCTTTTACAAATCTATCCACCTTCTCTCTCTGTTTGTGCTAATATGCAAATATTTTGTCAACATTTAACTACTCTTAGTCCCACTTGGGTGAAAATGACATTTTCAATAATTCAGAATAATTAAGAGAGAGGGCATTTTAAGCAAATTTAGTGACATTCTTTATATACATTTGTAAAGTATGATAATTTTTAAATACATTATTTATGAGAGGACAAAAACTTGAATCAAGGAAAAAGTGTAAAACAATGAGACAATGTTTTAAAAAATTGATATCACTGAGAATTATGAAAGAATCTGAAATACTATACAAGGAATTTGACAACGAAGAAGATAATGGCAACTTAAAAAGATATTATATACACTTATATGATTCTTTAAAATAATGATGGATTTATTATTGTGAAGATAAAAATTTGCATAAATCAACATCCTTCAGGATAGAAAAGTATCAATTACAATATCAGGACAAAATAGCTCTTATGAAAATCTCCAAAAAAGGAAATACTATATACTGATAAATAAGCAATAAATCAGGGAGATATATCAACAATGAGTGTATTTGTACATTGTAGCTAACAAATCAGTTTTGCATATATAAGTGACAAGAAGAAGAGCTATAGGTTTTCTGTGAACTGGCAGATGATTAATTTATTTCAAATTGAGTAAGTTAGAGGTAGCTATATAGTGCTTTTTATGCTATTTTAAATAAAGACTTTATTAAGACAATAAAAAACAAAAAAAAACCACACACACTTCTCTCTCCACAGAAGAATCTGATCTATTTTTGTTTGTTTGTTTTGCTTTTTTAAAAGATTTATTTGAGGGGCACCTAGGGCTCAAATGGATAAGTGTCTGCCTTCTGCTCAGGTCATGATCTTCAGGTCCTGGGACTGAGCACCATGTCATGCTCCCAGCTCAGGAGGGAGTCTTCTTCTCCCTCTCCCTCTGCCTCTCCCCTTGCTTAGTCTCTCTCTCAAAATGAATAAATAAAATCTTTTTTTTAATTTTAAAAATAAAAAATAAAGATTATTTGAGAGAGAGAACATAAGCAGGAGGGGGGCCAGAGGGAGAGGGAAAAGGAGAGAGAGTCTCAAGCAGATTCTGTGTGAGCTTTGAGTCCAATGTGGGGCTTGAGTTCATGACCTTGAGATCATAACCTGAGCTGAAACCAAGAGTTGGACACTTAACCAGCTGGGCTACCCAGGTACCCCGATCCATTTTTGACACAGAATTATTAAACTATACTTGGAAATTTCTTTACTTGAAAGGGAAATTTTATGTGTGTGTGTGTGTGTTTTATTTTTTTCATGGTTTGTATTGTTGAGGTATTTGCTTTTGTTTTGGACATTTGTTTTCTTTTATCAAAACTTAATTTTTTTCAAGAAGTTTAAGATTGAAAGCAAAATTGAGAAGAAGATGCAGAGATTTCTCATGCTCCCTGGTCCCACATATGCATAGCTTCTCCTATTATCAATGTCTCTCTTTCTTGTGGCACATTTGTTAGAACTGATGAACCAACATGATACATGATTATCATTCAAGGTTCATAGTTTATATTAGGGTATACCCTTAGTATTGTCTATTCTATGGGTTTAGAAAAATGTATAATAATTTGTATTGATCATTATGGTATAATAGAATATTTTCACTGTTCTAAAAATACTCTGTGTTCTACCTGTTCATCTCTCCCCCCCCAACCCCCAAGAACCACTGATCTTTTTACTTTCTCCATGTTTTGCCTTTTACCAATTTTTGTATAGCTGGAATCATATAGTATGCAGCCGTTTCATTTTTTTTTTCATCTAATAATATGCATTTAAATTTCCTCCATGTCCTTTCATGGTTTAATAGTTCATATCTTTTTAGTGCTGTATAATACTCAATTTTCCAGATGTATCACAGTTTATCCATTCACCCACTGCAGGACATTTTGGTGGCTTCAGAGTTTGGCAGTTATGAATAAAGCCATTATAAGCATCTGTGAGCAGGTCTTTGACTGAATTTTCAGCTCCTTTGGGTAAATACCAAGGAATGCAACTGCTTGATTGTATGGTATAAGTATATTCAGTTTTATAAGAAACTGCCAAATTATCTTCCAAAGTGACTGTACCACTTTGCAATGAATGAGTTTCTGTGTTCCATATCCTCTCCTGGATATAGTGTTGTCAGTGTTTCAGGATTTTGGTCATTCTAGCAGTGGTGTACTAGTATCTTGTTGTTTTAATTTGCATTTCCCTGAGGACATATGGTGTAGAGCATCTTTTGATACGCTTATTTGCCATTTGTATATCTTCTTTGATGAGGGTTCTATTAAGATCTTTGGCCCAATTCTAATCAGATTGTTTGTTTTTTTATTGTTGAGTTTTAAGAGTTCTTTATGTATTTTGGATAACAGTCCTTTATCAGATGTGTCTTTTGTAAATATATTTTTCTAGTCTGTGGCTTATCTTCTCATTGCCTTGATATTGTTTTGTGAACCTAAATTTTTAATTTTAATGAGAGTCCAGCTTACCCATTATTTTTTTTGAATCATGACTTTGTTATTATATCTGAAAAGTCATTTTCATACCTGAAGTTATCTAGGTTTTCTCCTATGTTATCCTTGGGAGTTTTATAGTTTTGCATTTTATATTTAGAGTAGTGATGCATTTTGAATTAATTTGTGTGAAGGGTGTAAAGTAAAGGGTGTTTCTCCTCCTCCTTCTCCTCATTTTCCTCTCTCCCACCTCCCCTCCTCCTCCTCCTTCTTCTTCTTCTTTGTCTTTTTACATGTGGATGTCCATTTGTTGAAAAGCACTGTTTGTTGAAAAGACTATTTTTGCTCCATTCTATTGCCTTTTCTCCTTTGTCAGTATTTATGTGAATCTCTTTTAGGGCTCTCTATTCTGCTCCATTGTTGTGATTTTTCTGTTCTTTCACCAAATACCTCAGTGTCTTTTTTTTTTTTTAAGATTTTATTTATTTGACAGACAGAGATTACAAGTAGGCAGACAGAGGAGGAAGCAGACTCCCTGCTGAGCAGAGAGCCTGATGCAGGGCCTGATCCCAGGACCCTGGGACCATGACTTGAGCTGAAAGCAGAGGCTTTAACCCACTGAGCCACCTGGGTGCCCCCTACAGTGTCTTGATTACTGTAGCTTTATAGTAGGTCTTGAAGTCAGGTAGTGTCCGTCCTCTAACTTCATTCTTCTTCAATATTGTGCTGTCTACTCTAGGTTTTTGCCTCTCCATGTGAACTTTAGAATCGGTTTGTCAATACCTTGAAAATAAGTTGTTGGGATTTTGATTAAGATTACATTTCATCTGGGGGTGCCTGGGTGGCTCAGTGGGCCAAGCTTCTGCTTTTGGCTCAGGTCATGATCCCAGGGTCCTGGGATCGAGCCCCACATCAGGCTCTCTGCTCAGTGGGGAGCCTTCTTTCCCCCCTCTCTTTGCCTGCCTCTCTGTCTACTTGTGATCTCTCTCTCTTTCTGTCAAATAAATAAATAAAATCTTTTTAAAAAAAGATTACATGTAATCTGTAGATCAAGTTGTGAAGAACTGCCATCCTGGAGTGTTGAGTCTTCCAATCTATAAACATGGACTATCTCTACTTTTTTTTTTTTTTAAGTTCTTCTTTGATTTCTTTCATTAGAGTTTTGCAGTTTTTCTCCAATAGATCTTATACTTATTTTATTAGACTTATACCTAAATATTTAATCCTTGGGTTATGCTGATGTAATTGTTGTTGTGTTTTTAATTTCAAATTCTACTGGTTCATTGCTGGTAAAGTTAAATTTAATAGTTCTTAGAGTTTTAAATTTATCACTCTCAGAAGTATGCTAAGCATATAAAGAGAGGCAAAGTCATAGAAAATGTAAATAAAATTATTTAATAAGCTCAAATATATGAAGCAAGGATTTGACATTGAGAAATAGGCAACAAATGATTGTGATCTCTGAAGGAAGATAAACAAGCACAGCCTTCCACTGAGCCAGTTTCCGGGCTTTAGAACAGGAAAAGGAATTCAAACAGTAGTCTTGTTGAGTTGAAAAGATGGAGATCATATTTTGGGGAGGTCAAGGTGTGTAGAATTTGTAGGGCAGAGTACTGGAAAAGAGAAAATTACAGAGAGAGAGAAAGAGAGCTCTAGAGACCTGCAGAAGTTCCCCCTCAGTCTTTAGTTGGCTATTGATCTGTGCATGGATGAGAGGAAAAAGTGAGGCTAGGGAAAGAACCACTAGAAAAATGTAGGCAGCACATTCCCTAGAGCTCAGAGGGAGCTGGGAATACTTTGTGTATTAACCTGCAAGATGGCAAGACCTGGTATTACACAAGGCATCAGGTAGCATCCTCAATAAAGTATTGAGACCACACAATATTAAGATCAGAATATTATAAGCAAGAATAGTATGCCCATAAATTTGACATCTTAGGTGAAATGGGAAAAATGTTGAAAGATACCAAACTTCCAAAACTCACTCAAGGAAAAAGATAAATCCTAATAATCCTATATCTGTTAAGGGAATATAAGTTATAATTAAAACCTTTTTAAGAAAGAAACAGCCCAGATGGTTTCACAGGTGAATTCTACCAACATTTAAAGAAGAAATACCAGTTGTATACAAAATTTTCCAGAAACAGAAGTAAAAGGAAGACTTTCCTACTTGTTTTATGAGGCCATCATTACCCTGGTACTAAAACCAGACAAAGAAAAGAAATCTATAGACCTTATCATCATGGAGATGATATATCTTATCATTATGGAGAAAAAATTCTTTTTTTTTTAAGATTTTATTTATTTGGAGACAAAATTCTTATTAAAATTTTAGCAAATTGAATACAAGAATTTATAAAGGGAGATAACACATCATGACTATTTGGGGTTTATAATGGGAACATAAGAGTGGATCAACCTTTAAAAATCAAACAGTATAATTTGTTATATCAACAGACTAAAGAATAAAAACCAGACAATCATCACAGTAGATTACAGGAAAACCATTTGACAAAATTCAGCATCCACTCATAATAAGATCTCTCAGAAAACTACAAACAGAAGTGAACTTTTCAGTCTGATAAAGAATATCTATCTTTTGGGACCGGGGAGGGAGACAAATCATAAGGGACTCTCAATCTCAGGAAACAAACTGAGGGTTGCTGGAGAGGAGGTGGGTGGGAGGGATGGAGTGGCAGGGTTATGGACATTGGGGAGGGTATGAGCTATAGTGAGTGCTGTGAATTGTGTTAAGACTGATGATTCACAGACCTGTACCCCTGAAGCAAGTAACACACTCTATGTTAATAAAAAAAGGAATATATTTTTAAAAAATCTATAGTTGGCATCATGCTTTATGGAAAAAGACTGAATGCTTTGCCCCTGAAATTAAGAACAAGGCACAAATTTACTTGTCACCACTTTATTCACCAGTATCCTGGAGATCCTAACTAGTGCAATAAGGAAAGAAAAACAAAAGGTACACAGATTGTAGAGGAAGAAGGAAATTATTTTTATTTGTAAATGATAATCAATGTAGAAAATCCTAAAGAATCTGCAAAAATGCTTCAGAACTAGTTAGTAAGTGTACAAAGGTCACTGGATACAAAATCAGTATTCAAAAAACTCCTTCTGTATTTATATATACTAACAATGAACAACCAGAAGTTGAAACTTAGAAAGCAGAACTACTTAAAATAGCAGCAGAAGTATGAAACAAGAATACACTTAATAAAATATATGCAAAGTCTGTACACTGAAAACTATAAAGCATTGCTGAGAATATTAAAGAACACTGAAATAAATGTAATGATACACCTTGCTCATGGATTAGGAAACTCAGTATCATAAAGATGTCAATTTGAATGGCTATAGATTCAGTATAATCCTGATCAAAATCATGGCAAACTTTTCTGGACAAATTAAAAAGTTTATTCTAAAATTATCAAATCAAAATGCAGGGAATCTAAAAGATCAAAAACAATTATGAAAAGTAAGAAAGATGGAATTCAAGACTCCATTGAGCATCAGTAAGCAGTGTGGAAATTGCATAAAGATAGACATACAAAACAATGAGCAGAATAGAGATATCAGAAATGGATGTATATATAAATTATCATTATTTTTTAGCAAAAACACTAAGGTAATTTAATGGAAAAGCGATAATCTTTTCAACAAGTTATGCTGGAACAATTGAATATCCATGTTCAAAAAAATGTGTCTAACTCTTAATTATTATTGCACATTAAAGTTAAGTCAAAATGGATTATATACCTAGATGTAATATCTGAAAGTGTAAAACTTATAGAAGGAAATATAAGAGAATTTTTCCTATAACCTTGGGAGAGGTAGACTTACATAAGACATTAAAACCATGCACCATAAAAGACAAAAATGATCAGTGAACTTCATAAAAAATTAAAGTTTTGCTATTCTAAAAAAATTTTAGGAAAATGAAAAGGCAAGACACATAGTGAAAGAAACTATTTAACAAAATATTACCACATGTCTCACCAGTGCATACTTACTAGAAGGGCTGAAATTAAAAATATACTCAACAACAACAACAACAAAATACACTCAACACCAAAGTTGGCAAGGGTATCGGGATGACTTGTATCTGTTGCTGCTCAGAATGCAAGGTGTGTTAAGGCCCTTTAGACAATGCTTTATATACTTATAAAGTATACTTATTTTATGAGTAGTACACTTATACAGTATACTACTGTATGATCAATATAATCTGTCTCTCAGGGTTTTAAACAAGAGAAATGAAAACATGTTTACACAAACACTTATATCTGAATTTTCATATCAGCTTTACATAAAAGCCCCAAATTAACAACAAGCCAAATATCTATCAACTGGTGAATGGATAAACAAATGTGGTATAACCATACAATGGAATATTAATAAGCAATAAAAAGGAACACATTACTGTTAAGTGAAACAACATATAAATCTCAGAAGTCAGATACAAAAGACTATATACTGTGAGTCCATTTATGTGAAATTCTGTACAAAGAAAAAAATATAGTGACTAGAAACAATTCAGTGATTTCCAGGAACCAAAGTTGGAGGAAGTGATTGCATAAAAAAGCATAGAAATAAGAGAGAATAGAAACTGTATCAAAATGAAAACTTTGTTCTTCAAAAGACATCAAGAGGTCACTTTGAAACTTTGTTCTTCAAAAGACATCAAGAGGGCACCTGGGTGGCTCAATTAGTTGATCCACTGCCTTCAGCTCAGCTCATGTTCCCGAATTCCCAGGATCGAGTCCTGCGTCGGGCTCCCAGCTCTGGGAAGTCTGCTTCTCACTCTGACCTTCTCCTTTCTCATGCTCTCTCTCACTCTCCCTCAAATAAATAAATAAAATCTTAAAAACAAAAAAAAGAAGACATCAAGAAAGTGAAAAGACGGTTTGCAAAATGGGGAAAAATACTTGTACATCATATATCTCATAAACTCTAGTATCAAAATTATCTTGAGAATTCATATAATTCAACAGTATTAACACAACTAGTATTATTTTTATAAGTAGAAATAATTTGAATAGGTATTTATCCAAGTAATATATACAGATGTTAATAAGCACATGAAAAGATGCTCAACATCATTAGTCATTAGTGAAATACAAATCAAAACCACAATGAGCTACTGCTTCACATACTCTAGGATAACTATAACCTAAAAGACAATGACAAATACTGTTACTTGAATAGAGAGGAATTGGAACCCTAATAGACTGCTGGTAAGAATGTAAAATGCTGCCGCCACTTTATTTTATTTTTTTTTAAAGATTTTATTTATTTATTTGACAGAGAGAGATCACAAGCAGGCAGAGAGACAGGCAGAGAGAGAGGAGGAAGCAGGCTCCCTGCTGAGCAGAGAGCCCGATGCGGGACTCGATCCCAGGACCCTGAGATCATGACCTGAGCCGAAGGCAGCAGCTTAACCCACTGAGCCACCCAGGAACCCCAGCTGCAGCCACTTTAAAAAGCAATCTGAAGTTTCCTCAAAGGGTTAAAAGAGCTACTGTGACATAGGAGTTCTCTTTGGGTGAAATTGAAAGTATGCTGACACAAGAACTTGTACATAAATGTCTATAGTAGCATTATTCATAATACCTCAAAATGGGGAAAAAAAAGTCCATTAGTTGTAGTATATTCATATGACTGTATATTATGTAGCAATAAAAAGGAATAAAGTACAGATACATGCTGTAATATGAATAAAGTTTGAAAATATTAAAGAAACCAGACACAAAAGACCATGTGTTGTCTTTGATTGATTGATTGATTCCATTTATTCTAAGTGTCCAGAATAGGCACTGTGCTTGCCAGGGCTTGGAGGGTGTGGGGGGAAAATGGTAATATCTAAGAGTAACCACTGTTGGTTGTGGGTTTTACTGGGGAGAAGTGATGAAATCTAAATTTTTGTGATGTTTACACAATTTTGTGAATATACTTAAAAATATTAAGTTGTACTCTATCAATAGGTAAATTTTATTATATGTGAACTATATCTCAACAAAGCTATTATTTTAAGAAGTATACACATATATATACAACAAAGGAAACTTTGTTGTATGTATGTAACCTAAATCAGAATATTTTTTTAAAAGAAGGAAAAATTAAAAAGGAAAATTCTTTAATTTGGTAAAAACTAAAAAAGCCCCTATTTATCCATGTCATATATTGGGAAATATTTTACACACATTCCCGTTAAGAATGAGATGAGAATACCTGCATCGTCATTACTTTTCATCATATTACTAGAGAATCAAAGATCTCAAGTAGGAGAAGAAGAAAATGAACAAGTGTGAGAAGGAAGAAATGAAACTTACTATATGTGGAGGATATAATTATCAAAATAGAAAGCTCAAAAGAAGAAACAAAATAGTGAAATCTGTAGGATGTTGATAGATATTGTTTCAACTTTTATAAAGATACCTATAGTATTAGTAATAATGAAATAGAAAACAAATACAATGCCATTTATAATAGCAACTAAAACTATAAGCAATCTTAAAAATATATATATCTTTTTGGATGAATAATACTGTCTTCAACAAAATATTAGCAAACTACATTCAACAACACATTAAAAGAATCATTCACTACAATGAAGTGGGATTGATTTTGGAGATGCAAGATGGTTCAATATTTGCAAATCAATGTGATATACCACATCAACAAAATGAAGGATAAAAATAGTATGATCATCTCAAAAGATGCAGTAAAATTATTTGACAAAATTCAACATCTATTCTTATTAAAAACACTTAACAAACTGGATTTGGAAGGATAATACCTAAACATAATAAAGGCCATATATAAAAACCCAAGTAACATCCTACTCACTGGTGAAAAACTGAGAGCTTTTCCAGTAAGATCAGGAACAAGAAAAGGAAGTCCACTCGCCATTTTTATTCAACATAGTAGAAGTTCGAGACAAGAAAAAGAAATTAGAGGCATCTGATTTGGAAAGAAGAAATAAAAACTCTTACTATTTGCAGGTAACATGATACTATACATAGAGAATCCTAAATATTCCACCCCAAAACTACTAGAAGTAGTAAGTGAACTAGTAAAATTGCAGGTTACAAAGTTAATGCCCAGAAATTGGTAGCATTTCTATATACTAATAACAAAGTAACAGAAAGAGAAATCAAGAAAGCAATTCTATTTATAATTGCACCAAAAACAATAAAATATGTAAAAACAAACTCTGCATTCTGAAAACTATAAAAACCTGCATTCTGAAAACTATAACTCTGCATTCTGAAAACTATAAAAACCTGCATTCTGAAAACTATAAAAACTTGTTGAAAGAAATTGGAGATGATAAATAGAAACAAACAAATAGAAAGATACTCCATGCTCATGAAGTGT
Source organism: Mustela putorius furo (assembly GCF_011764305.1). NCBI lineage: Eukaryota > Metazoa > Chordata > Mammalia > Carnivora > Mustelidae > Mustela > Mustela putorius. The sequence continues at coordinate 34,632,427 of NW_025421321.1, forward strand.
TAAAATATCCATATTATCCCAAACAATCTATAGATTCCATGCAATCTATATCAACACTAACAACATTTTTCACAGAACTAGAACAAATAATACTAAAATTTTTATGAAACTACAGCTACTACTTGAAACTACTTGACCCCAAGTAGCCAAAGTAACCTTGAAAAAGAAAAATAAAACTGGAGGTATTACAATTCTAGATGTTAAGGTGTATTACAAAACTGTAGTCATCAAAACAGTATGATACTGGCATGAAAATTAACACATTGATCAATGGAACAGAATAGAAAGCCCAAAAATAAGCCTGTGATTAATGGTCAGTTAATCTATGACAAAGGCAAGAATAAACAGGGGAAAAAGACAGTATCTTCAACAAATGGTGCTAGAAAAATTAGACTACTTCTTAACACCATACACAAAAAATGAACTCAAAATGGATTAAAGACAAATGTGAGACCCGAAGCCGTAAGAATCTTAGAAGAGAACAAAGGCAATAATTTTTCTGACATCAGCTGTAGTAACATTTTTCTAAGTATGTCTCCTAAAACAAGGGAAACAAAAGCAAAAATGAACTGTTGGGACTACATCAAAATAAAAAGCTTTTGGACAGCAAAGGAAATCATCAAAACAAAAAGGCAACCCACTAAATGAGAGAAGATATTTACAAATAATATACCTAATAAGGGGTTAATATCCAAAGTATATAAGGAACTTGATTCAACTCCAAAAACATAAGCAGTTTGGTTAAAAAATAGGCAGAAGATCTGAATAAATATTTTATCAAAGAAGAAATCCTGATGGTCAACAGGTACATGAAAAGATTCTCAATATCACTAGTCATCAGGGAATTGCAGGTCAAAACCACAGTGAGATATCACCTTGCACCTGACAGAATGGCTAAAATAAAAAAGACAGAAAGTAACAAGTGTTGGCAGAGAAAAAGGAGTTCTTGTGCACTGTTGATAGGAATGTAAATTGGTATAGTTACTATGGAAAACAGTGTGGAGGTTCTTCAAAAAATTAAAAATAGAAATACCATATGATTCAATAATTCTTCTACTGGGTATTTACCCAAAAAATGAAAACACTATTTGAAAAGATATATGCACCCCTATGTTTATTGCAGCATTAGTTACAAGAGCCAAGATATGGAAGCAACCCAAGTGTCTGTTGATAGAAGAATGGATAAAGAAGATGTGGGGTGTGTGTACACACACACACACACACACACACACACACACACACACTGGAATATTATGTAGCTATATAATTATGAGATCTTTCCATTTCTGACATGGATGGACCTAGAGAGTATTATACTAAGTGAAACAAATCATATGGAGAAATACAAATACCATATGATCTCATGTGTACATGGAATCTAAAGAAAAAATGCAAATGAAAAAAAAAACAAACACAAAACAGAATCAGACCTGTAAATTCAGAGAACAAACTGTGATGATTGCCAGGCAGAAGTAGTAGGGGAATAAGCAAGGTAATCGAAGGAACATAGGAAGTACAGGCTTCCAATTATGGAATGAGTAAGTCCTGAGAATAAAAGGCACAGCATAGAGAATATAGTAGATGATATTGTAATAGTGGTATATGAGGACAGATGGTAGCTACAATTGTGGTGAATCTAGCATAATGTAGAAACTTGTCAAATCATGTTTTACCCTAGAAACTAATGTAACATTGTGTGTCAAATATACTAAAAACAAAACAAAACAAAAACACCCAAAATAAAAATAATATCATAGTTTAAAAGAGAAAAATAAAAACATATATATATACACAAAAAGGCTAATATATCAAGTGTACTTTATCCTAGGACTTCAAGGTTATTTTAACACTCAAAAGTCAATCTGTATAACTAGTAATACTAGATAAGGGAAGAAAATAACATAATGAATGCAGGAAATTTTTTTGGACAAAATTTAACCATTCAAAATGAAAACGCTTACCAAACTAGAAAATAACTTACTAAAATGTGATTTCATTTAAATTATTAGTATTTATTACACATTTATTTGTAAGCTGAGGTTAGACATTCTTTTATATGTCCATTAGCTTTATAGATTTTCTCTTCTAAGAGTTACCTATACAGGGTCTATTAGGAACTTAGTATTTATCTTACCAACTTACATGATCTAATATGCTATAAAGATTGCTAATGTTCACCAATATCTGCTTCTACTCTTTCCTGGGCACACAGCTAAGCTACATTTTCCAGCCCCCTCACTACCATCTTTGCACCTAGGTGAGATGATGTGCCTGAGTTCTGGTCAAAGGAAAATGAAGAAAACCGTATATGCCACTTGCAGGCCTATCCCATGCAGTATCCCATGGAGACTTTTTTTTTTAAGATTTATTTATTTATTTTTATTATTATTTTTTAAAGATTTTATTTGTTTATTTGACAGACAGAGATCACAAGTAGGCAGAGAGGCAGGCAGAGAGAGAGAGAGAGGAGGAAGCAGGCTCCCTGCTGAGCAGAGAGCCTGATGCGGGGCTCGATCCCAGGACCCTGGGATCATGACCTGAGCCGAAGGCAGAGGCTTTAACCCACTGAGCCACCCAGATGCCCTGATTTATTTATTCTTCATTTAGCGCAGGCATGAGTGTGAGAGAGCACATGAGTGGGGGAGGGGGAGGCAAAGAGAGAGAGAGAGAGAGAATCCTCAAGCAGACTTCCTGCTGATTGCAGAGCCTGACATGAGGCTTGATCCCAGGACCCTGAGATTGTGACCTGGGATGAAATCAAGAGCTTCCCAACTCACTGAACTAGCCAGGTACCCCCATGCAGACTTGGATGAAATAGCTGTCCACCTGCCTTATATTCTGTTTGCTGTGAATGACGGGTTTTGAGAATATAGACAATGGTGGATGGGAATAGCCTAGATCTTTGAGTTACTACTTGTAGGAGAGCCATTCAGGAGACCTACCCAACCAGCAGTACTCACAATGGACTTGGTACAAGCGAGAAATGAACTTTTATATCAGTCATTGAGATTTGGAGGTATTTGTCACAGAAGTTAATATTACTTATAAACTGCCTTGCACAGCACTGATTTGTTGTGTCTTTCTATCACTAGTATCTAATCTTATGTGAATGAAATATGTGGGGTTTTCTCCTTCCCTTATTCATTCACTCACCAAAAACTTTTTTAGTGTTTCCTGTGTTCCAGGCACTGAGGTTACAGCAGTGGAAAATTGAGGCAAAAATCTTTAACTTCATTGTGCTCATACTTTAGTGCAGAGAAACTGACAATAAGTAATTAAGTAAAGTTATAATTTCACATTCAGTAAGTGCTATGGTCAAAATAAAGTAGTAAAATAAATACGGAATAGCAGGATGAGGGTTACAATTTTAGATAGTGTGGCATGTGAAGAGCTCACTGAGAAGGTATCATTCAGGCAAAGACTTAAGGAAGATGAGAGAGCCATGCAGGTGTCTGGAAGGAGAATGATACGGGCAAGAGAAAAAAACAATTTTTCAAAGTCTCCAAGGCAGAAGTGTGTCTGGCATGTTCAATAAACACCTTCAAGGAAGCCAATGTAGCTTGAGCAGTGTGAGTAAGAGGTGATTACAAGATTGTGTGAAAAAGGTAAGGTCTGGGTGGCAGACCAGTAAAGTCTTCTGGCCATTGTAAGGATGTGAGTATTTCCTCTGAGAGACCAGGGAATGCTTTGTTAAAGGTCTGACATGATAGACTCTGGCGGCTGTGATGACCATGGTCTGTAGATATCAAAGGCAAATTCAGGGAGGTTAGTTAGAGATCACTGCAGTGATTGATGATGAGGGCTTGGACCAGGGCAACTGCAGTGTAAGTGGTGAGAAGCAGTCAAATTGTGGATATATTTTGAAGATAACAGCTAGCAGGATTTCCTGCTCAATCAAAGGTGGGGTTAAGAAAAAGAGAAGAGGGAGCAACCGGAAGAATGGGATTGTCATTTTTTGAGATGGGAAAGGCATGCATATGTGAGAGGATCAGGGGTTTCATTTGGAATGTGCAAGTCTGTGATGTTTATTAGCCTTCCAAGTGGAGATGTCAGGTAGGCATTTGGATATATGCGTCCGAGTTCAGGGAGAGGACTAGGCTGGAGACATACATTTCCAAGCAGTCAGCACTTTCTGGTGTTTAGAGCTATAATTCAGGATGAGATCACCAAGGGAGTGAGCAGAGATAGGGAATAAAATGAAGGACTGAGCCTCTTGGGCTTTACAAAGCTCACAGCCCATGTGTTAATTCCCCCCATCCTGAGACCTATACTAAGCTTTTAGTCGATGGAAGCCTGTACGGTGCACTGTACCTGTATACTCTGGGGACCATATTGGAAACCCCTTCAGGAAACTCCTGCTCTAGAGTTCTCACTAAATCAAGACTATTTGCAAAGGTGTGGCTTTATCTGTTGTATTTCCTCGGCCGCTTACTGTATTCTTCAGACCCTTTGATTTATATTGACTAAAAGGATGCAAGCTTTGGCGCTGGGCCTGCAGCAAGGAAACAAAGGAAGGGTGTCATTCTGGGTGTTAAAGGCAATTTTGAGGTCATTGCAAGTGTCTTCAGTGAAGTGACTGAGGAAATGAAGATCAAAGATAGCAGGCCAAAGTAGAAAACCTTTGGATACTATGAAATGTGCTATTGCAGACTGTGGGGATTGTCCAATAGCTGGAATCAACAGTGGCTCAAAGAAACTGTCACACATTGGTGACCTCCAGAGATTTTTAAAGAGAAAAGAACAGTGATAGCCAAGATCAAGTTTCCATTAGGATTATGTATAGCTGATTCAACTTGTGCTACCTAAAAGTCACAGAGTACCTCTTCTCCCACCCCAGACAGGGTGTTAAAACATGTGCCTGTTATACTGATGACAAATTACTTTACCAGTTTGCCTGCGATTTTGTTACATTTTCTAACATACAGATATTTTACTTCTATTAATCAGAGCCATAGATTTTTTATTTTTTCATTGTTCTTATGCTTAAAAATATTTCTCAATCCCATTTATTTCTAGTTTTTAAAATAATCCATAAATATGTATTTGTTGTGAAAAATTCAAATCTATCAAAATATATGTAATAAAATGTTGTGATTTCTCCTCATATTACACTCCCAAAGGTTACCAGTGTTTGCATTTAATAATATATATCTTTTTGTGTTTTTTTTTTCTGTGCACTTACTTAAGTGTAAATATGTAAAGGATTTGTTTTATACATAAATGGAATTATATTAAAATGAATAACACTTATTTTTAAGGATAGGTTGAATTTGTGAATGATTAGTTCAAGTATTGTTTAAGAAATAAGAAAAAATTGTTGAGACAACAAAAAGAATCATTATTTTTAGTGATTAATAGTCCACATTCCATCAAATAGATGCACCAAGAAACAAAATGATGAGCTGCTATTATGTTGTTAGTTTTTGATGTTGACTTCCTCTTTGGAAAATGCTGTGAGTGGTTCTTGTGTAGGTAAGGAACTAGTTGGAGTCTCCATCCTGAACTCAGGCTCCTGTGTGCCGTGTACTGTCATACTCTCTGGCCAGACCTCTCTTTATCAACATCCTTCTAGAAATAGAATGACTGCTGATGTATTAGCACCATTCACATTCCCTGAAGTGACAGTGGCTTCAGTATACTGACTCACTTGCCTCTCAGCCAGTTTCCTGTTCTCTCCTAGGACACTCACAGTTCCATTGGGGACTTTCTGGCTGGCTAGTTATTCTCAGTGTTCTCAGTGTCTCTGAGTTTCAGGGTATTGAGTGACCTACTTTTCTGAGGTGACCAACTCACACCTGTGAGTACACATCTGTGGCTAAGACTTGAATGGGGCCTGCCCTCTCTGCCCTTGAATGGCCCTGGGTAAGAGTGGTGTTCTAGTCCCCTAGTTGAATGGCCCTGGGTAAGAGTGGTGTTCTTGTCCCCCTAGCATAGGGAAATGGCAGAAAAAACTCCAGTCATAAATCCAAAGTCCTGAACTACAATCCTTTTCTGCCCTGATTCACTGCGTCACCACGGCAACTTGGGCCATCCATCTGGGTCTTACTGTCCTAACCTATAAAACAGGGACAAGGAACTGCACTCTCTCTAAGATCCCTCCCAGATTAAAAGGCCCATCATTCTTTGATTTAATATTATATGACACTTTACATTCTTTTTCAGAGAAGGTGAAGTAAGAAAAGGTGTTGCTAGAAAAAAAAAAAGGATTATCCTAAAAATATTACTAGGGTGTCACTATGCTCTGGTTTCAGGAGAAATTATGCCCTAATGCTTTAAGGTATTCATTGTATGTAACAAATTAACTTCTCTCCTACGCATCTAGAATGATACTGATTAAGTACAAGCCTTGAAAGAATGGGAAAATGGTCACTCAAAATATTTTCTGTTCAGTGGATCACATAAGGAACCTTAGTTGCAAAATTGTTAGACTTTGAGGCATCTGGTATGTCCAGGGCTGTGTGTGCCTGTTTCTGTGTACATGCTTGTGTATGTATGCCTATGCATGTAAGTCTTGAGATGGGAGGAAATTGCCTTTAAAATAAGCCAAAGGAGCATAGCGGGAAGAGATGGGAAAAATGAAGCAAGATGAAACCAGAGAGAGAGACAAACCACAAAACTCTTAATCATAGGAAGCAAACTAAGGTTTGCTTGAGGGGAGAGTAGGTGGGGGGTGGAGTAACTGCATGATCGACATTGGGGAGGGTATGTATTGTAATGAGCACTGGGTGTTATATAAGACTGATGAATCACAGACTTGTACCCCTGAAACCAATAATACATTATGTGTTAATTGAATTTAAGAACAAATAAATAAATAAATAAATAGCCAAAGAATTTAGAAAATCCATCCAGACAGTGAAATCAGCTTATGCTCTCCAGCATCATAAATTGTGGTCCTAACTTCTTTGTGACCTATACATAGGCAAAGCCTGCTCTGACAATTCATTCTTCCATTTCAGGAATATGATCCAAAGTTATTTTATCAGATACCGGGTATGAATGAATGTTCCATTACAAAAAGGATGGGGGAAAGTATTTTATTTCATTTATTTCAGATAAATCTGGAAAATGTTGAGTTCAGTAAGTTTCTTTACTGTAGGACATCTGAAGGCTTTTTAGCAAACTCTATTCATTTTGTTATTCAGTAAGAGGTTATAGCAACATTTGCTAAATTTATATCTTTGGAAGTCCTTTGTGGAGGGAATCTTCAGTGTTTCTGGAGCAAAAAGTTAAAACCAGTGTACTGAAGTTTTATGTGAAATGTCCCTGGAAGCTCTGTATTTTTATTCAGGATTAGAATCTTGAACTCAATCTTGAGAGCAAGTTTGGAAAATTCTCTTGGGCAGTAGAGGTTATCCTGGCTAAATCTCACTATATTAGTGAGATTTCTTCTGTAAAACTGACCCTGCTTTTGTCACTGAAGATGCACATTGTTTGCCTTTTAAGGCATGGTCCATGCCTATTCTCATCTCCCAACCAGAAGCCATTTTTTTATGTTTGCTTTGGGAGCAAACTCACTAGACAGTGCTAAGTGTTTACCTATTATTTTCCAAGAGTTTTCCTCTCTTCTTTAAAAGTGCTTGTGGAAGACAAATATCTTATCAGTATCCCAAGACCTTATCCCTACTCATGGTCCCAAACTCTCTCTTAAGGATGCCTCCATTAACCCCACTTTATTGCATTACGTCCAAATCCAATAAAACAATTACAAAATCAAAAATAATAATGACCAAATAAACTAGTTGTGAATACACATTTCTATAAGAAAATCAAAGCAAAACCTTTAAATGATCCCTTATAAATGCAAAAGCTGTATTTTCATGAATATTATTTCTCTACATACTTCTGTGTATTTAAAGAAGTTTTAAATATACTTCAAGGCCAAAAAATGTAGGAAGATTTTATCCCATATCCTGAGTAAGAATCTAAAACCTTAATAGTCTTAACATTTTTATTTATAAGGATTTTTTCATAGTTCCTTGGTCTGTTGTCCCAAGATTCATATCTGAAATTATTTTATAATCATCGGGTTTACTATGAGCTATTAGAGCTAAAGTTCAAGAAATAGAGGGTACCAGTAAACAGAAACATTAAAAAAAAAAAAAAAAAACCCTATACCCTCCAGCTCTGAAGTAGACATTAGAGGGGCCTTTGATGAACAATTGGGGACCCAACCAATAGGCCCAATTTCAGTTTCAACAAGTCATCCAATATTATATGAGTCAATTACATAAACATTGGAATTTCCCAACATCTGATTCCAATAGCAGGAGAGCAGCCCAGGTTCACAATGGAGATTGCTCAATAGGCAATGCCGTTTTCCAGGTAATTAAAACTGTTTGTATAGGAGAGTAGATTTATCTTCTGAAACCATTTTAGCACTAGTGCTCTCCTGAGTGGTATCAGTTGACACACTGCATAATCTAGAACAGACTAATTGCCGCATGATTTCTAATTTTTCTGCAGCCATGTAAATGAGCTGAAGTCTGCACAGGTGGAGCCCATTAGAGTGAATGATTTTCCTCTCATGTTGTTATCTTCATTTGCCGTTGTCTTATCAACTCCAAGTAGGAAATCCGCTGTCATGAAAAGCAGGCGAGGGAACAATGTCTGGCTGAAAAGTCTTGTTTCATTATTTTTTAATTCATATAGTCCTACCTGCTTAATGCAGTTTTCTGATTAGCATGCTAGGCAGCCAGTAATGCAGTTTTATTTAAATAAGGAGGCAGGGCTTTAATTTAAACTAAGAAATCATCTCCATTTCTTATCAGGGAACAAGGATTCGTGATTCAATAATACATGAATTTAATAATGCATAATGGTAGACTTCACAGGTACTAAATAGCAATACCAGAGTGGGTTAGTATGCTCTCTGGGTCGTCCTTTCCAAGTCCTGATCTGGTTTATACACACCCCCCTCCCTTCATCTCTTCCATTATTTCCTTTCAGGAAAAGACTCGTCCCATTTGCCATATTCCTCTGATGCTGCCAAGAGCCCAACTCACAGGCTGCATCTTCACTTTATGACCGTGTTTAATAGCTGTTAAACTTCTGGACTTTAGCCTTTGCAAGAATTCCCAAATTGGACTCAAGGGAGACTTGAAAGGATTAGAAGGGAGAGAGTGGGGAAAGAAAAGTAAAGAACTTCATTTCCTACCACTAATTGCTTTTTCCACTGAGGTATCTCTTCATTGCCTCGCTTTAGTGAGGGGAAAGAGTCTATAGTGCATTCACAATATCCAGGACCACATAATCTCATTATTACTCTACTTGTGTTTCACAGCCCACAGATACCCGAGCCTAGCATGACAACAATAGTTCATCTCAGCATTCCTTCATTTGATGGTTTGTAGGGCTCTCTTTTCCACAGGATGCCCAGTGGGTAACATGCCAATCCTCCTAATTTTGAAAGGCAAATGTGTAAAACATTCAGCATGCTCAACTGAATTACCTGAGTGGTTTGACCAATAGGAAAACTAAGTGTAGAATCAGACATACGTTGCTTTTCCATCCATTTGTTTGGTTTCATTTTATTTAATTTGTAAAATTAGATAAAGTTAATTCACTCCATTCTCTACCTTTATCCGAACTTAGTGGGTAAAACTATTTTTGTTGTTGTTGTTTTTTTTAAGAATTCAGAAAAATTTGGGGACACCTGGGTAGTGTAGTCAGTTAAGCATCCAACTCTTGGTTTCAGCTCAGGTCCTGATCTCAGGGTCCTAAGATCCACCCCTGCGTCAGGCTCCATGCTCAGCAAGGAGTCGGCTTGAGGTCCTCTGTCCCTCTTCCTGCCCCTCCCTCTCTCACTCACTCTTTCTCTCAAATAAATAAACAAATATTTTTTTAAAAAAATAATTTGGAAAAATTTTATTTAGTGGAAAATCAAAATGCACAGGAGGAATCTTGTTGGCACAAGTACATAGGCACAAAATGGGCTAAGTTTGTGAGAATGATTGATTAAACACTTAGAGCGTTTTTTCCTCTTTTGCTATAAAATGTTTCTCAGTAAGCACAAATGTATGTTATTGCGTGGTCCAAATAAAACAGCCTAGCTGGTTTCAGTGAGTTTGTGAAACCAAATGTGTAATGTGGACAGTAATACTATGGATTAATTTTATTCTGCTTGTTTCAGTAAGTAATCACTAAAACCACTAAAAATACTATAACCTCCTTGCAATCAGGAAGGTATCTAAGACCTTATCTGTATACCTCACAGACCTTATTTATAGACTTAATCTGCAAAAACATCTACTGAGGCCTATTGTACATCTGTCATTGCTGGAGACATTGGGTATGAAAATGATACATAGAATACAGGTCCACCTTCAGGAAGATCACAGTTTGTCAGGACAAATGGGAATAGAAGAAATTCACACAAATACTCTACAATGATGTATAGAGACTTACATGTCCAGAGTATTGCAAGAGCACAGAGAAGGAATTCTCCCAAGAACTAGGCACTGACTAATTCCTCAAAAAACGTTGTGAAATTATAATTTCAGCGGTCTGTTCCCTAAGGCATGATTGGTTTGGTGGTGCTCTGAGTCAATAATTTTTACTTTCTAGTCAGTTGTGCAGCCAGCAGTTGAATGGTTTTGACATATTTTGTATGGTTCCTTTGGCCAAAATAGCTGAATAAACTGGGTGAAGAAAATCCCAGTAAAAGTAATTCTCAGTGTTTTTAAAAATCCAATTCATTTTTCCTTAGAGTTTATGGGTTTGTAAATATATGCATGAAAGGAGATTATTCTCTGTTTACTTTTATGCCTTTATAATTTATATTCCGCAGGAAGCCTTTCAGGTGAATTATAATAAACATACACATACACAAGCACTAAGGTAGTTAAAATAGAAATAAAAAGAGAAAACAGAACTGATAGAAGGGGAAACTATACAGGATCAAAGCATGAGCTAATTATGATAACTAAGCTTGAAGTTTCCTGTAAATTGAATACACTTCTGTGTAAATACTTGAGGAAATGTAGTTCAAAGTATAGTTCTTTTCACTGGTCTTTCGCTCATTTCTGCTGCCAGGGTGAGATGGGGGAGGGGACAGCTAATAGTACAGAACCCTCATAAATCAACTCTAATCTCTAATGGCATTTTCCATGCACAGTCTTATAGGTCATAGAATGAATTTTTCACCCTCAACAGAATTTTGCTCCCTATAATACTGCCACGTAAGAAGATTGTATCCTGGGAATTTTTCCCAGGGAGCCTAGTGGATGTCAAATTCATTACCCTGCACCCTGCTTGGAGCATTAATCCAGACTCCTTAGCTACAGAAACTTGCTTCACAGGTGGTTGCTGAAGTTATAGTATTTTTCTTAATATTTAAAGTTAATCCAGTTCAGTATCAATAGCAAATCCTCTTAAAACATGTACATAGGAGGCCAAGCCAGTATTTTGACATTCCTGCCTGGGAACTATGCCATTAACACCTTCAATTAATCTCCATGCAAGGTCATTAGGCGGCCCAGATTCAAGACCATATGTTAAGATGTTATTAGTTTTCCTGCAAAGGGAGTGTTTGGCCAGTTACAACTGGAAACAGATGCCCACCAGTAGGATCAGAAGGGAATAGTGCTTTAGTTATGACAGCTCACATCTCATCTGTCAGCAGGATGGGGCAGGGAGCTCCCTAACTAATCACTGAAGTGGGAATTCAACAATTATAGGCCCTATGTAAAGTTTATTATTATTGATTATGAACAATAGAAAAGAGTGAAGCATCATAGAGGAATCCGATACTTTTATAAATTCCCATCTTGGAAAATTGTCTGACATATTTCCTGGAACATCAGAGAAAGCAGTGGACTAAGTATCAGGAGAATGAGATTTGATTCACTCTGTCACTATCTAGGTGTGTGGCCTAGAGAACTCACCTAACTTCTCTGTTCTTCATTTATTCATCCTTAACAAATGGGAAGGAGGAAGTTCTAAGGTGCCAGGATAGAGCATTATCAAATGAGATAGAGCATGGGAAACCTGTTTTGAAAAGTAAAAATTACTCTTTGAATTCAAGGTGTGCTGTGTTTTTATAACTGGCAAATTATCATTTTTATGGAGTAGCATAGATTTGGGTATGATCCCATTGCAACCGTTTGGGCCACTGGCCAAATTCATTTAAAACAATCTATTATTGGGATCAAAATCTCTCGGTTATAAGCCATTTGTCTAAAAGAACCACTGTTTGAATTATCTCTAAAGGATGATAGAGTTCTCTGCAATGCTAAAGTGTATAGAATAGAAGAGAACCACTCCCCACACAGGGTGAGTACCCTAGAATCTCAATGAGATCTGTAAAAGACTAGCCTTGCCATCTATCAAAGATAAATTTTATTGAATGAGCCTACGGTATTCACAGAAAGGCTCTTAGAGGACTGGTTTTTAAACTTGAACAGGTGTGCTCAAGACCATGGTGGTAGAGAGATAGTAGGCAGTGGCCTGGTAGACCTCAGATGTCCTCTAGGGCATTGTTTAGCTATTCGAAGTCCTCATGGCCTTTCCCTGAGAAAATTTCTAGTGGCCTGAATGTTGAAATCTTGTTGAATAGTAATAAATGTTATTGCTATCACTGTCCGTCAAGTATTGGTGCCAAGCACTCTGCTAGCATCATGTGTCATTTTCCTAATATGCATTTCCTCATACACATTTTCCTGTCCTCTCCATAACACCCAAGTAAACCTTTCCCTCCCTGCCCCCTCGCCCTGCCCAGAATAAGGCATCAAGGCCCAGCATGGTTCACTGTAATTCCTGAGGTCTCTCAGCTAGAAGAAGCATGTATAGTTGGGATTAGTTCAAGAGTCAGCTCACCGTAATGGTTATCAGTTTGCAAGCTGCTCCCCGGTCTCTCCCCTCTGTACCAGTGATGGTCCCTTATCTCTTGAGAGTCTGAAGATTTACACTGTGAAGATTGGCAGCCATACTTTACATTTTGAAATCACTCCCCCAGGCTTCTTTTAGCCTTGCCCTAATTTCTTTCAGGCTTCAGGCCCATGGTTCTCTGGCCGTGCTGAGCTGTGGTAGCCTTTCCAAGGGAGTCCAGCTGGACCTCACCTGATAGACTGCTGCCCAGCAAAGACATAGCTCTTCATAGTCCGCGGCACTTAGAAGCAGGAATCAATTAACTTTTAGGACAGGAAAAATAGATCACTTGGATTGCTGAAGCAGGAATAGCTTCTGTAGCGGCTAAGAGAGACGAGTCCAGAGAGTGAACTACTGTGTCCACAGGTCAGGAGCATGGTGAGTTTGCAGAGCAGAGAGTGCTCTCAGTGACCAAGACCTGGGATGTTTGCTGACAGGCCTCGCCCATGCAGAATGCCATCCAGAAGGGGGGGTGGGGGTATTGTTCATAAGGATTGAAAAAGATAAGCGAGAGCACTTTGAAAGATACCCCTTTGATACGTGGGGTAATTCCCGAATGGCATTAAAAAATGCAAAAGAAGCCTCCTTGTGAGCTGACCCTGTATGTTCTTAAGATACCTCTAATACTGCTTGAGGAGCAAAAGAGAAACTGATGCAGAACAATTGATGCTGTTCCATGAAGAAACCCCAAAAAAGCATCCTGGGACTTCATTTTAGATTACTTGTGAATCATGTTAGATCCATGAAGTAAGGGTGTAAGCAGTGTTTACCAATGTGTTACCGAATACACTAAAACCCCGATATAAACCTGGCATTAGGCACAGGAGTCAGAAGTGCCCTCGCCCATCAAGATGCCATGCCGCTGTACTGACATGTTCCACCATATGCCCTGAAGACAGATGGCACATTCCAGGCAACAGAGAAAGCAAGGACCATTTATAAGTTTTGCTGTAAAATGTGAGATGCAGTATGTGTTTCCATCTTGCTATAAATCCTCACAAGATGCTACTTTATTCTAAATTGTGGCCCCCAACTCCCACGCTGGAATTTTTAAATGATTTCCAAATATTGAGCTTACTATAGAGCTTTGCCAGACCATGCAGCACTTTAAAAAATTAAAAATGATCATAGATAGCAATGGAAAAATATTAGGTAGCTCTCCAGGTACAAACAGGGAAATATCTCTGAGATACAGTATGAAATGAAAAACATATGGTACATATGTATGTAGGTACATATTTCTGGAAGGCTACACAAGAAACTACACAAAGATTACCTTTGGGAAGAAGAACTAGAGGTAGACAATAGAACAGAGAAGGAAGACTTCTATTTTTCATTTCACATATTTTTATAGATTTTGAATATTGTGCCACATGTGTATATTATTTTTACTCTCAAAATTTAAATATAACTGCTGTCATCTACTTATCATTGATAATTCATAATATTTTCAAGCCTTATAATAAAAGGTTGTCCATCCAATTAAGTTTTAATTAGCCAAAACAAAACAGATAATAAACATAAATGAATAGCTGTTTTCCCTAAAAAAGTTATCTTGGTAGTTGTTTGCATTGCTCCAAATGTCTCCTCTAAGGAGGGTTTTGCATCCTGTCTGGATGTTGATATTGGTGATAGATGTGGGTAGTGAAGCTGGGATATCATTTCTATGCGCTGGCATTCCCCTCAGAGAGAGAGGTGACCACTTCAGAGGTGGTGCCTGACCAGGGGGTCTCCTGAGAAGGACAGGTGTCCTCCTGTTTGGTTAGTTAAGACAGGGCACCTTCCTTAACGCATAATTGCTGGGTCAGGATTGTGTGTGTGTGTGTGTGTGTGCTCAAATCCTGCCTGAAGAAGGAGCATCAAAGGATGACAAGGAATATGGAGATGCAGAATCAGAGATAAAAGGGACCAAATTTTACTAGCAATCATGGCAAATATCTAACTTGCATAAGTGAAGCCAATTACTGTATTATTGCCTCCTTTTGCACTGTGCACAGTAGGGATGTCACTGGATAATGGTTTGCATGTAGAGTTAATCACTTTGATGCATTTCTGACTGATCCCAGCAAATTATGTTTTGGTTCCACTATATTAAACACAAGAGCCGGGGATTATCATTAATAAATCTAAGGCACAGCATGCATAAATCTTGAATAAATCAAATATCAATTACATAGGCAGTATCTGCTGACATCTGCTTTCATCAAATAATATATTTGAAATAGGTGTTATCCCAATTTGTTGAAGTCAAAGGGATCTTCATTCAGGGAGCACAGACCCTGGACCCCAAAGAGGAAAGCAGCTGAGCGGTTGCTGGGAGAGCCCCTTGGAGGCACTCAATTTTAATCTGTGAAGACTACATTTAGATGACTGTGTGAGATCCAGTGGGAAAGCTCTCTTGCTGAGGAAAGTGCTTCCAGCTATGTGCCATTTTCATCTAGGTATTTTTTTAAGTGAAGCAGGAGAGACTGAGGGAAGAAAGGAAGAACCCTGCCTAAGAGTCTCGCTGTCCCGTATAGAAACAGGCGGTTGAGGGGATGGATGAGGACAATTACAGTACAAGAAGGTGAAATCCCTCCAGATGTGGGGAAAGCAGGACGGTTTGTGAACACAAGTCCTCTGAAAGTGAGAGGTTGTGAGGACAGAGTGTAGGATTCACTTAAGGAGAAATGAGGATAAGGGGTGGGGGAAGGATGTGGGGGAAGGGCACTGGGCAAGATTCTCCCAACTTCCACAGCCTTCCATATCGGGGAGCTGTTAGGATTTATTCTTATCATCTGAGGAAATCGATGGATGTGAAGTTAAATAACATGTCCAAGGCTATACAACTGTCAAGTGGCACAGCAGGATTTAGGTTTGGATCTATTTGATTAGGCCACATGGCTTGGTGATGAGGGGATTCATGTTGTATAAACAGGAAAGTGTGCACATGGGACAGGATAGAAAAGGGGGCACTGAAAATATGTGTTTATTGGGAAAGGGTGTTATATGTGTTTAAGTCACCCATCAAGAGAGAGGAGGGAGTGTCTCTACTGTATCATGTTCCTTCCACGTGGCCTTCTGTCAGTAGCTTAGAATCCCTTCTGTGTGGTGGTTTTTCAGGACTCCTCTGGGACCTTTTCAAGGAGCTTTCTAGGGTTAAACCCATTCGCAGGGAGGGTGGAGCTGGGTTAGGAAATGTTCTCTAGGGCACTGGCTCATCATGACAAGTAGCAATGATTGCCTCATCTATACTCTCCAGGCAAACACGGAGTCAAGACCAGAAATGAAATAAGGTGAAGTCATGCACCAGAAGCCATCCCGAGGCCTCCGCTTAGGGTGGAGATGGTGCTCCAGAGGGCCAGGTGGAGCATTTCACCAACTGCTTGTCCTGACCTGAATGTGCTGGCCTAACAAAGAACCCAAAGGCTTGGTTTTTTTTTTTTTTTTTTTTTTTTTTTTCCCTTTCCATTTCTTTTATCATGCTTGGCATCAAAAGAAAGAAAACCAAAAGGCAGGCTCCCCAAACTGGGCCATCCGAGATCCCTTAAGTTTACATTTTCAAAGCAAAGGTAGGTGGGAGTCAAGGCCATCTCTTTTTGGTCCAAGGATCCCATGAGATGATTTGGAGGAGGCACTTCAAGGAAGCTGAGTAGAAACAGCTCTCAGATTCTATTAGGCCACAGCTCCCCTGCATACCGAGCAATACCACATCAGACCTGGTGGGCCCCTCACCAAATATTTCCCCCTTTCTGCACTCTGCTTTCTATATCAGAACCTGCACTGGGATATTGAGAACAGTCAGTTGTCGACAGATAAGTAGAAACTTATGTGATGTCACCATAGAGATGAGCATATGTTTTCAGAGTCGCAGACGTACTTGTATGCATACAACACACTGGTCTCTCCCACTGTCCAGAAGCAGAGCATGCTGTGAAACCTTTCATAAGCTGAAAGGATGAAAAGCAAAGAAGCAATGACTGTTTCTTTCTTTTTTTCTTTTTCAAAGATTTTATTTATTTGAGGGAGAGAGAGATCACAAGCGGGGGGGGAGGGAAGGGTAGAAAGAAGCAGATTCCTGCTGAGCAGGGAGCCCTATGCGGGATTCAACCCCCTGGATCATGACCTGGGCCGAAGGCAGACGTTTAACAGACGAAGCCACCCAGGCGCCCAGCAATGACCATTTCCTAAAAGTGAAAATCCTCTTTGGATTTCCTTCAGTTAGTGAAACATGTACTAAGATAAGTTCTTCATAAAAGTGAAGTGGCGTAAAGAGAAATTTCAAATAGTGGGAGAAACCTGTATTACATACAGATACTGAGTAGTTCAATTTAAAATATTTTGAGCGTTTCAATCTAACTCTTGGTTTCTTTTCCTTGGTATCCATAGGGATTGTGGGTTTTTTGGGTTTTGGTTTTCCACTGGGCTTTCTAATCAGAATCACAGAGGATCCTAAGAGCATCTTCAATAGTGCATCTGACTCAGATTGGCTAAAAGACATCATCTTGGTGGAGGCATCCAGGCTACAAAATTTTTTTCCAACAATCACACAAATGTGACCAAAGTAGTAATATCAAATGTCAATGAGCAAAGAATAAGCTTAAGTATACCTCCCTCTTGCTTTGATGCTGCCCTCGCCCCTACCCCCACACATATATTTGACAAACAGGAACACATCAGCTAATGAGAGGAGTGGGAAACCAGAAGCCTTCCTTACCATGGGGTCCACTCTCCATGTAGTTTTCTCTACACAGTTTTATTTTGCTCAGTTGGAGGTAGCACCATGACCTGGGCCAATAGGAAGTCAAAAGAAAGTTAGCTTGGACAGCTAAAGACTTTCTAGTCCACTTTGGAATAAGGTAGATTAACCTAGAAAAAAGTGTGGAAGAGAGGAGACATCTTGTGTACTGGCTCCACAGTCCTGTGAGCTCAAAGGAAGGAAAAACTGCACTCATTGCCTTTCTATGTTAAAACTGCTTTTGCGCATTCAGTATTGAGAAAAATAAGGAAGGCCCTGGATTTTGGGGTAGCCAGCACTGGCACATACCAATCAGGAGCACAAGAAAGGCAGCAGAAGAAGCAACCAGAAACTATCAGGCATTGTTAACATAATGCCTCAGATTTAAGGAAGAGAAACAGAAAACAAAATAAAGATTAGAAAACATGGCATATTTATGCCATGAGACATTATTTGCCATTTGTAATAGGCCCTCCTGAGAAGCTGACTGTTGGAGTGTAACACTGAATATGAGTGGTTCGGAACTGCCAACTCTGTTGGCTTTAAGGATGAGTCATCATGATGGTGCTGCTGGTGGTGATTGGAATGTGCATAAAAATGGAAATTTAAATGACAGTGTTTTTTTTTTAATCACAGTTTATATTCCAAAAGGATACACTGATGTAAAAATACACTGAAAATCTGAAAAGACAACTGAAATATAAGACTTATTCATTCATTCACTCAGCAAATATCATAAGAAATGGTTTCTGTTCACTCTCTCCCAGGCTGGAGAGATGTAGGACATAGGAGGTACGAGTTAGAAATAATATCATCAAAATAAATGTATCAAGGTTAAATAGCCAGGATGACACAAATTTTGCATATTCCTGTACTCAGATAATGGGCAGGGCAAGAGGCAGTGTAGAAGGTGTCAGTCTTAGAGCCTTATTCTCCACCTTCAGGTTTTGCAGTCAACTAACTATATGCGATTTTTGAACAGCTTTCAACCTCAGCTTTCAGAAATCTTAACTGTAGGGGTTGGACTGTATGGTCCCCAAATATCAGTGATTTAGAAATCTGTTCTTAAGAAGCCTACTAATTCTCATGAATCCAAGGAATATCGGTGAGTTGAAAAAAATTTTTTGAAAGGGTAAAGCCACCACTAATCAAGGGGGCAGAGTTGGGCACGTTTTTGGTTGTTTACATCTGTGTCTTGTTACAGAAGTCTCCGCGTCACTGTATGTTGTTATGTCTCTGTGCAACCCTGAGTGTTTGTCTGCTTTGGAAAGGTCACGGGATGGCCGTCCCCAAAACCGCTTTGATCCTCTATCACCATATCCAATCGGCCTGCCTCATAGAGGAAGACTTAGGAGTAGAAAGAGTACAAATTCTGTTGATGTGTGGATGTGCTTGTTATTTAACAAAGATTCCCACACCCAGGTCTGTGTTATAATAATTTTCCTAGTGATTTTATTTTCAAATATTATTGGCACATTGCCGGTTATCCCAATACAAAAGTCACCTTGTTCTAACACATAGTCAACACAAAAATGCACACACACACACACACACACACACACACACACACAATCCACATTTAAAATTTGTGTTTTCTTAGTGTTTTCCCTCTAGGCAGCACAGATTTCATTTCATCATCTTACCACAACCCTAGCAAGCTTTCAACACAACAGGGTCATTTAGGAATAATTATTATGAGCATGTGTGAATGAGCCAAGAGCTCTGGTGATATACACATGGTATAAGAATAAGAAAATTCACATTCCACCCATTCTCTTTACCTAGTGTATGCTAGAGTTCAGTGACATTTTGCCTGTTTGAGCAGGAAGCAAATCGGATTCCTGGTTTCCTAAGAAATATTTACAGCAGAAATTCTACCCACCTCCCAGCATCTCAGGAAATCAACCTGAAAATTTCCTTGGTCGCAGCTCTATTATGCATAGAGCATATATGTCTCACCAATTCTTCCTTTCCAATGCTCACCATATCTGCTGGTAACCCCTGAACAGTTTATTTCCAAGGCTTAGTGAAGAATGCTGACCTTATTTACCTGTTTCCTGACATCCACTGGGAAGAAAACACATTGGAAAAGCAGAGTTGTGAGTTCATAGTCTTTTGAGTCTTTTTTTTTTTTTTTTTAATTGAAATGTTGGGGAGGAACAGAGTAAGAGAGAATCCAGGCAGGCTCCATACCCAGCGCCGAGCCTGACACAGGACTTGATCTCACAACCCTGAGAACATGACCTGAGCCAAAATCATGAGTTGGACACTTAACCAACTGAGCCACCCAGATGCCCTGGGGTATTTTTAAATGTAGTTGATTTTCTTCTAGGCCCTAAGGGAGCTAGATGATTTTCTAACCATCCAGATTAAAACAAGAATGCTACTAATTTGGCAGAAGCCTTGTAGCACCATTTCATTTTATGAAGATGCCATTTGTTAAGAGGCAGAACCCAGATAAATGGCACCTTGGCCCACCTAATTCAATAATAAATGGTATCCATATGTCCACTACATGGTTTGCTCTCTGGTTGTTATTATTTATTGAAGTTTTCCTGTAACAAAAGCATATGGACTGGATTCTCCAGTTAGGGAGGCATTCTTGGGGCATGTCCTTGTGGCTGTGAGAGAGTAGTTTGACCAATGTGACTCTGGGCCTTCATTACCACCCCCTACAAAATATGGTCACCATTTAGTTGACATCCTTCACTCTGATGATTAAGAATGATGAGCTATGTAGAAAACTGGTGTTTCCACTTAACTTATTCATTCCAGGCAGTGTTTCCCAAAGCCTGAGCCAAAGGCCATCTGCATCAAAATCATATGTAGGGGACACACTTGTTAAAAACTTCAGATTTCTTGGCTCTATTCTAGATCTACAAATTAGTATACCTGGAAAGGACCAAGAATCTGAATTTCTAAAGAATTCCATCATGTGATTCTTTATAGTTATTAAAGCTTGAAAAATTCTGTTGTTAGGTAAATGGACAAACCTGAGTTCTTAAATAAGCAGGGGTCCTAGTTTAAAGGAAAATTAAAGGAAAATGCATAGAACAGAAGAATTATAGCTTATGCAGTCTCACACCTTCATAAGTTTGCTCTTCAAAGTGTGTTCCTTGGACCAGCTATTTCAGCATCAACTGGGGACCTATTTGAAATATGGAATTTCAGGCCCTACATCAGAACTACTGAATCAGAATCTACATGTAACAAGATCCCCGGGAGATTCATGTGCATATTTAGATTGATTTTGAGAAACATAATTATAAGGACTTACAGATCCTATTATCATGTTTGCTTTTATCACTTCTAAGCCTTTTGGCTAAGATCAAGTGTAGCATCATGTTTGCTTTTTTTTTTCCCCCTAAGATTTTATTTATTTTTGAGAGAGAAAGAGAGAGCATGAGCAGGGAGAGGGGCAGGGGGAGAAGCAGACTGCCTGCCGAGTGGAGCCCAATGCAGGACTCAATCCCAGGACCCTGGGATCATGAGCTGAGCCTAAGGCAGACACTTAACTAACTGAGCCACCCAGGCGCCCTGTTTGCTTTTTCTTTAGATGTCTCATACTCCTCTTTCCTAAAACCCAAGAAAATGGAACAACATCAAGCAATCAGATATGGATGCCATGATAAAAATCTAAATGATTGGCTCCATTATGACCTAGGGATTAATGCATAATAACTTGGCAAATTATAGAGAAAAGAGAGCCAAACTTTGCCTGCTGCTAGATTCAGTGGGTGGATGCTCCAAGAAGTTAGCAGAGTAACTTTAAAGCTACATGTACACTGCAAATTGGTGTAAAGAAGAAGCTCAACAGTGGAACCCTTTTTCGGGGGAATCGGTTACTCTGAAAGCAGTGAGTTTCTTATCCCTGGAGGAGTTCATTCCAAGGCTGGATAATCATTATAAGTGAATACTTCGTGGAAGGGATACAAACACAAGATTGGTGGTTAGTAGATGACTTACATTTGGGATCATTTGATTCAATACTCATTGCAGCCTTATGTTCTAAATTTTAAACACACCACATACGTGCAACAATATGTTGTATATAACTAAAGAGTATTTACGTTTAAACTTCTCTAAGATTGTTCATACTAAGAAACTCATCAGTCAAGAAATCAATCTTTTGTCAGAGCAAGAGTTTGAGAACAAGATACAGTCTTTGTATATATCTATCCCATGGACAAAAAAATATTATCTAAACCACTTTTCGATGACATTGTTTTGAGTGCTTCCCCAGTCTATTTATTCATTCATGAAAAAATTATTTATTGACTCCCCATGGTGTGCTCTGGGAGAAGAGAGGACAGAGCCAAAATGTGGAGTTTGTATGCCAGCAGAGAGCATGAGCAGAAGTTGTGTGGCCCTGCTACTTAATTTTAAAGGACTTTTAAGCCATTCTAAGTCTTGGTTTTCTTATTTGTAAAATGAATAAAATAATAGAAGCTGCCTCACAGGATTGTTGTGAAGATTGAGGAGTGAATATGTGAACCACTTAGAACAATGGCTGGCACATGGTAAATGTTATTTAAATGTTAGCTTTCATCGTCGTCGTGTTCATCGTCATCAATAGTATTGTTACTCCAGGTTGAGGGAATATAAGTACAAATATGGCAGGAATTCTATCCTGTAAATGTACACAGTGTGGGTAGAGAAAACGTGCAATTAAAAAGGACGGCAGGAGACAACTGCTGTGATGAGGAATGATCGCACCAGCTCTGACTGGAAATGTCTACAGAGGGACTCCTAGGGGAAGAGGAAGATTTTTAACCAGGGTTTTGGCAACTGAGGGGGCATCTTCCACGTGGAGAAAGGAGAAAGTGGTTTCAGGCTGAAGGAAGAGCCCTCTCTAGTTAGCAGTCCTGACGCTACCTTCCTTAAATTGGCCTTACTCCTTTCTGTTTAGTTGAAACCTCTTCTTTCTATTCTGCCCTAGCTCTTGGCTGCATGCTATGGACTCTTCTAGTCAACTCAGCAGTCCTTGAGAGCTCTCCTGGGGACATCCTGGAGCACTTCAGAGCTGAAAGAGCAGAACCACATTCCCAGGGAGGGTGGTGTGGCCAAGGAAGGAGGAGAGGCAGCAGTATTTCTCCAAGAAATTGGTAAGGACAATTGCATTAGAAGGCAGGTAAGCTTCCTTCAAGAAAGCAAGTGGAAAAAATGCAAACAAAACATTTTTCTTTCTCTGATGTCTGCTTACCCAACTCCACCTCCATAAGCAGAGTGGCTTATCCTGGTCCTGGGGCCAGTCTTCCTACCAAATATTTAGATCTCTCTGAAAATGATGCCAAATGATAACTTTTCCTTGTCACCTGTAGTTCATACCATTTTAAAAAAATATTTTATTTATTTATTTGACAGACTGAGATCACAAGTAGACAGAGAGACAGGCAGAGAGAGATGAGGAAGCAGGCTCCCCACGGAGCAGAGAGCCCAATGTGGGGCTTGATCCCAGGACCCTGAGATCATGACCTGAGCCGGAGGCAGTGGCTTAACCCACTGAGCCACCCAGGCCCCCAGTTTGTACCATTTTAATATGATAATACTACTACTACTAATAATAAAAAGTTCACACTATTTAGTACAGTATATTGCCTATTCGTCTCTGTTTCAGCTATTCTTTTTATCATGCCTTCCTTTGGAAAACAAAAACAAAGGCCTTTCACTGGTTTCACTTACCTAAGCAATTCATTTTTTTAAAAAAAGGGAGGACTGGGACGCCTGGGTGGCTCAGTTGGTTAAGCAGCTGCCTTCGGCTCAGGTCATGATCCCAGCGTCCTGGGATCGAGTCCCGCATCGGGCTCCTTGCTCGGCAGGGAGCCTGCTTCTCCCTCTGCCTCTGCCTGCCATTCTGTCTGCCTGTGCTCGCTCTCTCTCCCTCTCTCTCTGACAAATAAATAAATAAAATCTTAAAAAAAAAAAAAAAAAGGGGAGGACTTTTTTTTTTTTTTTAATAAATTGCTGCTTTTTATATCCCAGATTTGGCTCTCAGTCTGACTTATCTAGGTGAGGGTGGAAAGTGGGATCTTTGGGTCAGAGAAGTAGAGGCAAGGGGATGGGTGATAGCAACAAGAACATCCTTAGTTATCAGAGTGATACCACCAAAACCCACACCAGAGCCATGAGGCATCATGTTCCCCTGAGCTCTTACACTCTCTCAATTTGTGTGTGTCTCCAGTGTCCCAAATATAAAAGAACAGGGGTGTTGGGAAGTGGCATCGTATTTCCATTTTAATGGGCCTTTCTGAGGTTAGGCATGGGCCTACAAGAGATTTCCTTCACTGGCTTCTTGCTGACAGGGCCTTTCTGAATATTTTGGGTTCAGTTTAGCCCAGACTGAGCAAGTTCTGAGCTAGGAGGTAGGGAAGTGGCTGACTGAATGGGGGTCAGGCTGGGGAACACACATGGCAGGGGGATGTTGTCTCTAATGAAAATGGACAATGCTGCCGATGTGGTCTGGTCCCTCATCCAATGTGAAACAGCAGTCAGAGGCTTGTCCAAATTGCATGTATAGGCTATTGGGATCCAGGATATTGAATCACTTTTGAAAAACGGACTCATTCAAATCAGTACAGAGCAGGATTCCCTTTGGCATGTTTCCCTGGCAAAAACTATTGAGTAAAGTTCTAAAAAATCTAAAGTAGAAACACCTTTGGAGCCACCTTTACAACAAATCTTTTACTTCTTATCATTTACAATCACTGTCACAAATTATTCTTGTTTGTTAAATATTTTTGGATCGCTGCTGAATTCTCCATGGGAGTTAGTTTGGGTTTAGTCTTAGATCTCTCCCCTCTCTTTGTGATGGAGAGAAGTGACCACTTAGTTCATCCAAGACTATATATAGATAAGAAACTCACCATTAAACTTGCTCTCACAGAAGTTCCAAACTAAAGCATAAAAAAATTTGATGAGTTTAGGCAAAAAAGCCCATCCACAGCTATCTACTACCACATATGGGTTATCTGGGTATATGAAATACCTGATTTTCAGCTCAAGGAAAAACCATCTGAGAAGCATATATTATCACAGTCTGGCTATATTTTATGTTCACTTTCCATCGTCTGGGATAAATTGTGTGTGTCAAGTTTGGCAAGCGTGGGTGAGCTAAATGGAGCTGTTAGCTGTCTTTTCAACATATTTATCTGTTTCATTGCCTGCTCTAGAATGTCTTTGTGATCATTATATAGGGATCACAGATAATAGACCATTTGAAATCTTACTTCAATTAAAACTTAATCCTCAGATGTCAATAATAGTGTTTTATACAGAAGGTTACAATGAAAGCAGTGTCTTTTGTGCATATCATTAAAACAAAACAAAACAAAAAGCAATAAGAAATGGCCTGAACATTTTCCAAAACAAGATACTTGACACTGTCTCATGAACCATAGTCACTGTAATAAAATTATGGTTATGTTTCAGTATCTTATGCAAATTGACATAGTCACATAAGATTTATAAGGAAAAAAAATCACATAAAATTTACCACCTTCCAGCTTTAAATTCACTCACTATTATTGGTCTTTATTTTATATGAGAGAGTTAACTGCAAGAGACAGTTTTATTTTATAAAATTAAAAATATAATCCAAGGTTATTAGGGATTAAGTCTTCTAATTTACATTGTACACAGGAAATCTAAAAGATTCCAGAAAATATAAAATAACAGAATGTATTTGTTTATGGAAGGACTGTTGAAGAGGGAGAGATTGGAGGGGAAAAAGGTTTTTTAGCAATGCATGAGCTTGGAGGAATGTTCTATCCATTGCAGTGCATCAGGTAAACCATTTCACCAAAATAAATATTTTGTGAAGGTGATGGCAATGGTGAAATTTCTTCTCCTCTGGCTTGTTTTACAGCATTGGTGGAGTTAAAGAAGTTCTTTATAGTTTACTCATCAGTAGAGTAATTTTGCTATTTTTGGCATTTGTTTTCCCTTCCCATTGCTAATAGTGCCTGGATTTTCGTATGTGTTTCTCCTCCTACACCATGAAGTCCAAGTGTTTCAGTGTAGGCTGATCCCATCTCTAATCCAAGAAATTATATGTGATTAGGTTGTGCTTGTCAATATATCCAATCCCAGAGGCCACAGTGGTTGGGTCATGGGTATGTGATACAGTTTTCCCAGGAAGATGTCGGGACTCTGTCAAATGTATTACTTCTAGCAAGAACTTCCCCAGCCTTCCATAGGAGCTATCTAGAGAATCTCTTTCTTTTCTAAGCATGTGATGTGCCTATAAGGTCAACAATTACTGCAACAACTTACTGCCAGGAATAGTGACAGCTCCAAAGAGAGAAGGATGCAATGGAGTGAATAGCAGAAAAACAGACTCCGTATCAATACATGTTTGAATCATATCTTGCCTCTGAACTTTTCAGTTACATGAACAAATAAATTCCCTTTATCGTTTAAGTCAACTAAGTCAACTTGAGTTTTCTGTTATTTGTAAACACATGTTAATTAGTGAAACACAACACTTACTGTGCTTTCCATGAGCAAATCACTACTGCAGAACTTTAGATATATTATCTTATTTCATCTTCAAAACAACCCATTGAGTACCCTTAACAGGCACTGTTACCATCCTCACTCTAAAGAAACAATTGAGTCACAAATAAGTAACTTGCAAGAAATTTTGAACAGATGGTAAGAGTTAAAACCAGATTCAAACCTAGGTGGTCTGAATCCAGAACCCAGGCCTTTAACCAGTATGCTATAATACATCATCTGCCTCCCAGTATCAGGCAAGACAGTAGCAAACATTGTGGAGATCTTAGTCCTAGAGATTACTATAGAGGGAATATCAGAATATTATACTGATAATCAGCAATATCCTCTCCTAGATGATTGCAAACCCTTTTTGGCCTATGGCTGATTCATCTATTCAACATATCATCAAAGATATGTTGATTGCCAACTATGTGCCAGGCACTGCTCTAAGTACCAAAAACATAATGCCAACTCTCACGGAATTTATATCCAATGGTAAAAATTGACAGTAAATAAATTTAAAATTTAGCATCTAATAGTTGTAAATGTTATCAAGAAAATTAGAACAAGGTAGAGAGACTTTCTAGGGAAGGTTGTAAAGATGATTACTTCGGAAACATTTAATGTAAATTCATCAGCATAATTATATTAAATTTTCCAAGGGCAAAGAACTAATGTTAAGAGGTGGGCAGGTGGAGAATTACTTCATTCTGATCCACAAATAGACATCACAAGTTCAAGCAGATCAGTGACACCACAATACTTGATATATTTCTATCTCTGTCACATCCAACTATGGATATCAGAAAAGCTGGAATGCCTAGAATGCCACAGAGAAATTATAAAACAGTAGAATCAGTCAAGGATGTAAGTAGCCAGTTGATCATGGCAAGAGGTCCTCAGTTAATGTTATGTTCTCGGTA
Organism: Mustela putorius furo; assembly: GCF_011764305.1. Taxonomy (NCBI): domain Eukaryota; kingdom Metazoa; phylum Chordata; class Mammalia; order Carnivora; family Mustelidae; genus Mustela; species Mustela putorius. Next base: position 34,659,430 of record NW_025421321.1, read on the forward strand.
GGTCAGAAGGCCAGACACCAGGTCAACAATTAGATCCAGAGATCAGCAGGTGACCCCGGTCAGGAACTGTCAGAGAAAGAAGAGATACATGGGGACTGGGGTGAGGGGTGGATAGCTATATATTGTCCAAGAAAAGGCCCAGAAGCAAGGCAACAGCCAACACTAGATGAAGCATGATTTTAAGCAAGATTGTACATGTACTTTGGATTCCTTTCACATTGCCAGGATCTAGTATCTGAACCTTTAAGAAGTTGTAGGAGTTTAAAAGAGGTATCTCTGGAAAAGCTTTTGCTTCTGTTTAGATTTGAAAGAAATATTCTAGTCTGGTTAAAACCATTTGTATTGGGCAACAATTAATAAGAGCAAATGAAAAAACAATTAGCAAACAGCTTACTAAGTTGCATGTACTATATCTTTGAATTGTGTTTTAATTGCATATATTTGAAAAGAGATTAGTAATAGTAGTTACTAATAGATTAGTAAGACTATTACACTACCAAAAATGAAGCATGATCTCTTCTCTTCCTCTTAACCATATATTTGCTATACTTGACTGTTCAGACCACAAATCCATTAGCAAAGCACCAAAGCTGCTTCTAGTTGCAAAGAGATGTTGAAATTCTGTTGCATTTGGTAAAATTGACACTCCTAGGATGTCTGAGTGATCCTACTGACTTTCTTTAAATGAAGGAGGAATGAGGTATAGTTGCTACCCCAATCTTTTTGTCTTGTTCTCAATAAAACATTGGCTCTAACCACAATAAAGCATGTTGAACCATCCACTTAAATTGGATGCCTCACCCATCATAAAAGTTAACTATTTTATGCCAAGGTAATTTATACTGACCTATATAAGTCATGGACCTGAATAATACCTATAGCTCTCTCAACCCAGCTCTAATCTTCCACCATATATTAGGAATGGCCTTGATTATGAAGTAAGTTTGTGGTTTCTTTTCTTTTTTTTTCTTTTCATTACCCACATGGCTTGAAAGCTGCTTTTTGGATCAGCAGTGGGCCACCAAGTTTGAAGCAACCAGGCAATAGGCAGTAGAGAGAAGGAAAGAAAAGTTTCTGGGGGAATTCACAGTTTAATCATGAGAAGTCAGGAAAGGGTGTTCTTTAGCAGTAGAGCCGAAGGGCCACAGAAGGTCTGGCTCACCTAGCCCAGTGGGCTGAGCAGAGGGGAAAGGTAGCCCACAGCATAATTGGTTCAGTGTGCATGTGCGTGCGTGCATGTGCGTGCGCGCGCGCACACACACACACACACACACACACACACACACACATACAGCCAAAGCTGTCAAAAACCACCTTTGTTCATGGTGGTAGAAGAGGAGATTGGAGAATAGAATTAATGTACTTACCAGTAAGTCACCCAGAGTCACTGGTTCCCCTTTAATGGAGCTGCAGTAACAGTGAGCCTAGGAACCTCAGCTGACCAAACTGTGCCTAGCGCAGTTGCCTAGGTCACTGTCTAGGTCCTCACCCCTGAGCCACTGAGTCGGGTGCTATACCACAGCTTCAGAGAAGAGCAGAAAACCCAGCAGGGGTGGGCCTAAGTCAACAGAGTGGGCTGAATGGTCTCAAGGAATGGGGCTCATAGATTCTAGGATGTGACTGCCTATGTTCACATCCAGGCTCCATCACTTCCAGCTCTAAGAAAAATCAGGAAACTTCACCTAGGCCTTTCCTAAAATGAGTGTAATCTTTGTGCTTATCTCAGGCTACTATTATAAGGATTAAATCAGATCATTTTAAATGCTATGCCAGTAACAACTCAATTCATTTTAACCATTGTCATTATTATGAAGGAAAAGTACAGGGCTCTCTGCCGAGAAAGCAGCAGTAGTTCCTAACTGCGTTAGCCTTCCCTGAACATCCTCTTGCATGTCCCTTGAATTGCACAAAGCCTACTCCTCTGATTGCCTGAACCATTACAATTACAGTTTCACTTTATGAGCACAGGACATACTTATTTGATGTTGCTTTGCTCATCAGTTCATTTGGTCCTTCCCCCAGTAGGATTGCAAAGTCCTTCTAAATAAATAAAGGTCATGAGTTTTGCCTTTGCTGGACCACTCCCTCCCTGTATAGCTCTGCCCCATTCCCATATCCCTTTCCTCCCTGCCCTGCACATAACTGGACATAGGATACTTTCTACACCATACTGTAATGGCCTGTTGTCATGTCTGTTTTTCCATTGTATTGTCATCTCTTTAAGACTAAAGAGTATGTCTTATGGATGAGTTGTGTGATGGGCCTAGCATGATGCCTGTAGCATTGTAGATGGTAAATATCTGTCGAGTGAAAATGTAAATCAAGGGAAAATGAATGCTGTTATTGCAGAAGATATATTTCTTGGGGTAACCTTCCAGGTGGCTCATGTGCATACTGGTGTCTTGGTTGGGAGTAGTCTGATAATCCTCAGGAGAGTCAACCAGAAAGTAAGTACTGTAGTTATAGCCTGTGTTTATCCGTGTGTATGTGCATGTGTGCGGGGGGTGTGTCTTTCTCTCCACATTTCTCCAAATTTTTTCTCTGCCTTCCTGTATTTTTTATGTTTGTGTGTGGTTATGTGTGTGTGTGTGTGTGTAGTCACTTTTTCAGAAATTGAGAAGTTTTTGTAAAAGGTACAGATGACTCTGGTAGAAGATATAGGTGGCTGGACTTGGCGCACCACATTTATTTCACCTTAACTCTCACATATGCCTCAGGTTTCTTTGTTACACACTGTCTAACTGGAGTGAGGTCACCAGACCCTGCAATTTAGCTAGGCTGGAGAATAAGTGGTGTCACTGTCTAAGGCCGTTTTCAAGCCACAGGATATATTCTCAGCCATGCAAACTGGAAGAACCCACTGATCCTTGGGGATAGAGTAACTTTTTGTAATTATATAAAAGGGCTTCGTTCCTTGGTGGTCAACCTAATAACCTGACATGCATTGATTTCCTTTCTAAAGCAAATGGAACTTATTAATTTTTTTCTACTATAAAATGTGTGCCCAGTCCCACATCTCAAATACCAATCAGGTCTTTCTGCAAAATGGTACCGTTACTTATTTTCTCTGAAGTTATCTTTAGCTTTCATAAGGTTGGCCAAAGAAGATATTACAAATGAATGCACTATAAAAGTTGCAGTTACATTTACCCAATGTCAGAGAGATCAGTGGAAGTAACACATAAATCAGAATAAGCAAATAAAGCCATGTCTTCTCCATGCCTACCATTGGCTGGCAGAACTCAAACTATGCAAGGAATGTTTACAGTGGGTTCCCCTGGGTTTATATATGCTTGGAGCACCTTTGCTCATTTAACCCTTGTGTTCCCTTTCCGCAGCACTAGTGGGGCTTCCTCTTTATCTGGTGACATTTATGGGTCTTCCTTGCTTACCACAACCATACCTTTTGAACCAAATCCTTGGGAATTCCTCCCTTTCTCCCTGACCTTTTCAACAATTAATACATTTAAAGGTGTATGTACTTGACCTGTATTTACAAATCTGTCTAGTAGAGAGACCAAGGATCCAGTCATTCTATTCACTTGAGACATCAAAATTTTACTTTTGTGGGGCACCTGGGTGGCTCAGTGGGTTAAGCCTCTGCCTTCGGTTCAGGTCGTGATCTCAGGGCCCTGGGATAGAGCCCCGCATTGGGCTCTGCTCAGCAGGGAGCCTGCTTCCCATCCACCACCACCCCCATCTGCTTCTCTGCCCACTTGTAATCTCAGTCTGTCAAATAAAGAAATAAAATCTTAAAAAAAAATTTTACTTTTGATATTATCTTCAAAGGACTCTATACTGTTATTTGTCCATGTAAGTGTTATAGAGATACATAGACAGGATTGAAAAAATTATACAAATTGAAATTAGATTCCTATTACTGGACCACACTGCCTTTAGGGTACTATGTATTAATACATATCTTGTTAATAAACCTACAATTATCTTCTGAATAACACAATTATATTACTTTTTTTTGTACAAGTGTTAACTTGTTAAATGCAAACATTTAAAAACCTGCTACAATTCTTTGTAACCCTATTTTGACGTATCTTCATTATAAATGAGACCTCAAAGGAATAAGAAACAGGAAAAGAGGCAGTGCTGTCTTCTCTCACCCTGAGAGGCCCCTATGTAGTTAAGACTCCAGGCCCCTCAGGCTATGACTGGGATTTTTGAGGGGTCCTGCACTTCATTTGTGAAAGAGACAGCATGCCACTTTGGTCACAGAAGTCTCCTTGCAGTAAATAAGAGGTCCCCTGGGAGGTGTGAGACGTGGTCCTAATTTTCTTTTCCATTTTGTCCCATTTTTGCACCTCCTGTCTGGACTCGTGGAAAGCAGATAGCTAAACATTTAAAATAAGAAACTTGAGTTATGTGATGTCAGGCCATCCCGCTTTAAAAAAAAAAAGAGAGAGATAATTCTGTGGATTCTAAAAGCAAATGGTGGACTATAACATAGGGAATTAGGCACTAAATTTCTATTAATTCATAAAAACTAAAATAGAATCCATTAAGAGTGGTGGGGTATTGGTGAGAAAGGAGATGTAAATTATCCACGATCATGCTTGAAATGCAAAACCTGATCATGTTTGGCATCAGGCCAGCTACCATTAAAGTAATTATTTTTAATCATCAGCACTTGGTGACATGAATACTCATATTTGTTGATTTACTGAGAAAAGCACTTTATATTGTAAATAAAAAGGATGGAAAAATATACATTTCGATTTTAGAACAAATAATAATGATTATTCTTGCTTTTTGAGGGTCTTTCCTTTTACAAAGCCATTAAAAAAAAAAAAAAAAAAGCCTGTTTATACATGGCTGAGTTGTGACCCTAGTGTAAATGTATGGGGGCAGGTGTGAGCTTATCTTTCTGTCCTATTTTTTAATAGGATCACTGGTTCTCTTCTTAAATAAGGGTTGGGGAACAGAAGGTTTCTGGTAATTTATTTAATGGAAACCAAAGGAAAGGTAGGAAATGACTATTGAAATGCACCCTAAGAATTTCCAGGAGCACCCTCAGAGGCCTCAGCACAAATAATTACTTTTTTCTGCTTCAGTTTGCCAGGATCTGCCGGGGTTTGAAAGATGAATCATGTTCACCAGGGAGGCGGGGGCCAGAGGGACATTCCAGGCAGGGCAGAGATGCATGTGAGGGAATCTAGGAAACAGCACCGTGTAGGTGGAAGAGCAGGAAGTGCAGGAGTGAAGGGGGATGAGGCTTGAGCATGCGTGGACAGGTGGAGAGAGTATGGAAGACCTTGCACCACATGCAAGGGAGTAGATATCAGCTCTTAAATGCATGCTTTTCAAACATAAGTGTATTTAAAAATCACCCCAACTTGCTTAAAAATGCAAACTTCTAGGTCTTACTAATTCCTCTTCCCCCAAAGATTCAGATTCCGTTGTCCCAGGGCAAGGCCCAGGAATCTGCAGTTTAATGGGCACGCTCTTGCGTCACCTCCCCTCACCCCTGCACTGGCTCTAAGGCAGGCGGTCTCCCCTTGTGCAGCCCTGTGGTACGTGATGGACAGCCCCTGAAGGATTTTGAACTGAGCAGTGCTCATTTTGTCGGCAGTCTTGAAGATGGACAGCAAGGGGCAAGCCTGCAAGCAGGCAGATCAGTTATTACAATAACTAAGTTATTGCTGTAGGGCTGGGGAAGGGACTGATAGAGTGGAGTTGGGAGACACTGGGTGGTGGAATCTGAGAGGATGTGAGACCTGATTACATATGAGGTTCAGGGAGAAAAGTCCTTGTGACCCTAGTACTTTGGCCCAGATGATGGGGGTGGGGAGGATGGCTGTCAATTAAGATGGGAAGAGAAGGGCCTTTTTTTTCTTGTCCTCTGGGGGTAGGGGGATTGGGAGGGGGGACTCCTGGAGGAATGAGTGTCCTTGCTGAGCAAATGCCACATGATGTATCTGTGGCACAGACAACTCAGTGGTTGTATGAGGTAGCATGAAGTAGTTCTGAAGTTCAGAAAGATGGTGTGAGCTTGAGGAACAAATTTAAAAGTCATCAGTTTATAATGAATAAGTAAATCTACGGATGTGTTTTTTTTTTAATGGTGCTCAGACATTCTTTATTAATAATATTTTATTTATTTATTATGTTCAATTAGCTAACATATACTACATCATTAGTTTTTGATGTAGTGTTCAACAATTCATTAGTTGCATTTAACAGCCAGTGCTTAGCCACAGGTGAGAAAGAGGCCACCTGGGGAAGAGGTGTAGATAGGCTGGGAAGGGTCTTTGTTTTCATGTAACGAGAAAAGATTGCAAGAAATCTGCTTCCTTCTCTAGCCTGAAGAAAACCACGGCTTTTCAGTTTTTCTCTTCCTATCCACCTCCCCATTGGCGGATCACCAGCTGAAGCCTAGTATTAGCAATTAGCAGCTCCAACAAAAAGGAAATCTGTTCATTTTGGTAGGAATATAATTTAATAAAGAACAATGCCATTAATTGCTCAACTCCTGAAAGTACCTAGACCATCCTCTTGGCCCAAATTTCCACACAAGTCTATCTAAAACATTTTCCTCCAATTTAGTCACTTTTTCTGAACTATTCAAGATGTAAAAATTCTTTGGATGTTTGTTTTGATGTGTTTAATTTCTGATTTTTTTTTTCTGTAATCTCTCTGGGCTTTGTCTTCTTGCATATCATTTTATCTCAGTAATTTCAAAGCTTTCAGTTTTGTTTTTCTTTGACCATTACAATAGTATTATTATAGACTCACCCCCCCCCCTTTTAATTAGACACAATTATATGGGCTAGCCTGGAAATGTATTCCATATTGTAAATTCTGGGGGGTACTGTGTTCCAAAAATGTGTTTCTAAAACAAGTAAATTAAAATTGGTGGCTGCCAGAATTTGGGAGTATCATCATATACAGTTTTTAAAATAATAATGTTATTGTCCACAAACTAATAAGGTTTGAGTTAAAAAAAAAATACTCTTTCTTGAAGAAAAACTGCTTGATTTCATAGGACTATAATGCCTCATTAGGAAAACATATTTGGACAGAAGTGGCTGAGAAATACAAGCATATGATTTAACCAGAGGATGTTAAGATTGGAAAGAAAATTCTACCTGCATTTTCCCATATGTGAAAACAGCATGGCCAAAGTCTGGGGAACAGACCCCAGAGACTAAAAGAGGCCCCTATTCCTATGGCTCCCACTAAATCCTTATGATGCTGCCCTCAAATCATTCTATTAAAAATACTGGATTCTTACTCTTTAATCCCCAGTGGAGCTTCTGGGCCTGTGTTGAAGAAGAAAGGGGACTTATGCCTAGGAAAGAACATTAAGCTCACTTTTTATCCCTTCATTTTCAAGTTCTCAGGCAACAAGCCAGAACACTAATGCGAGTGTTCGAAAGAAAGGTTGGGGGTGGGACTGGGACTGAGCGGGGATGGATTTTACACTGTCAAGTCTTGGCCTTCCAGAAGCCAAGTCATCTCTCAAGTTAGACAGCCTCCTTCTGTAAATTAAATTGCCATTGTTTACCTAAATACCAGTATTTTCTATGCTATCTTTGGACTCATGCATACTAACAGGCCCAAGTGTTTCCAAGTGTAGCTCCACTTTCTGATTGAAAAATCAATCTAATGCCATATGTGGATTTCATATATAATCCTGTATATTAATTTTACTTACACCCTCTAAATGGCAAAAACACAAGTCCACCCCTCTTTTTTGCTGGCCATAACCTGAACTAGATAATGCCTTTGCATGGCTGTGTCTGTGAAGAGGATGGTGCTGGGAATCAAGTTAGTTAGCCACTACTGTGTCCTTGGCTTTTAGGTTATAGTATGTGTGGTGGTGGTAGGGAGGGTTGGCCTGAACATGTCTGTTTTATTCTAAGACAGCTGTGCAGATGAGCACAAGTCTTCTGGCCTGGAGGGAATTTGTAATAGAGCTGTGTCATAATTGAAGAGAGGTCTCAATTTTTTTGTTTTATTCTATAATGATATAGCTTTCATTTTTAAGTACATTTTATTTATTCCTATCTGGGGGACCTTCCCAAATTTTATGGAAGATCTTTTATTCATCTAATATGTCCTTGACAAATGTAGTTGGCAATTTTAAGCAGTTCATTACCATACTTCTGTTACAGTCAACGAGTAATTAGATTGCTTTACAAAGAATCTTAACAAAAATCCCACTCCCTTTTCCATCTTATCCATCTCTTTCTTCCCTTCTCTTGTTTCTCCTTTCCTCTTGTTTTCTGTGTTTGTGCATTCAGAAGAACAAAAACTAGTCTGCCAGAGGTTTTTAGCTGTCAGGTTTATTAAGGTATGCTTTACATACGATAAAATTTATCCTTTCTGCACATACACATCATTGCATTTTGAGAAATATATATAGTCATCTAACAAGTAAGATGTGTAGAGTATTTAAATTGCCTTCAGAATCTCTTCATGCCCCTTCGTAGTCAGTCCTCTCTCTTCAACCCTAATCTGAAGTACTGCATTTTACAATTCTATACTTTTGCTTTTTCTACTATATATATATATATATATATTGAGAGAGAGAAAGAGAGAGAGATGGGGTCATAAAGTATACAACTCTTTGACTCTGACGTCTTTCACTCAGCATTATGCTTTTGAGACTCATTCGTACTGAGCCACATATCTGTCCCTTTATACGATGAGTACAATTCCACTGTATGGACATGCTGTCATTCATTTATTCATTGATGGACATTTGGGTTGCCTCCACTTTGGGGAGATTATGAAGAAATCTTCTGTAAACACCCGCATTTAAATCTTGGTGTGTATAGCTTTAAAAAAAAATCTGATGCATTAGCCTCTGAGGATGTAGGAAAACACAGAAATATTGAAAGAGAAAAAATAATGTGTGCTTGTTGGAGAGAGGCTGAGACTGGGAGAGGGAAAAAAGAATCTGTGTGTGACATATGAAGGAAAATGGCTTTTGGAAAGTGTGTCTATCATTAGAAGGAAGGTGGGAATATAGACAGACTGACAGTATTTGAGACAGTTTCAAGCTGTCTCACAGGGATACAGTCCTAAGATATACAAGTATTTGAAGAAACAAAAAGATAAAAAAATGAAATTCATGGCTATTGATACAAGGAATTGGTTTTATTTAAAAGGATTGAATCATAAGTTCTGTCTAATGCTCTGAGTATTCTGACTAAGGGAATTTCAGATACGCGGTTTTCTCGTTTTCAAAGAATACAAATGTAAGTTTACCACAAACATGATACCAAAGATGACAAAACCTTTCTTTGTTGAGTCTAAATTATGAACATTACTACTCAAAAGATCAAGGCTGGTAGTGTAGGTGAAGTAGATGACATCTGTCCACCCTTGGAAACATCTGTGCATCTCTGTGCTCGTATGCACCAAGGCTCCCTAGGAGTTCATCTCGCAGGTGGAACCAACCTTGTCCACTCCGCTCAAGACCCAGCCCACCCTCTCTCAGGCATTCTGACGCTCTGACCTCCTTCTTCACTACGATGGCTGCGATCACTTCTCTGAGCTCTCTCACTGTCCTCAGTGAACGTCTCTCCACTGTTTCACAACACTTCCATTCTCTCCTTATTCCTGTTCCCTGTGACACACTGGGGAGTGGCCATACAGTTTCCCATTCAAACCCAGAACACTTCTGAGAGTCCAAGGGGACACAGTGATACTTACACAAGAACACGACACACTAGAACTGTGTCTACACAGCACACTAAATGTCCTGGGCAGGTAGAGCCAGGGGTCACTCTGGGAAGAAACGACTTTCTTTGCCAAGGGGTACCGTTTCACCTCAGCTTTTGATTATACTCCTCATGTTCTCCAGGACTTGGTGCCACCAGCTATTTCCTCACGTTTTCAGTTTGTTTATCAGTTTATTCACCTAAGATTCAAAAGGTGCCTGCTATGCCAATGTTGTTTCTGACAACTCAGCTTTAATAAGGAGTTCATAACTTTATTGAGTATGTCCTCTCTCACAGAACGTGGAGGCCTTTTCCAAATATTGTAGCACTGTAACCGTCTCTGTCCCATCCTCATGTTTCCAGTATCGCCTCTCTCTCTGACTTTGTCATCGCCTCCCAAACAGTCTTCCTGCTTTCTCACCTGCACCCCTTAAATCTGTTCTCCACATAGTCACCTAGGAAATTTTTTGACGTACAAATTAGACCCCAACCCTTCCCTCATAAAAACCATCAGTGGCTTCGCATTGTAGATAGATCACAATCCAAACAGCTTCTCATGCCCCACAAAGTCCTGTTTGAGGGGACAGTGCCCACCTCAGCCCTCACTGCGATGGAAATACCACTCCTACCCGCTCCTTCTACCATCCCACCCAACCAGGCTCTTCTCCAGCTTCCTGGATTCTGTTGGTTCTTAAATGTGCCAGGCTCTCTCCTGCCAGAGGCTTTTATATTGCAGTTTTCTTTGCCTGGCTCTTTGCATAAATATTTCCTTTGTAGTCTTCAGCTCTTGCTTAAATGATCTCTTATGAAAAGCCTGAAAAGCCTTCCCTATAACAGCTTTCATGCTTATTTTCTTCATAGCATATTAATCCCTAATTGTTGTATTTATTTATTTGATTCCTTATTTACTGCCTGTGCTTCCTGTAAGGACATAAACTCTCTGAGGGCAGGGATTAGTCTCTTTCCCATTTATTCCTGTGTCTCGCCCTTTAGTTACAATACTCAGAACCTGGTGGGTGCTCAGTGTAATGCACAAATGACAGTTGCAAATGATTTCATTTATATACTTTTACTTTGGGAAGGAAAATTTTCTGGAAGGGGATTTTTGATTCAAAGGCTTATGCTTTTTATATGTTTTGAGGCTTTTGACATGTAGTACTCTCTAGGGAAGTTTTGGCAATTTATATCATCCCCAGTAGTGTGGTTATTAATGGATATTAATTTATCATGTAATGTTGGTTTTGTCAGGTAGGTGGGTGAAAATTATATCTTGCTACTTCTGTCATCTGCATTTCTTTGATTACTAGTAAAATTAAACTTTTTCTTATGCTGTGAAACATCTGTATTTCTTTTCTTGTACGTGTATATATGTTAATTGCTTATTATCAATTTTTGAGAACATTAGTCATTTAAAATGTGAATTTTAGGAGTTCTTTATCTGTTAGGAATATGAAACTTTATTATGAAATGTTGCCAATACTTTTCTAGATTACCATTTCTCTTTTAACCTTACTGTTGTTTTCTAACAAAGAAATTTTAAAAATTTATGTATTGAATAAATCAGGTTTTTTTTTTTTAGTATTTCTGTCTTTGGTATTATTATAGAAAGTATTTTCCCATCAAAAGATTATATGAATATTATCCATAATATCTTAATGGTTTCATTTAAATATATCATCTGATACCATAATATATAGTATATGTGCTACATTTTAATATATATAAATACTTAAAAAAATATTTTTGGTATAATACAGATTTAATTTCAATTTTTCCACTATTTTTATAGTATATCAAAATTGTTTGTTGAATAATTTATCCTTGCCTCAGTCATTTGAAATACCTTGTTTATCATATTAAAATCTTTTATAAATACTTAACTCCATTTCTGGATTTTCCGTTTGGTTCAGTATTCCCTTTGGTTGTTCTTGCACGGGTTGCCAAACATATTATTATAGCTTGAAATTGTTAATAGTTAGAAAGACAGCATCCTCCTCTTTGCTTCCTTTTTTGATAGTGCTATTGTTATTCTGAAACATTTATTCAGGGGCACCTGGGTGGCTCAGTCAGTTGGGCATCTGACTCCTATTCTGGCTTAGGTCATGGTCTCAGGGTCATGGGATCAAGCCCAATGTCCCGCTTCATGCTCAGTGGGGAGTCTCCTGTCCCTCTCCCTTCCTCTCTGCCCCTCACCTCTACCACCAAACTTCCCATTGGGCGTGCATGTGCACACACATGCTCTCTCTCACTCAAATAAATAAATAAAATCTTTTAAAAAAGTATTCATTCAAATGAACTTCAAAATTATTTCTGTCAGATTTTGTAAAAATCCGCTGAGCACTTTGAAAAGAATTGCCTTACATTTATATATAGATTCATGTAGGTATAATTCACTTTCAGTAAGATTGAGGCTTCTTACTAAAGAATCTGGTAATTTGAAGATTTACTGAAGTCTTCTTTGTAAGTTTGTTATTTTTTTTAAGGGTGTATCATATATTTTTTATTTAGTTTATTCATAATTTTAATTTTTTTGTTTGCCACTTTAAATAGAATACTTTTTCATTGTATCTTTTTCAAACTAGTTGCTATTATGTAGCAAAACTATGATTTTAGGACACAGATTTTTGAAAATGGCAAACATATATAACTTTTTTATTCATTCTCTGAGGCTTTTCTTTTGAGTTTTCTGGGTAGAAAAGAATAGAGTCTGAAAGAATGATAAGTTTTGCTCTTCCTTTCCATCTCCACTTCATCACAGTTGATCTGAAATACTTTTGCCTCACCTACATGCAAAGGCTTCCTAATGCCTCTCCCTTCTGTTAATCCTTGCTCACTCCAGTCTGTCCTACAGTTTGCTGAGAGATCTAACCACCCCTCTCTCTATTCAGAAAAATCCAGAATATTCCCTTTTTCATTTATTTGTTTATTTAGAAAATCCTCATGGAGCATCTGTCATGTGCCAGGCAATGGCAATAGTGAACAAATCTTCAGCTCTGTGAGCTTCCCATGACATGAAAAAGTGACAGATGTTAAACACCAACCAGCAAACAAGCATGCTATTGTAAATAGTAGTGAGCACTTGAATGCAAAAGACCAGACACTGTGAGTGGAGAATTCTAGGTCAGAGAAGCCCTTCAGAGGACATGACCTTTGGACTGTGATGGTGAAGATGAATGGGATTTGGCCAGAGGAAGAGTGGGGGAGTCTTCAGGATAGATGGAAAACAGGTACAAAGACCCCAAGGCAGAAAAAGTGGTGCTTTTGAGAAACAGAAAGTCAATGTGCCTAGAATGTGGTGAGTTAGGAAAGGGAGTGATTAGAGGCTGGACTTCTGAATCAAGCTTGATGTTGGTTACCTCAATGCTTTTAGTTTTAATTCTAAGTGCAAAGGAAACCATGGAAGACTTTAGGAGTGGGAATAACATGGTGTAATTTGCATTTCAAAAGGGTCTCTCTTCTACTGAATTAACGTATCATTTAATCAATCATGGACTTGTATTTACAACTTATGCCCAGGGTTGGTGGTCCTTCAGCAAATGTTCTACATTTCAGTTAGGGATTAATCCTTGTTTGTTAAAGACTTACTGACTTAAAATCAACTTAAAAAATTGACTGAACATTTATTGAGCACCTAATATTTGGCAAGCATTATGATCACTTCTAAGGATATAAATATACAAAGACAGGCTCTCTCAGGGAGTTCACACCTAAAGCAGAGAGAGAGAGAACTGAATGTATGTAATTAGAACTAAATGTAATTTGAGACACATCCTAACAGAGTTAGACATTTTATACTACAGAATTGGAAGAAGGGGGCCCTAAATCTGGGGGCCAGCACACAGGGCAGAGGGAGAAGAGAGATCAGGGTTGGAACAGTGCTATAATGGAAGTGATGCTGAAGTTGAATTTTGACTATTATGTTCCTTAGATATAAAACCAAGAGATAAAAGAACAGTATGTGCATCTTCAGAGGCACGGGGTGGGGGGGTGATTCATTCAAGACAGTGATAACTACATTAGTAAGAGACTTCAGAGAGAAAGTGGGAGAATGGAAGGAGATGAGGCTAAACATGTTGGTAGGGATATAAATGATCAAAGGGATTGTACCATTCGAAAGAAGTGCTTTATCTGGGAGGAAACAGGGTATCATTGAAGGATTCTGGGTAGGGAAGTGACATGATCAGATTTGTGGAGGATGGATTTGGTTTGGTTTAGTTTGGGGTTTTTTTAGAGAGAGGGAGAGGGAGAGCGAGAATGTTAAACAGGCTCCACACTCGGTGCAGATCCTGATTTGGAGCTCGATTCCTCGACCCTGAGGTCATGACCTGAGCTGAAATCAAGAATCAGATGCTTAACACCTGAGCCACCCAGGCACGCTCTTTTTATTTTTATAAAAATGTAAACCTGGTGTTCGTGTATAGATAAGGAGAATATGAGCAATGTCAGGTCTTGGGACAGATCTTGAGAAGAGGGAAGTGAGGTAGAAGAAAGAACCTAAGGAACTTTAAAGCCAATAGACAGTTGGTATGGGGGAGAAGAGGATGAGCTCATTTGGGAACATGTTGGTTTAAGGCAGGGTTTGGCACCCTTTTTATATAAAGCATTAGATAGTAAATATTTGGGGCTTTGTTGGCTAGGTAGTCTCTGTCACAACTACTCAACTCTGCCTCTGAGGCACAAAGGCAGCCATAGACAGTATGTAAAGTATGTGGCTGTGTATTAGTAGAATGGGGTGGGCGAGTGGGTTGGATTTGACCCATAGGCTATAGTTTACCAACCCCTAGTTTAAGATATCTGGGGGACTTCTGTGCCGATGGCTACCAGATACTCAAAATAATCAGTCTGAAACTCAGAAGAGCTCAGGTTTAGAAAACAATGTTTTGGAAAAGTCAGTAGTTAGATCATAAATCACCCAATGGCAAGCCAAATCCCAGCTGCTAGAGGTGACTTGTTGAACAAGAATATGTTTGTGTGTAAACTTAAACTTAAATTTGAATACCTTTAGGGAGACAAAAACTCTTCATTTACCACAAGCCCCATAACTTCTTATTATAACCCATATACTGGATTTATCTTTTATTATCTCTCCACTTTCTGTTCTCATTTAACTTTTCAACCCATCATTTTGATAGTGTTTGGTTGTAAGTAGAAAAGAAAAAGGTCAAGTACAAAACTTGAAGAACGTCAACATTTAAAAGGAAAGTAGTAGAAGAAATCTGTAAAAGGAAGAATGACAAATAGCAATCTTGGTCTGAAACAGAAATGGCTTAAAGTGAAGAATTCTCCATCTAAAATTGGTGAACAGTAAAACTCTTCAAGACCTAGGTCAAACACCACCTTCCTGTAAAGTCTTTGGCAATTACCCCAAAGTTTCTATTAATAAGAACTGCAGCCTTCACCAATACATCCTTTTCCATAAAACCTAGCATTTGTCTTTGATTACATTGCTTGATTGTATTGCTATCTTGAGAGTTTCTTACTATATGTAACCCTTGGCTCCCCAATGGGTTTATAAATTCCTTGAAGTTTAAGACTCCTAATTTCTCACCCTTTAGTTTTCTCACAAATCCTAGCACAGTAATAAATGCATAGCAGATACCCAACAAATAAATGTTGATCGGATATGACTTGCTTCCAAGACCTAAAGAGCTGGTGCTTTAAGGAAATATCATGTTTGGTTTTATATTTAAGTTCCTGGAGCTTCAATTGTTTAGCCAGGTTTTCATCAATAGCCTGCCCATCCTTCTCCCTCCTACTGCCCTCCTCACAAATCTATTTTCCTTTGGCGATCCCATGTAACCGTAGAACCCATCCATCCTACCACACGTGGAGTTCCTGTCAAGTGTTCCACTTTCTATTCGATGACTTCTCTTATTTCGTACTTATTTATCCTAATGCATTGTCCTTTTGACCCAAAGAATTATCTAATGGTTTTTACAGAAGGTGTGCATAAAAGTCGCCTTCCTCAATTTAACCACAGTGGTACTTAGTATGTCTTCAAACTGCTTTTCAGCCAATGAGTAATACACTGCTTTTTAAAGAACCCTTGCTAAATAGTTAAGCAACTGAATCTCCACCAGGAAGCTGGGGAGACTGATTCCACAGGTTAAGCGTTGACCAACATCCCTGAGGAAGTCACTGCCTCAGACTCCATGAAGGTTCCAAATGCTAAGCTCCTCCTATCAGGCTCACATCATACCTCAATGCCTGCTGTCAATTTGACTGACTCCATATTTGATACAAGACATAATGTGAGAGGAGTTGGTGCCAAGGGGCTTCTATTCACACAAACTTCCAATGGAATAATTCCCTTCATTTTCATTGGTAAATTTACCCTTACCGGAGTATAGAAGTGTGCCTTGCTTAATGTAGAATTCTAAGGTCCTTGCCTTAGAAGTAGAATTTCATGTATCATGACATGAAAATTAATGTATATGTCAAGGAGTTTACTTACCTTCCTATAATTGTTGATCTTGTGATCTTCAGACATCCAAATTTGAGAATAGAAAGCAATGACTATTGCTTCATAGAGTTAACATGCTAACAAATTACTACTCCAAATTCTCCACCACTCAAGAGCATTACTTCTTATGTAATAAGGTACAGCTCACATGAAACACAAATACACCTTTTTGAACGTAGCAGCCTATTCAAGATTTAGCCAAAAATAATAGCTCTCCTTTTGAATAATTTGCAAATCTAAAATATAATGGAAAGAGAGGTATGTGTTAATAAACACAAGCTAACCTTTCAAATAAATTCATTATACTGTTATACCCACAGCAGCTGGTAACCTTCTGACATTCTTATCTCCTAAACTTTTTGTTTTCTATCCATCTGTTAAGTATTAAACAATGTCAGTTCTTCCCTCCCAACTCTAGATCTACCCCATCAAACTAGACTAAATAGAACTAAATTCAATTACTACATTAAGATATATTCTGCCTTACTGAAAAACAAAATATCTCCTTTTTACCTTAAATCAAAAGGCATGCTTGAGCTACATGCCTCCTGCTAACTGCAGCTTCTGAGATGGAAGAGGGAAAGCAGGAGCTGTATGCATTTCTTCTCCTGTGCTTCCTACGACATTTTTCTCTTAGAAACTTAAATCCCTCCATCTAGGAGGTAATCAAGAATAGCTTAAGACCACTCTTACTCCAGCCACATTTGTGCTGAACTCTAAAACAGCAAACTTGGGATGTGCTGGGATACAGTTTGAAGGTCCCCAAGTGGACATTTTGGAAGTTAAAACTTTGTTTCAGAAGAATGCCACTTTTCTGGCCAATGAAAGTATGAGTTGATACATGTCCCAGAGACAGTAGGTGGATTGTGTAGAGAGAGGATAAGAAGAATGGACACCAGCTCCAGTGGGTACCCTTCAAGTACAAGAAGATAAGACCCTGCCTGATATCAACTCCAAAGAGAGCTAAGTTAGTGTTCTGTCCCAAAAGCTTCTATCCTATTCTTTATAACAGCCTGTCATTGAATCATCAAAGTCATTCCTCCAAGACAAGGCTCTACTATACCAATGTAATAAAAATCCTTAACAGGAATAGCTACCATGGGTCATTAGCAATAATAATCTGCCAAATCTAGTTCATGCTATTCAGGGGCCACCAAACTGCCACCCCAAGTCATGACAGAAACTACAACTGGATGAGGGGAATTCATCTATGTGCTAACCCCTGGGGCGAGGTGCTAGTTGAGGTGGGAATAAATGACATTTTTAGACACTGCTGAATGAAAGACAAGAAATACTTTCTTTCCATGTACAGTAGGAAATAGTTTTCTTGTAAATGATTCCTTTAAAATAAAAAAGAGGATTGTGTATAACAAGAATCATGGAAGTTCTACATAAATTCCTGAAGTTTGGGAAACACTGACATTGAAGAAAATGACACACTAGAAGGTGGCATAATTTCCCTTCAATTTCCTGCAAATGACCTTCTCAAACTTCCCTCCAAGGGTTGGCCTCTGGCATTTGAACTAGAACCCTGAGCACCTACTCAGTAATATGGAAATCTGGGAGCTGTCCACTTCCATTTACTCTCACTCCTGGCCCCTTCTAGGTGTGAGCCAGAAGGAAACAGGCTTCTGTTGAGCCAGGGTCCTCAGCTGTAGTATGGCATGGTCCTAATGACAAGATCCCAAAGCTTCTCACAGAGAAAGTCTGCTACAGTGGGAAGTCCTAGGAAGGGCTTTCTTTTATGAGGAGGTTAAGCATCTAGGTCATGGACTGTGATTTTTAGGTCCGCTGAAGTCACCATCAGCTGGGAACTACTGTCAGGGTGTGTGTGAATCCAGGCTGGCTGCTTGAGGAACAGACAGCAGGCACCCCGTGGGTTTCTGAATCACCGGCCTCCTGATGGTGATCAGAGCACCAAGAAGGGACTAATTTAAAAACCAAACAATGTAGTAATTGCCCCTGGTCACCAGGTTGCCTTGCTTTTGGAAGGCCGCTGTTTCCGATTAGTGGGGCCTGGATCTGATGGGGACTAACAAAGTGTAACGAATGATCAAAGCAATAGTTAGAACAGTGCGAGTGCCCAGTGATTGATCTGGATGACGTAATAATGATAACCAATGAGGTGAGGCAGGTGGCGGTCCCCTCCAGGTAAATATGGGGGTGGGCCCTGGACAGGTCAAGACTTTTATCTGTTTAGGGAAATGAAGGTCAGAGGGTGGAAGCAGAGGCACACAGAAAGGAAAGAATGAAGTGTTCACACAGGAAGCTTTTGGATGGAAACAGAAGAGGTCAGCCATGGCTGAGAATAAGATTCTTGTTCAGAGACAGAGGTTAAGATTGCCAGTCCTATCATGTCACTAACCCAACTACAAAAGTACTGATTGTGAGGGAAACTCAGCTCTCTGTAAATAATTTAAATTTAAAAAGGGCTCGCTTTCAAGTTATTTTTGATGATCATGTTTTCTGAGTAGCAGAGGAATTACCTCTTAAAAAATGAAAAATGAAAAAATAAAAGCAGGGTCTCAAAGGAAGGGTCTCCAAGAGATAATATGCACACTCATGTTCATAGCGGCACTGTTCACAATTGCCAAGAGGTAGAAGCAACCCAAGTGTCCATCAATGGATGAATGAATAAATAAAATGTGGGATATAAATATAAAGTGGAATATTATTCAGCCTTAAAAAGGAAGGAAATCCTTTTTAAAATCCTCAATGTGCTACAACATGGATGAAATTTGAGGACATTCTATTAAGTGAAATGGTAGTCATAAAAGGATACTGTAGGATTCCACTTATATGAGGTATCTAGAGTAGTCAGATTCACAGAAGCAGAAAGCACAATGGCAGTTGCCATAGGCTGGGGAAAGGGGGATAAGGGGGGGCTTGTTTAATAGGTATAAAATTACAGTTTTGCAAGATGGAAAAATTTTGGAGATCTGTTTCAATCAATGTGAATATACTTACCACTACTGAACTGCACACTTAGAAATGGTTATGATGGTAAATTTTATGTTACGTGCTTTTCACCACAATTTAAAAAACCAAAAAACAAAAGAGACTGACAGATTTATTATTATGTGGATAAAAATACTTTTTAAAAATAACATTATACATTTCCTGTTTCCTCAAATAGTGTGTGCAGAATCTTATTCGACTCCTACTTTGAAATTTCAGTTATTGTACCAGGCAGAGGATAGTGTTGGCTTTAAAGTCTTTTGAGGTAGTCTTTGCTCCTAGACAGAGGGCCCCAGAATGATGAATATCTGTAGTTTTTATGTTGGTGTCTTGTGCATCTTGTGCTACTTGTGTTGTCAGGCTTTCAGCTCTCACTTTTTTCCTGTGGACCAGTTTCTATCCTCCAAATTTGTCAAAATGAGGAAATGATACATTACTTCAATGTTATGGAAAATGAGGATAAAGAGATGCAGATCAGGGACCAAGAGGTCCTGCTAATCACCTGAGCTGTGGTACGTAGTCTTGGGCCCTCCTGCTTTTCTCTCACTGGAAGCCTTTTGTGCGTCTGGTTGCCTACAGTTCTATGGTGTTCTGCACAGGCAACCCTGCTAACTCTGGAATCATGGATGGGGAGACAGAGCTTTATTATCAACCTAACCCAAGAGTCATATTCACAAATATTACTGACTCTAAGGTTCATCTCTGATCAAAATTGAGACCCTGTGACTAAAGGTAAGTCCCTCTTCTGAGAAAAGATGGGCTAGCTTTCTTCAGAATAGAACCAATGTTATTAATAATGCTGGTCTCTAATGCTAATTTGGTTCTTATTGAATAAGAAAAAAAAAATCTATCCTTGAAAAAAAGCTGGTATTTTTAAAGCATTTTTTAAAAAGATTTTATTTATTTATTTGACAGAGATCACAAGTAGGCAGAGAGGCAGTGGGGGGTGGTGGGAAGCAGGCTCCCTGCTGAGCAGAGAGCCCAGTTTGAGGCTTGATCCCAGGACCCTGGGATCATGACCTGAGCCAAAGGCAGAGGCTTTAACCCACTGAGCCACCCAGGCACCCCCTAGAAAAGCTGGTATTTTTAAAGAAGAGGGTATATTCTCAAGAACTCAGTGGTCCTAAGTGATGCTCCATGGAGAACAAGATGTCTTCTTTTTCCTGGCCCAGTCTGCTGATGGATCTGCAGTCAGAGATTTTTCTGTCAAATTGTGTATTTTAGAAAGTTTATTCTGAAGCCCTACTGAAATGTGCTACCTCACCTAGGTGTGAGCCTTAGGACCTCAGGCCTCTCACACCATAGCTTTTTTATTCTGCTTCTGCTCCCAGGCTGAAGTCAAGTCCCTCTTGCTCATTTCCATTTGGAGGCTGCAGACACATACCTGGGAAGTAAGGAAAGGGGAAGGAAGGCAGGAATAGAAATGAACAGCTGTATCCTGATGACAGGATGTTAGTCACCATCTCACCTCCCCACCCCATGAGCTCATTGAGTAACCCACACTCTTTTCTGGAGGGCAGCGCAGCAGCCACACATGGCGCGGGGACAGGGACTGACTATAGTGGGTAGACCAGGTGTGAATCCTCACTCCACCGCTCACTAGCTCTGTGGTACTGTACGAGATCTTCCACTTGTCCCAGCCCCTGTTTTCCCATCTTTGAAATGGTGTCACTTTCCTGCTTCCCCTGCAAGTTTACCATTAGGATACACTAAACCATAGCTGCGAAAACACACTGCCAAGTGTTAGGTCCCTACACAAGTGTGAGGCCTTTTTGCTTACTACCATTTGGCACATGCAAATCCTGGTGCTGTTGACACAATTGTCCTTTATAGCACTTGGCAATTTGAACTTCGCTGAGAAACAGGAGAGAGGTGGGAACATTTGTCTCTAACTTTAGTTTGAAAGCAAAGTTTAAAAGGTTTTTCATGAAACTTGCCACATGAGTCTGTCTCAGGTTTTGCATATCTCTTGTCCATACTGGCTCACTTTCCCCAAGTGCCTTCTCAGACTACCCTGACCCCTCTCTGACCTCTCCTCCCATGCCAACCTTCTTTCAAAACAAACTACTAGGTAAGCCAGCAGAATTTCTCTTTCTAATAATCCAAATGCCATTTCCAAGAGACTGGTACATCTTGACAAAAAGACCTTTCATTCTGCAGCCTATCTGGGGTCATAGTGCTGGTGTCATACCTTGAACTAGGGTGACGCCAGGCTCCCGGCAGTCTCCAAGGTCCGCACGCATCCTCTGGTGGCAGATTAGGCATTTCCCTGAATGGTCTTTCATTGTCACACTATTTTCCTGAAGGGTCTTGGAAAATCATTAGCGGCCACAAAATATTTTCCAAGCTCCAAGATTTTTCTTCTCGGTGACTTTTAAACCTCTCTGAGCCTCCCTGTTCCATCAGTGTCCACCCTTTGGGGCTCCAAGCATATTCGACTTAATTCGTTTTTATGCTTTAACTGTTTAAATAGTTAACAGTAGAACTTAGACTTCGAAAACCCAACCCCCACCACCCCCACCCCCGCCAATTGCCTATGTGTCTGAGGTTGTCAGATCAAGACGGAAAAATACCTCTAATTGTTTCCAGACAATATACGACGCTCTCACTCTGGGTGAAAATACGTATAACTTACATTTTCACAAAGGATCTCTGGGAGGCCTGTGGGAGATTCCTGCAAGCTGGGCTTTTTTTGTACATTCCAGTCCACTGGAAAATAAAACCCAGTTTTAAAACTGAACCAGGAGCTTTCACTTCCCCTAGATTATCCTAGATGAGTAGCTATAGCCGGTTTCATTTTTTTTTTCCCAAAAAACTACTTTCCTTTTCCGATCTTAATAGATTTTTATCTTGGGTTTGTATGCCAGAAAGTAAATACTTTGGTCCAGAGGAAGTGACAGATCTTCACTGAAACACAGCAGACAGGTATTCTGCACCCCATCCAGGTGTAACAAATACTCGACATCTCTAGGAATCACTCCCTCCTCAAGAATTTCATCTCTGGGCCTGAAATCCCATCACTGAGAGATTCATTCATTTGAGTATACAAGACTTTTTAGTTTTCAGAACTTGCCCATTTGAGTACAAATATAGTTATTGACAGTTAAGACCTTAGTTCGACTCTAACAAAATTTCCAAACGTGGTCAGAATGAGACTCTGGATTAGGAACTAGAGAAGGGAATCCTGGAGGAGGAAGAGAAGAAAGTAGAAAAACAGTGGACAAGCCTACATTATACTCAACACCCTGTGTGTTCCGGGCACTTTCTAAGATTTACATTATATAACCCGTGTTACGTTGTCATGAGGGAGGTATTATTGAGCCCATTTGAAGACAAGACTGGGAATCCAGAAAGCTGACTAAATTGCTCAGATCATACAGAGTACTTGCTTTACTTTAACCCTGGTGATTTTTCTATGCATTGATATTAAATATCTTTTCGGGAGGTTTTTTGGTAATGAATATTAAACTAATATTTATTTACCATATATTGAGGAAGTTATTATATATCGAATAATGTATGTTATTATATCATATTGAATACATGTTGCTTATAATGAAGAATGTTTTTCCGTTTTGCGACCTCACGGGTTCATTCACCATACTCCTGGGAACATCACCACAATTTAGGAACCAGCACCATGCTAGAGACCAGCTGTTGTTGAGAGCAGGACAGGGCCAAAAGCTGATGGGTGTGAGTGAACCCTCCTGGCAGTGTACACAGACTGGCCCCTTTGGAGCCTCCTAAGGGAGCTGGGGACTGGGGGCAGCAAGCAGCTCAGTGGACTAGGGAGATCAGCCACCACAACCTGGTATTCGTGGCTATCATCTTTGTTATTTTCTTTGGAACAGTTACTTGGTGGAAGAAGAGCCCGTTTGGTTTTGAGTTTAGACTGGAGTGGTGGTTCTCCAAATCTGATTCTGGTACCAGTGCTCATCCCTGATGACATTTTCACTGATCTGCCATG